>NC_084483.1:32285823-32899283 GCF_030035675.1 Rhineura floridana | reverse complement strand
GGTGGATACAAATATTAATTCTAAAGTTAGGTAATACCTTTATTAGGACCAACCAAAAAGTCACAAAAATATGGCAAGCTTTTGAGTTTTCCAGAAGTCTTCATTAGGCATGATGTTACACAAATTAGGTCGTGGGAGGCTGAGGAAAAAGAATATAGCCATCAGGTCTGCTTACAGATTGTCTGAAATGGAGATTGCAGACCAAGTCCCACACAGAAGAGTCCCAGGTGCTGAGATATCAGGTTACACCCTTGAGATTCTGGGATGAAGAAGAAAAATGGCTGCTGGCCCCCTTTCTTTGAGAAAGCAAAGCCCGACTTGTTCTGTACTCAGTAGCATGGTGGCAAATTCAGAAGTGGAGGATCCCTTCATGTTAGTCACAGCCACATCTTCTCCCATTTTTTTTTCTTTTTTGCTGCTGGGTTGAGAATGAAATCCTTGTTAATGTCTTTTCCCACAACAGACATCCCTAGGAGCCAATAAGTATTAGCTACTGAGAAGAGTCTTCTCAGGGGCTGACTCACCTCCTTTCACTCTGACTGGCTCCAATCAGTAGGAAGGGACACATAAGCCTGTTAGAAGACTCTTCTCAGTGGCTAAAACACTCCCTTTTCATGCTGATTGGCTTGTAAGATGCTGGAGACATAGGGACGCTGCTGGGACCCTGCTTCCAAAAAAATAAGGGGTCTAAGACACACACCCTGAGTCCCTGGATGACTACACCCCTGCCTGTACTACACTGGAGACAAGAGATAACACAGATTCCTTGACAATCAGAGAACAGTTATTAACAAAATATAAATGAGATTATACAATACAACTCATCAAAGAAGTTGAGCTGGCTGGACTATATCTACCCCAATCCAACACAAACTTGGCCTTAGATTCCAAAAGGGTTGCAACCTAACCAGAATTTCTCGTAGCCATTGTCCTTGGCAGTTTCCAGATAAAATTTCCGTTACAAAAAGTTGCTATGGAATCTACTGTACAGAGTCTTTCAATCTTAAAGATTCTATGTGCACATATTTCTTTTCCCAGTACAAAAAAAATTGCCTTAAACTTTTTTAAAAAATATTGTTTTTATATCAAGGAGTTGCTTATACGAGCTACCCTGGTCCTTTTCATTTCTTTCTCCTGACGTTTCCTTGCAGCTGAAGCAGACAAAGCTCTCTTGTAAGTCACAAAAGGTACAAGTCTTGCCTTAAAAAAAAAAAGTTTCCTGATCAGAAGAGATTGGTTATTAAATGTGGGTTTCCAAGATTTCCCCCCCTTTGGTCTGCCATGTGAGGGAGATTTCAGTATGTGATGATGATGATAATTTAAAATTACAAATATTGAGCTGTTGGTGAACCAGAGTCTGTTTATACTTGCCATCTAATATGGCTGAAGACATGTTTAGAGGTATCATTCAAGAAAGGCACTATGTACAGAAAAAAATGCAAGTTCTCCAAGATTTCTGAGCCTTTGATGGTCCTTTTTGAAATTTGGGTTGTGGCAACGGTCAGTAAATGACTGTAGCTCAAAGGCAGAGCATCTGCTTTACATGCAGAAGGTCCTAGGTTCAACCTCTGGTGTTTTCAGGTAGGGCCGGGAAAAGCTCCTCCCAGAAACCCTGGAGAGCTGCTGCCAGTCAGAGTAGACAATGCTGAGCTAGATGGACCAATAGTCTGCCTCAGTATAAGGCAGCTTCCTCTGTTTCTGTATCATCTTCATGTTGACCTTCATCAAGCCTGTCCCTTAGTGTTTTTATCTATGTAATCCAAAAATATTTCAAGCAAATTACATCCTTGTAATTGATTATGAATCACGCCATCTCAATTTTCCATACTACTTGCTGAACATGCATCTTGGGCAGGCTAAGTTTGTTTTTTTCCAACAGCTAGAGTCATTGCTTAAGTAGCAACATATTGTAATCAGTCTGATTTCACATCAAACTGCAGTTTCAGATTCAACTGTTAATGCACCCAAAATAGAAATGGAGCATAACCTCCAATTTGAAACACAATAGGCTGTCTTCACCATCATATGACATTGACCAATAAAAAGGCTTTGAAATTAATTAAAATAAATTTGACACAGGTTTCTAGGATGAATAATGAGAGAAATAAAATTTTCTAGATTAGATTCTCTGTAGAAACACAGGAAAGAAGCAAAGTAAGAAGAATACCAACAAACATACAAAAATGTAATTCTCCATCTTTGGAGATGGCAGGTATTGCCACCACTCACCATATGCTCAGAGGCACATGTTACCAAATTATTGCAAGCTACACAGCAAGTGGATTGGACTGTGAAAGACCAATCCAAATGGTGTTTGCATTTTGACAAATTTGCAGGGCAGTCCAATACCTCAGAGAGGAGTTCAGGTCTCCTGCTGCCCTGGTGCATTCACTATAGCTGCCCAATTTCCCTGCTTTTTAAAGTTTGATAGAAATATCTGTGGGCTATAGGTAGGTTATTAAACCACAAGGTTTTTTGCCTGTTAGTGAATTTCTCTGTTTTTTAATCCAGGAGGTAAGAAATGTGATCCTGTGCAAGCTTACTGAGAATGGATTGATCATTTGCATGCTTATTGAGTTCAGTTGGATTTACTCCCCTGTAATCATGCTTAGGATAGGTGGAACTGACCACAGGAGATGGGGAGGGGAGGAGGAGGAGGAGGGAGGGGAGGAAGGGCAGAGGGAGGAGGAGGGGGAGGAGGAGGGAGGGAAGGAAGGAAGGGTGGAGGGGAGGAGGGGGAGGGAAGCAGGGGGAGGGAAGCAGGCAGGAGGGGGAGGGGAGAAGGACAGGTTTGATCATTTGCATGTTTATTGAGTTCAGTGGGATTTACTCCCATACAATCATGCTTAGGCTAGGTAAAACTGACTGGGGGGAAGGGAAGGAGGGCTACAGTGGGCAGGAAAGGAGGAAGAAGGAAGAGGGGAGGGGAGGAGGATGTGAGAGGAGTGGGGAAGGAGGGAAAAGCCCGGTCTGATCATTTGCATGCTTATTGAGTTCAATGGGATTTACTCCTATGTAATCATGGTTAGGATAGGTAAAATTGACCATGGGGGAGGAACAGGGGGAGGGAAAAGGGGAGCAGAAGGAGGGGGAGGGGACAAAGGGGATTGGAGGGGGAGGGGTAAAGGAAGGGGCAGGGGAGGGCAGGTATGATCATTTGCATGCTTATTGAGCTCAATGGTATTTACTTCCATGCAATCATGCTTAAGATAGGTAAAACTGAACATGGGGAGAGGAGGAGGAGGAGGGGGAGGAGGGGGGAGGAGGAGGAGGGGGAGGGGAAGGAGGGGATTGGAGGGGGAGGGGCAAAGGACAGGGCAGGGGAGGGCCGGTGAAAACTATCATGAAGGAAGAGTCCACACAGAGGATCTAAACAACTAGAACTTTAATATGACTGATCATATACTGTCGGAAGGCAGAGCTGGGGTCCCAATCCCGGGGAGCTGGATCCCGGAGAGTTGGGAGAAGAGTATTCGGATGGATGGCAGAGGGAAGGGGGAGGAACTTCCCCCCTTTGGAGCGAAGATGAAACAGAGGAACTGCCAGTGATAAGGTCGCTTAGCAATGGGGAGCCTAAGCCCTCCCTGGACATTCTCACGCCTCCCCCTCTTTCAGGCTCAGAGCAAGAGGGGGAAGAGGGAGGGCTGCTCACAGCCGAAAAGCGGGGAGGCAGTTTACCATCAGCTCCTCCCCTATCCCCCATCCTGGAATCGGAAACTTCAGAAGAGGAGGGGGTGATGCTTCCCCCCTCACCGCGCACACGCAGTCAGCTGAAAAGACAGGAGAGAAGGGGGGAAGGCGGGCAGTACCTGAGGGGCAGTTAAGGAGGAGCGAAAGATTGCGCGCCCGTTTGGCCCCTTCTTAAAGAACAGGCGGGAAGAAGTCCCTTGCTCTGTCAACTTTCTCCCAATGCCGCAGGACCTGTATCCCTGTATTGCTTCATGAGAAAACGCAGTCTTTGTTTGGACTACCCTAATAAAACACGAATTAACTACAGCCGTTGGTCTGGTTCCTGAGTCACATCCTGGGCCTGACATATACAGAGAACAAGGTTCACAGCATGGTGCTGCTTGTAAGGCAGGCCTGGAACTGCAACTGCTGCAGCCTGAGGCTGACTCAGCAGTTCCTGGTATGGCAAGCCTGGAGGGCCAATACACTACACCCCTCCCCCCTAACTCTCATAGTCCTGAAGATACTTGGGACGAGCCCTGGTGCGGGTCGACTGATGAAAATTTTGCATTGAAGCTGATAGTGCATCCCCTAGTTCCCCATTTGGCTCTGGTTCATGCTGGTCCACTTCAGGGTCCATGTGCAACTGCTCTTGTCCGGCATCAGGAGCAGCTACTGGCTCATTTTCTCTTCCACTTGAGAATTTCCAGCACCCTCAGGGAGAACTGATGGAACTGGGCTTTGTCCTCTCATCTGGCCCACATGTCGACATAACACATGGTTGTCTGGTGTTTGAGCCCTGTAGGACAATGGCCCCGTGGCTCAGGTCACAGTGGCAGGAATCACATTTCACCAGCACCGTAGTTCCTGACATATACAGGGTCACCAGGGGTGAACACCCGTGCAGGTTCTTGAACTGCAAAGGGCTCCCTTGGTTGGTCCTCGGTCATGTCAGGATGCAACCGATCAAGCAGAGTTTTCAGTCATCTGTTCATTAATAGCTAAGCTGGGCTCCTTCCAGTTGTGGCACAAGGTGTGACGTGTTGTGCAGAGCTTGGAAAAGTTACTTTTTTGAGCTACAACTCCCATCAGCCCCAGCCAGCATGGCCACTGGATTGGGCTGATGGGAGTTGTAGTTCAAAAAAGTAACTTTTCCAAGCTCTGGTGTTGTGTCAGGAGAAAACTTGCAAGGTGTCGGTCCCAGTCACCTTCTATAATCTGTTTGAATGCATCCTTTATTGTTCTGACCATCCTCTCGGCCTGGCCATTGGTTGCTGGATGAAAAGGGTCTGAAATGACATACTGAATCAGTCCATTATCCAGGAATGTGCGGAATTCTGCAGATGTGAACTGGGCCCTATTGTCTGAGACAATGGTGTTTGGCAACCCATGTGTTGTGAAAAGCATGTGTAAGGTCTTGATAACAATATGAGATGTCATTGACAATACTGGAACCACTTCTAACCATTTGGAGTATGAATCAACAACAGTCAAGAAAGTTTGTCCCTGGAATGGGCCTGCAAAGTTGACATAAAGCCGTGACCATGGCATTTTTGTCGATTCCCATGGGTGCACTGGGGCATGTGGTGGAGCTGGTCTTGAAACCTGACACTTCTCACATCTCTTGATGCATTCTTCAATCTCACTGTCCATCTTGGGCCACCATACATAGCTGTGCTCCAGAGCCTTCATTTGCACTATACCAGGGTGTCCCACTTGTAGGGCCTCCAACACCCAATGTCTCAACACAGTAGGAATGATAACTCTGTTTCCCCACAGCAGGAATCCTTTGTGCACTGATAGTTCATGTTGTTTGGATACAGATGGTCTGAATTTCTCCTCAAGCTTCCCTAATGGCCATCCCCTCCACACCCAGTTGAGAACACGGGCAAGAACTGGGTCCTTGGATGACGCAGTGGCAATTTTCCCAGCATGGAGGGGTGCTTCCAGTAACGACTCTAATAACAGCATGTCCAGCGGAGGGGTTTCATCAACCCTAGCATAAGGGACAGGGAGGCAGCTCAAAGCATCAGCATGGACAATGCTCCTGCCAGGCCGATGTTGCAATGTGTAATCGTACACGTTCAGGAAAATCGCCCACCGCAACATGTGTGGAGACAATATCCGAGGCGTCTGCTCGTTAGGGGCAAACAATCCCAATAATGGCTTGTGGTCAGTAGCAATAGTGAATGGTCAACCAGTCATGGAATTTTTTTATGCTAGCCACAATAGCCAGGGCCTCCTTATAAATTTGGGCATAATTCTGTTCTGTTGAAGACATTGTTCTGGAGTAGAAAGCGATAGGCACCTCACGAGAGTCCTCAAGTTGGTGGCTCAGGACAGCTCCAATAACATATAGAGATGCATCACACGTGAGAATCAAGGGCTTCCGTTGATCATAGTGTGCCAAGACACTGTCAGACGATAACAGGTGTTTTACATCACAGAAAGCCTTATCATGCCGGTTTGTCCACTGCCATGCATCATGCTTGTCAAGAAGGCAATGCAATGGTTCTGCCACTGTAGCCTTATGCTTCAAGAAAGTGTAATAGAAATGCAAGAGTCCCGAGAAGGCTTGGAGTTCCTGTTTATTACGGGGCACTGGAGCTTCATGAATTGCTTTAAATTTTTCCGGGGTAGGCCGAATGCCAGCGGCATCAATCTTGTAGCCAAGGAATTCAATTTGGGAAACACCAAATACACATTTCTCATGGAGGGGGAGGGGAGGGAAGGGGCAAGAGGGAGGGGATAGGAAGGAGGAGAAGGGAGGGTGGGTTTGATCAGTTGCATACTTTTTGTGTTCAATGGGATTTATTTCTGTGCAATTATGTTTGAAAGTGGAAATGGACTACCTTCAAGTCGATCCCGACTTATGACAACCCTATGAATAGGGTTTTCATAGTAAACAGTATTCAGAGGTGGTTTTACCATTGCCTGAGGCTGAGAGGCAGTGACTGGCCCAAGGTCACCCAGTGATCTTCATGGCTGTGTGTGGATTTGAATCCTGGTCTCCCAGGTCATAGTCCAACACTGACCCAGGGGAGGGGCAGAGAGGGGAGGAGGTTGGGTGGGTGGGCACTGGGCAGAGGGGAAGCCCCTTTCCTTTCCAAAAGGAAAACATTGTGAACAGTATCATTGCTTTTCAGCATTTCCCCCACCTTTTTATTCTACAGCAGGCACATGTAGCCTTCCACCCAAATTTAAACCAAAGCTGTCCCAGGCCACATCCACACCAGGCCCTTTTTTTCACTTTGGACAATCATGGCTTCTCTCAAAGAATCCTGGGAAGTGTAGTTAGTGAAGGTTGCTGAGAGTTGCTAGGACATGTCCTGTTCTCCACACAGACCTTCAATCAGAGTGGCTGACTGTTAAACCACTCTGGCCACTGGAGCTCTGTCAGTGGAATTGGAGTCTCCTCTCAGTACCCTTCACAAACTACACTTCCCAGGATTCTCTGAGGGAAGCCATGACTGTCTCAAGTGAAATCAAAGTCTGGTGTGGGTGTGGCCCCCTGATTAGGCAAGCCCAGCAGCTGTGAGTCTGGCTTTTAGAACTCTGACAGTTGGCTCTTACTGAGCATATGGGCTGGCTGGCTGGGGGGAGCTTGGGGAGACCATCTGCCTGCTGGAAGAGGAACATCGTCGGAAGAGGAATATCGTCGCTGCCCAGGGAGAGCTGCTATTGCCGACGTTGCTGTTACTATTGTGTTCTCTCCTGCGATCTTTGTTTCTGCTGTCGCAGCGCTTTTTGCTGGCCTCGCTGTCGCTGTTCTGGCGCTGTCTTTGTCGTGCTGCTGTGACCTCGCTGTGTCTGCCGCTCCGCCTTCTGCTTGGTGTGGATTGGGTCGCCTGCTGCTTGTCGGGGTCGTGGCCGGCTGTCATCGGGACGGGGTTTTCCTTCCCGCGGTCGTTGTCGCGGCTTGTGCTTCCATCGTGGGCGTGGTTATGCCCTCTACTGTTGCTGCTGCTGCGCCTCTTTCCTATTGAGGCTTATGTTTCATCTAGCTGTGGCTGGCACTCTCCTGCTGCTGGCATGTTTTCCATCTCTGCCGCTGCGGGTTGCGCTTTGCCTAAGCGACCCTCGCCTCTACCTCATTGTTATCATCTGGACTTTCGAAGGTGGCGTTCTTCACGGGAAGAAGAATGGTTTTAGAGCTGGCGTTTGGGCGCACAGAGTGTGGGACTATGTCTACTGTGTGGGTTTGAAGTGGATGAGTGGGTGTTTATATGAGTGTATGTCTGGATGAGTGAGTGGTTTGTATGTATGAGGGTGTGATTGTGTACAGATTGTGAGTTTTGTTGTTTTTATTTTTCATTTCATTTCATTTTTATTATGTGCCTGGGCGGGAGGATAGGGTATTGGGAGGGAGGACCAGAGGGGGCCCCTGTTAGCATAGTGACGGGTAATGGGAGGTATGGTGTTGTGAGGAGGACATGCCAGTTGAGGGGAACTCGGCCCAGACAACTGGTGGCTGTGCCGTGTTCCGGTCCTCCCCACATCCACAGGATTGCTGGTAGTTCTATCAGCCAACTCTCGGATCTCCAGTTGCTGCTTCTTAATGCCAGATCAGTAAACAATAAAACCTCCCTCATCCATGATTTAATTGTGGATGAGGCGGCCGATCTGGTGTTTATTACTGAGACCTGGGTGAGCGATCTGGGAGGCATTAATCTCTCCCAGCTGTGCTCACCTGGGTACTCGGTTCAGCATCTGGGTAGATCCGAGGGTCGGGGAGGGGGAATCGCTGTGGTCTATAGAAGTTCTATCCCTCTTGTTAGGCACCCTATCCAGGTGGCTAATGGTCTGGAGTGCCTTCACATTGCGTTGGGTCAGCGAGACAGACTGGGAATACTGTTGGTGTACCGTCCACTCTGCTGCCCAACAGCCTCCCTAACTGAGCTGATGGAGGTGGTCGTGGGGTTGGTGTTGCAATCCCCCAAATTTTTGGTATTGGGGGATCTCAACATTCACGCCGAGACCGCTTTGTCTGGGGCGGCTCAGGACTTCATGGCCTCCATGACAGCCATGGGGCTGTCTCAATTTGTTACTGGCCCTACGCATATTTCGGGGCACACTCTAGACTTGATTTTTGCCACTGGATTAGGGGATGGTGATCTGGGAGTGAGGGATTTTACATCTATTCCTTTGTCATGGACAGATCATCGCCTATTGAGGTTTAGACTCACAATGTTTTCTCCCCTCTGCAAGGGTGGAGGACCAATTAAGATGGTCCGTCCCCGGAGACTAATGAATCCTGAGGGTTTTCAGAAGGCTCTGGGGAGTTTTCCGGCTGATAAAACTGACGCTCCTGTCAAAACCCTGATCAATCTGTGGAATACGGAAATGACCCGGGCAGTTGACACGATCGCCCCGGTGCGCCCTCTCCTGTGCAGAGCTCAAGTGGCTCCGTGGTTTACCCCGGAGCTAAGAGTGATGAAGCAAGAAAGGAGACGGCTTGAGTGCAAATGGAGGCGAACTCCCGACGGCTGTAATCATGCACTTGAGAAGGTCTCTACTAAGCTCTATGTGAAGGCGGTGAGGGCAGCGAAGAAGCAGTACTTTGCTGCCTCTATTCAGTCATCTTCTAACCGCCCAGCGGAACTTTATAAAGTTGTTCGGGGACTTTTACACTCTGGTCCTCAGAACGCAATAACACCATCAACAGCCCGCTGTAATGAGTTTGTGAGACACTTCCAAGATAAGATCATGAACATCCGCCGGGACCTTGATTCCAACATTGTAGCAGTTGAACCTAATGAGGTGTCCGGAGCACAGTCCTGTCCTGTTTTATTGGATGAATTTCAGTTGGTACAGCTCGAGGATGTGGACAAGGTGCTTGGACAGGTGCGGATGACCACTTCTGCTCTGGATCCTTGCCCCTCGTGGCTAATAAAAGCTAGCAGGAATGGAACAGCCGGATAGGCCAAGGAGGTGATCAATGCCTCTTTACGAGAGGGAGTGGTACCACCCTGCCTGAAACAGGCGGTGGTGAGACCGCTCCTAAGAAAACCCTCCTTGGACCCTGAAAACCTTGACAACTATAGACTGGTAGCAAATGTTCCATTCCTGGGCAAGGTTCTAGAGCGTGTGGTCGCTAGCCAGCTCCAGGCGCTCTTGGATGAAACTGATTATCTGGACCCATTTCAATCGGGCTTTCGGCCGGGGTTTGGTACAGAAACGGCCTTGGTCACCCTGTATGATGACCTCTGTCGGGAGAAAGACAGAAGGAGTGTAACTCTGTTGGTTCTCCTTGGTCTCTCAGCGGCTTTTGATACCATCGACCATGGTATCCTTCTGGGGCGACTTGTGGATTTAGGAGTTGGAGGCACTGCTTGGCAGTGGCTGTGCTCCTACCTCAAGAATCGTCTCCAGAAGTTGATGCTTGGGGAGCATTACTCGAGTCCCTGGGTACTCCAATATGGGGTCCCGCAGGGTTCAGTTCTGTCCCCCATGCTCTTTAATATCTATATGAAGCCGCTGGGTGGGGTCATTAGGAGATTTGGGGTGCGTTTCCAGCAATATGCTGATGATACGCAGCTCTACTTCTCCTTTTCATCTTCTTCAGGTGAGGCTGTTAATGTACTAAACCGCTGCCTGGCTGCGATAATGGACTGGATGAGAGCTAATAAACTGAGACTCAATCCTGACAAGACTGAGATGCTGTTGGTGGGGGGGCTCTCTGCCCGGATGGTTGATGTCCGACCTGCCCTAGATGGGGTTACACTCCCCCTAAAGGAGCAGGTCCGTAGTTTGGGGGTCTTATTAGATCTGCTCCTGTCACAGGAGGCGCAAGTAGCATCAGTGGCACGGAATGCGTTCTACCAGCTTCGGCTGGTAGCCCAACTACGACCCTATCTGGACAGGGAGAACCTCGCCACAGTTATGCATGCTCTGGTAACCTCTAGATTGGACTACTGTAATGCACTCTACGTAGGGCTACCTTTGAAGATGGTTCAGAAACTTCAGCTGGTGCAGAATGCTGCGGCCAGAGTTCTTACTTGGTCTAAAAAATCTGACCATATAACACCTGTCCTGGCCCAGCTGCATTGGCTACCAATATGTTTCCGGGCCAGATTCAAAGTGTTGGTTCTTACCTATAAAGCCCTTAATGGCATCGGACCGCAATACCTGACGGAACGCCTCTCCCGCTATGTACCTACCCGGTCGCTGCGCTCAACGTCAAAGGCCCTTCTCCGGGTTCCAACGCATAGGGAGGCCCGGAGAGCAATAACTAGAGCTAGGGCCTTCTCAGTGGTGGCCCCCGAATTATGGAACGCCCTCCCTGATGAGATACGCCTGGCACCTTCCTTATTATCTTTTCGGCGCCAGGTAAAGACCTACCTCTTTGCCCAGGCATTTTAAATGTTAAATTTTAAATTTTAAATTTAATCTATTTTAATTTTAATTTTTTGTCTTAATTTTGTTTTTAAATATGTTTTCATATTGTATTGTACCCACACCTGTATTTTAATCTGTTTTTATCTTGTTGTACACCGCCCTGAGAGCTTGTCGCTAAAGGGCGGTCTAAAAGTGCAATAAATAATAAATAATAATAATAATGTCCAACATTATCATTCAGTTCAATGCAAGATTTATTAAATTAATAAAAAATCAGCCGGGCATTTTTTAAACTTTTAAACAGCAGAAGATGAAGGCCAGAATATGGGGCAAGGATTACAGGTACTCTTTGGACATGGCTGATTTTTAATGCATTTCAACAGATTATGAGAACTCTGAGAGAAAAAAGTCCAAAAGGGCTCTGGGTTTTTTTTCTCTCTTTTTAGACTTTGATCTCTCTATTCTCTCTGACTGTTTTGTGTATTGCCATGAAAATGTAGAGGGTTGTTAAGCAAGCGTTTTTGAGTTCAGGACTATAAGTTTTGTAAGGTTTTGTTTTGAAATGAGCTTATGGGAAGCCTCAGAATGGCATGGGGGTATTTTCAATTTAACATTCCAGAATGTGAAAAATCCACACTGGCTATAGTATACAGCCACTCTTGTGGCTGTATAATAACACTTTAACAGGTGTGGCTTCCCCCCAAGAATCGTGGGAAACTGGCTTCCCCAAAAGAATCCTGGGAAATGTAGTTTGTAAATGGTGCTGAGAGTTGTTGGGAGACCCTAATTCCCCTTACAGAGCTGTAGTTCCCAGAGCTCCCTGGGAAGACAGCTTGATTATTAAGTCTAGGAATTGTAGCTGTGTGAGGGGAACAGGGGTCTCCTAACAAGTCTCAGCATCCTTAACAAACTACAGTTCCAAGGATTCTTTGAGTGAAGCCATGACTGTTAAAGTGGTATAATTGTATTTTAAATTTAAGGTGCAGATGTGACCTCAAGCACTGCAGTGTCCTTTATGACACTATCACTATAGGCTGAGATGTAGCATACCAGATTCTACATTCTGATGGTCTGCCAATGGGCACTGTAGAAAAGCACCTTGCTCATGCTCAGAGGTCCTTTGCCTTTCAGTGGTTTCTCCTTAGGAGAAAATAACTCTGTATATGGTCAGAGGCACTCAAACATAGGTGGCAGACTTTTTGGGAAAAGCACATGGCAAACATCTTCAGTCATGGTCAATGTGCAAAGCTAAAGAAAGGGCCTTAGAGTAGCATCTGAAGGCACACAAGACCACCACCTTAGAGGAGGAAAATCGTGGAATAAAATACCACCAGAGGGTAATATTTTCTTTGCCCCCCACAATAGCTTACCTGCCTGAGATGTTAGGAAGCATGTTTGATTTTGCTTCATCAAAATGCAATAGATCAGAATGTAGTTATGGGTTCCGTCCAGGTTTTTATGGATAATTAGACCAGCAAAGGCTAATGTTATTTGGTCTCCAGCAGGTTACTAGATGGAACCTCTTACTTGGGAACTGTGGTTGGGAGATGATCAAGGGCAATGTTCCCATTTTTTCTGACCACAACATTTTCAGAGATCCATTGGAACTTTGCTGTTATTCTGTTTAAGACACCCCCCCCTTTTCCCCCAAGGGGAAAATAATGTTCTGGGGTTCCTACTAGATTTCTGTGAGGAGGCTATCCGTGTGAATTGCCCTGAGGTGATATCTGGCCAGCATCCTGAACCTGACAAAGAAGTATTGATAGCTCCTAATACTTTGGCGATGTGTCTTCAAGGGAGTAAGATGGTCCAAGAAGGCTAGGTGATGGCAAAAGAGAACAGCAGAGCCTGATGCTCTTTAGTCTCCAGCAGGTTACCACATGGAACCTCTTGCTCAGATTTATCCCAACCCCCTCTAATCTGGAGGATGGGGGCAAACTATGTCTCTGTGTGAAAGAAAAACAAAAAAAATGCAGTTTGAAGGAGCATCTGAGAGACAGGCTGTGTACACGCCATACATTTAAAGCACGACTTCCCCCAAAGAATCCTGGGAACTTTAGTTTACTCCTCACAGAGCTACAATTCCCATCACCCTTAACAAACTACAGTTCCCAGGATACTTTGGGGAAAGTCATGTGCTTTAAATGTATACACTCATACACAGCTGTTGGGTTTGGGCTCTATAAGCTAACAGCAATTTGGGGAGTAATCTCTAGAGATCTGATGTGGGAGCCATGGCCTTTGGACGTCTGGTTGAGTGTTTAAGCTGTGCCCCCACCTATGCTCAACCTGTATTGGTTGAAAAAAACAAATCAACCTACAAGTATTACAAAACGTCAATAAGCCTCCAGTAGCAATATCCTTCCAAAGGAAAACAAACTTTATTTATTTATTTATTTATTTATTTATTTGTATCCCACCCTTCCTCCCAGCAGGAGCCCAGGGCAGCAAACAAAGCACTAAAAACACTTATCATAAAAACAGATCTTAAAATACATTAAAACAAAACAGCATTAAAAACATTTTAAAAAACTTTAAAAAACATTATTAAAAAACATATTAAGCAATTCTAACACAGACGCAGGCTGGGATAGGTCTCCACCTAAAAGGCTTGTTGAACGTGGAAAGTCTTCAAAAGGCGCCGAAATATATATAAATATAAAAGGTGCCTAATATTCAAACTTGCAGAAGTGCTACCCCCCACAGATTTATTACTGCTTCAAGAAGTGGCACAAATCTAATACTGGATACATTGCTTAAAGTTTGGGATTTCACCAGATTAGCTGCTTTTCATGAGGCTAAAAGTGTCTGGATATCACTACTCTCTCTCTCTCTCTCTCTCTCTCTCCCTCTCTCTCTCTTAAAAATAAGCATGATATAATACTTTTACATTATTTATTCTAACCTTTGAATTATAATTTATTTTTAGTGTAACAGTGGCTCTCATAGGGTCCTCTGACTTATGCATGCCTTTATAGTGGTTTTCTAATTTGTTAGAATTAATGTTATAATATATCATTTATATAGCACTATTAGGGCACAGAATGCTTTGCGCTCTGGTTTTATTCATCTTCTTAACAATCCTGTGAGGCCAGTCATAGGGTTTTTTTCCTGATTGGTGGCTGAGACTGAGAAGTGAGTTGCCTAAAGGTCAATCCCTGAGCCCTGTATTCTGAAATTCCCTTCCAAGGCAGGAGTTACACGCATGAGCCAGATCCAATTCACCCATTTTCATTTGGCCTTGATCACAAGTTTAAACTTAATACTTTGAACTTGTGTACAAAATGCATCCATGTTTTAGTGGCAAAATGCATGAGTGATTAAGTGTGAATGGTGCGCATACATGATTCAAATTATTACATTTTCTTGCAAGAAACAGAGTGCCCTGGACAGTTTAACAATTCCTATTTCCATATTTATTACAGGAAAACCTCACCATTAAGCAGTGATGTACCATTCACAGCTCTTGCCATTGTGTATTATTTTACCGTTTAAACTTGGGACATTTTTATGACTCAGCTAAAAAATAAAAAGTATGAATTAGCCCTTAGATGCGCACAGGCCAAGAATCTGGCCGTGGTTTAAGCATAACTGTGATTTACAGGTAGGCACTTTATTATTTTTGTTCTGGGAGCAATTTGCCAAAACAGTCTAATGTGCCAAAATTAAAATATGGGAATCACCTTAGCGCATGGCAGTGTTCAGACAATGTCAGGGTAAGGCCTCAGTTAAGTTTTGACCTAATGGCACAACAAAACAGTAGAACCAAAGTTACAAAGCATCATGGGCCCAACTAGCAGGAAAGCACTCTTTAAGTTTCGTTTCTTCACTGTGGGAACGTACGTGATATGGTGCCTGCCAGGCTGCAACAATGTTCCGGACGAGATAATCATTCAGCTGTCCTTGATGGTTTTATTTTCCTGTACTCTGTGTATTCTCACCCCCTTTCATACCATGCTGTTTTCCTTCATAATAAATGACTACAGTCTCCCCCAGTGTGTCAATATCCCTTTAGACGTGTGTAATAGAATATTCCTTGAAGATAGTTCTCAGGGCCATATGTATCTCTTTGTATATGTGTCTTTCGTTTATGGTGCCCCAAAGTGTTACTTCACCCCAACATACCATTCCTTATCTCAGGATGGGATGGACATGGGTTCTGATTTTCAAAGAGAAACTTCCTGACTTTGATATGTAGCAAGTGATATGTAGCTTAGGCCTGTTACTTTTCTCTTGTTTTAGTTACATTTTGTTTATTGATAGTACGTTTCAGAAAACTATATATTGTCATGCTGAACAATAAAGAGTTGCTCTCATCCTTGCCAGGCTGTTGTGCCCGTGTGAGTGTGAAAGCCCTTTTTGATCAAGAAGTTGTCTGTGTCATACTTGATATCTGGGTGGCTTTTAGCCAAACGAATAATTGGGATTCTATCTCAGCTTGCACTCCTGCCTGGCAGCATTGAGATGAGCAGTGGGCATTCTTTGCCAATTGAAATTTCCTCAACAAATTGGGGGCTCGTCCGGGATACAGTGTGCTCCCTGGGTTCCGCAGGAAAGCTCTGTGCACACACGGTCAGGTGCCAGGAGAGATTTCTCTCCCGTCCGTGTCAGAGTCAACCGTCGATCCTACGGGGTAAGGCATAGCCGAGAATTATCCCACCAGATATCATGGGTCAAACGCACAGTAAAACGTGTAACAATGCTGATGCTGTAACCCCTTTGAGTCTTATGTGCAGGTTCTGGGACGAAGGATGTTTGCCAATCAAGACAGGTATGAAGAAGAAAACCATGGTAAAGTTGTGTGTCAAGGAATGGACACGGATGACCGCGGTCGGGGCCCCCGAACACCGGTGGCCTCGGGATGGATCCTTTGATGCCGTTTGCTTATCCGGGGTAAGAAAACGGATAGACATGGACCACCCCAGCCACTCCGATTTCTGGCTCCTGTGGCAAACAGGAGCGCAGAAATGGACTGGCATAAAGGTAATGATTGGAAGGTCTGTCTCTGGAAACGAACCCCCCCCCTGGCTATTTTGCCGATGACCCACCTAGACAGCAGGTAATTTGCCGATCCGTTATTCCATCTGCCCCATCACCGCCACCTCCTCAGGACGGCGGGTCCCCGCAGGGACAGGTGGATGACCCGGATCTGTGGGTAGATGGATTTCCATTTAGGCATGCACCCGAGGTCGAACCAGACCTCCATAAGAAAGAGGAAAAGCCAGGGTCGGGGGGGGTTCCTGAGGACCAGAGAATGTGCTTGCAATCCCATGACCCAAAACCCCCAGCCACTCCCAGGCTTTTGTGCACGTTCGGTACGCCCGGAGGAGCAGACGGGGCAAGTGCGATGCTCCCCCTGGTAGTCCATGACCAGCCTTACCTAGACGCCCAAGGGCTACTGCAACACGTTGCCCTGGTGGAACACAAGGCATGGCTGGAATGGGATCTCAAGGAATGGAGCCTACTGGAATGTACGTTTGAAGAAAAACCCAGAAAAATCCAGAGCCTCTTGTGCATTCTGTTCATGAGCCACAACCCCACTTATAGCGACGTCAACTACCTCCTGGACCGAGTACTAACAGGTGAGAAGCGCAGCAGACTTTGGGCTCTCGAAACGGCTTGGGCAGTCGAGGACCTGACCAACCAGAGGTCATAGGACAGATGCACCGATGAAGCCGCAACATGGACAGGTAATGACTGGACCGGAGAGAGAAGGACCCAACTTAGGGATGACAGAGAGCGGCTCCTTTCCAACCTAAAACAAATGTCTCAAAAACCTCCTAATCAAACCAAATTTATGGCTATTAAACAAGAAACCACTGAACCCCCGTGCAAATTTTGGACGAGATTATTGGAGGGGGCCAGAAGCCATACCAATCTGAATCCAGAAAAGCCGGAGGATCAGCCGTTCCTGGTCGCGTCTTTTGTTCACCAGATGTTTCCAACATTTCAGGCCAGGGTGGGGAGTGGAGCCGATCATTGCAATTTTGGAGGTGGCAGATGTTGTTTGGGAAAATGAGAAGGAGAAGGGGAAGAAAAAGGAGAAGAAAAAACAGTATCAACTGCTGGCAACGGCCATACGCGGTGGTCTAGGGATTCGTTTCCCTAGAGGAGGGAGGGGTCGGAACCAGCAGGGACGAGGCAGAGCACAGACAAGGCAGACATGGGGAGGAGGAGACGGGGGGAGGGGGTGATTCCGATGCGGGGACCTGTCGCGGGTGGAAGTGGCATGGGTGGTCCATCTGGCTCTGGGTTGTGTTAGGCCAAGGGGACTAGCCAGATATTCTCCTTGCCCTACAAACATGGATGCCTTCTCGGTAGTTCAAGAATATTCCATGTTTACCTATAGGGAGAAAGGAGCTCCCAAGCCAAAGTATTGCATTGGGCTGGAACATACCACATGTTACAACACCTTGAGGGAGGTAAGAGAGAAGGGACTCACGGCCAGATACCAGTCTCCCCTGGAGGAACCCACTCTTGCTCACCAACCCTCGCCATCCCCTCCAGTCTATCAAGGAGATAGCTGGAAGGACAATGTCTTCCTCTCCCTCTTAGAAGCCACAGCACCAAAAAACAGCACATGCTACGTGTGTGCACACACACCCCACACGGAGCGGCAGGAGTCCCTTTAATAGGCACACCTCTCTCCCTTGAAGAGATCCCCACTTTTTTTGCAGCAAATGCCCGCCAAAGAATTGGATGGGCCCTTGGAAACCAGCGGCCCATTACAGGGGGAAATTTGCGTAAGCAGCAAGCCAAGGGCTTATTCTGGCATGCACTGCCGTTTCATTATAAGCCAATTTGAGCCAAATAAGTGGGGAATCTTCAACGATACTCATTTCTGTACTGGAACTGTTTTATTGTTTTATTGTTATATTGTATTTTATGATGTATTTTATTATGATGTAATGTATTGTTGTTAAATTGTACGTCGCCTAGAGTGGCCATTGGCCAGATAGGCAACCCACAAATTAAATTATTATTATTATTTCCTTAATGCAGGACTCCTGAAAAACACCACCTGGCTGCAGGCATGGTACACATTTTTGTCCCAAGACTCCCCCGACCCGGAATTGTTCCCTTTCTTGTTTCATCTACAGACAAGACCTACCCCGAAGGGTCTCTGGTGGCTGTGCAGTCATCAGGCGCTACGAAACCTGCCAACAGGAGACAGTTGGACCTGCACCTTGGGGAGGGTGGTCCCTGGACTCCACGTAACAAACCCCCCCCCCGGTGGCCCAACATCGGAACCGGAGAAAAGAGGGGAAAGAGGTGCTCAGGGGCCTCTTTCCACAGTATGGGGCAGGGCAAAACTATATGGACTTAATAAAGTTGTCCAGTTCCTTTGAGGATTTCCTAAATGACACCACAGTCTCCATCAGGGACCTGACCAATGAACAGGGGCAAATTAGAACGGTTGCCCTCCAAAATAGGTTAGCCATAGAATACCTCTTGGCAAGTTCAGGCAGCATATGCCCGTTAATTGGAACTGAATGCTGCACATCCATCACTGACACAAAAGCTGATGTTTTGCAACATCTGAACCACCTCGACAAGGTGTATAACAATGTTGAAAAAAATCAAGGAATCTTCCCTCCTTCCTAATGTCGCTGAGTGGTTTGACAGCTGGTCCAGCTGGCATAAAATACTGACTTACATCATCTTTGGAATATGTGCTATAGCTGTTTGCTGTTGTTGCATCCAATGTTTGCCTAGCCTTTTTTCCACGTTCTCCGTTTGTTGTGCCAAGTACACTGCGATGTCTAAAAAAGCCTCTTTTGGTAACGGAGTTGGCTTTACAGGATATGACTTTTTGCTTAATGTATGAGGCGCCATGGCCAGAGGAGGATGAAGCAGCTATCTATTAGACGCAGGACGTCTAATAGCGCTGAAAGGGGGGAATTGTTGGGACAATTTCAGGGTAAGGCCTCAGTTAATTCTTGACCTAATGGCACAACAAAACAGTAGAACCAAAGTTACAAAGCATCATGGGCCCAACTGGCAGGAAAGCACTCTTTAAGTTTTGTTTCTTCACTGTGGGAACGTACGTGATATGGTGCCTGCCAGGCTGCAACAATGTTCCGGACGAGATAATCATTCATCTGTCCTTGACGGTTTTATTTTCCTGTACTCTGTGTATTCTCACCCCCTTTCATGCCATGCTGTTTTCCTTCATAATAAATGACTACAGTCTCCCCCAATGTGTCAATATCCGTTTAGACGTGTGTAATAGAATATTCCTTGAAGATAGTTCTCAGGGCCATAAGTATCTCTTTGTATATGTGTCTTTCGTTTATGGTGCCCCAAAGTGTTACTTCACCCCAACATACCATTCCTTATCTCAGGATGGGATGGACATGGGTTCTGATTTTCAAAGAGAAACTTCCTGACTTTGATATGTAGCAAGTGATATGTAGCTTAGGCCTGTTACTTTTCTCTTGTTTTAGTTACATTTTGTTTATTGATAGTACGTTTCAGAAAACTATATATTGTCATGCTGAACAATAAAGAGTTGCTCTCATCCTTGCCAGGCTGTTGTGCCCATGTGAGTGTGAAAGCCCTCTTTGATCAAGAAGTTGTCTGTGTCATACTTGATATCTGGGTGGCTTTTAGCCAAACAAATAATTGGGATTCTATCTCAGCTCGCACTCCTGCCCGGGAGCATTGAGGTGAGCAGTGGGTATTCTTTGCCAATTGAAATTTCCTCAACAGCAGATATCATCTTTGGAACAAGAACCGAATCCAGTCTTATAGCTCTGTCTGCTTTGGTAATGCAGGAGAAAAAGCTAACTATTTTTGTTTTGTTTTTTAGTTTGTCTCATATTAATTCAAATAAAGTTGCTCTCTTGGTATTCTTTTTGTGACTTGTTTGGAGGTACCAGAGAGCCTGGCATAGAAGGAAGCTGAGTGCTCTTTCAATGTGCTTCTTCTTTCATGGCATGAGTCCTTTTCACATTAAATGATTGCACATTCAGCAAGTATAACTACGCCAGTTAGCTATATCCCCAACACATCCTTCCAGCCATGATCCCTATGCCCACACATTCAGTCGAACATGTGGAAGGAGCTTGTACACACACACTGCTGCATGTATGTTGGAGCATCCACACCCAGATTACACAAGGTTCCTCACTCTGGGTAGAAGCATCTATGTGCATACAGCTGTCCATGCTGATACTAGGGGTGCAACTAGGTAGCATGATCCTGGTCATGTGTTCCCTGAAGGGCCATGTTAATACATCACAGTAAGGCAGATTGGTAGCCACCCTTAAACTACAATTTGCTATTGGGTTATGAATCCTGCCTTGTTACAAACTGTGATCTTAGGTTTGGACAGAACAGGAAGCCAAGCTTAATTGTGGCTTCCAGGGTTCCCCCCCCCCACTTGTACCATTGGAAGGAGTGATTGGGCAGTGCGCACCATCAACACACTGCTTGAGCATAATAACCTATGATAAGCCAGCAACCCTGTATGCAGTCATTGTGTGTAAGTGCTTCATCTTAAGAGGTCTATTTCCTGGGATAAAAATGTTTTGAAAAGGTCACCTCTAGCTGACTGTCTCTTCATTGTTTGGCCAGAAGAGACTTGCTGAGGATGATATTGACTGAAAGGCCTGTTGTTGAATGAGATCAATTAATGATTTTGCTCTTTTACAATGAACAGGAAGCCTTCAAGGGGATTTGGTGACTGTTGAACCTGTATAGAAAACCAAAAGGTTACAATTTTAGTAAGGAAGCCATGCTCTTCCTCTCTCAAGCTTCCTTATTTGATAAATGTTATAATAAGGGAGCGAGTTTTTTTTAAAAAAGTTCTGGATTCATCCCCTAAGAATATGAAATATCACTACATTGGTTAATACAATGGCTTTCAGACTGCTATACACCAACTGTCCCTATTTTCTGATATCTAGTTCCAGTATTTGTCCTTTGAAGGTATTTGGGAGGGATGCTTTCCAAAATGTTGCTCATGTGCTCAGCATGAACTGAGCATGTCCTCTTGCTAGAACATGTTTCCCACATCTGTAATATGCAAGGCTTCATTAACAATCTTTAGGGGTTGTGTAAGATAAAAGACTTGCTAGCATTGATGCTCTTTAGGTTTCAGTACTGGGTTCTCTAGAAGTTAAGTCTGCATTCCTATGCCACTAATGTCAAAGTAAGCCTCAGCAGGTTCAATGGGACTTACATAGGAACATAGGAGCTGCTTTATGCTGAGTCAGACCATTGGTCCCTCTGGCTAAGTATTGTCCACACTGGCTGGCAGTGGCTCTCCAGGGTTTCAGACGGGGTCATTTCCAGCCCTACCTAGAGGTGGAAAATTTGGACATCACTGAAACTACTTAAAAGAAGGAAAACAAAGTTGTACACTATAGAGGTTGCCATCTGCCTAAAAAATGGTCTTCATTAAGTGGATGTGCATTGCTTTGTTAACTTGAAGGCCCCTGACTCAACCTGTCTCAGAGGTGAGAGTTACTCACGCGTCTCTTGTCAGATATGTCAGAGATTTTGATCAAAGAAAGGAGCCACAATGTGCTATGGCATAGATTGCATCAGGGATTTCATATTGATGTTCAAATAGCATTAATAAAGGCCAGGTTTCATATTCAATAGACTAAAACTGAAGGACTGGCACACTGAGCTTCCTGGAGCTCAGCAGATTTCCAGCGGAGTAATAATAGCTAAGAATTAGCACACGCCTTCAAATTAGAAGCAAGAAATTGAAGCATCTCTCTTTTCCCATTTTTTGACCCCAGTCAATCCTCCCTACATATAAAAGTATTTAAAAAAACCTCCAGAGGACTGATTCATACATGCACACTTACCCTTGCTAACTACAGCACTGAGTATAGTTTGCATGAGCTAAAACCACCATCACAGGTTCAAGTTAGAAATTCATCAGGTTGTATTCAACCTAGCACTAAGTTGCTCGTTCTGTCAGCCCAAGAATTTCTCCTTGCACAACAGAATGTTCTCCCCTTCTTCTGCCCCCTCCCCCATGCATGGGAGGATGACATGGAACACATGTGGGGGGAGGAGAGGGAAGGAAAGTCCATTGCGCTAGCAGTAATCCTTGTGTGCACATAACTATTTAGTTGAATATTGCCCATCCTGTTTCATTTAAATGTACACTCCACATTTAAAGCAAATTTAAAGCACATGGCTTCCCCCAAAGAATCCTGGGAACTGTAGTTTGTTAAGGATCCTGGGAATTGCAACTCTGGAAGGGACAAACTACTGTCCCAGAGTCCTTTGGGGAAAGACTTGTGCTTTAAATGTGTGCACAGCTAAAGTGGGATGGAGCTACTGTTCCATGACCAGCTTCCACATAACTTGGGTAATATTAAGTGAGTCAGCCACATGGATGGAGAGTGGTGTCAATTGCCTTTCCTATGTGTTTAGTGCCCTCTCCTGGTGGGGTGCAGAATCCATGGTTAGGACCTGTGCAATCCCCCTCCCCTGCTCATGATTGGGTCATTTTAAATAAGAGGAGGAGCTTCCACATGACTAGGACAATATTTAAAAGTCTTCTCAATGAAGCCAATTCACTCATTCAGCAAACCACTCCTATCTCATTGTGGGACGAGATATTCAGAGGCAAAACCCACCTATATGAGTCAGCCCTCTGTCAACCGTTCTGAAATGATAATTGATATAGTGAAACTACCACAAAGTGTTTTTTGTTTATAACATAATTACCAGGCTGAAGAATGTTTGCTGCCTGAGGTAAAAAGATGATGCCCCCCCCATGCACAAAAGGTGATCATACTGGCAATGGAGCCTTACTTCAACACTGGTGATGAGACAATGTCCTCCACCACTATAGCTGAGGGAAGCTGGTTAGCTAAAGAGATACTGGGTATATTGGGTGGCATACCCAGCTCCACCCTTCACCACCGCTCCCTTTCCAGAGCACCTGCCAAATGCGGCACTTGCCTCACTCTGCCAAACGGCAGAGCCAGCCCTGGTAATCACCAGTCATTTCAATGCTGTGGAGAACAGATATGGCTGTATTTAAAAAACTGGGTTGAGCCAGGACTTGGGAGTTCCTGTTGTCTCAGCACATGGCTAAGGCTCCAAACCTATTCACAGTTCCCTGGGAGTAAGTGTCACTGAACTTAACAGGTTTGCATTGTTATGGCCAAACGACATGTTACACTTAATGAATAGCATGCAGTTGTGCCTCCAGTTTTTATTTAATTATTTACAGGTAAGGAGGAGGACAATTATTGTTAAGATCACAACACACAGGGAAGGAAGGTTTATCCCTCCCACTCCAGATACTTTAAGGATGAAAATTGGGTGGGTGGGGGCCATGCAGCTATGAGGATTAAAAACAAACTTTCAGTTGGTGTCAATGTCAAACGAAGCATTCATAGAAAAACAAAAAATCTCACCTGGTGGCGAATTCAGCCATGCCTGTCATCACTTTAGAAAGGCTACACGAATCTATACTTGCAGAGGAAATTCTAGAATTTAAACTCAGCACCAGTGATGGAATTAGGCTGTCAAGTCCTACCTATCCTTAGCATCCTTCTCTGAAAATATAACAAAAGACTTGTGCTAACTCACCTTCAAAATCCAGTAATTAAATGGATTTGCAGTTCAGTAGATCATAAACTCTGGCTCCAACTGTGCAGAGCAGTTATGATTAATAGTTAGTATCAGCAACCAATAACTGGGCAGCGCTGGGGGTATTCAGATGATTTGTAATGTTCTTCCTGTAATTTGAAAAACAACATCAGACAGGATGAAATTATTGATTTAGCAAATTCCAATGGAAGCTTGGTATGACTGCAGTTGCTGAAAATGTTACTAATAAGGTTCAGCTGCAATTTGTCTTACACCCATCATCCACTCTTTTGTCTTCATAGTATTCCCCCTTGGCACCTAGAAGCAAGTTGGCATATATTTCCATAATTCTTTCTTTACATAGGGCTTTCAATTACATCCAGCAGAGTCTACTCTTGTTAAGTCCTTGGCCATTGGCCACACCGTCAACAAAATGCTCAAGGCCCTGCTTGCATTCCCTTTTACTCTGTCTTTTGATCTCATAGACCCACATTTCATCCTAAGACTGTGGCCAGATGCAGGTTCCATGGCTTCAGTGTCATCCGGCTTTTCCCTTCATTCTCCCTTACTTTGCCTGATGAAGCGTTCTGGACAATTCAAAAGCTTGCACACTATTTTCTATCATTTTGGTTGGTCTAGTACAGGTATTGTCTCATTGTGGATTTTGGAATTTTTTTAATGGGCTAACATACCTACCTTGCTTTGTTGATGTGACTTGGAGAATACCAAATTTAGCAGTTCAGCAGCTGGACCCTAAATTGGAGGAACTAATACCTCCTGAAAATGAGACTTTATTCTGTGAAAGAACATTCCCTCCCTGCTACTAGCTAAAGCTAATTAACTTTGTTTCTACTTACTTTATGTTTTTCTTTTTATCCTATTGTTGTTGTTATGTGCCTTCAAGTTGACTACGACTTATGGCGACCCTATGAATCAGTGACCTCCGAGAGCATCTGTCAAGAATCACCCTGTTCAGATCTTGTAAGTTCAAGTCTGTGGCTTCCTTAATGGAATCAATCCATCACTTGTTTGGCCTTCCTCTTTTTCTACTCCCTTCTGTTTTTCCCAGCATTATGGTCTTTTCTAGTGAATCAGGTCTTCTCATGATGTGTCCAAAGTATGATAGCCTCAGTTTCATCATTTTAGCTTCTAGTGACTGTTCTGGTTTAATTTGTTCTAACACCCAACTATTGGTCTTTTTCGCAGTCCATGGTATGTGCAAAGCTCTCCTCAACACCACATTTCAAATGAGTTGATTTTTCTCTTATCTGCTTTTTTCACTGTCCAACTTTCACATCCATACATAGAAATTGGGAATACCATGGTCTGAATGATCCTGACTTTGGTGTTCAGTGATACATCTTTGCATTTGAAGACCTTTTCTAGTTGTCTCATAGCTGCCCTCCCCACTCCTAGCCTTCTTCTGATTTCTTGACTATTGTCTCAATTTTGGTTAATGACTGTGCCGAGGTATGGATAACCTTTGACAAGTTCATTGTCCTCATCGTCAACTGTAAAGTTACATAAATCTTCTGTTGTCATTACTTTAGTCTTTTTGATGTTCAGCTGTAGTCCTGCTTTTGTGCTTTCCTCTTTAACTTTCTTTAGCATTCGTTTCAAATCATTACTGGTTTCTGCTAATAGTATGGTATCGTCTGCATATCTTATATTATTGATGTTTCTCCCTCCAATTTTCACACCTCCTTCATCTTGGTCCAATCCCGCTTTCCGTATGATATCTTCTGCATATAGATTAAACAAATAGGGTGATAAAATACACTCCTGTCTTACACCCTTTCCAACTGGGAACCAATCGGTTTCTCCATATTCTGTCCTTACAGTAGCCTCTTGTCCAGAGTATAAGTTGCGCATCAGGACAATCAGATGCTGTGGCACCCCCATTTCTTTTAAAGCATTCCATAGTTTTTCATGATCTACACAGTCAAAGGCTTTGCTGTAATCTTTAAAGCACAGGGTGATTTTCTTCTGGAATTCCTTACTCCGTTCCATTATCCAACGTATGTTTGCGATATGATCTCTGGTGCCTCTTCCCTTTCTAAATCCAGCTTGGACATCTGGCATTTCTCGCTCCACATATGGTAGGAGCCTTTGTTGTAGAATCTTGAGCATGACTTTACTTGCATGGGATATTAAGGCAATTGTTCGATAATTACTGCATTCCCTGGGATCCCCTTTCTTTGGAATTGGGATGTACATTGAAAGCTTCCAGTCTGTGGGCCATTGTTTCGTTTTCCATATTTCTTGACAAATTGTTGTCAAAATTTGGACAGATTCCATCTCAGTAGCTTGTAGCAACTCTATTGGTATGCCATCTATTCCCAGTGATTTGTTTCTTCCCAGTATTTTAAGAGCAGCTTTTACCTCACATTCTAAAATTTCTGGTTCTTCATCATATGGCTCCTCCGTGAATGAATCTGTCATCCTGGCATCTCTTTTATAGAGTTCTTCAGTGTATTGCTTCCATCTTCCTTTTATTTCATCTCGGTGAGTCAGTGTGTTCCCCTGTTGATTATTCAACATCCCTACTCATGGTTCAAATTTCCCTTGCATTTCTCTAATATTTTGGAATAGGGCTCTTGTTCTTCCCTTTTTGTTGTCCTATTTCTACACAATAACTATTGTAATAGTTTTCTTTGTCTCTATGTACTAGTCGCTGTATAGTTGCATTTAGGGTTGTGACGGTGTTTCTATCTCCTTTTGCTTTTGCTTTCCTTCTCACTTTAACCATTTGAAGAGTTTCTTCAGTCATCCATTGAGGTCTTTCTGTCTTTTTAACTAGAGATATTGTCTTTTTGCATTCTTCCCTGATAATGTCTCTAACTTCACTCCATAGTTCTTCTGGTTCTCTGTCAACTATGTTTAAAGCCTCAAATCTGTTCCTTATTTGATCTTTATATTCTTCTGGGATGTTATTTAAATTGTATTTTGGCATTATGATTGCTTTGTTGTTCTTCTTTAGCTTTACTCTGATTTTTGATACAACCAGTTGATGATCTGTACACAGTCTGCTCCTGGTCTTGCTTTTGCAGAATGTATGGAACTTCTCCATCTTCTGTTGCCAATTATATAATCAATTTGATTCCTATATTGACCATCCGGTGACGTCGTACAGTCGTCCTTTTGGTTGCTCAAAACATGTGTTTGAAAGAAACAAATTATTGGCTTCACAGAATTCGTTAAGTCTTTCTCCTGCTTCATTTCTGTCTCCTAAGCCCCATTTCCCCACAATTCCTAGTTCTTCTCTGTTCCCTACTTTTGCATTCCAGTCCCCCATGATTATCATCATATCTTGTTTTGGTGTGTGATCAATTTCTTCCTGTACTTCTGCATAAAATCTTTCCAATTCCTCTTCTTCTGCATTTGCTGTTGAAGCATAAACTTGGATGATGGTTATGTTAATAGGTTTCCCGTTAAATCTCATTGATATCACTCGCTCAGACCTTGTGTTGTAGCTCCTAATTGCTTTAGCTACGTAAGTTCTCACTATTAAAGCAACCCAATTTCTTCTTAATTTCTCATTTCCTGCATAAAATATTTTGTAGTTGCCTGATTGGAAATGTCCCATTCTTGTCCATTTTAATTCACTCATGCCAGTATTATAATGTTGATGCATTCCACTTCTTGCTTGACAATTTCTAACTTTCCCTGGTTCATGTTTCTCACATTCCATGTTCCTATTGTGTGTGTTGTACAACTCCGGACTCTCCTTTCGCATCTGTGTACATCAGCCTCTGGGTTTCCTTTCAGCTTTGACCCAGCTGCATTATTAGTCACAGCACTTCTCATACTTGTCCTTTGTTCTTCCCCAGTAGCTCGGTGAGTGCCTTCTGACCTGGGGGTCTCATCTTCCAGCACTATCTCGTGTTGCATTTTGGATACTCTGTTCATAGGGTTTTCATGGTAAGAGATATTCAGAGGTGGTTTACCATTGCCTTCCTCTGAGTTTGGATGCATCTTAATCTGGTGTCTCAGCTTTGACCATTCCACCTTGGGTGCCCCTGCTAGGAGTCTAGCCTCTTGGTCTAGACTCCTGACAGCATTGGTCTCAGCTTCTTCAACACTCTCAAACCCACTCACCACGTTAAGGTGTGCATCCTTGAGGGGGTTATGTTAATTAGTGGTTCATAAATTCACTGAATAAATTAATAGCTATATCTATATGTCAAAGCTATATACATAAATAACAAAGGGGACAGTTCTGTGTTTGGATACATGATCATTACCCTTGTTATCTAGTTTTCAATGTGAAGTTAAGGTATAATTTTTCCTTCAGCAGAAGTTTGAGCTGAAGAATTGGTCTCTCCTGTGGCTGAATTGCTGTGCTATGATCTTTATTGTTTTTTGTGTAATGCTCTATGTTATATTTTAATGTATTTCTTATTTTTTAATTGCGTTTCACTGGGCTAATGCCCTGGGAACCTTTTAGTTGAAGGGTGGGTTATAAATTGAATGAGTGAATAAATACATTAACAATATGGACAAATATGCAATTCTAACTGAAGCCTGATGCAGAGAGTTTAAGGTTTCCAAGCCCACACACGCATACACAATGTGCTATTACATAGCACAAGATATTCTGCTCTTCTGAAATACCTTGTACGGTATTGTGAAAGCTACAATATTCCAGGGCTAAAGATGATTCCCCATGGAATATATTCCAAGCATTTGATGTTGGAGTGTAAACTTGGATGATGGTTATGTTAATAGGTTTCCCATTAAATCTCATTGATATCACTCTCTCAGACCTTGCATTGTAGCTCCTAATTGCTTTTGCTACATCACTTCTCACTATTAAAGCAACCCCATTTCTTCTTGATTTCTCATTTCATACATAAAGTATTTTGTGGTTGCCTGATTGAAAATGTCCCATTCCCGTCCATTTTAATTCACTCACGCCAAGTATTGTAATGTTGATACGTTCCATTTCTTGCTTGACAATTTCTAGCTTTCCCTGGTTCATGTTTCTCACATTCCATGTTCCTATTGTGTGCGTCATATAACTCCGGACTCTCCTTTTGCATCTGTGTGCATCAGCCTCTGGGCTTTCTTTTGGCTTTGACCCAGCTGCGTCATTAGTCACAGCGCTACTCGTACTTGTCCTTTGTTCTTCCCCAGTAGGTCGTTGAGTGCCTTCTGACCTGGGGGTCTCATCTTCCAGCACTATCTCGTGTTGCATTTCGTATACTCTGTTCATAGGGTTTTCGTGGTAAGATATATTCAGAGGTGGTTTACCATTGCCTTCCTTTGAGTTTGGATGCATCTTAGTCTGGTGTCTCAGCTTTGACCATTCTGCCATGGGTGCCCCTGCTAGGAGTCTGGTCTCTTGGTCTAGACTCCTGACGGCATTGCTCTCAGCTTCTTCAACGCTCTCAAACCCCCTCACCACGTTAAGGTGTGCATCTGACCTGCAATTAATAGTTTCCCTGTATTCCTGTTTTCCACCTGTCTAAGAGTGCTGGGAACAAATAATAGTTGATCCTCCATTTTTAAAAGCTGGGTTTTGGTTTTTAAAAATGGAGGATCAACTATTATTTGTTCCCAGCACTAGTTGGTGCAACCTGAAACCTGCATAGCACCTAGTAGAGCCTCATTAAGATCCATTTCAGTCTGGCTTCAGGTTCAGTTTTGGCACTGGAATTTTAGCTTTATTGGGAAAGAGACTGGGGCAGGGCGACCCTGTTGGTTCTCCTTGATCTCTTGGCAACTTTTGATACCATCAGCCATCTGGCTCTTGGGCTGTGGGATCCTGTAAGGTGCCATCTGATCCCCCATGCTGTCTATCATTTACTGTATATGAAACCACGGAGTAGTCATTTGAGGATTCATAGTGTGGTCTCATCAGTATGCTGACGATACCCAACTTTATTTATGCCATCTGAATCAGAGGAAGCTGTGCAGGCGCTGGACTGATACCTGGACGCAGTAATGATCTGGGTGGGGGTTAATAAAATGAGACTGAAAAGAAGTCATAGACACTGTTGGTGGGTGATTCAGGAGTACTGTAATGGGCCTATACTGCAGATGGGCCTTTGAGAAGAGCAGCCTGGCCCAAAGTGTATATAAATACCCATTTACAGCTCACCACCTAATTCTCAAAGATATCATCTTCAACCTCTACCCTTTCTCTCCAAATCCCTGCACCTTGTGTGCCTAGCTTTTTTAGTTTGTAAGCCAAATCTCATCGATGCGAGCCACTTTGGCAGGCAGTCATTGTCTGAAAAGCCAGATAAAACTATGAACGGACCTCCTGATAAGACGGTCTCTACAGAAGACCCTCAACTGCAGAGTGCACAAACAGCCAAGTTTGACAGGAATGCCAAGCATCTGAATTTGGAGGCCCCAGACACGCCTTCCACATATATTAGACTAAGCAAATGTTTCCCCTCTTGCTCTTTTACACGTTCTCATATAAAGTCCAGCAGCAGCATGAGGCTATGTTTGGATGGAAAAAAGAAAAGTTTTGGGGAGAATTAAAGATGGAGCACAGGCTGAATGAAGGGGAGGAGCCACCGCTGCACTTCTGAAGCCCTGCTGCTCACGGTGGGCCAGGTCAGAAGGTTTCTGTACACACTCGCACACCCCTCTCTGTCTTCCATGGAGGCAAAGAAGAGGCATGGTCAGACTTCAAGGACATATTTCAGCTGACCAAAAAACATCAAAGAGGATGCAAAGCAAGCCAGGCAAGGCCCAGGTCCCTGAGCCCGAGCTCCCGCAGCCCCCCCGACATAAACCATCACCACCGGCAGCCCGAGGACATGGAGAGGAAGACAATGCTGAAACAGCAAACAGCTTCGCTCTAACAAACGCCTGTTGCCCTTCTGCCTCTCGGGAACTGCCACCCCCGTGAACACCACCGCCTCTTTCTTGGCAGTGCCGATAATGATAATGTCATTTGTTATTTAAATTGATTTTTGTAAATTGTATTGCTTTTATTGTATTTTTATACCTGTGTTTATTTTTCTTGTAAGCAGCCTTGAGGGCCTTTGGCCGAAAGGCAGGGTATAAATAAAATTTAATAATAACAACAGCAACAGCAGCAACAACAATAAATAATAATAATGTGCTCCATGTGGGGCTGTGACACTGGACTTTATTTGTTTAAATTAAAGATGTATTTTGCTTATTTGCTGCTTAAAGTAAAAAGTGCTGGGCCTGTTTAGAAATATAGCACAGTAAATTGACAGTTAGCTTGCTTGTGTGTTAATCTGCTGACAAGTTAATTTACTTGTGTGTGTGTAAAGAGAAATGCTAATTTGCTGACATGCATTATCATTGTTTGTTTAAAGCTGTGTTTGCAAAATAGCTATAGCTGGGAAAATCAGTAGTTGTTGCAAACGTACAGCTGTACTGTAGAAAAGTATCAAACTATGTTGCAGAAATACAAGGCTAAAATGAACATAACAAGATAACAAGTGTGAAAAACAATCTCCTAATATGGTTACCAGGAGGAAATGGGTATGGACTAATGATGTAGTTATGGTGTAGTTATTATGATATTGATGCATGCATAATTAGTAAACCAAAGCTTATAAAAAAGCCAGCACTGCAGTGTTTTGCCAGAACTGGCTTGGCCCTTCTCCACGTGCACGTGTTAGCAATAAATATACTCCATCCTCCATCTTGTTTCATTCGTTTCTGAGACTCTATTGGGTGAGTATTGGGAGCGGATCCAAGCTACTAGCACCCCCAAAAGGGGCTAGGGCGTTTTGTTTGTTACAGGGCTACCCTTGAGGTTGGTCCAGAAGCTGCAGCTCATGCAGAATGCAGTCACACAAGCTGTGAATGGTGCAGCAAGAAGGGACAACTTAGCACCAATCCTGCACAAACTACACTGGTGCTGACTCTTAACATATACAGGTGCTGACTCTAATATATAAAGCCCTAAATGACTTAAGACCCATTCACTTGATGGAGCATCTGTCCCCATATCTGCCAGGTTGGGCCCTGCGGACTATGCGGGAAGCCCATCTTGCAGTCCCACTGGTAGTCACGGCTCGTTAAACAGTGACATGGGGTAGGGGCCTTCTCTGTGGTGCCTCCTCCATTTGTGGAACATCCTCCTTCTGGAGATAAGACTGTCTCCCTCACTGATGGTTTTAAAATGACAGCTTCAAACTCATCTTTTCACACAGGTATTTTTCCTGATGCTTGCTTCTGAAGTGTTTCATTGGTTTAATGTGATGTTTTAAATATGTTTAAATCTATTGTATAATGCTTTTATCACATGTGTTCATCCTGGGATCCTATGGGGCAGTAACCAGTTAGTGATAAATACTTTGAATGTCTTCTGCCTCATGCCACATTCCGTCTTAAGACCGTGACTAAATGGCTTCAGTGTTAGACAACATTTTCCTCACTCAAGTGATTGGGTCCCCCACTTCCTTATGAAGAGTTTGGGAGAAGTCAAAAACGTTCACACTATTTTGTAACACTTTATTTAGCCTAATAAATGTATCACCCTAACATAGAGTAGCCATAAGTCGGGACTGACTTGAAGGCAGTCCATTTCCATTTTCAATGTGGATTTTGAAACTATTAATTCTACATGCAAGTCATGAAGCAACAGTATTAGGAGTTTTTTTCCCCCCTGCACATTACATTACACCTTAACTAGTTCCCTTGAATTTCTAGTTCTAGTTCTTGCATGAAAAGCAGCTCTTTATTTCAGAGTGAAATTTAAATGCCCAGGAGAGTGAGTGAGTGAGTGAGAGAGAGAGAGAGAGAGAGAGAGAGAGAGAGAGAGAGAGAGAGAGAGAGAGATTTACGTCCCAATTGCAAATATGTTTGGTTTAAAGCAACTGGAAAATTGTGGTGTGCGTGTGTGTGTTTTCATTGCTAGCCTTTAGCTAACAGCTTTCCTTCCAGACAAATACTCTCATAAGACATCCCCACTTCATTTAAAGTCAGCCATGGTACCAAGTTGCCTGGGGTTCAGCAGTTGCTCACTCAGGAAAAATCCTAAGGCAACCAATAAGTGAGAGCCAAAATATGTTGCAATATTATTTTAGAGGATTCATCAGCTTATTTCCTGCTAGTCTTGCATAACCCTCCTTTATTTTTGAACCCTGCCTTATGTGGATTTTGGTTGTTGTTTTAAGTGTTCCACTTTCAACGAACACTTGGATAATTCACAGAAACATATGACTCATTAATATTTTCCCCTTGATGATATTATCCTAATCTTCTGTAACCCATGGTTCTGTGTATTCTTTTAGAAGGGTATTGTTTATTTTTTCTTGCTTAAACCCGTGAGCAAATTCCAGCATTTAAGTGCAGAATGAACATGATGACAACAGTACTGTTCCAATATTTACAAAAATGTCTTCTGAGCCCTGTGACCCTATGGCCTCTGGGAGGGCATCCCAAGGGGCATATGATGCTTTGAATCTACCTCTCCGAAATCAGAAAGAGATTTCCAGTCTTGGAGAGGGAGATCTGATGTCAGATTCACCCTTCTCACTGCTGCAACTTCCAAGACACCAGCTAGGCTGAAAAGAGGGGGACCAGAAGTGGGCATGGATCTGAAGGCTCCATCACATCAGTTTCTCCCCCACCCACCCACAAACCAGAGGGGAAATTGCACAAGACCAGGAGCTGATATAATTCAATCCTGTTGATTGTTCCCAATGGAAGGGAATTTGTGGGGATTTTTTTTAAAGACACAGGAGCACAAGAGCCCTCCTCCCCCCTCAGTTCTGCCCTCCTAGTGATAGCCCAACAGGACACTGGATAAAGCAGAACTACTGTCTTCAGTTTGCCACACCTCGCCCAAAGCCACAGGACTGCAGCCTTAGTGGTATTTAAATGTATTTGCACATGTACAGAAATGCTATCACCCTGACAGTCAATTCCTCTTCCCAGGGAACTCTGGAAACTGGAGCTCTGTAAGGGGAATAGGGGTCTCCTAACAACTCTCAGCATCCTTCACAAATGACACTTCCCAGGATTCTTTGGGGGAAGCTATGACTGTTGAAAGAGGTATGATACTGCTTTAAATGTATAGTGCAGATGAGGCCACAATGTCTTACCATAGCTATGTAGGTTTTCAAAATGGTAGAGATTGAATAAGGAAGACATATCTATGGAGGGGAATTTGCTATGATGTCATAAACCCCACTCCCAAAGTAGTTTTGCACTTGTGAAATGTAATTTATTTGCAAGGGCTTTTGTCTTCTTCATTGTTTAAGGATGGGTGAAAACATATATATATTTATTTTATTGTTTATTATTAGATTTATTAGATATATGAATGTGTCTTACTGTGTTTTGCTTTATTTTTAAAGAAGTCATACAGCCTATGGGAACAATGGGTGGGGTATAGATCATATTAGCAGTGGACCCAGCAATTCAGCATTGCAAATTCAAGAGGAAGATGAACTCACACCATTGGCAAAGATGCTGCTGTGATCTTGCTTGTATTGTCTCCAACCAGAATGAAGTAGTTTGTGATTAAATAAAAAATTAGCTGGTTGTGTCTTACTGTGACCCAATACTATGTTTGTTTGTTTGAAATATTCAGGGTTTTCTTTGTTCCCACCAATAACAGAATATGGTTTCTTTACATTTTCCAGCATACCATCTCCAGAGCACACAGGGCTAGGTGAAGTGGAACCTCTGCTGGCATCACGTCACAGACGATGCTGGTGTGCTAGTGACGAAAGATAATGGAGCAATTTGGTTCATTGCATTTTAATGCAAAACTTCCTAGTTCACACTTCCTGAAACAATCCATGAACTGAAACACGGATCTACATGGGAGAGAAGTATGCATATATGAGTGAAAAAATTCATTATGTTAGGGAAAATACTTGCAAAAATGTGCATGATAAGCAAAATTGTATACAAAATGTGTAGATTAGGAGAAATCCACAGTACAAGCTTGATGAATTTTCATGAAGATTTAAAAAAATCACATTGATGATGCAGACATGTGGTGATCTGTACTTGACTGCAAAAATGAGTAACTGAGAGAAACTAAAACAGATTTGTCCATCCTTACAATGCAACTCACTAGTTGCACTACTTCAGCAAATCTATTGGGTGATGCTGCTGCCCAAGGGATTAAAAAAAAATAGATCTGGAAAATGAATGGAGTTATCTTTGCCAGGTCTTGTTTCTATGTCAGATATACCATTTCTGTCTATCTCAGATATACCACTACTGCTTCAGTTATTGGGAAGTGTAAGTGTGCATGTGCGCACGTGCATGAGCGCCCACCTGTGTCCGCACATGTATGTCCATATGCTTATTTCTTTAGTTTTAGTTCTGTAATTGTTCATAGAGCGTGCTAGTAGTACAAGTTTCTCTTAGGCCAATCCTGACTGGAAGATGATTTTAATCAGTGTATGTCTTGACCATGATCTGACCTGGGTCATTTTTATGTCAGCATGTAGGAACTGCTGCAGGCACAAACCTGATGCAGTTGTAGATTTGGAAAGTGTGCCAAACAGGGAAAGTGCCAATTTGCCTGCGTCATCAGCTTACAACATTGCAAAAGTTGTGTGTGGGTGGAAATCCCTGGCATGGTACATGTTGAATATTATGCTTGTCTGCTTCTTCCTCAAGAACTCAAAATGGAAGGGAAGGGGAAGCCTTTCCATTATAAGAAATATTTTAAAGAATTCCCCATCGCTACCCTGCTCAAATTCACTGAGAGAGCTTGAACAGACTGCTCATTTGTGCCAAAGAATAAGAATGAATGAATGAATAAATGAATGGATGGATGGATGAACGAATGAATGAGTGGGACCTAGAAGGAGAATACTTACCTGTACAGGCTCTGAGGGATCACAAAAACAAAGACATTGAAGTTTGACTTCATTGCACACATCTTCTAAAACATGCAGATCTAAATTGTTCTTGAAGATGGTTTGAAACCTTCATTTAAGCAAAATGCTACCACACAACCATTGATGAATTCGACTCAAAGCTTTTACATTGCCTATCAATTCAGTGTGCTGTTTTTGCCCTTAAAGCTCCAAATGGTGGGGTCCTAATCATCTCAAGGCATGAGTTTTCCCATATGACTCCCCTGATATTGGGGATCTAGTCATAAGGCTCTGCTGAAGGTTCCATCTTATATGGAGACAAGGTTGGTCCTCACAAGAAGCAGGGCCTACTTTGTCACATCCTCAATGCTTTGAAATACTCTCCCTCAGAAAGCCCATGACACCCTTCTTTATTGTCTTCCTGGAGATAAGTTAGGATTTCTTCTTTATTTCATTATGGTATATATAACTTGCCCTTTGTATAAATCCCAGGGCAGATAACAACAATATTGAAACAACCAACAATGAAGTGTTTTTTGTTGATGATGATATCTTTGTTGAAGTTGCTTTATTTTTGATAGTTTGTTCATGTTTATTTCTGATTTTAACTTTGTAAACCACTTTGGAAATTTTATTGAAAAGTGGTATGGGTGTTTAAAAAATAGAAAAGCTAAATAAATTGTAATTACAAGGAGCAAAAGACAGGTTGTGGGAGGAAAGGAAAGCAATGGTGTCACCCACCCACTTGTTAGAGAATCACTCTGAACTATATTGTCTCCAGATTTATATAGCAAAATGAGACCCAACTGTAAATTTGTTTTCACTTCTGATGTATTGCTAAACCTAATCACTTTTTAAATAATAAAGAAGTCAAAATGCTGTCCTGGAATCCTACTGGGAGAAAGGGTGGGATATAAATCTAATAAATAAATGAATAAAATAAATGTTTGTGTGCTATCTGTTGTTTCAATATCCCTCCCCCCCCACACACAATGTATTGCATGCGTATGCATCTGCGAAATAATTGTGAAATATATCTCTGTGCATGCCTTGAAGCCTTTTGTGCTCTTCCTGGACAAACACAAACTTAGATTCATTTTTAGATGAATGGTTTGTATGTGTGTGGGCATGAATGTACATAAGTTTTATGAAACTAGCTGACATTTGAGTTCTTGAAATGAATAATGATAATACTTAAGATGTATATTTACATTTCTGAATGAGGATACACTTTGTGGACTATGCTGCATTAGTGCTGGTGAAGCTTATCTTGAATTGATTAAGCTCCAGATCCTGTTTTTGGAGTATTCTACCTATCATGTACTACTTTGGGTTTTGAATCAATACTTTAAATATGGGTGCATTGTTTTGTTTACACTCCTGTGTGATTGAAGTCTATGGAACCATTTCCCTATATATAGTTCTTGTGTAAAGATCTTGACTCTGGGTCTGAGTGAAAGCTTGATGGGTCACTTACCTGGCTGTCTGTGATACGTAAGAAGTATTTCCAGTCAACCAAGTACAGCAGCTCTCACCAATGCATGTTAAACTCTAAATGCATGTACAAAGAGCAGCTGCCCTGTGGCTGCTGCATAGAGGGTTGGCAACCCTGAGCAGAGCAAAGCATTGGAACCCATCAGCTTAGAGGCAATGACCACAGGAGTAACCAATGGTCCTCCCTCCAGATGTTGTTGGACTTCATCTCCCATCAAGCTCCAGCTAGCAGACCTAATGGTCAGTGATGATGGGAGATGTAATCCAACAGCATCTTAAGTGCACCATATTGAGCCCTGTAGGCGTGGGAAGGGGAAAAGGGGGCATTGTCCCTCCTAGATCTGTCCCCTCCCAGACTTTTTGGGGAAATTGTCTTTTTAATTTGTGACATGACAGACAATGACAACCTCCATTTAAAGAATGATAGCTTGTTTTAAGTACAGGAGCAAATTAAGAATAGGCCTCTCAGAAAAATTCAGTGAATAAGGCAGAGCGTGTGCACAACAAAAGCCTCATCTGGAAGAGCCCCCCAAAGTCTGCTCACTCAAGACTTTCCTGACTGAGGGTGGATTTTTCATGCTCATAATCACCTTATAAATTAGTTAAGTGATCCCGAAAAAAAAAAAGCCAGCATAGTAACATGACCCTTGAAGAGTTAAATATTAGAACTTTGCACGATGGGCTAGAGTAAGGCTCCACCTCTTCGACTTTCCTTTGCTCTGCTTTTCAGTTTTTCAGTTCAGTTGTGTTCCCTACTCAGCCAGCAATAAAGGAGCATGTTTATTTGCCTGCAGTAACAAGAAAGAGATTGTTTATTCTGCAGTTAGTATGATGAGTAGAGCAGGATAGGGGGCTAATTGCTAAAGGGTGAAATAAAGAGATAGCGTAAATTGACCTGAATGAGTATTTACCCTGTTATCTTTTACTGTTTTAAAGCACTCACTATACACACAATCATAGTGGCTATTTTTTCTTCTTTTTCTTGAGTATTTGATGGCAGAGGATGAAAATGACTCTCAAGGAAGAGAAACACCATTCTGCACACTTCAGTTGGTTGGCTGGCTGGCCACCTAGGCCAGGTCTAATTTCTGATTTTCCTAACACATGCAGTTCAACATGAGGCCATTTCAGGGCTCAGAGACTCACAAGCATTTAGCAGATTTGGTTATTGGGTTATTCTTGCAGAAAAAGGAAGGACAGCTAACCCTAATGTTGATTAAAAAAAACCCACATTACTTTAATTCTAGGAAAATCCAAAAGCTGCATCTGTTCTAAAGCATGATTTTAGGTGCTATGCATTTTTCTCTCTGAAAAGGTGTGTTGTCAACTTACCATTCAGAAAGCTTGCTTGCATGTTTATGAAGAATTTTAATAAGTTTACTAAAGGAAGTCATACATATTTTACAAAGTTAAGGACTCAATCTCATTGACTTCAACAAGAAAGCTATGCATATTCTTCTCAGCACCTTTCTCTCGCATGCTTGACTATGGTTGCATTGGAATATGCTCTTTCTCTGTTTTTGAACCTGTTTTTTTGTGTCAGTGCTGTTTTGATTCAAGATTAAAACTGGATTACTGAGACAACAAACTCAACACTCGTTTTTAACTTCTTAGCTATAGTGTAAATTATTTTGTTTGTTTTATACCTTTTGCTTTTTCCTTGTTCACTGTATCCTTAACATCCTGTTTTCTTATGAAACAAAAATATGTCATTCATTTAATTCCTGATGTTCATTCTAAATTTTCCGTTAACTTGACCTTTACCTAGCCCATTATGTAAGTTAACACACTCTTTCCATGGAAGAGGAGTAAAGGGGAAGGTCACTGCTTTTACATTCCCTAGGCCCTCACATCCTTTCCACCAGTGTGTGTGTGTGTGTGTGAACTGGCTGGAACTATCCACCTTCCCTCCAAAAATGCCCCACCTAGAAAAGTGGCTGCCCCACCTAACAAGAAAGGCTGGCTACAGGACTAAGTTGGGTATCCCTAAACCATACAGTATCCATATCCTTTCCCCAAAGGGGTAAAATTAGCTGGGGGGATGAGGTCAATGGGAAATAGGGTGAAAGGATAGGGTTAAGCAACCCCTCTCCTTCCACCAGTTTTCCATTTCAAATTGCATCCTCAGTGCCTGAGAGTTTCGAATCTGAATGACAATCAGTGAACGCATGGACGAAAACGTGAAAGCCACGCAAAGCAGATCACTCAGAAAAGCGAGCCAGCTGTATCCACACACTACAAGTCTGTCAAACACACATTAAATGGCCAAAGAATCAAAGCATGTAGGAGAAAAGTATACACTACACACTCACCCACACACCTACATGCAGACAAGAATCATAGTCTCTCTTACATACATATGTATACTCACAGACATCTGCATGTGCATGCACTCTCTCACACACACGCTCAGACATATGCATGTGCATGCGTGCACACACTCAAACACTGCCTTGCCTTTGCTCACCTGGAGTTTGTGCTGCACATTCCCCACATGCTCAGTCCCTTTCATATAGTGTATTGCACTTTGAATTTCAGTGGCCTGATGCAAAAGTAGGCAGAGTCCCTCTGCTTGGAAGACCTTTGTAGAAGACAGCATAATGTCTGGTTAGGCTTTTGGATAAGACTGGAGTAAGAAAAGCTGCATCTCCTTCATTGTTTTTCTTCTATGCCACTATGAAAATACAGACGACCTATCATCTTTTTCATTTAGTTATCCTCATTCAAATCCCTTTTTTAAAAACGCACCTATAAAGAAGGAAATACAAATGATCTACCTCATTTGCTTGGGAGAATGAATAAGGACTTTGAAGCACACTGCTCACATACCAAATAATAGTTTAAAAATATTCTCTGAGGGCTGCCCAGCTCCTGCAGCCCTTTTGGGATCTATTTTTTTAAACATCAGATTTGTAGGGAAGAATGGCCTAAAAAAATGGCAAAGTCCATTTCTCACAAAATCAAAGCAAGATTTAACCCAGCTCTTGAGATGCCATTATTTGTATTATTTTAAATGGCATTTTTAGTATTTTAAGTGCCTGTTTCATGGTTTTAAGGTTGCGTATAGTTTAATTGTATTTTAATTGTATGTTTTTGTATGCTTTTAACTACATGTAGTTTTATTTGTAAGCCGCCCTGAGTTCCAGTTTGGTAAAAGGGTGGGGTAAAAATAAAGTTTCATTCATTCATTGAGAGGGAAAACAAAGTATTAATCTGCTGCAGCACCAGAGCAGTGGCGCTAGGAAGATACTATATTAAGCGTAAATGAAAAGGCTTTTCTCCTTTTTTGTAATCTCAGTCTAAAAAGGTCACCTACAGATTTGACAAAGTTTTCTAATATTTCCTAGCAAATTCTTTTGCAATGTACTTGGTGGCCAGTATTTTTTAAAACCATGCTACATGCCTATTTTGCACTGCTTTATCAGACAGTGAACTTCAGAAATACGGCTATGAGCCAGCAACAACAACAACAACTCAACAACAAAACAAAAATGAATCAGTAAAGATTTGTGAAGTTCCATTTCCAATATTCCAAATTTTCTTTCACGCAGACCCGGCACCAAAAAATCACACTGGCTGTCTTTGGGGTATATTTGTACCCCAATGAGATTTCCAATGGAAGGATAGGGTAACTTTGTCCCACAGAGAGCATTGTTGTCTGTTTTGTCAGCACAACTGTGCTTGACAATACCAAAGCACCATGAGCCAAAAGACCCCAACAAAAAACAAAAACCATTTATTCAGAGGAGGTAGAATTTTTCTGAGCTAGCCCCTTCCCCATGCATATTGAGTGAGCAACACAATTTGCCCCCGGGGCTTTTTGCTGGGGTATATTGGGAACCCAGGTATTTTTTGTTTCCAGAAAGAAAATGTAAGTGATAACTGGCTGAAATTTGGAGACATTGCGCAGGTTAAAATTTGTGATAATACCCCAGAAAGACATCCATGTAGGTCTACAAAATGAAAAGTGCAATCCAAATGCACTCCAGAAGTCTGCATGAAGGTTATGAACTGTCATGAGGAAAGGAAGATTTATGTTTTTATATTCAGTTCTTTTCTTAACACACCCAAGGAAGAAAATGAAACAAACAGCATGCAAATACCACAAAGAGTTAAAAGCATGCAGTTGTGTTTTTTTCTTTAAAAAAAAAACCCCTTCAGAAATGTATACTTAAAACCCTTCAGGGTTGTATGTAAGTTATACACGAGCCATTGGTCATGTTAATGGACATAACTAAATTAAGTCAATTGATTTTAATAGATTTACTCTGAGCAGGGACAGTGCCTGCCTGATTTCTAATAGGAGGGAATGCCATAAAGGTGCACCCACCACACTGAGGGCATGACTCTTCGTTGACCTAGGTCACGCTTCTGGTCCATGGGGGACCACTGACAGTGCTCTTCTAGATGATCTTAGTGATCAGCTTGGAACATAGGGGTCATATGCACAGATGCAAGCTGAGAAATTATTAGTAGGATTTTAACAGAAACCCAATGCATCTCACCATAAAAGGGAACACTGTGGTCAGGCAGCAGATGTGCCTGCTCAGTCATCTGTCCAGGTTCTGAACTTCAACCTTCTTACGGTTCTTTAATTTTCAACTGCGCCTTGAAGACGCTTCCTAGAATTTCCCAGAACGTGACCATAGGAAATATTTTCAAGACATATATGTTTGGGTAGGTATGAAGGGGAAAAAATAGCTATCATTGACTCTGTGTGTGAGTTCATGAAAGTGAGGATGATCTTAAACTGAGTCTCGTTGTCCCACCCCAGACATTTATACACATCAGTGAAACTCAGCTGAGTCATTCTTCACATGGGTGGAAGCAGCTGTTGGCCACCTCATTACACAGCAACTCACAATGTAGTCGTTCATTTTCCAAATAGTGGAGCTTTTGTGGTAGAAGAACCCTAAGAACTGAGGCCATGTTTGCATGTTATAGTTCAAGTATACTGTGTGGCTTTATAATCATAGGATAAGGGAGAAGGCACCCATTGACTACGAATGAAAGTACTTTTCATTGCATTTGGATCCCAGGAGCTGAGGCTTGTGTGCATTGGGTTTTCCTCATTTTATCCTCATGACAAACCTATGAGGCAAACTAGGCTGCATAAGAGCACTCAGCCACCAATATTCACAGATAAAAATAGGGAGCGTTTTTCTCTCCATAATGCTAAGCTGAAAGTTCTCATGTGAGAATTTTCACCTTGGAATTGAAGATTAGTGGTGTGAAATTTAGGGCTTCTCAAAACGGGAGTGTGATTTCTGGAATGAAATTCTTTGAAACGTTTTACCATGGTGATGGCAGCAGCAACAGGGTTGGTCCTTCTGTCCTTCACCTTTTAAAGTAGCAGTGGGGAACTGTAAACAGTTTGCTTTTTAAAAAATATTAAAGATCTTCCCCCTTTAAAATTGACAGTTTATCAGAGTTTTCACGTTTGCTTTATGTATAACATAACTGTTATTTCCCTTCCTCTCATCTCCTCCTCCTTGATAGTTTTATCTGTGCCATTCGGTCATTTGTCAGCTCTTGTAATGAATGAGTATGTGATGCGTAGTTAATCAGATGCAGATCAGAGTGAGTAAGTAGTGATTTTGAGTCAGAGAATCAGGTAGTTAGCTGAGTGAGGAATGAAGTGAACAAATAGTATTACTGAGGCAGAGAATCAGAAGGTAAGCCAGAAAGGTTCCACTGTCTGCATTACGTTCCCCTCCTCTCTTGGTTGCTGGAGTCAATCAGCAAGGAGTTCCAGGCATCCACTCCAAATCCCCTGGAAGCTTGCATCTTTTTGCATTTCATTAAACAGGATTTTTTTGCCCATGGGCTGCCAATTGCATCCAGCCTCACATCCAGCCTTCCATGCCTGGTGTAACCTGGGATTTCCTGTGTTGGAAGATTATTCATTTTGCTGCTCACATGACCTGCTGGCAACATCTTTTCTGCCCTGCATAGCTATCCTTTGAAATTTGCAATGCCGTTTTCTAACAAAAAAATAGGTACACAAATTAGGGGAAACTGCATAAAAAGGTTTGTGAAAATAAGATACAGAAATACATTATATCAGGAGAAAATACTTGCAAAAATGTGTATATTAGCAAAACCGCACCCCCAAAAATGGTGTTTTAGGAGAAATGCCCATGATGTTTAATCACAATCTCATGCATTAGTGTGGTGAACTAAATTTAAAATTGGAAAAAAATAGAAATGGAGAGAAACCAAAATCGATGCATTTGCCCATCCCTATACGCATAATGGGGAAGGCTCCTTTGCCTGTTCTGTCTGCTGTCCAGATACTTCACAGCCGATGGGTAACTTCAACTCCTCCCCCTGCTCTCCCTTCTGGTGGCTCTTTTTTAAACTGGATTTGCACTGGGCAGCCTTTCAAAAATAGGAGTCCTTCAGATGGAGGATTGTCCTCTGTAAAAATAGGGGACATGGTCACCCCGTGGTGACATATTACATATCTAGTGATGAATTAAATTGACAACTTTCGTTTACACATATGGGATTCCTGGAGTTTAATTCTTCCTTTCCCGTTCCACTCCCTCAACCTTCTTTGGCTTGTTTGGTTACATGCCAAGTCATTGCTTTACTGGGCCTACTGCAATGCTGAAAGCAAGAACAATAATGGCGCAGTGCACACCAATCCATATAACTGGTGAAGAATTTGTTCCCCAGCTCCACCATTTTAGCCTTTGTGCAATGGCCTGAACATTTCCATGAAAGCCAAAGTCGCAATATCCTATATACATTTAATGGAGGGAGGGCATAGTCTTTCTATGGGCAACAGCCATGCTGTCCTTTGCCTCATGCTTTGCATTTTGGTCTTCGAAAAACAAACACACTCTGGGGCAATATGCATGCTAGCACTGCAGTGGGGAGGTATAACAGCCTTCAAAGGACTAAATGAAGTGAAAAGACAAAGCACTGAGGCAACAGGGAGAAGGGTTAGCCTTGCTGGTGGTTGTCAAAGTTGATGCAGTGAATTGCTGAGCCTGAACAAACAGGGTTTCTGATCGTGTGTTCCTCTGCCAGTACCACATATACACTTGTGAATGTGGATGCACATTGCAGACGTGTGTTTGTATGTGGGGATGGGATGGGGGCAGAGCCTGCCATCATCCACGTTCCATGTGTTCATGATCTAGCCTAAGGTGGGCTTCCCAAACTGCGGTCCGTGAACCAGCAGTGGTCTGTGAGCTTTGTTTAGGCCAGCCTTTCCCAACTAGTGGGCCACCAGATGTTGTTGGACCACAACTCCCATCAGCCTCAGCCAGCATTGCCAGTGGTCAGGAAAGATGGGAATTGTGGTCCAACAACATCTGGTGGCCCACTAGTTGGGAAAGGCTGGTTTAGGCGGTCCATGGCATGTCTGCATTACATATTTACATTGATTTTGAATTGGATTTTTATGGCTTCTTTTATCTCTTAAATCGTATCTTATTGTGTTACAGTTTGGATTCTATGGAATGCAAATGGTAGTACAATCAAATACAAGAAATGAAAGAAGCAATAAACATGCAATTAAAAACCATACAGCACCTAGCACAGTGCATTACAGTTTCTACAACAGCGAGAAAAAAAAGTGGTCTGCCAAGACCCTCAGCAATTTTCTTATAGTCGATGAGGAAAAATGTTTGGGAACCACTGTCCTCCGGGTTTTTTCTGGTCTTCTTTGGAAGGAACATAGGAAGCGACTTTATACCAGGTCAGACCACTAGTCCGTCTAGCTAATCATGGTCTAATGGCAGTGGCTTTCCAGGATTTCAGAGAGGAGTCTTTCCTAGTCCTACCTGGAGATGTCTGTGATTTGGGACTTCCAGCATACAAAGCATGTGATGTTCCACTAAGCTATGGCCTTTTTAAATTTCAGGGTGAGGATCCAGCAGCAAGGGAGCAAACTATTACAAGGCCCTCCTGAGTTGGCTTCCCCATTCTAAAGTTTAAGCTTCTCCTTCTTTTCCACCGTGTTCTTCCAGTCACAATATCTTTTCCTTTGGTAAAAGAGAAGGGCGGGCAGAGAGAGACACCAAACCAATTACAGCAAAGACATTTTGAAGATGTAAAAAGGCAGCAAATAATAATCTCGTATTGGAGTTTAATTAGAAGGAGAGGCTTGAGATGTCTTAAAACACTCATTCAATTAACCACCTGTAGGGATGTTCTGATGAAAACAGAAACTAGAGCAAAAATTGCCAATATTCACTTATTTGTCTCATGTCCAGAATGGAAATCAATCCAGCACATATGATTGGTATTCGTTGTTGCTTGTAGTCCGCAAATGATACATAATCAATTACATTTTGGCATTTCCTTTACATTGAAATGAATGGGGTAGAATAATGTAACGACAATGTAATTTACGTAATTTATGTCATTTCACCACAGTGGACCCTGAGATGAATGATGAGATACACCTGGCGCCTTCTTTGCTATCTTTTCGGCGCCAGGTAAAGACCTACCTCTTCGCCCAGGCATTTTAAAAATTTTAAAAATTTTAAAATTTGAATTTAAAATTGAAAATTTTTAATTATGTTTTATTGTGTTTTTGTATTTTAACCTGTTTTATCATGCTGTACACCGCCCTGGGAGCTTATTGCTATAGGGCGGTCTAAAAATGTAATAAAATAAATAAAAAATAAATGAATACCGCAAGGCAGAGCGGAGAATGATGCCTTCTTCCATCCTTAACCACCAAACTTCACTGCCTGCTTTCCAAGGTACCAACCCACTGCTGTTCAGGCTCTGCCCCTACCCTGAATCTCAAGTCCTGAGCCTCAGGTGAAGACATGGCAACCCTAGAATCATGCCGTTTCAATGCAAATCTCTAGTATGGCCTGTTTGTAGAAGCCATTGTCTTGATATCTAGAGAGCAATTGCGAAAATGTCTAGAATCCTGTTTCTAATTGCACTTTCCTGTCTGGGAAACTTTCCATGTCATAATTAATAACTGCTCAGGCATTCCCCTTGGTTAGTCACCCCAATTTAGTATAATTTTGACTTCCTGGCCTGTAAAGTCTCTCGGTGCAGCGAAGAAGGATGGGTCTGTTGCCTTTTGTGTAACTTCCAGCCCAGCTGAGTGAGTTGACAATGACTAAGCAAGCTCATTATCCATTCAAACGACTCACCTACCATTTCCCTGGGATTTCCCTAGCCTCTAATTGGGAGGACGGCTTGGGGGTGGGATGGGGATATCAGTGTGAAATACGCCTTGTGGGTTAAAGTCTGACCTCCTCCCCTCCTCCCAACAGAGAAATATTTCTGTGTTTCTACCATACAAATGTACACATTTGGGCCCTGTAGGCTATAGTGCTCTAGCCAAAGACATCATTTGTCACAGCTTGAGATACGATGTAAAAGTATGTGCTCTTTTCACAGTACAATCCTATGCTTTTCTCAGAAAAAGCCCCTTATGTTCAACAGAGCTTACTTCCAGATACAGGATTTATTATAGGATTATAGCCCAAACAACTAATTTTTTTTTTCTGTGTTAAGACTGTATTTCCATCTTTCTTCTGGCGGAAGTAATTTTTGTTCAAGTTTAAATGTGTTTTGTCCTGGGATTAAATGTCCATGTCCAGCCACCACCTTGCCACTTGGTTCATGTTTTGAAGTAGCTTCAGGTAGCTTGGTTATCTATAAACGTCATGACTGAAAAGTAGGGATGGATGAGAAATTTGACTCAGTTTGCATTTCAAGCTGAATCTATCAAATCCACACTTTCTGAAACAAGATGAGAACCGAAACACAGCCATCCTTTGAAATTCACACATTTGAATTTTGCCATGCAGTTCATCAACCAAATAATGTTTACAGAAATACATATATTAGGGGAAAGTGTGCATAAACATGAATACATGAGTGAAAATAATATGCAAAAATGCATTATATGCCAAGGAATGACTTGCAGAAATGTGTACATGAGTCAAAACCACCTAAAAATGTGTTTATTAGGAGAAATTTACACTAAAATGCTGGAGAATTTTTTATGATTTTTTTTTTAAAATTCACAAATTGCTGCAGAACTGAATTTCAGATTGGAAAAATGAGGAATGGAGAGAACCAAAACTGACAGATCTTTCAATCCCTGCTGGGAAGGACGTTGCATATGTGAATTTTTGCTAGCACAATCCAGCATACAGTTAGGCACACTTATGTCTGTTGAAACCAGTGGGGATTGTTCTGTTAACTTGTCCCATCAGCACAAGGATTACTGCTAGCACATTGGAACTTTCTCCCCTCTATTCCACCCACATATGCCCTGCACTTTTCTTAGAACTGTTCCAGAGGGTTAGAGGAATCCCTAGAACAGATTTAGGGTGTGTACAAGGGAAGGAGAGGGGGCAGATCCTATTGTCCTAGCAGTAACTCTTGCACTGACTTAGCGCTACATTGGATACAACCCAATGGGTTTAAGCGTGATTAACACTGAATTCAGTGGGCTGAATTGTGGGCACTGTGTTTCCCCAGAATCTAGAGTTCCATGCACGTACCTCAAAATTCTGGTGCTGCCTACGAAATCATCTGATTGGACGTTTGGGCTGCTTATGCATTTGTCACAAGTGGGTCTCATCATGATACAGCCTTGCAATAACAGGACACTCTTAGGAAATCTCATTGGTCAGTTCAAAAATGGAGCTTACAAGTCATTTGTTAATAGAAGTCAATTACATATTGTCGGAAAGGTGCACAGCCAAGCAACCTGGAGTAGTTTAGGGGCAAGGGTTGGTTCATAATGTTCATTACAAAATGTGCAAATGTAATGCAAAGAGGAATTTATTTTTCAATTGAGTTCCAAACCTTGGAAACTTGGATGATGATAATCTTGGTTAATAAACGCATTACTTTGCTCCTGTGCAAATGGCTTCAGCATGTATTGGAGCAGAACAACCTTTGCAGCAACTTGCATTTAGTGTGTGTGTGTGCGTGCGCGCACTCACGTACGCGTGTATGTATGTGGAATACAAGATTGATAGAAACACTTCATTTAAGAATACATTGCCTTGAGCTATGTTATAACTAATGTACATGCATAAACATTCATTGAACACACTATTCATCCCTGGTAGAATATTCTGGAATATGCTTTTCCTGTAAGTTATTATAGTATATGTTAAAAAAAATGCTATCGGCAAGCAAATTTATCTTTTCCTGCGGTCCTCCATGCCCCTGCACAAGCTTCTCACTAGGCAGGATCACCCCATCCTCCCACAAAGCATATCAGTCAACTTTTCCTACTCCATATCCCTTGTAGAAAAGGATGCACTTTGATTTTATACCATTTGCCTCAATGAAGGCTTCACAGATTTTAGTGAGCCAGTGCAATACACTGGGTGGGATAGCGGCATCGGACAGGGAAGATTGGCACTGAAATCCTCGCTCAGCCATGAAGCTTTGGGTTTGTCCTTGACCTAGTGGGGACTGGTGGCTTCATATCAGTGGGGCAATGGAATCCGTTTTAGGTTTTAATCTGAACTTTCAAAGAGCTGTCCAAGGTGCTTCAGCACTTGGGACAGCTCAGTGACAGTTTGGACTAAAACCTGAATTCCACTGCCCCACTGACATGGAGCTACCAGCCACACCTGCCTTGAGCTAACTACACCAGATAAAGTAGTTTGAGAACAATATAGGATATAACCACACATGTGCTGTCCTGAATTTTTGGAAGACGAATGGGATACGAATGAATGAATGAATGAATGATCTTCCTATGAGTGGGAAGGGCATAATATGGGAGTGTATTTTGTGTACTCAGTGGGTTGGTTGTAGTTGCTGACCTTCTTTGCTCTCAGTAGAGGTTGATGGGCACAGAATACATGGCAAGATTGTGTACCTGGCTTCCAGATGCCAAGGGATGCTACTGCTTACTGAGAGAGGAAGGGACAAGGCTCAGGGAGCAAAGTGTGGTGTGGACACAGCAGCAGGAACATCAGATTGGCTGTACCACCATGCCAACACCACACCTCACTCATCACGCCTCACCCCTCCTGGTAAGCAGTAGTGAGCCTTGGTGTCTCGAAACCAGGTGTGTAACATCATCCCACTTTTACTGTCCCACCAGCTATGACCGTAATTGCTCTCATAACCCTGCTGGATTAAAGCCCTGAATGGCATAGGGAAAGGCTGCTCTCCTTTGATATATACCTGCCTGCAGACTAAGATCATCTCCAGAACTTTACTCTGGGTGCCCTCACAAAATGAGGTGAGGTGGGTAGGTTCTAGGGAGCAGGTCCTGTCACAGGCCTGAAGTGAAGTTGAATGAATGAATGAATTTTATTATTACGGTCATAGACCAGCCAAGAGGTGAAGTTGCTAATTTGATTATCTTGTACCCTGTCATTCCATTCAGAAGCAAGCAGGACAGCCTCATTCACTAGAGCCAAGCTTTTTATGAAATCCATACAGCAATGGGCCAGCTGCAAGTCATAAAAACTGGTGGATGTTTCAATTTCCCCTTTGCAGAGGTCCCGGTGTGGCCTCCTTGAGAGGAGAACAGACTTGTGATAATGGAGAGAGGCAGAAGAAGAGAGAAAGGAGGCAGCGATGGCTACCAACTCAGGTAGATATAAAACAGGATTAGACAAATTCATGGAGGGAGAGGTTATCAGTGGCTACCAGCCATGATGTCTATGCTCTGTCTCCACAGTTGGAGGCACTATGTTTCCAAATACCAGGAAGGAAACTGCAGGAGGGGAGAGTGCTCTTTGTACTCAGGTCCTGTTTGTGGGTTTCCCATGGGCAGTTATTGGCCACTGTGAGAACAGGATCCTGGATTAGATGGGCCATTGGCCTGATCCAGCACGCTCTTCTTATGTTCTTATGTTCTTAAAGAGGGGGGTGTTTGGAGATGAACTGGTAGAACAAAAACATCCTTCATTTTGAAATGGGCGTTAGTGCCTGCCTACCTAGCTTCCTGTTATGGAGAGACAGAGGAGAAGGACTGGGTGATATACTACTAAAAGAGTAAAAAATCCCAAACCTTATTTTGTTCAGGATTGATCTGTAAAGAGCCATTCTTGCATGAGTAGGACCTTTATAGCTATTGGGCAATCTGACACCCTTACTTTTTTGGGGGATTCTGTCATGTTCCAGCTCTATGGTTTTTCACACACGTCTCTGAGTCTTTTCTGTGGCGATGACCCAGCTGCAGAATGGCCTCCCCAGAGCGGCTCGCCTGGCTCTTGCACTGTGGTTTTTGAGTAAAAGGAAAAGAAAAGAAAAAAGAGAGAATCCTGTCCTACATATTTCTCCAAAGTTGCAAGGAACACAGGCTGCTCATGTGCAACTTCATGCTTCTAGTGAATGTGGTCAGCAGAGGGTAGGCAGTAACCGCCACCCATTACAGTTTGGAATTAGATAGAGTACCCTTTCTGGGGGGGGAGGGGGGAAGGAACTGAGTTACAAAATGCCTGGAGGGGAAAAGGTTAAGTAACCCCTCCCCCAGTCCTTCCTGACGATCACAGCTGGGGCTTTTGTTCTTTAAAAACAATAAGAACAAACCATCATGTTCACACACCTGTATGATGAGTCTAGTTTAGTGTTTCATTAGGAACTAAAAATGTGTCCTAGAGAACAAAGCAAATATTGGTCCAATACAAGCTGTATAAGCTGTACAACTGTACGTTTCAGCTGTACAGATGAACCATTAACAAGTTTTACAGCTGAACTATTGAGCTGTATTGCAGGAAGCTATTGTGGTATAGTAGCTAGCACAAATCAGTCTCTCCTTCTCAGTCTAATCTACCTAATAGTGCTGTTGTGAGAATAAAAGAAAATAAAAATGTGGCATCACCCTGAATTCCTGAGGAAAAACTGTGTGGCCCAAAGCAAAACAAACTGTTGATGAAAACCCACTCAAAATTAGCAATTTCTACTACATCCTGTGCAAAAGCAACCATTTAACCTGTGATCTCTGAGGTCCGCACCCCTTCTTCTCATTCAGGATTAATTAACTTATGATTTAGATAAGACTGAAAGGCAACCTTTTCAACACTTTTATGTTTAGCTTGAAAACGCTTCCAGCCCTGTAGCTGGTGAAGTTGGATATTACAATGCTAACAGCTTTGAATAGATTCAAGATGAGTGAGATCATGTAAAGAAAGCATGAGTAATATGAGTAGGTTATATATTAAATATTTGGCTTTAATATTGCTAATATCTTTGAAAATATGTTCTCAGCTGAAATATGTTATTTCTTTAGCAAATAAATGAGACGGTGATCTCTTCATCTCGTCATCGTGTGTGCGTATCTCTCTTGCTCTTTTAAATCCCTCGTTATTTTCTGTAAATTGTATGTTTGATTCAAGAAGGCAGTAAAAAAACAACTCTTCACCCGTATTGGCTTTATGAAGAAGAGTCCATCATGGTGAGATCTAATGCAGATACAGGGGGAGCAATCGGTGATAGAATTAACAACCCACACAGGCACATCTATGGAAATGACTATATGTAAATATTTCATATGACATTCTTCAGTGTTGATATGCTATGCTTGCAAAAACAAAAAGCGATCTTAGAATATATTATAAGCATGGCTGCCCCCCTCTGATAATAATGCAATGTAGGCAGGGATTGGTTGGCATTTTTGCATGGCTGCTGAGTTAGAATGACCCCAGCAGCCTTCAGGGCTCCTGGTTGGGGTTTGTTTTTTTTGGGGGGGAGGGGTGTATTCCGATATGCATCTTCTAGTTTTCTCTAGCTGAGAGGAAAGGAGGACACAAGATAAATCAGCTCAGAGCTAAGGAAGGATGTTAAGAAGAGATCGGGGCAGCAGTGGCTGACTGGGTGGAGCTGCCTCCTGACAAGTGGGTCACTGTTGCTTACTAGAATGGAGAGGGGAGGAGGGGTGATGCAGTGGAGAGGTTGGCGCAGTGCATACACAGCAGCAGAAACACTGGATTGGCTCTGTCAGTGCATTTGCACCATGCTGACCTCCCTGCTGCCTCCTAACACCCTCTCCCTCTTCTTTTAGCACCGTCAACTTGACCTTCCTTGGTCGAACTTTTTTCCTTCCTACGTTTCTCCCTTAAATGCCATATGCATCCAGTGCCTTCACCCAGACATTTCCTCCCATGCTGTTTTCATATTCTGATTGGTATTATGTTTAGCTGCTTAAATGGTTTGGAAAACTGTTTAAATGTGTGTATGTGTGTGTGTGTGTGTAGTTATAGTTGTAGGATTGAGGGGTTGATGTGGATGATGTATTTGGATTTCCTCCAAGCCTGTGAGTCTGTAGCTGTAAGGTTGGGATTTGTAGCAGAAGGAATCTGCTGAGCTGGTCAAACTAGTTCCTTTGTTAGGATAATGGGTCTGGCCAGTCTGTCAAGTTCCCCCGTTAACATTTCTAAAGATTTGGTCAAGAGCAGAGGTGTTGCCATAGGAACAAATGGCCGGTGATGCTCATTCAAGGGGTTAGGCCCCCCTCACCTCGCTAGAGCGAGGAGGTAGCTTGTGTATGTGTGTGTGTTTTTGTCTGATCTGGAACTTGAAAGAGACATAGCTCTGTGTACTGTATACTAAACTATGGCTTTGGGGAGCCTCCATAGAAACCTAATAGGGGATCAAGAACTGTAGAAGCGTTAATGCTGGGAGCCTCTTCCATCTTATGCTCAGGTTGTATATATGTGTACATAAAACTATATATCCCAAAGATGCCATAGTCTCTGCTGACTTCATTCCAAGGAACCAAACCCTGGGTAAGCGCTGGAACCCCTGGAAGTCTTGCACAGCTCCAAGATTGTGGTGTGTGCAACAACATAATGACTGTAAAGTGGCAATCTTAAAACGTAAGCAGATAGAACCAAGGTGGTTGATCTGCACTACAGAGAGCCTTGTCAGCTTGTTTTTGTTGCTTAAATTATTTCCCTCCTATTGAGAAGGAATGAGATCTCCCTCTCCGAGGTCTGACCTCTCTCTCCACCCTCAGAGAGGGAGAACTGATGGCCCTTGGGACACCCTCCCAGGGATCACAAGACTGCAGGACCCCTGTTTACTTGCTTTGGTAAAATCTAAACTTTTGTTGTTGGCTTAACCTTGGCTAGTCTGATGCCTTGATTTTCACCCCAACCTAATTGTTGGGGTGGGACAGTAAGTCAGTTACAGAGGTATCGGCTCCAGATTTTGAAGGGCCCTTGGGCAAAAGGTTCTCCATCAGCCCCTCTTTCTCACTGAGTCTCACTGCAGTAGGTCCAGGGGGCTTTTATCAGTGGGACTCTTGCTGGGGTGTGGGCCCTCAACAGATGCACAACCATGCCAACCCTTGACCCTGGCGTTAGGTGAGCTGTTTTGCTTCTGTCCCTCTCCTGGTACAGGCTGCAGCATGTGCTGTCACAGCTGAATATTAAAAATCCATCCCACATTCTGGAAATAACCATTGTGCTGCCAACAAGAAAATTATTAGTGAAAATGATTTTTAGTGTTGAGGCAGAAAAGCTTCTCCTCACCTGTGGATACGGGTTTTGTTGTTGTTGTTGTTGTTGTTACTATTACTGTTGTTGTTTAGATTTATATCTCACCCTTCCTCTCAGTAGGAGACCGATAGGATATAGCTCTAATGACACTCCTATTATGTCATCTCCACATCTAACAAATAAGAGCCTGGGTCATGATCCCATACAGTAATGATGTTGATTATTTCACATCAAACATATAGCAGATGGTGACCAGCTGGGAAAGCCAGATTTATTATTTCTTAAAATGTATCATCCCTTATAACATATCTTAATCACTATCAGCCTCTGCAAATGCAATTTTAAGCCTAGTTGGTCGACAGAGTGAGCCTCCTTCAATCTGCAAAAGATAGCTACGAATTGTACAAAAATGCTGCAGATAACTGAAAGTCTTCACTCACACCTTCTGTTTTATGGATGGCTGTCATTGCAGAGTTCTCCCCCCCTTTTCCATAACTCAAAACAACACTGCAACTATGCATGCAAAGGAGCAGACATGGATCAAAGTTCGCCTTTTGTTCTGTCCATTGAACTCATATAAGGATATGATGCAAGTCTCAGCTGAATTTTGGAATTGCTATTTGTTTTATTTGGGGGTTAGTCTGCCCTTTTATAATCAGGATGGAAAAACTACTATTATTTCCTTTACAGCCCTCAGTTGGTAAAAAACAAAGTAATCAGAAACTGGGCAGTTCACTCCCCAAAGCAAAATCAAGCCAGTAAATGCAATAAGTAAGCAATGCAAATGGAAACGATAAAGGTTAGAAATGGCCTGTTGGAGGAGGAGCAAATGGGAGGAAAACGTGACTACACAGAATTGTGTGACGCAAGCCAAAAAGCTGGGAAACGCATTCATTGTTGCGGCAGTGTTGAGCTCTAAGGAGGTGAATGTTGAGCACCGAGGAGGGGAATGCTGGAGAATCCATTTTGTTACATAGCTGCAAATAGCAGTGGAAAGCAGGACAATGGGTGCCCTTGTGTATCTATTTGTTTGCTGCCAATTGTAATGTGCAAACCAACCCTAATATTTCCCAGAGTGAAAAAGTATGCAGAGCAGTTTGCATAACTGTTACATTATGAACTGTTACATTGTGATCTGGAAATAACTGTCCCATTTATGCCCCTCTTTCTTTCAAGCTCCTACCACTCGCCCTTCGACCTGACATCTCCCCATTATTACTATATTAAAGCATCTTTTTTTTAACTGTAGTTCTTCAGCATTATCATCAGTTAGACTATCAGCCCATATAACCTAATGTGGTACCCTTGGTGCATTAATCCCCTTCGCTGTCTGAAAAGTAAATGCTGGCGCTATACAGTTTGGGACCCAACAGTCTAAAGGGCTGTTTACTATATGGGAAATGGAAAAGGGTGCTCAAAAAGTCAAACCCCCTTGCTCAATTTCCTTCAGGAGAATTCTCAGCTGGTTCTTCTTGTGCTTTGTCCTCTCCCAGCCTGTCTCACCTCTAGGGATAAAAGCCTATCTTGAAGTCAAGTAGGTGGAGACCTACCTGGCCTTCCACTTCGTTCTTTAGGTTTTGTTCAAAAATGACACTGCTAGAATACAGCTGTTGCATATCCTTCTGCTTGGAACTATGGGAACCAAACTATTACTATTAATTATATCTTGCCAGGATTTGTCCACTCTGGAGGGACTAATATGCCCACAAATTTCATCCACTTCTGTCAAAAGTGTGTGTGTGTTATGGCCTTGTTTAAAAAATCCCAATGGCGAATGTGTGTGTGTGGGGGTGGGGGTGGAAGGGAAATGATGATGCCTTAGATGGATGCAGTATCAAATTGGGCAGCCTGTGAAGTGCTCTGGACCAAGGTAGACTGTTTTCCAAAGTGCCAAATCAGGGTCCAAAGTGAATCTTGTGGTCAGTGCACACCTCTATAGTATAATACCCTTGGAAGTTATATCTAAAGTGAGGGGCGATCTTTGATCTTTAAATCAAACAAACAACCTTGTGGCACAATGAGCCAAATATGGTCCATGAACCATGCATTGTGTCTGACCATGTACTTGACACTGCCTAGCCCTGCCCCTGGTAAGCCACAAAAATGAGAGGTTTATTGAGTTCCTGGTAGGCTACAATGGCTAGAAGGCTACACTTAGGTTAGTAGCCTATACGTGTACAAGCGACCTGAGTTGGGGGGGGGGATAGACAGAAAGGCAATCTATTCTTCTCTCTGCTGATTCCTCCTCTACAGTGTTTGTTGCTTTTTGCAGGCTTTTCTCTTCCCCGTCTTCCCTTCTCTTCCTGTCTTTGTACTCAGTTAGTTAGCCATGGCTCCCTGAGTGCAGGCCGTGTGGCTGCTTCAGCATGTATGACTTTACCTCTTTGCAGTAGTAAACCTTAAATTTCTTTTTTCTTTCAACTGCCAGTCTTAACAGACTTGTTATTTCTGGAGTCCGTTTCAATATATACTTACCAAAAACTCTTAACAAGCACAAAGAGTGACCCAGGTCCCACAGACCGATCACACCAAAAGAGTAACTCCTGCTTCCTTGGTCTAGAAATGTTTAGCTGGGCAACTTTGCTCTGTATTCCCCTTACCTCTCTTCTTAACTTCATCTTTGATTTACTGTCACTGGAAGCAACTGTTACATTGGGATAGGATAGGGAACTAAATTGAAATGATGTTTTCTGAGGTAGTAGTTTCACATCTTCCTATGTATCTTGAAAAACGCTTAGGTCCAGGCAAGGAATATGGGCATGACTGGTGAACTTAAAAGCCTCACACAATTTTCACTGGTGGCTCCCTGTTTGTGGAATGCTTTCCCCAGGGAGGCGTGTCTGTCTCCACCCCTGTTGACTTTCAGGAGGAATTTGAAAACATTCCTGTTTCCCCAGGCCTTTGATGGCAGAAGGGGACTGTTCTTGGCAATCCAAAAATCACCAATGAAAGAATGTTTTTAACCGTGTTTTGCAACACTTTTAAAACTGTGTCTTAGAATGTTTTTAATTGCAGTTGTGTTTTGGAATGTTTTTAGCATGCTTTTCTTTTTTGTTAAATTGGTTTGCTTGCTTGTTGCCCTGGGCTGCTTTGGGAGGAGGGGCCGGATACAAATTCAAAGAACAAATGAATTACATATATAATAGATGTACCCTGAAGAATAACTGTGACAAAGACACGTTTGTAAACCTATGCATCATACAAGTATACTTGGAGAAGCGCAAGTGGCTCCAGCTCCAGGTCTATGGCAAATCTGGGTTTCCTGATGCATACTGCGTGAAGTGGCCAAGAAGGGGTGGCCATGTGCAACTCAGACTGGCAGAATACCCAGGTGAAAGTGAGTGGAGGCTCATTTGTTAGGAAGCAGTGGGGCCAATCAGGATCAGGAGAACCCAACGGATCAATAACAAGCACCTCTTCTTTAAGGTGGCTTCTGTGTGATGATTTGAAGACGTGCTGGTGAATGACAGGATGTTATGAAGCCCAGAGAGGTTAAGCAGGCTGGAGAACTAGAGTCCCCTGGATAGACTTTTACTCAGACTTGGCCAGGTTCCTCACTGTACCACTGTACAGATTCACAGTGTCGGGGGGGGGGGACAGAAGGAGAGAATCCTACAATCCACCGAACAGACAGACAACCCTTCTTTAAAAATGGCACAGTTATATATAAGATACAGAATCTTGCAACTTTGAGTATCTAAGCTGCCTCTGTCTTCACAAGCCACATTAAAGAACATGTGCTGGACAGCTGCTATGCTGAAGCTGAAAAGTTTGCTTATGATACTGGAGGTCTGAACATCAGAGAAAATTCTTGGATCTGCTTAAACAGCTAGGCCTGAGTAACATCTCCGTGAATATGATTTAGTACTGATGCCACATATCTGAACAATACTCATGTATATTCCTCTTCCCAAGTTATCAAGAATTCAACAAGTGATAATTGTTTATTGCACTCTGCTTTCTACATATTATGTTCCACTGATGAAATGCTATTTTTTCTCAGCAGAATATCAAATGGCTGTGTTGACAGAGAAGCTTAGAAATGCAGGAAATCAATCTTTTGCTGTGCCATTGCTAGACAAGCGATATATCGCTCTCCACACTTTGAAGAGGCTGTACCAATGTGCTATTTATTTTAAAACTCAAATATTGTTTTAAAGCAATAAAGCACAGATATGCATATTCTATTCCAGGAAGCCAAACATTAATTTCATGTTATAGTGCTACCTTATGAGGCTGTGAAAGCAATGTGCTCATGGAACTGGTGGTTCTTGAACCCTTCCATTCCAATGGTCATGTTCACTAACAGTCAAAAAACCTTGCGGTTTAAGAATGTAGCTATAGCCCACAGATATTTCTTTCAAACTTTAAAAAGCAGGGAAATTGGGCAGCTATAGTGAATGCACCAGGGGAGCAGGACACCTGACCTCGTCTCTGAGATATTGGACTTCCCTACAAATTGGTCAAAATGCAAACACAATTTGGGTTGGTCTTTCACAGTCCAATACACTTCCTGTGTAGCTTGCAAATTGGGGAGGGTAGGAGATTGGGTGGGTGGGCACTGGGCAGAGGAGAAGTCCCTTTCCTTTCCAAAAGGAAAACATTGTGAACAGTATCATTGCTTTTCAGGGTTTTCCCCACTTTTTTATTCTACAGCAGGCACATATAGCTTCCCACCCAAATTTAAACCAAAGCTGTCCCTGGCCACATCCACACCAGGCCTTTATTTCACTTTGGACAGTCATGGCTTATCTCAACAAATCCTGGGAAGTGTAGTTAGTGAAGGTTGCTGAGAGTTGCTAGGACATGCCCTGTTCCCCTCACAGACCCTCAATTGGAGTGGCTGGCTATTAAACCCATCTGGCCACTGGAGCTCTGTCAGTGGAATTGAAGTCTCCTCTCAGCACCCTTCACAAACTACACTCCCAGGATTCTCTGAGGGAAGCCATGACTGTCTCACGTGAAATCAAAGTCTGGTGCGGGTGTGCCCCCTGATTAGCCAGGCCCAGCAGCTGTGAGCCTGGCTTTTAGAACACTGACAGTTGGTTCTTATGGAGCATGCCCCACATTATCATTCAGTTCAATGCAAAATTTATTAAATTAATTAAAAATCAGCCAGGCATTTTTTGTAACTTTTAAACTGCAGAAGATGAAGGTCAGAGTATGGGGCAAGGTCAGTAACAGGTTTACAGGTCCTCTGTGAACATGGCAGATTTTTAATGAATTTCAACAGATTATGAGAACTCTGACAGAAAAAAGTCCAAAAGGGGTCTGGGATTTTTTCCTCTCTCTTTAGACTTTGAACTCTCGATTCTTTCTGACTGTTTTGTATATCGCCATGAAAATTTAGAGGGTTGTTAAGCAAGTGTTTCTGAGTTCATGACTATAAGTTTTGTAAGGTTTTGTTTTGAAATGAGCTTATGGGAAGCATCAGAATGGCATGGGGTATTTTCAATTTAACATTGAAGAATGTGAATAATCCACGCTGGCTATAGTATACAGCCACTCTCGTGGCTGTATAATAACTAAGTACTGAAACACCATTGCTCCATTAGTGCAAGAGGATGCAGTAGAATCTTCAAGGAAACCTCTGAATGCAAATATGATTCTCTCCTGCAAGAATAAAAAACACATAGCCTTCTTGGATCATAGCCAGGTGTGTGTGTGTGTTTTAAATAATTTGATCATAGATGTAGACCAGTGGTGGTCCTCCACACAGAGAAGATCATCATAAAATCTAGTAGGCTGGGATGGTAATATATGGATCTGCTTGGCTCTGGTTGGCTTATCATTTGGACAAGCCCTGCCAAATTTGCCCATATTGTATCAATTTTATTTTAATACACATGCCACAAAAATGAAGTGATGGGTAATTCTGATATAAAAATATAAGAATTGTTATGGCCAAATCAAAGCAAAAGGGAACATCTGTGGATTTCATAATATCTCTCAGTATCTACGATTAGGCTTTTGCGTTTAGCAGATTGTGAAGCACTACTGGCTATGTGTTTTGCTTATTTGAGGATCGACACAAGATATAGGGCTCATCTAGACCACAGTAAAAATCCACATTTTCCATATTGGAGTTGTCTGCTGGTAGTCCAGTTGATTGCTTTGCATTGTCTTTGTACTCAAATCCACCTTTTCCCTCATTGATACTGGTAGGAGTGCCCTTTTTTGTTTACAACCCCCCCTCCCTTCTTCTCATCATTTTATGTTGCAGATTGGCTCAGATCAGAAAGAAGAGGGATGAGGGAGCCAATGGGAACCCAAGAGAAACAGGAGGTGTGGAGGGAGGTGGGGTTAGAACCACCCACATAGGAAACAGCGAGTCAAAGCAACCGGCCTTTCTCCTCAGCAGCTGTTTGTAATAGCTGTTTCTCTCCTTTTTGCTGTATACTTGGTATTGGAAACTTCAGGTCAAGAGAGAGGAAAGTGTGGGAAGACAGTGACTGGAGAAGAATGTAATATAGATGAGGGTGAATTAATGGAGGCACGAGGGGCTTACATTACAGATTATAGGGATGGATGGATGAGCCCTTAAATTCTAAGAATCTCAGCTTTCTTTTAAAAATGTTTCTAGCCCTCATGGCTGTTAGAGCAGCAGGGTTTTTTGACTGACATATCCTAGTGATGGACAAACTCATCTGCCTTCCTATGCATAATATTGGTGCATGCATGCTAATGGTGCCACACACATGCACACTACTGATTGCCTTTAGTTTTAGGTATTGTAGTTTGGTGTCACTTGCTCTACCTCTTCTCCATGGCACCAGTCATGACTTAGAGCTGCCTAGGAAATGCAATCTCCCTATGTCCCCAAACAAACACACCGGAGCCAAAAGTGGGTTCTAGATCTGGATGGGGATAACAGCCATATGAATGTTCACAAGGAATAATCAAGGGGATTGAGCCCAATAAAGAATAAATTCATCAATAAACAAACAGTTTCATTAACTAGTTTGGTAACATAGTCCATAGCTTCCAATTCTAGCTATGCCCTTCCTTTGTTTAATCCTATATGTGCCCTGTTTGCTCGGACAAACTATCTGGACTTGATTGTGGCCTGTTAATTAGATCAAATGTTTGCCTAGCACTTTGGCTTTGTTGGTAATACGGATGCCCTGATCTCTCCAAGAGGCACACATGTCAAAAGATACATTAACATGATTGAGGTCTGCCAACACTGACCCTAAATGGTTACTGATTGGCCTCAACCAAAGCATTGCAATAACTTTCGAAATCTGCTTGAGAACACCGTGGCACTCATGGGCTAAGATGAAGCAGGATAACATAATTCTCCTTTTAGTAAAGTGGGTAGCTAGAATGCAGAAGGTGTGGCACAAAAATGAACACAGCAAGAGGGCTGGAATGGTTGCCTGCAAACAAGGCACAAAAAAAGGTGTGTATCAAACTTTAAAACACAGTGTGTGCTGGGGATTGTGTGTGTATGTAGCCCCCCCCCAGTTTAAAGACTGATGGTGGGGAGGGAGGGAGGGAGGGAGGGGTATTGCCTTCGAAGAAGTTATCTCTGAGGCCAGTTCCCCCAACCATTACTCCTTTTTCACACCTCCACTTGTAAATGGTATATCTCTTGCAGTTCTAATACCGGTGCTTAAATGTTACATTCTACAAGTGTTAGTGCCAACAAAGCATACAGATTCCACATAAAACTTTTTTTTTAAAAAAAAGGTTGTAAATACAGCCTGAAATTTCCTTTTCCATATCAGCCAATGGCATTTGTCCAGCTCTATAAATATTTGACTTCTTGTATGGGCAGTTGGCTTATATGTGGTTGCCTTTTACATGATGCAATGGGAGGCACTTATTTTTAGTGAACATGCATCTTTTATGTGGCTGAATTTTTTATTAATCTAAATACAAAATATTTATGTTCCATTACGTATTTGCAATCCTGTTCATGAAAAAAACAGTGGTAGTTTCAAAGCGGTAATTCCCCAGGAACTGTTTAAAGGAATGTTCTGCAATTTCCTGTTTCCCACAGTGACTAAAACCATTTTCTCATGGATGAGCAAGGATGTACAGTGGTTGCCATAGTCAGCTAACAGGGAATGTCCCTTTCTGGCAAAATCCTCACTATTCTTCAAGCAAAGTCCTCTGGTCCTTTAGCTATACTGTATGCTAGTTGTTTCCCCCCCCCCGCATAAAAATGGATCCACTCATTTCCAGTTAACTATTTTTTTTCATTCTTTGGAACTGTTATGTAGGCTGCAGTGTGCAGATGTTTGCTGTACAGTTTCATCTCTATCCACTAAACTGTATATGTAGGGTTTCGCCCCAATAAAAAACATTGTAACAATGAGAAATCTTCTCTTGCTACATGTAATGAGTTGCTATATAATAAGTCTGTATGTATATGTACAGTATGTGTGTACGAGAGCCAAGTTTCTGAATCCTTCTCTGACTTGGATCAAAATCCAAGCCTGGGAAGAATTCACAGCTCCCCTGTCCCTTTCCTTACCAGGTCTACCCGTACCCTCCCTTCCCTTTTCTTAATTGATAAACAGGAGCTGGCATAAGGAAAGGAGAGAAGGAGGATTTCCCTCCCTCTCCCATCCCTGTTTGTCACCCCATGGCACAAAGTCCAGGGGGTAATGGAAGATGTAGAGCTGAAGAAGCCCTCAGAAAAATACTCCGTCTTCCATGGGGCCTTGGACTTTGCGCCCCTGTGCACTGCTACTCAATGCATTGCTGCTCAGCCCCTCCTTTGCTCTCCCGCCACTGCTGCTTCTTCCACGATCACTGGTTGCCAGATAATGAGACAGAAGGGGAAAGGTGTTTGGGGGCTGGCGGCTTTGAGGCCTAGGAAGGCTGGTGGGGAGGGGGTGTCATTTTCCCTGTTCCTTGGACTGGCTCATAAAAATGATGCAAGTACTTCCCAATTTATGGGGGGGGGGAGCTTGGATAATTTCTGAGTAAATCTAAAAAGGGGAAGAGCTTCCACTCCCCATCTAGTAAAGGAAGCTTGCATTTGGCAAGGAAAAATGAATATTCTCCACTTTGTCTGAAGAAGCTATGAACCTCTTGCAGCCCATTATAAGAACATAAGAAAAGCCCTGCTTGATCAAACCAAAGCCCCATCTAGTCCAGCATCCTGCTCTCACAGTTGCCAGACAGATGCCTATGGGAAGCCTGAAAGCGGCACCTGACTGCAATTGCCCTCTCCCCACTTGTGATTCACAACAGCAGATATTCAGAGGCATAGAGTCTCTGACAGTGGAGGCAGAGCATCACTATCGTGGGTAGTAGCCACTGTTAATCTTATTATCCTCCATGAATTTATCTCCTCCACCTTTAAAGCCATCCAAGCTGATGTCTATCCCTGCTTCTTGTGGGAATGAATCCCAGTGTTTAACTGTCTCATCCCATTCACTGCATGGCTTTATGTTGGAATGATGGCATCTATTGTCAGGCAAATGTCAGGCCCCACATTTTGGCTAGCTGATGTAAAATTGTCTTATTTTCAGACTTTACTGGCGAGCAAGGTGTCTTGGACTATATGTCTATGCAATTTCAGTATTCTGGATAGCCTCAGAATCCCTGGACCTGCATTTCTGCCCCCAGTTTCTTGAAAGAGATAAATACAATATCTTTCTTTCAAGATTTTCTCTTAGTTCAGGACCAATCCTATGATTGGGCAGAGTGAGACAGCCACCTCCGGCCGCTGATTTCCTGTGTCATGAAAGGCCAGCAATATTATTTACTTTAGTTAAGTTATATATTATTAATTATAGCTACAATCACCACCATCACAAGCGAGAGAGAGAAGCACTTGTGGAATTTTCTGCTTCAGATACAAAAAAAAAAGGGGGGGTGAGGTTGGCTGACCAGCCTGGCAGTGGGGCTTAGGATCTGCTCTGCCTCAGGCAGAAAAATGTCTGGGGCCAGCCCTATTGGTAATCAGCATGAGTGAATAGCCAATCTTAGTCGTACTCATAGTTGACCCATTGAAATTAATGAACTTAAATTACTTCAGCCCATTCATTTCAATAGGTCTATTCTGGGTATGACTTAGTTGGGTATATCCAATGCCACTGGTAACTTTTGTGCCAGATTTCAGTTTTTTGAGCCTTGAATTGCTTTAACTATTTCAGGATACTACTGTAAGCCTAATTTCTGGTTGGGATACTTTGATAAAGATTCGAGGAAACACGTTTGGGCCACATTGAAGTAGCCAGTCCTTTTGCAAAAATTCCATTAAAGTTATGTCACAAAGAATATTATTATTCTAATATAATAGCTTTATTTAGATGCACATTAGAGTCCTGAAGCAAAAGTCTTTTTTGAAAAAAAGAAAATGAAATTGATACGTGAAATAATGTGTAAAGTGGCTTGCTCATGCCATATAAGAAAGAACGTAATGTTTGAAAAATACCCTTTTGAAAATGGTAATGCAGCCATCTCATTCCATATTTTCCTCCAGAACAGTCTATAAACAGGGTGTTTTTTTTTACAATCCTTTTAAAACTCTCATCACATTAGAGTACTATTATCGGAGTGGGGGTATGCTCAAACATTCATACAAGAGGCTGTGTACATGCACTCATAGCAGAAAACCAGTGATTGTAACTTTCCCAATGATTTTTCATCTTCAGATTGGTTCTCTGCTCTTTTCCTGTTTTCTCCAGCCTGGCCTCATCCTGTTTTTCATAGTGGTCCCAGAGAGTTGGCAACTACGTGCCAGAGTGGACAGGTGACAGGAATTGATGCAGAAAATGAGTGATCATCTCCTTCTTGCATCAGGCCACCTTTATCTTTGCTAGACTAATTCAAGCCTGCTTTTACTCAGCGCTGTCCGTGGCAGACTGCTGGAGTACGTTAAAGTGCATAACATAAAAAGAACCCCCTGTCAACTAGGGAGTTGCTGGTTTCTGTTTTTAGACATCATGACATTTTAGGCAGTGTGTATCTGAGCATCTGCAGAGTTATTTTCTTCACTGGAGGCACTGAAGATTTGTTTCCAGAAAATGGGCCTAAGGGCAGACTTCTTCTTCTTCTTCTTCTTCTTCTTCTTCTTCTTCTTCTTCTTCTTCTTCTTATTATTATTATTATTATATATTTATTTGTACCCCACCTTTTGGCCAGAAGGCCCTCAAGGCGGCTTACAAGTACATCAGTATAAGCAATACAATTCAAAATCAAGTAACATCATTAAAAAAGCAACAACTATCAGAAAATGTACAATGTACAATGTATACAATACAGTAACTAGATATAAAATAAGGTAATTCCCACATCATATCATCAGTTATCAGAAAACAAAAACAAAACAAAGCAAAGCAGTAAGAACAAAGAATCTTCCAGGGTCGTCTTCTCCAAGGCAACCCCAAGACGACTCCAAGTGTGACGCTGAGGCGCGCGCCGAGGCACTACCTCAGACAGCGCCTCTCCTTCATATACCTGGAGCAGAGAACAAACAGGATGGCAGAGTTGTAGAGTAAGTGGTCACAGCTGCAGCAGCACACAGAGTCCTTCCACACACACAATAAGCACAGTGCATTTTCTCTCACACAGCACACAATTCCTCAGGAGAAACTACTCTCAGAATGGAATCCTATGCACATGATTGAACTCAGCCCTGCTGAACTCAGCGGGCCTTCCTTCTGAATAGATATGTGTAGGATTGTTTGGTCAGTTGGCTGCATTCAGTTTAGATGCAGGGTTGTCCTCAGCATAGTTTCAATATACACTTTGGATACTTATTTATAACAGACCTCTTGGAGTTGGCTACATGTAGATTAAAACCAGAGAAGGGCTATGGAAGTACTCAAGCTTTATTTTGAACTCCTGCCTGTTCTGTTGAGATGAAGAGGGAAGAACAGATGACGTGCACTCTGAGTTGGGTCATGTATGACGGTTTACTACTTGAGCTCTGTTATTATTATACGTATTCTCTCTGAACATGCAATCAAAACTCCATTTTCAAGGATTGCATGGCAAGAGCCCTCAGATTCGCCCCCACATCTCCAGTGAAGATTCATGAGGCAAAGTGTTGGTGCAAAGGTTATATTTATTAATATAACCAATGGAAGATCTGAAAACCAAATTCAGAAAGTTTGGGCATGGGAGGATTTTGTCTAATTCTGATAGGGAAGCATCCCTCCAGGCTCCCTGAGCATGATAACAGTTGCAGTCTATGACTCCCCAGCCAAATATTGTGAGAAAATTACTCCCTCCTTGCGAAGTGAGCCTTGGGTATGTGAACCCAACATGGACACCCAGGCCCTGCTGTCTAGTACTCACCCAAATGCACACACCAGGCCTAAAGGGCATCCCTCAAAGACAGGCAATGGCAGGTGCCTAAAAGCTGCCCTTAAACCAATAATTCCTCCGTGTACCTAACATTTCTATTTTTATTTTCTTACCTGGTCACACTAAATACCAACCCAAACACACAATCCTTGCCACTCCCAATAAGCCAATCAGAACTTCCCAGCAGTGTAGGGTAGGCAAAAAAAAAGAGGGATCCTAAAGGCCAATCAGGGACCCCCCTCCAAATTCCTACTCAGCCCCTGTTACAGGTGACTAACAATGACCACAGCAAAATGAGGAGACTGAGTTGGGGGTGGAGCTAGCTTATGAAGTCAGCCTCTAGCCTTTCTCACATTGGTCATGTGGGCCCAAATGGAATCTCCCAAGTCTTCATAGCAGAAGGGGAGAGGACAGGGCTTGCACCAGGCATGCTGGGGCTCTTGGGCACCAGCCTGCCCTGGGCCCTTGCACTTGCAGGCACGCACACAAGCCCCAGCTACCTACCGAGCAGGCGGGGGAGTGAGCAAGCAAGCAGGCGGGGGCGACTAAGCAGGCAGGCAAGTGAGTGAGCGAGCGAGTGGGCAGACGAGTGAGAGAGTGAGCAGGTGGGGGATGGGAGGGCAGGCGAGTGAGTGGGTGACTGAGGGAGTGAGCAGATGGGAGGGTGGGAAGGCGAGTGGGCAGGTGGGAGGGCGAGCAAGTGGGAGGGCGGGGGCAAGCAAGCGGGAGGATGGGGGTGAGCGAGAAGGCAAGTGAGTGAGTGGGCGAGTGGGTGAGTGGGTGGGCAAGTGGGTGGGGGGCAGGAAGGTGAGCGGGGGGCAGCAAACAAGCAAATGGGCACAGGCAGGCAGGCAACTCTCTCCCTGTGATCCGCAGCAGGGACCCTGCCATGGATTGCAGAAGGGAAGCGCTACTCCCCCACACTAACGAGTGGCCTTTTAGGGGGCACTGTCGACCACAGGGCCCTCAGCCAGGGCCCAACCTGGCTGCCCTTTGGAGCCAGCCCTAGGAGAGGATACAGGTAAAAAGGCCCTCGCCTGAAGTGAGAACATCATTTGCAGATTTTCTACTAAACATGTGCAGGGTGTATATACGTGATGCCATTCCCCTCTGTGTGTTCAGATAATATTGAAACAGGGCTTCAACTGCAGCATCGAAAGTGATGACTTGCATATGTGAATGGACAATCACAGATACAACACCAGGAAAAAAAAATCCATATCACATCACAACAAGCTTTTCCAAGGACTTGTTTCAGAGTAAACTGTGCCCTACAGTAACAAACCAGTCATCCTCTCATATATAACACATTAGTTTGCATGCATGCCCTCTGAGAGCACATGCACACCATCAGCCACATGCATACCCACCAGCTCCAAAAACGGTCTGTTTTTGTATTCTCAAAAAGCCCTATCCTTCTGTGTCTTAGTTTTGTTGTCTATATCTTGGCTGAACCCTGTATTATTATTATTATTAGTAGTAGTAGTAGTAGTAGTAGTAGTAGTAATAATAGTTGATTGATTGATTGATTGATTGATTGATTAAACCTATCCCACCCTTATATCTTAAAAACATCTTAAAAACAGAAATCATGGAAGTATGGCATAGTTCACATGAACAATTGGTTGTTGTGATTTTGATGTTATTACTTTCCCTTTAACTCACCTGCTCCTGGTCACTTGTTTTGCACTTTCCCTAGGCTGTTTCCCAAAGTCCACTTGACTGTCTATAGTTGCCAAAAGCTGTTTTCAAAGTGACATTATGACTGCCTTGTGGTGCTCAAAGGAGCTGCAGTGTTCTCTAATTGTATAGTTCCGTTGTTCCTGCTGGGTTTGTGGTGATCTGAGGGTAGGGCAAATGCCCTAAAATCCAGGAAATAGAATTAAGGTGTTTTCGTTTTTGCTTTGTGTTCATTCTTTGGAAGATGGTCCATCGAGTCCACCCTCCTGCTCAATGCAGGAATCCAACTTAGAGCATATCTGACAGGTGCCTGTCCAGCTGCCTCTTGAAGGCCTCCACTGTTGGAGAGCCCATCACCTCCCTAGGTAATTGGTTCCATTGTCATACCGCTCCAACAGCTAGGAAGTTTTTTCTGATGTTCAGTCAAAATCTGGCTTCCAGTAACTTGAGCCCATTATTTCGTGTCCTGCACTCTGGGATGATCAAGAAGAGATCCTGGCCCTCTTCTGTGTGACAAACTTTCAAGTACTGGGATTAACGTTGTGAAGTCAGGGGAGCTCTGCGTTGATAGCAGCAGGGTGCGTGTCCACCTTTGGGGCCACTGTCAACCTGGAGCTCCCCTGACCTCACTGCCACCTTGCCCCATCCCTGTCAAGCTGAGTGGCACTACCTCCACCACCACCAGGAGGGCACCACCATCACTCTGTCCTCCCTCACATGCTGCTGGTGGTGAAATGAGTGCAAGTGTGCTGGTTCTGAGGGAAAGGGGAGGGAATGATGAGGGCTGGCCCTGCTGTTAGGCAGAGTGAGGCGGCTGCCTAAGGCAGCTGATTTTGGATGTCATGAACAGGGCAGCAAATTGTTATGTTAATTTATGGTTGTATTTTTTTTGCCAGGGACGGGGAGAGGTGCTTGCCTGGATGGAGGATAGAGGTGGGTGTGTTAGCATGTAGACCTCAGCCTACTGTGTAAAGATAACATTTACCCTTGTTGCTCCACCTACGTTTGCCTTTGGCCCCATCCACTATTGGCATATAGCCCTTGGAGAGGTGACCAGAAGGGAAGGTGGCTCTCAGGCTGAAAAAGATTCCCCATCCCTGACATGAATAAAATAAAATAAAGTAACCTTTGAACAGCTTCTGATGTGGTAGTGCCTTGCATATGATGTGGAAGAACCGAGGAGAGCAAATGAGTCATATTCCATTTACCCTTTGTAGTGTCCCAAGTTTAATTTGTGCAAGCACTGTGAAAGTGTGTCTATCTAAATAGAGGGATTGTGGGGGGAGTGGGTGATAGATAAGAAAATGGAACTTTGAATGTTATGAAGAGATGCCGAAGGTGGAAAATGTGTCAGTTGTACTTCTTGTTCTCTGCCTCACATCCATGTTATATAACCAGCCCAGACCCTGTGGTCCTCAACAGAGGCCCTTCTCTGTGTACCCCACCTGAGGGAGGTGTGGAAGGTGACAACTCAAGAATGGGACGTTCCAGTGGTAGCCCCGCCATCTGTGGAATGCTCTCCCCAGAGAGATATGCTTGGTGTCCTCCATGGCAGTCTTTAGGCACCGGGTGAAGACCTTTCTAGGCATCCAGGCCTTCAGTTAATGTTGCCTCCTACATTGGTACTCATCGTTTAGTGGGGTGGGTTGGACCTGGTCCTTATAAACATGTTGCTGGATGAGCATTTTATGGATTTTGTACTGTCATTCTTTTCATTTTTTTTATGGTTTTGTTTTTATGTACTGTACTTTATTTTTGTCAAGTGCTTTGAGACTTTTGTTGTATAAAGCAACTGATAAATGAAATAAATAAATGAAGCACGTGAAGTCTATTTCTGTGGATTTAACTAAGTGAAATTCTATGCACACTTCTTTGTGTATGGTAGTGGTGGGGAGCGGGTAAGTTCCGTTGATCTTTTGTAGGAAAAAACTTCACCTCTTGGCAAGACTTGTTTATTTGGTAAATATGAACATCTTGAAATTGGACTGAGGTGGCCTTATATCATCCACATGTCTTGTAAACAAAGCAGATGGAAATCAATGTGACTGTGTGGTTCTGCTCAGTATAAGGTTGCTTAAATGTAACATATGAAACATTCTCCACTCCATGGTGGGGACAGGGGAGAAATTCAATTCAGTTCACATTTAAAGGCAAATCTACCTAATCTACACTTTCCATAACAATACATGAAAACGCAGTCAAACATTTGCATTTCTCTGAATTTTGCAGCGCAGCTCTCCAGCCAAGTTATGTGTACAAAAATGCATATATTCAGGGAATGTGTGCATAAAAATGCCTACATTAGTGACAGTCACATACAAAATGCATTATTTTAGGGAATATTGTTTTACAAATATGTGCATATTGGGCAAAATTACATGCAAATGTGTATATTAAGAGAAACTCACATTATAATGTTGATGAATTTTCAGGAGGATTTAAAAAAAAAAAGCAAATTGCTGCAGAAATGTGAAGAACTGAAGTTAACATTGGAAAAATGGGAACTGAGAGAGACTGAAATTGAGCTATTTGCCCATCCCTACTCTCCATACATTCTGTATGAATGATTAACATTTCTCGTAACTGGGCACACTGCTTTCAGGTTGGATCTTAGTCACTGAACTGTATCCAACATGGTGCGAAGCAAGCATCCTGTCAATGCAAAGATTTCCACTTGTGCAGCAGAACTCCTCCTTCTCCTCCCCCTGCTTCCCCCTAAATCTGTTCTAGGGATACCCCCAACCCTCTGGAGCAGATTTGGGGAGGGCAAGGGGCATGTAGAGAGGAAGAGAGGAGAAAAAGTCCCGTTGTGCAAACAGAAATCTTGCACTGATGGTACTCGTTAGTTGAATACGACCCATGATATTTAGTATTTCAATATCTCATCAGACAGAAAAAAGAAAAGGCTCCCAACCTTGCTGCACTACCTTTTCTTCCCAATTAACATTCTGGAATGACTTCACACATACGTGTTCACGAGGTAGTGACTCAAACATTGGTCAATGGCTTCTATGTGTGAATGAGCCATTACAGATCAAAAGCCACAGATAGCACTTTCATCTCACTCAGATATAACCTCAGACGTAATGCATTTTCAAATGTTTCCTCATACATCTACAAGTCACTAATTCATAAGATGTTGAGGTCAAATAGCTGCCATTAAATTGTACCCAAAGAACCAGAGAAAGCTCTGAAGGCACATGATGCAAGTTCTTCCACTGATGTTGAGGCAGGCTTGACCCAGTAAGTGGCCTTGATGGCAGACTGCTTGGGATCTGAGTCATCTGACTCCAGTTCAGAAGTCCTTGTTGGCCCACAGCACTATTAGAACCAATGATTCTTAAAACAGGCTATGCCTCTTTAAATAAGGAAGATCCTTTCACTGAAAGCTGAGTTAACTACTTGGATAGAGCTGCAACTCCTATTTTAGCCTTGGTCTAAAGTTGACTGTGAGAGCCAGTGTGGTGTAGTGGTTAAGGTGTTGGATTATGACCTGAGAGACTAGGGTTCGAATCCCCACTTAGCCATGAAGCTCACTGGGTGACCTTGGGCCAGTCACTACCTCGCAGCCTCACAGGAAGGCAATGGTAAACCACCTCTGAATACTGCTTACCATGAAAACCCTATTCATAGGGTTGCCCATAAGTCGGAATCGACTTGAAGGCAGTCCATATCATTTTCAAGGTTGACTAGTACTGAAACAACATTTGAACTTTACTCTTATGGAGTGTCCAGTCTGAGCCCTACAGGAAACTGAGCAGAATATCACAGGATCCTGAACTCTCACCTTGCCCTGACTTGCCTTGTCATTCTCTGCTCTGTGGAACCTGGTTTTTTTTTATCTTGGGTGATAGCCCCCATACTGCTGAGCCAGTCACTTTGAATGGAGCAGTTCAAATCCCACATAAGTTACATGTGACTCACTTAACTCCCATTAATGTTAGGGGCATTTAAGCACCGTTAACTTTCTTCGGATCACAACCTCGGATAGGGAACTGCTTCCATCTAATCTACAATAATCATCTGTTCTTCTTATGGTTTCTCCCATTTTAACATCACCAGAGCGGAATGGGATGGAATCATGGGAGAACTGGCCCAGGGAAGCTATATTACAGAGTCTCCTTGTTCTGGCAAAATCTGTACATCCAGTTGTTAAACACAACTGCCTATAGCATCGCCTCCAAAATTAATATCTAGATAAGCATGGGCTCTTAATTATGCATTTGTCCTGGCCCCTTAAGTTTATACAAATGACTTCTGTAGCAAGAGCAGATGACCAAATCTGGAGGCTTTTCTCTCTCTCTTTTGGACAAATAATCACCCTGTTTCTGATCTTGAAATGGATCCAGATATTTCAAAGCATTGTTGATATGCGATAGACTAAAGTTTCATAATTTACTTTTCTAACATCTTTGTTGTGGTTAAAGAAAAAAAGATGCAATCCTATAAATACAGGCATTAGGAGAACACCACTGAAGTCACCAAGGCTGATGTGTGTGTGTGTGTGTGTTCGAGATCATAGTCAAAGTAATCAACTTATAATGTGATTATGTGGTTGAATAATAATAGAGTTGTTCCTCTAATTAAATCATCCTATGCAGGAGAGCCACAGACATGACTCAAAGGAAAGAAATCTTCAGTTTGTGTTTTTTTTTATAACATTTGATCTTTATCATGTCTTCCACCACTCTGATCAGCAGCTTGTCTGTTGTTTTAAGCTTCTCAACCATAATTTCTTCCTCCCTACCTCTTTCTGACCTTAATTTCGTTTTTCATGCCCCATCAGACTGACAAACTAAGGCTACATATATATTTATCTGAACATAAAGACCAATCATATAACCAGCACTGTAAATTCAGACAGAGCTTAGCATGTGGTTACAAGGTTGCTTCAATGGGTATTCATCACAGGATATGTATACACACACACAACACTTTTGGATGTTTTTGTGGTGGCATGCTAAATGTGGATCAAAGGCTGACATTCATGTAACCACTTGCTTGTTTTGTTTTGTTTGATCTAGGTAGCATTGTCACTGTATGACTGAATGTACTGATGTTTTTGAAAAGAAAACAGATAAGGTGAATCTCAGAGCTGTACTAATTCCTCTGCATTAGCTCATTGTGGACAAGTCAGAGCTTGGAAAAGTTACTCTTTTGAACTACAACTCCCATCAGCCCCAGCCAGCATGGTCACTGGATTGGGCTGATGGGAGTTGTAGTTCAAAAAAAGTAACGTTTCCAAGCTCTGGGACAAGTATTTTCATAGGCTGTTTTCACACTGCACTTTATTCCACTATTCTGATGATTTCTTACCTGGTAATTTGTGCATTATTTGTTCTTTCACATGACATACAAGCTAGTTCTGGAATTCTAGTGGAATATAGTGCAAGTTTAGCTCTAATTTTCATGATAAATAATACCGGAAATAATCTGTTTGCAAGCCTGGGAACCTGGACAATTGCAGGAGGTTTTCACTAGCTGCAGCTGCTCATGTGACAGGCATCCCTGCATGCAGTGCATTCCCCCCTTTTTTTGCCTGATGAAAATTGTACCAGTATTCTGGCGTAGGCGCAGGTAGCAGCAGCTTTTCCACCCACACCCCTATGTCTATACAACTAAAAAGAAAATATGAGAGTGTTGAAGAACCTGAGAGCAGTGCCGTCAGGAGTCTAGACGAAGAGGCTAGACTCCTAGCAGGGGCACCCAAGACGGAATGGTCAAAGCTGAGACACCAGACTAAGATGCATCCAAACTCAGAGGAAGGCAATGGTAAACCACCTCTGAATACCTCTTACCATGGAAACCTATGAACAGAGTATCCAGAATGCAACACGAGATAGTGCTGGAAGATGAGTCCCTGAGGTCAGAAGGCACTCACCGAGCTACTGGGGAAGAACAAAGGACAAGTACGAGTAGTGGTGTGACTAATGATGTACCTGGGTCAAAGCCGAAAGGAAGCCCAGAGGCTGATGCGCACAGATGCGAAAGGAGACTCTGGAGTTGTACAAGGCACACAAAAGGAACATGGAATGTGAGAAGTATGAACTAGGTAAAGCTAGAAATTGTCAAGCATGGAATGCTTTAAAAGAAATGGGAATGCCACAGCATCTGATTGTTCTGATGAGCAACCAATACTCTGGACAAAAGGCTACTGTAAGGACAGAATATGGAGAAACTGATTGGTTCCCCATCGCGAAGGGTGTGAGACAGGGGTGTATTTTATCACCCTATTTGTTTAATCTATATGTGGAACATATCATATGGAAAGCAGAATTGGACCAAGATGAAGGAGGTGTGAAAACTGGAGGGAGAAATATCAATAATTTAAGATATGCAGACAATACCACACTACTAGCAGAAAACAGTAGTGATTTGAAATGAATGCTGATGACAGTTAAAGAGGAAAGCACAAAAAGAGGACTACAGCTGAATAGCAAGACAACTAAAGTAATGGCAACAAAAGATTTATGAAACTTTAAAGTTGAGAATGAGGACATTGAACTTGTCAAGGATTGTCAATACCTTGGCACAGTCATTAACCAAAATGGAAACAATAGCAAGAAATAAGAAGAAGGCTAGGCCTGGGGAGGGCAGCTATGAGAGAACTAGAAAAGGTTCTCAAATGCAAAGGTGTATCACTGAACACTAAAGTCATTCAGACCATGGCATTCCTGATCTCTATGTATGGGTGTGAAAGTTGGACAGTGAAAAAAGGGGATAAGAGAAAAATCAACTCATTTGAAATGCGGTGTTGGAGGAGAGCTTTGCGGATACCATGGACTGTGAAAAAGACAAATAATTGGGTGTTAGAACAAATTAAACCAGAACTATCACTAGAAGCTAAAATGATGAAACTGAGGATATCATACTTTGGACACATCATGAGAAGACATGATTCACTAGGAAAGACAATAATGCTGGGAAAAACAGATGGGAGTAGAAAAAGAGCAAGACCAAACAAGAGATGGATTGATTCCATAAAGGAAGCCACAGACCTGACCTTACAAGATCTGAACATGACAGATGCTCTTGGAGGTCACTGATTCATAGGGTCGCCATAAGCCATAATCAACTTGAAAGCATATAACAATAACAACAAACTAAAGGGGGAGGTGTTGCATGGCGACCGGATGAGATCTTAGACCTACACAATGGAGAACTTCAGTGTGCATGTGCATGATGAGTGAGGGACGAAAACAAGATGTTCATTAAAGCCATGTGAAGGACAGTTGCATGAAATGCTGGTATATCGGCTGAAAAATCTACTGTTTCTTAATGCAAGAGATACTGCAGTGTGAAAGGAATTTTAGAATTTGGGACAGAAGCGCTACCTTTTTAATCCGTTAAACTAACACAATCAGCCCCATGTGTGAACGCACCCTTATTGCCTACAGCCAAGGACATAGTCACATGACTATTAATGTAGGGCCATTCAATCCAGGAAGACACTTCGAGGAGGAAGTGGAAGGGTATGATGGGCTAAAGCTCCTCTCAGTGTGCTGTATCCCTCTCAAAGTGATTTCTCATTGTGTGCCAGCCCCTGCTCCAACAACCTCACCACACTTGCTTTCAAATTGGGAAGGAACCAGGCAGCACATCTTAGAGCACCAGATTTGATTCAGTGGCCACCAGCCCCTTTTTAATGCCAAATTTCCAACCATTTCTTTATAACAAAATCTGTGTGATGTATATCCTCAGATGTGGACATTTTTGAGGAAGGTCCTCAGTTTCTCCAAAACTTGCAAATGTTCTAGACTCATAGTGGATTTTGTGGTACCTCAGTTTTAAAATCTGAGTGCTTCCTCTTACTAGACTGTGCTCTGCATTAAGTGAATTCCATGAAAAGGTTTGAGCTTCCAGGTGGTGCAGTCCACCTACGGATGAGTGAGAATTTTGCAAAATTCAAATTTGCCGCTAGATTCCCTAATAATCTGCGTGTCTGCTATCTCTGTGAACCAGTCCTGAATGCTGTAACCTTCCACAGATTTTCCTGACACCAGATTTTGTTTTTTTAACAACTGCAGAGTATATAAGGTTATACTGACCAGCCTTTCTTTACTTTGCTATTTGCTAATATTACATGAAATGGACCAGCCTGTCTTTGCTTTACTAACCTGAAATTGATGAGCATACTTTTTGCTGGGGGCGGGGAACAAATACAATTTGGGAGGCAGCGGCAAGGAGAGGATTGCATGGTTGGAAGAAAGGAGAGAGAGAGAGAGACTGACAGCCAGAGCCAGTTTGTTCAACAGTGCAATCCTATACATGCCTGCTCAGAAGTAAGCCCCACTGAATTCAATGGGACTAGTTTCCAAGTAAGAGTGCATAGTTGCAGCTGGGTTAGACTCTTCTCTCCCCTTTCCAAAGTTGCTGTTGGCAGGGAGAGGTTTTGGGTTCTCTCTGTCTGTGTTTTTGTGTCCGTGTGGGGGAAGTGATCAAACCAAGACAGCACAAGATAGTGATAAACAAATAAATATGGAAAGGAACTGTCACTTCGATGGAATGCAATCAAAATGACAACAAGAAGTGGATCCCATTCCTAATGCCATCTACCACCTGACCCCATTGACCTCTGCCCTGGTCCTGCCACCAAAGACCTTCAAAAGGAAATTTGTGGTGGTGTTGCCTGGTCTACATGGAGATAGATTCGCTGTACATATCTTAACCTTGCAGTGGTTATTTTGTGGAGGCAACAGTCCTCAGATTCCAGCTCAGCTGATAAACTACACAAAGGAATCACAAAGTTACAACTCTAGTTTTAAGGTCAGGAGCAATGATCTTAGATAGCTTAGATCCACCATAGCACATGCGACCAGCCTCTGGGCTGTGGACTAAAAACAGGCCTCACAGCCACTGTGGGTACCCAAGCTACCTCTCGCCACTGGATCCCTCCAACTCCCACCCCGAATTGTTGCTGCAACCCTTGCTGCTACTCCTTGCTTACACCTCTTTCTTCCCATGTAAAGCACAGTTTAAATGAACAGAAAGTTATCCCACTGCATGCTTCTCCCCATTCAAACGGTACATTTAAACAGCTTTTAGATGGACTGGTGGGCACAATTGTGTTAGGGAAGAATGCATATGGGAAGGATCATTCCTGTGTATCATTCTTCCCATGTGTGTGGACATGGCTGCTGGCGCCTGACCATCCAAATATTCCTGCATGTGGCCCTTGGGCCCAAAAAGTTGCCCATCACCCATGTAGTTTAGGATCTAACATTGCCCTTTGTCCCAGTCCTACTACATCATCTGTAAGTACATGAGAAATGAAAACTGCTATTAAAAAGCCGTAAGAGTCACAAAAAAGTATAATAAAGAGGATTATTGGGAAATCACATATCTTCCTCCAACATGGAAGCCTTCTCCCCTCCCCCACAGGGCCTGGAAGTCATTCTGATGTAAGAAGACCTGTCACTTTAGCACAACCAATTCTACCAAACTAGCTGATGAAATGCGGTGATTCATTTTGCACGTTCAAGCATGCCCATTGCTTTTATGTTAATTAAGTCTTAGATGTACTATAAGCAGCTGTCGAAACCAGAAGGAGGCCAAAACTCTGTAATGTGCAGTGTGATTTCACTTGGATCAAAGATGTCATTAGGAGCATTAGGGGATTTCCGTTGTGTTGTATATTTTCAGAAGAGTTTTGTTGTTAAATCCCAAAATCTTAGGAGAAAATTTCCTTGCTTGTCATATGATGAAATAGCTTCAGTATAAAACTGGGAAACATTAATAATCTTTCCCCACCTATGAGTTTGCCTGTGAGCTATTAGCCAGAACAGATTTGATGAGCAGAGTGCTCTATAGTCTTTATTGCCTTAACAACCCTGTGAGGTCACTTGCTATTTCTGTGTACAGGTGACAGCATCTAGGCTAAGGGCTAGGTTATATGTAACAGTTGGTCATTACAAAGAAACCTCAGAAAATGCTTAGAACAGGTACATTTTCAGAAGCCTGGAAACATGGAGTTGCACTCAGAATAAGTTAGTTGAGTGCAGGTCCTCTGAAAACAGTGTGATGAGTTAATTATGACTAAATTAAGTCCAGTTCAATTAATTTAGTCTGGATCCAGCCCTTATTTTACATGTTTGGCTCTTGAAAACCACCTTTGGGGTGGGGGATAGTCACTCACCTTTGGAAGGGCAGGCAGGATCTGTCTGTTTCAGTTCTCTTAGCACCTCATTTTTCCAGTCTTAAATTCAGTTCTCCAGGTTTCTGCAGCAATTTGCAATAAAAAAAAATCCTCATGAAGATTATTCAGTGTTTTAGTGCAAATTTCTCCTAATCAACACATTTTTGTCTGCTGTTTTGACTAATGTACACATTTTTTGCAAGCAACGTCTCCTAATATAATGCATTATGTACATTATTTTCAAACTCATTTTTATGCACATTTCCCCCTAATATATGCATTTTGTAAACATTGGTTGGTTGGAGAACTGCATAGTAAGAATTCGGGTACATGTGAATGTCAAAGGATGGCTATGTTTCAGTTCTCATATTGTTTTGAAAACTGTGAATTTGATCAATTCTGCTTTAAATGTGAACTGAACTGAATTTCTTCCCCATCCCTAGGCAGAGGAGGAATTTAAGTCATGACCATCACCAATGGGAGACGTATGAACCATCTTACACAAGACAGAGGCCAAACAGTGCAAAGGAAGCCTTTGCTCAGACTGAGGAACATTGTCATAAAGATTGTCTGCTACTCCCATGATGTGGAGGAACCGACAGATAAAGTGCTAACTGCCATACACGGGAATCATTTTATAGGCCCAAGGTCTCCTTTATGGATGGAGTTCTGGCACACTGCACAGCAGCCTCTGGCCTTCCAGATATTGTTGGATTTCAATTGCCATCAGCAGCAGGCCAGCCAATGTGGTCAATGGTCAGGGATGATGGGAGTTGTTGCCCAGCAGCATCTGGAGGGCCACAGGTTCCCCCATCCTTGCTGTACAGAGAGGACTGATGAGAATGGAAAGGAGGAATAGAACTAGGATTGAGTGTGGTCATGTCTACCTTCCCAGGTACCATCAAGTGGCATGCTTACCTCAGACAATTAGAGGGGGAAGTGCTCTTCCCATCACAATCCTATATGTACTGCATATTAAATTCTGCAACAACTCTGCTCTCCGTATCTCAATAGGTTCATTTGAGGTATCCTTAAATAGCAAAAAGAGAACAGATCAAAATCAGTGTGCTCCCAGAAATGGCCTGTATTTATAGGTATTGATGATGTGAGTGTGTCATCCAGAAATGCAGCTAAGTGCTAAGAAAATGTACCAAAATCTGATATATTGCTTTCCCCATACTTGTATGGATTTTAGGTTAAATTGGGGAAAATGGGGGCATTTATTAAATCTATGAATTATATTTTGCCTTGTTTCTCCCTCCTGCAAATCAGTGAATGCTGAACTTTCAAATAACATAGCAACTATAGCCCTCTGCAGGCATTGCTTCGTACATCTTCTGATATAAGAGAGTTGGAAATATGAAGCTACATCCAGAATAAGTTAGTTGCAGTGGAAATCCACTAGGCTTACTGTGGCACAGCCCTCTCAAAGAGAATGTCAAGCAATTTTAAAAAAATCCCCTTCCCCCCAAATTTCAGAGCCATGCATCCCTTGTTAACAGTCCTGTGTGGCACCTTTCAGACTAACCAATTCAGGCTGCAGTGCTGTACATTCTTATCAGAGAGCAATCCCCATGGAATTCAGTCGGGATTTATCTCTGAGTAATGTACAATTATTGTGGCATGAATTCACACTAGAAATTGTGACAGCAGGGCCCCCCTCTCAATCAAGATAGGGCACTTAGGTGCTAAAGGTTCTGCCATAAATCCACACTAGAAATTGGGATAGCAGGAACCCCTTCTGAACCAAAATAAGACATTTTCAGTTTAGTTAGGTGTAAACTATTTGTAAAATCACAATGCTTAAGTGTCCACAGTAGCTTCGCAAGGGAGGAGGATAGGGAGAAAACCAGAACAACTTGGCCACACCCTCATGATCTCCTAGCAGCCCCACCGAGTCTAGTGGGCACCAGTCACCATTGATTAGTTGAGCATATGTACCTGTACTTGTGAAAGCTCCCTGCACATCCCTGGAATTGTCAGGGTTCTAAAATACACTGGAAACCTCCATTGAGTACAGGAGGTTCCCTGCTTCAGACAGCCACCCTCCAATTCATGGAGAATGAGAAGAACTCTGATGGTGGGCTAGAGCTAGCAAGCTCATTGTTGCTGCCATCCCTCACATGTTTACTCTGAGAAAAAACCTGAAGAGGGCTTATGAGAGATCAGTAAGTGTCTTATCATGCCAACTGTATAGAGAAACCGGATTAGGTGTTCAAACACACAACATGAAATTGATAAAAATGTTACACTATGGAAACAAAAAATGATCTCTTGATTGGCAGAGTCTTAGGACCACTTCGCACTTTTTTTTTAGGTGTAAACTTTTTAAAAATACATAGTATGTACTGGAAAATATAAAACATAAATGCAACAAACACATATATCATGCAGGTATACTCACTCACCAGGCAGTCATGATTGGATGCAGATTGTTTTGAGTTATCACGCAGTGGCAAAACCAGGCTGTGATGTGAAGACATATGCAGCAGACCTTACTGCAGCTAAGCCAGGTTGGGTCTCATCAGGGCCTGGAAGAAAGACTTGTTGGTGATCTTATGTACACCAAATTGAGTTCTACTGAAGAAAAGTGGGAAATGCTGCAATAAGACAACATATTAAAATTAATTGAATGTAGCCCAGCGTGTAGCAAACGTTCAGGTGGTCGGTTTGGGTCTTCAAAACCCTTTCAATCCACATAGTTTATAGGGGTGGCCTTGGCATGTGTCAGTCTAAGCTACCTAATAAGACTGTTTATCCTAATAGGATAAAATGCATGTCTGAATCCCTTGGAGGAAGGACAAGGCACAAATGTATCAAATATAAGTAAGAAAGGCACTTATCTGAAAGATGTAGGATTTATATCCAAGTAAATGTGTTCGTAATTAGCCTACCAGATTCTTTCCCAAAGCTTCAAGCACAGGACCCCCTCCTTCCATTACATCATACTAACTTTCAAGAAGAGCCCCCCACTCTTACCCTGGAGTTAGTATCTAGAGAGTTCTGTGTGTCAGTCAGCAGCAATGGGATGTTCCCAATGCTATCTTCAGTTGTCTTTGTGCCTGTCAGAAAAGCATTAACAGACTAAGTTGACTGTGACTAAAATAGCATACATTTGTGACTTTGGTGTCTGGCATGCTAGTCTCTGTAGATAGTGTCTGATTTTTTAAAAATACTTCATATCTGTAGCAAGACAGAATCTTGCCTAGTGACTAGCTCTCTTGCAGCATCTATGCTTTAGCTAAGAATCTCCAACATATTTATCAGAGTGGAGATTTAAGAAGAAAAGGTAAACTTATAATGACTCAGTTCCTAGTAGGGTACCTGCAACCAGGGCTGGTTCCAAAGGGCGGCCAGGTTGGGCACTGGCCCGAGGGCCCTGCAGCTTTAGGAGCCCCTGGGGGGCCCTCCACTCCCCTTCCACGATCCCGCAGATTGCAAGATGAGCTTCCGAAACGCCCACCATCCCCCACCATCCCCAGTGCTTCACCTACCTTTCTCTGCTGTTTTCACAGAGTTGCCATCAATAAAGATGGTGGCTGAGGTTTCCGTAAGGGACTGAAGCCTCTGCAGCCATCTTGGTTGATGGCAGCAATGCGCGCGCTGCATGCCATCAACCAACATGGCGGCAAAGGCTTCAGTCCCTTACGGAAACCTCGGCCACCATCTTTATCGATGGCAACCCTGCACGAACAGCAGAAAAAGGTAGGTGAAGCGATGGGGATGGCGGGTGGTTCAGAAGCTTGTCTTGCGATCTGTGGGATCGCAGAAAGGAAGCAGAAGGGCCCGGGGCAGGCTAATGCCCAAGGGCCCCCGCATCCCTGGAGCCGGCCCTGGTGGTGAATACACTCTGCAAAAACAAAGAAAAAACATCACTGACTTTGTAAAACAAGCATATCTTGCTTATTTTGGAGTGAAGCTTGGAGATCAAGATAAATCTTGGGCTCCCCATAAGGTTTGCAAAACCTATGTAGAGTGCCTACGACAGTGGAAAAATGGAGAAAGGAAATGTTTAAACTTTGGTGTCCCTATGGTGTGGAGAGAGCCGCAAAACCATCACGATGATTGTTATTTTTGTGTTGTGAATGTGAAAGGCTTCAATCGCTACAAGAAACATAAGTGGGAGTATCCTGATTTGGACTCAGCAAGGCGACCTGTGCCACACAACGAAGACGTTCCCATACCAGTGTTTACCTCACTGCCTGACCTTCCATTGTCAGATGTTGAAGAAATGCTGGACGTGGAGTGTAGCACAGGTGGTAGCCCTGGAAGTGGATATCAAGAAAGCTTTTCAACACCTGAGCAGTTCTCCCAAAAAGAACTCAATGATCTGGTACAAGACCTCAGTCTGTCAAAGCAAGCATCTGAACTTTTAGCATCCAGGCTAATGGAAAAGAACTGTCCACAACCGGAAGCTAACATAACAGCTTATCGGACAAGAGACGAGGGACTTCTTCCATACTTCAGCCAAGATGAAGAACTTGTATACTGCAATAACATTCCTGGACTTCTTCTCCAAATGGGACTACCGGAATATCAACCAGAAGATTGGCGGCTTTTTATAGACAGCTCCACCAGAAGCTTGAAATGTGTTTTATTGCACAATGGTAACTGCTATGCATCTCTTCCAATTGCTCACTCAACAAAACTTAAAGAAGAACATGAAAATATCAAAATGGTCTTGCAGAAGCTCTGCTATCATGAGCACCAGTGGTCTATTTGTGTTGATCTAAAGATGGTGAACTTCTTGCTTGGGCAGCAAAGTGGATACACGAAGTACCCTTGTTTCATCTGCTTGCGGGATAGTAGGGCAAAGCGAGATCATTGGAAAAAAGTGACATGGCCTTCAAGGGAACACATGACTGTAGGTGCAGCGAACATCATTAACAAGCCATTGGTTGACAGATAAAAAATCATTCTCCCACCACTCCATATCAAGCTTGGACTGATGAAGCAATTTGTTAAGGCCTTGGACAAAGATGGTGATTGCTTCAAATACATTTGTAGATCGTTCCTTGGACTGACTATGGAAAAACTAAAAGCAGGAATCTTTGATGGTCCTAAAATTCATAAATTCATCAATGATTTGAATTTCACTAAATTTATGAATGATGTTGAAGCTTCTGCCTGGTGCAGTTATGTCTCAGTTGTCAAGAACTTCTTGGGTAACCACAAAGCAGACAATTATGAAGAATTGGTGCAAAACATGCTCGCTAACTTTAAACATTTGGGTACTAATATGAGCATAAAGGTACACTATCTCCAAAGCCACTTAGACAGATTTCCAGATAATCTTGGTGATTTTAGTGAGGAACAAGGGGAGAGGTTCCATCAGGATATAAAGGTGATGGAGGACAGGTATCAAGGCAGATGGGACAGACACATGATGGCAGACTACTGATGGAGCCTCCAATGTGATTGTCCTGATGCCCCATGTGACAGCCTTTCCTGGCTCTCCCTGTCAGGTTCCTACCTGCGCGTGGCTACTGCATGTCACTAGGCACCACCAGGGACTCCACCAGTCCGGACTGTCCTCTTTTATTGTTTCTCTCCCCGCTCTAGCACAGATCTCAACAGATTCCCCTGCTAGGCAACCACCAGTAACGTCCCAATACTAGTATTCCCAGAGACTCTGAATACTGGTATTGTTATTCTCTTCACCGCTGCCACCATTTGTTACAGTTTCCCTTCAGCCTTGGTCATTACCTTACCCTCCCTTCTGGTCTGTGAAACCCCAGCCAAGGATCAGGCCTTTGGTAAACCAAATTAAGTATTTATTACAGATAACAAAGCTAACAAGATTAACAAGATTTCTTCTTAAGGCACATAAGCATATGGTTTTACTCAATACTAATCCGAACTCCACCTCCCTCCTTCTTCACGCTCTCCTGGCAAACAACTCTCTAAACCCCACCAAGCAATCCACTCAGTTCTCTTCTCCCCCCCGATTCCACTCTCACTCTTCCTTTTATACATTCAGCCATTTTAAACACTCAGCCAATCATCAAGCATTCTACTGCCCATTCACTCCCCCTCTTTCACTCCACTTACCATGTATCTTCTAAACAACTAACACTTACCATATATACATTAATATAGGAACATCACATTTCCCCCCCCCTTAAACAACAGCAGAGTATTATTCCTGTTCCAGGATTTATACGTCACGTTAACAAATAAAAGTCTCTATAGGGAAAATGTCTTTTTTGTTCCTTCATCTGGTCACGTCACTGCAGTCCCAGCCACTTGCCTGGAAAGTTCATCGGCCAGTACATTGTCCTTGCCTTTTATGAACTGGAAGTCCACTTGATAGTCCTGTAGGGCCCAGGACCACCTCTGCAGCATAGTGTTATGGTTTTTCATAGTCTGCAACCATAACAAGGCCCGATGATCCGTAGTCACTGTGAATCTTCGTCCCCACACGTATGGGCGCAACTTGTTCAGTCCCCACACGACCGCTAGGCACTCCTTCTGGACCGACGAATAGTTTTTCTCCCTCGGCGTCAGCTTGCGACTCAGGTACCCCACTGGATGTCTGGTGCCTTCTCTCTCCTGTAGCAAGACGACTCCCAGCGCCAGGTCCGACGCATCTGTAGCCACGATGAATGGTTTCTCATAGTCTGGTGCTATTAATATGGGTCCTTGGCACAAGGCTTGCTTCAGTAGATCAAAAGCCTTCTGACATTCATCCGTCCATACCACACGCTCAGAACACTTCTTCTTTGTTAATTCATGCAAGGGGGTTGCTATTTCCCCAAAATTTCTCACAAACTTCCTATAAAATCCAGCCACACCCAGAAATGCCCTTACTTGTTTTTTGGTTAAGGGGATCGGCCACGCTTGTATTGCCTCCACCTTGCTCCATAAGGGGGTGATTTTCCCACTCCCCACCTTATGTCCTAAATAGATCACTTCCTTTAGTCCAAACTGGCATTTCTTAGCTTTTATTGTGAGGCCTGCTTTACTTAAGGCCTCCAATACTGTTGTCAGGTGTTGGACATGCTCAGGCACCGACTTGCTAAAAATGGCCACGTCATCGATATTGGCCACTGCAAAATCTGACATGCCTCGCAACACAGTATTGATTAGCCTCTGAAATGAACTTGGTGAGTTCCTTAGTCCCATGGGTAAGGTCACAAACTCATATAACCCATCTGGTGTACTGAAGGCAGTTTTGGCTCTGGATTGCTCGTCTAGTTCCATTTGCCAAAATCCTTTACAGAGATCTAGTGTAGAGATAATGGTTGCTGCCCCCAATAACTCTAACATTGCGTCTACCCTAGGCATAGGATACGCATCTGGGACAGTAATTTTATTGATTAGCCGATAATCAATGCAAAACCTGGTCGTTCCATCTTTTTTCGGAACCAGGACAATACTTGAGGCCCAGGGACTGATGGATTCCCTGATCACTCCTAATTCCAGCATATCTTCCACCTCCTTTTTGATCTCATTCAAAACTTTCCCATTCGCATGGTACAGAACAGATCTGATTGGGGCATGATCTCCAGTATCAATGGAATGTATAACTATACTGGTTCGGCCAGGTTTGTTGCTAAAGAGATTCCTATAGGTTTTCAAAACTCTCAGAATTTCCTCTTTTACTTCCTCCTTCACCTCCTCTGACCATTCCACTTGATCTACCCCTCCTTTGTCTTTGCTTTCCTGTACCAAATCTGGAAGTTCAGGCCCACTTCCCTCAGGGAATAAGGTAACTTGCAACACCTGTGCATCCCTGGTATGGTAAGGCTTCAACATATTTACATGAACCACTTTGCTTTTGTTTAATTGGTCTGTGGTAATTACATACATCACTGTGTCAAGCCTTTCTCTGATGGTATATGGTCCTTCCCAGTTAGCCTGTAATTTGTCATGTTTCCTGGGTATGAACGCCATAACCATATCTCCCACATCATACACACGTTCTCTGGCTGTTCTGTCATACCAGTAACTTTGCTTCTCCTGTGCATGACTCAAATTCTCTTTCACTACTTCCATCATTGATGTTAATTTATTGCGGAATTCCAATACAAAATCTACTACAGAAGTTTTGTACTCTCCCAGAGTTCCTTCCCATGAATTTTTTAGCAGTTCCAAAGGTCCCCTCACTTTTCTAGTAAACATTAGTTCAAAGGGTGAGAAGCCTGTTGACTCCTGAGGGACTTCTCTGTATGCAAATAAGAAGCATCCCAAACGTTCATCCCAGTCTTGTGGGTGATCTTGAACATAGCTTCTTATCATGCCCTTCAAAACACCATTGAATCTCTCAGTTAGCCCATTAGTGGTGGGATGGTAAGTAGTGGTCTTTAGATGTTTTAGACCACAACATTTCCACATACATTGCATCACTTCTCCCATGAATACACTGCCTTGATCTGTCAGCACTTCATGAGGGAAACCCAGCCTCATAAAGATTTTTAATAAAGCCTCTGCCACTACAGGGGCTTCTACAGATCTCAGTGCTTCTGCGTCTGGGTACCTGGTGGCAAAATCCACCACCACCACTAGATATTTCTTGCCATGCCTTGTGGGTTTGGAAAAAGGGCCCACCAAATCTATTCCCACTCTATAAAAGGGTTGTCCAATTATAGGAAGGGGCTTTAAGGGTGCCTTGGTCTTTACTCCACTCTTTCCCACCTTTTGGCATATTCCACAAGATAGACAATGTTGTTTTACATCCTTGGAGATATTTGGCCAATAATAATGTGCAGCCAATCTCCCCTTGGTCTTTTTTATTCCCAGATGTCCTGCACATGGGACATCGTGGGCTACCTCTAGCAATCTGGTTCTGTATTTGCTAGGTACTATCAATTGCTTCACTGGTTCACATTCATCCTTTCTCTCAGCAGGCAACCACAGTCTATATAAAATCCCATTCTCACACACAACTTGATTCCTCAGTTTGTCAGTGAAAGGAATCTGTTGGGTCAGGGCTTGTTCCTTTATCTGATTCAAACTTATATCTTTATGCAGCTCTTCCCTGAATTGATCTGCTTCTTCCCCAGAGACCACTTGATACAGTTTGTCTTCTTCAACAGGCCTGGTAGTGGTTGCTATGGTGACCTGAGGCTGGTTAACAGATTCCACCCTGTTTGTTTCAGCCCCCCTTAATATGGCTTCTTTTTCTCTGCCAATTTGCTGTCTGGTCACTACATAGATCTTTCCTTGGGCGCCCATTACATCCCTTCCCAGTATTACTGGTTCTTGTTGCTGGGCATTAATGCCTACTTTATATCGGCCCTCTCGGCCTCTCCAAGTCATATCCACCAGGGCCACAGGCAAACTTTCTGGTTGACCTCTCACTCCTTGGATAGTCACAGTTTCCTGAGGTAATATTACCTCAGATTTTATTAAATCTGGCCTCAGTAATGTCTGAGCGGCACCAGTATCAAGCAATGCCCAATAATTTGCCCCTTGTACACTCACTTCCTCTCTCAGACTTGAATCAAGGTCTGTTACTTCTGTCCAGTTTATCTGGCAGAACTGAACCTTTTTCGCTGCTTCTAAAGCCTTGGGCTCTGTTTTCACTGCCCTTGTCTGAGCAGGATTACTAATGGGGTTGGCAACCTCACATTGAAAATGTAGGTGCCCCGGTCTACCACATTTGTAGCATAATTTCTCCTCACTTTTAGGGTACACAGATCCACTCTGGGGTGTCCTGTGCCCTTCAGATTTTACTGGAGGACTCACTCGCTGTGGTACCACATCCCTTCTGCCAGCATTATATGGTCTGGGTTTAAACTCTCTTGATGTTTTCCCCACCCAGCCAGTTCTATTGGAGGCGAAGTGATCCGCCATCTCTGCGGCCTCCTGCACAGATGTAGGGGAATGGTCTTTGACCAGGAGCCTTATTTCTGGTGGTAACTGATGGTATAATTGATCCAGTATCATGAGGCTTTTCACCTCTTCCACTGACTGAGCTTTGGCACTACTCATCCACTTTCCAAATATATCCATCAACTTTGCTCCCAGTTCCACAAAAGACCTCCCTGTCTGTATCTGGCAGTTTCTGAAAAGCTTTCTAAAATAATCAGGCCCCAGTCTGAATCTTTTAAACACTGCTTCTTTGAATTCAGCTTAGGTGACGGGCCTGTCTGAGGGGAAATATTGGTATACCTCAGCCAATTCCCCTTTAATCAGGTTTGATAAATACTGCATGTATTTATCTTCAGGTAGCCCCCACAACTGAGCTGCTTTTTCAAAGGTGCTGAGGTAAATTTGAGGATCTTGACCAGGCTCATAGACAGCAAAGTCCTTTGGAGTAATTTTTATTTTTGCTCCATCTCTGTCTTTCCTTGTCTCCTCAGAGTGAAATTTCTCTCTATCAAATTTTAACTTTTCTACTTGTAATTCAGCATCCACTGCTCGTTGCTTCTCCCTCTCCTCAAACCCCAATCTCATTCTCTCAGTTTCCATCTTCAACTTCTCAGCTTCCATCCTCAATCTCTCAGCTTCCAACTCTCACTGTTTATCTTTTTCCTCAGCCTCAAAGACCCGCTGCTTATCTTTCTCATCAGCCTCCCTCCTCAACTTCTCTCTCAGGTACTCTATATAAGCGGGATTGCTTAAGTATCCTTCTGGGGTCTCTTCTCTGACAGGTTGTTTTTGCTGGGCAGTAGCAAATCCTGTAAGTGCTACCCTCAATTCATCTACCCCTTTACCCTCGTGAGGTAAATTGAATGTTATGCACTTCTCCACCAGCTCCTCTCTTTTCATTTTTATGTATTCAGTCATGGTGTTTGAGTTCACTCACTCTTTGCCACACACTCTTTGCCAGTCACTCTCACAAATAATCTTGTTTTGTTATTTCTGTTTGCCACACCACTGTTAGGGATTCTCTAGTATTCGTATCTGGATTCTCTGTTGTTCGTATCTGGATTCTCTGTTGTTCGTATCCCACCGCTACTGACACCACATGGGATGCGTCCTTCCCTGGCTCTCCCTGTCAGGTTCCTACCTGCGCGTGGCTACTGCCTGTCACTAGGCACCACCAGGGACTCCACCAGTCCGGACTGTCCTCTTTTATTGTTTCTCTCCCTGCTCTAGCACAGATCTCAACAGATTCCCCTGCTAGGCAACCACCAGTAACATCCCAATACTAGTATTCCCAGAGACTCTGAATACTGGTATTATTATTCTCTTCACCGCTGCCACCATTTGTTACAGTTCCCCTTCAGCCTTGGTCATTACCTTACCCTCCCTTCTGGTCTGTGAAACCCCAGCCAAGGATCAGGCCTTTGGTAAACCAAATTAAGTATTTATTACAGATAACAAAGCTAACAAGATTAACAAGATTTCTTCTTAAGGCACATAAGCATATGGTTTTACTCAATACTAATCCGAACTCCACCTCCCTCCTTCTTCACGCTCTCCTGGCAAACAACTCTCTAAACCCCACCAAGCAATCCACTCAGTTCTCTTCTCCCCCCGATTCCACTCACTCTTCCTTTATACATTCAGCCATTTTAAACACTCAGCCAATCATCTCGCATTCTACTGCCCATTCACTCCCCCTCTTTCACTCCACTTACCATGTATCTTCTAAACAACTAACACTTACCATGTATACATTAATATAGGAACATCACACCCCACATAAAAGAAAATCGTACACACAGCGTTTTTCTATGCATTAATTGTGATTATCTGAATCAGGTTACTTTGTTTTAATGTTATTGTACTGAATACAATGCCGTTAGGTATTTCATGTATTTACTTTTGTATGATTTGAGACAGTTTCCATGTCATTTGTGGGTAGGCTATGCCTGACCATTAAATTTTTTGAATTTGTTATGTTTTTCAATGGGGACATCCATTATCTCAAAAATTAGAGCCAATCTAGCAAAACCAATGCCATATTCAGAATCAGCGACACAAAGTTACCCTAAAATTTTGATACCATCGACCATGGTATCCTTCTGGGAAGACTCATGGAGTTGGGAGTTGGGGTACTGCTTGGCAGTGGCTCCGGTTCCAACTTGGTGGGTCATCACCAGGAGGTAGTGCTTGGGGAACATTGCTCGATACCCTGGACTCTCCATTGTGGAGTCCCGCAGGGATCGGTACTGTCCCCCATGCTTTTTAACATCTACATGAAGCCGCTGGGTGCGGTCATCAGGAGTTTTGGGGTGCGTTGTCATCAGTACGCTGATGACACGCAGCTCTATTTCTCCTTTTCATCCTCTTCAGGTGAGGCTGTTAATGTGCTAAACCGTTGCCTGGCCGTGATAATGGACTGGATGGGAGCTAACAGACTGAAGCTCAATCCAGACAAGACCGAGACGCTGTTGGTGAGTGCCTTCTCTGCTCAGATGGTGGATGTTCATCCTGTTCTTGATGGGGTTACACTCCCCTTGAAGGAACAGGTTCGTAGCTTGGGAGTTCTTTTCAATCCTTCCTTGTCTCTTGAGGCCCAGGTGGCCTCGGTGGCACGGAATGCTTTTTACCATCTTCGATTGGTAGCCCAGCTACATCCCTATCTGGACAGTGACGACCTCGCCTCAGTTGTTCATGCTCTGGTAACTTCTAGATTGGACTGCAACGCGCTCTACGTTGGGCTGCCCTTGAAGACTGTTCAGAAACTACAGCTAGTCCAGAATGCAGCGGCCAGATTGTTGACGCGGACCAGAAGGTCCGCTCATATAACACCTGTTCTGGCCCATCTGCACTGGCTTCCTATTTGTTTCCGGGCTAGATTCAAAGTGCTGGTTTTGACCTATAAAGCCCTACACGGCATGGGACCGCAATACCTGGTGGAACACCTCTCCCAATATGAACCTACCCGTACACTGCGCTCAACATCTAAGGCCCTCCTCCGAGTACCATCCCATCAAGAAGCTCGGAGGGTGGTGACTAGAGCTAGGGCCTTTTCAGTGGTGGCCCCCGAACTGTGGAACAGTCTCTCCGATGAGGTGCACCTGGTGCCGACGCTACTATCTTTTCGGCGCCAGGTGAAAACCTTTTTATACTCCCAGGCATTTTAAAGTGTATTTTAACAGCATTTCTGTATTTTGGACATTGTTTGGTTCTTTTGTTATTTGTTTGTTTTGTTTCTTGATTTATTGTATTTATTGTATTTATATATTGTGCTGGTTTTTATCTTTTTGTACACCGCCCAGAGAGCCTCTGGGCTTAGGGCGGTATATAAATTAAATAAAATAAATAAATAAAATAAATAAAATTGATGAAACATCATTGGCAATAAAATTAGTGTTGACCATCGAACTATTGCCTTAATATCCCATGCAAGTAAAGTAGTGCTCAAGATTGGCTCTTACCATATATGGAGCAAGAAATGCCAGATGTTCAAGCTGGATTTAGAAAGGGAAGAAGTACTAGAGATAATATCACAAACATATGTTGGATAATGGAATGGACCAAGGAATTTCAGAAGGAAATCACCCTGTGCTTTATAGGTTACAGCAAAGCCTTGACTGTGTAGATCATGAAAAACTATGGAATGCTTTAAAAGAAATGGGGGTGCCACAGCATCTGATTGTCCTGATGCATAACCTATACTCTGGACAAAAGACTACTGTAAGGACAGAATATGAAGAAACCGATTGGTTCCCCATTGGAAAGGTTGTGAGACAAGGGTGAATTTTATCACCCTACTTGTTTAATCTATATGTAGAACATATCATATGGAAAGCGGGATTGGACCAAGATGAAGGAGGTGTGAAAATTGGAGGGAGAAATATCAATCATTTAAGATATGCAGACAATACTTTGCATCTGTCTTCACAGTGGAATTCTTTGCATCTGTCTTCACAAATCACTGGGCCCGGATGGCATCCACCCAAGAGTTGAGAACTCAAATGTGAAATTGCTGATCTGCTAACTAAAATATGTAACTTGTCCCTCAGGACCTCCTCCATGCCTGAGGACTGGAAAGTGGCAAATGTAACGCCAATATTCAAAAAGGGATCCAGAGGGGATCCCGGAAATTACAGGCCAGTTAGCTTAACTTCTGTCCCTGGAAAACTGGTAGAAAGTATTATTAAAGCTAGATTAACTAAGCACATAGAAGGACAAGCTTTGCTGAAGCAGAGCCAGCATGGCTTCTGCAAGGGAAAGTCCTGTCTCAGTAACCTATTAGAATTCTTTGAGAGTGTCAAAAAGCATATAGATAGAGGTGATCCAGTGGACATAGTTTACTTAGACTTTCAAAAAGTGTTGGACAAGGTACCTCACCAAAGACTTCTGAGGAAGCTTAGCAGTCATGGAATAAGAGGAGAGGTCCTCTTGTGGATAAGGAATTGGTTAAGAAGCAGAAAGCAGAGAGTAGGAATAAACGGACAGTTCTCCCAATGGAGGGCTGTAGAAAGTGGAGTCCCTCAAGGATCGGTATTGGGACCTGTACTTTTCAACTTGTTCATTAATGACCTAGAATTAGGAGTGAGCAGTGAAGTGGCCAAGTTTGCTGACGACACTAAATTGTTCAGGGTTGTTAAAACAAAAAGGGATTGCGAAGAGCTCCAAAAAGCCCTCTCCAAACTGAGTGAATGGGTGGAAAAATGGCAAATGCAATTCAATATAAACAAGTGTAAAATTATGCATATTGGAGCAAAAATCTTAATTTCACATATACGCTCATGGGGTCTGAACTGGCGGTGACCGACCAGGAGAGAGACCTCGGGGTTGTAGTGGACAGCACGATGAAAATGTCGACCTAGTGTGCGGCAGCTGTGAAAAAGGCAAATTCCATGCTAGGGATAATTAGGAAAGGTATTGAAAATAAAACAGCCGATATCATAATGCCGTTGTATAAATCTATGGTGCGGCCGCATTTGGAATACTGTGTACAGTTCTGGTCGCCTCATCTCAAAAAGGATATTATAGAGTTGGAAAAGGTTCAGAAGAGGGCAACCAGAATGATCAAGGGGATGGAGCGACTCCCTTACGAGGAAAGGCTGCAGCATTTGGGGCTTTTTAGTTTAGAGAAAAGGCGGGTCAGAGGAGACATGATAGAAGTGTATAAAATTATGCATGGCATTGAGAAAGTGGATAGAGAAAAGTTCTTCTCCCTCTCTCATAATACTAGAACTCGTGGACATTCAAAGAAGCTGAATGTTGGAAGATTCAGGACACACAAAAGGAAGTACTTCTTTACTCAGCGCATAGTTAAACTATGGAATTTGCTCCCACAAGATGCAGTAATGGCCACCAGCTTGGATGGCTTTAAAAGAAGATTAGACAAATTCATGGAGGACAGGGCTATCAATGGCTACTAGCCGTGATGGCTGTGCTGTGCCACCCTAGTCAGAGGCAGCATGCTTCTGAAAACCAGTTGCCGGAAGCCTCAGGAGGGGAGAGTGTTCTTGCACTCGGGTCCTGCTTGTGGGCTTCCCCCAGGCACCTGGTTGGCCACTGTGAGAATAGGATGCTGGACTAGATAGGCCACTGGCCTGATCCAGCAGGGTCTTCTTATATTCTTATGTTAATACCATACTAACAGCAGAAACCAGTAATGATTTGAAATGAATGCTGATGAAAGATGAAGAGGAAAGCACAAAAACAGGACTACAGCTGAATGTCAAAAAGACTAAAGTAATGACAACAGAAGATTTATGTAACTTTTAAGTTGACAATGAGGACATTGAACTTGTCAAGGATTATCAATCCCTTGGCACAGTCATTAACCAAAATGGAGACAATAATCAAGAAATCAGAAGAGGGCTAGGACTGGGGAGGGCTGCTATGGAAGAACTAGAAAAGGTCCTCAAATACAAAGATGTATCACTGAACACTAAAGTCAGGATCATTCAGACCATGGTATTCCTGATTTCTATGTATGGATGTGAAAGTTGAACAGTGAAAAAAGTGGATAAGAAAAAAATCAACTCATTTGAAATGTGGTGTTGGAGGAGAGCTTTGCGGATACCATGGACCACGAAAAAGACCAATAATTGGGTGTTAGAACAAATTAAACCAGAACTAACTGACGTTATCATACTTTGGACACATCATGAGAAGACCTGATTCACTAGAAAAGACAATAATGCTGGAAAAACAGAAGGGAGCAGAAAAAGAGGAAGGCCAAACAAGAGATGGATTGATTCCATAAAGGAAGCCACAGACCTGAACTTGCAAGATCTGAACAGGGTGGTTCACGACAGATCCTATTGGAGGTCGCTGATTCATAGGGTCGCCATTAGTTGTAATCGACTTGAAGGCACATAACAACAAACCCCAATTTTACTAATCTGCTAGCACACATATTTCTGTTACTTGTTCACGACTTGAAAAGACTTACCATAGAGACAAACTGAAGGTCGACCCTACTGTTAGGCAGAGTGAGGCAAACACCTGAAGAAGCTGATTTTGGGTATCATGAAAATGTATTGTTATTGTATTTTTACTGGCGGGGGGGAGGTGCTTCTGTAGGGCTGTATTCAACTAACTTGTTGCAGTAGCTGAAGGCAGGGCAATGATTCCCAGTAGCACAACAGGACTTTCCCCCTCTCTTCCCCCTGAAGGCCCCCAAGGAATTATCTCCTTAGTGCTGCCTGAGGAGCAAAATGACTTGACCAGCCTAGGGTACTATGTACCATGGCTGGTGGGCAGGGGTATTTTCTTCTGTGCCTCAGGCAGCAAACTCTCTTGACCTGGCTGTATTCTTATTTGCCTATGATGTATGAATCAGCAGCTCCTTACAAGTCTGCTACATGGACATTTGTCCTGTATAGTTTTGAGGTTTCCCTCTTTTGGACTGTCATACTCAGCTTGTCACACATGGAGATATCTACCTAGTTCAGAGGGTACCCTTGCCCAACCTGATGCCCTCTAGATGTTGCTGGACTACAATTCCCATCGGCCTCAGTCAGCATGGCCAATGGTCAAGAATGATGGGAGCTGTAGTCTAAGGACATCTGGAGGGTCCCAGGTTCAGTCACTGGTATGAAAAAAGAGCTGCATGTCAAAGCCAGCATTGTGCCTCTTTCCCCAACATAGAATAAACATGTGGCATTCTTTCAAGCAACATAGAATATAATATTTTTCTTCAGAAGCCACTGACATAGTTTTTGCACATTTATTTTCCTGACAAAAGGGTCTGTTTGCTACTGGGCTTCTGCTGGGAGGAAGGGCGGGATATAAATCAAACAATAAATAAATAAATAAAAAGGCATATATGAGTTACTGCAAATTTCAGTCATTTCCCCTATTGCAGTGCTTTTTTGGTAAAAATATGAGGTGCCGGTATTCACATCTTGATAAAAAGTAGTGTGGGTGCCAGCACAAATGGCTGGCATTGGCAACAAAAGAGGCACCAGCGGTGTTCCATACTGGTGAGTATTGGCACAGAAAAAGCCCTGGCTATACCCAGTAGTATAGCAGCAAAGTTCAGAAGTGCAGGGTCCCTTCATGATACTCACAGCATGCCCCCTCCTATCCTTTTTTCTCTCTGCTGGGTTTAGAATGAGATCCTTGTTAGTACCATCTTCCACAACAACAGACATCCCTAGGAGCCAATAGGCATGAAAGGGAAGAGTGTTAGCTACTGCGAAGAGTCTTTTCAGTGGCTGTCTTGCCTCCTTTCATTCTGATTGGCTCTAATCAGTAGGAAAGGACAAGGAAGCATGTTAGAAGACCCTTTTCAGTGGCTAACACACTCCCGTTTCATGCTGATTGACTTGTAGGATGCTGGAGACATTGAGATCTTGCTCCCAAAAAAGTAAGGGGTCTAAGGCCCCCTGAGACCCTGGACCACTACACCTCTGGCTATACCTAATTGTTTTAGAATTACTTTTTTCCCCTGGGAAAAATAGGTTTTTCCACAAGAAATCCTGTCATTTTTTTCTTAAAAAAGCAGAAGAGATGCAATTTTTGCAGGAAAAAAAATCCCACTGAAAAGGAACAACAACAACACAGAACAACAAACCTGTTTGCACCAGTCTATTTCTGGTCAAGCTTTTAAGGCTTTGACAACTTCAAAAGAAAAGGCAGGATGTTAAGTCTGCTTAAGGGGATATCTCAGTGAAAGACAACCAGCACGGATGACTAACCTTTCTCTTTCTTTTGCTTTGGAACATTTTAATTGCAATCCAGTTGTTCTAGCATATTTGATGCCCATCCAACACATCTTTCCAAAGGGTGCCCTAAAGTGACTTCTGACGGCTTTCTACAAATTAGTATCCCCAACCAAGGATGGGTCACAGAATTGCCAGGCCTCTCTCCTTGGAGGGCAAATAAATAAATAAAGGCTGGGAGGAAACAGAGGAAAGAGTCAAAGCTCCAGGGAGTTGCTGACACCTATTTGGAGCAATTGCCTCTCAGGCTGAAGAGCTGGCCTGCATAACTGGTGACCCACCAAGCCACATGCAACCCATCAGCAGCCATGCACTTTGGACTGCCAGGTGCCGATTAACCCTTCTGCAATTGCAGACCAAGCAGGAAGGCACACACACACACACACATGCACACGTTTTTATTAAGCCTCTGGTGAGCCCATCATTATGGCTCTTGGCCTGCATTGCCTTGGTTGGTTGTTCAGGCTTGCCTATGAGCGTTCAATGCTAAAAAACCAACCTTTTCTACAAACAGGTTACTACAATGAAAAGGACAGTTTGTACAAAAGATTTGGGGGCATTGCCATAGTTATCGTGTGATTCAGCCATGTGGCACTTGCTTGAAGGGAGTTGCCTGTCTGCTAGTTGTGGTTCCCCATCTGCTCTCCCTAGTGACGTCTAGCTGGTGCCCTTCCAGGCATCTTTTCAGGGCCAGGTAAAGACTTACTTTTGATGGACTGAGCGGATTTTGTTCTGCTATGAGCAGAGCTTGGAAAAGTGACTTTTTTGGAACTACAACTCCCATCAGCCCAATCCAGTGGCCATGCTGGCTGGGACTGATGGGAGTTGTAGTTCAAAAAAGTCACTTTTCCAAGCTCTGGCTATAAGTGTGCTGCCAAAGCTTCCTGTGGCTGCTATGGACGGGGGCTGTGGTTGTATGTCTCTCTGTGTATATAAATTGTGTTTGTATGAGAATATTAATGATTTATATGAATGTGTAATGGTATAACGTATTCATATTTTTAAATGTAAGTCACTTGGAGACATTATAGGTAACAGTCAGCTAGCAATAACAATGGCAAAGGATCGTGGATTATGGAAGTTGTAGGCTACAACATCTGGAGGGCTACAGGTTCCCATCCCTGCTTTAGAGCAAACATCCTAGACCAGCCTTTCCCAACTAGTGAGCCTCCAGATGTTGTTGGACCACAATTCCGAACTTTCCTGACCATTGGCAATGCTGGCTGAGGCTGATGGGAGTTGTGGTCCAACAACATCTGATGGCCCACTAGTTGGGAAAGGCTGGCCTAGACTATACATCATGTCAAACACCTGTATCCTCTATACATCATTTATTGATGTATTGCCTTGTTGATGTATTTTTATATTTGTGTTTACTTTCTCTGTAAGCCTCCTTGAGGGCCGTTTGGCTGAAAGGCAGGTTATAAATAAATATGAACATAACATAACAACAACAACAACAATAAACCTGCAGCAGCAGCAGTGGAGCATGCTCTTCATATGGTGTGCCTGGGAATTTCCTAAGGGCCAGCAGGGGGAACTCCTTCAGCTGGAGATGTAACAGATGGAACCTGTGATATGCTATAATGTGTTGTTATATGCCTTCAAATCAATTCTGACTTATGGCGACCCTATGAATCTTTTTTAATATATATATTTATAGGTTTTTCATGGTAAGAGGTATTCAGAGGAGATTTACCATTGCCTTCCTCTGAGGCTGGTCCTCTCCAGCTGGCTAGGGCCTGCTCAGCTTGCCACAGCTGCACAAGCCAGCCCCTTCCTTGTCCGCAACTGCCAGCTGGGGGGCAACTGGGCTCCTTGGGACTATGCAGCTTGCCCTCCGTTGCACAGGTGGCAGGGCATGTAACCCCTGAGCCCCTCACTGTGGGGTGATCTTTAGCTGGCCCTTGACACCCAGGAGACACGAGCGGGGATTTGAACTCACATACTCTGAACTCCCAGCCAGACTCTCCTCCCCACTGTGCTATACCAGCTGTCGTTGTCTGTAATAATGACCCATACTCTCCCCTAAGTCTGTGGGGAGCATGAGAGTGTGACACAGAGAGATTGGTAGTTGCACTTCCTGTTGATCTAAACATGGGAACAAACAAAGTAGGTAGAGGGAACTTACTAATGAATTATTTGTACCTCTGTGCTTTCAAATGATGTCTGGATTCAAATTCAAGACTATCGATTGAAAATAGGTTCCAGATCTCTCCACTGGAGATTTCTGTGTCTTTAAAATGTGAAATCTTTCTCCCCTGATCAAATGAAAGTTATGGCATGTAGTGAAATGTTATGATGAAAAGTCACAATTTTATTCCGTTTTTATAAATAAAAAATGTATAAAAACCCAACGCGGTGAGGTGAGGTTCGACGGTCACTTTGTGCTTACATTACACTTCACCAGGAAATTAGCCAAAGTAATCAGACATGAAGATAAGACACATAGGGTAGTATTCAATGCTAGTTTACCTCAGAGTAGACCCACTGAAGTTAATAAACATGACTAACTTAGGTTCATTAATTTGAATGGGTCTACTGTAAGTAGGACTTGGCTGAATACCACCCATTCTTCTGAAAATCACCATTAGGTTCACAATGTTTATGGAGTGAAAAGGCTCTTATTCATTTTCCTTCTAGACTGAACTTTTTCTCTTTCAGATTTTTTTCATCAGTGTGCATTGGCTATAAAATCTGAATGCCATCTGTAAAAGCAGTCAAGGTTCCTCCCAAGTGTCCTGTCAGTACGGTAGTAAGCTGGTGCAAACCTCCCCAGCTTAATTGCCTGTTTTCAACAGCATCTCATGAGCAATGCATGCTGGAAAAAATGTGCATCTAGGATTTACATCCCTAATACCTAGACTTCAATCTATGATACCATCCTATGGGGTTCCTCCTTCCCTCCAAAATTCTGTAATTCTAATTCTAGCTTTATTAAGGCGGCAGTGCTTAATGAAATCAATTTCTCTGACTTCCAGAGTGAACTGACCTGCTCCCACCTCCTGGATTAACATATGAATCAGAAATTATCCTTCAGATTTTGCACTGCTCTGATATAATTTGTGATACAGTACTCAGCTCTAACATTGCACCCAAATGCATTAGAAATGTGTATTTTTGAATAAAATGTGTTTAGAAATATGCATAATGAGGTAAAATAATTTAAAATGGGTATTTTGTTATAATATAAATATTTATATTCATGTTTAAATACAATTTTGGGGCATTTTTTTAAAAAACATGGATTGATGTGGAAACAGGTCAGAATAGATTTACAATGTGCACATGCAAAAAAGATGTGGATTGGAAACAGACTGGTTCATCAATAATTAGATGCCCTAGGCTTCTAAGAATTTAAAATATTTTTTCTTTTCCTCCTGAATAATCTGGAAGAGTAAAAAGGATTGAGTAAAAAAATAAAAACAAAAGCTAATTTAAATCTTTGTACTTAATCCTAGGCCAATAGAATCCGTGTGTAATCTGATAATAAGCAGTCATTAATTACCATATTTTCTCATGTAAAGTATTTGAATATTTAACACTGGCATCTTAACAGTTTACTGTAGGGATGGAGGACCCTGTAGCCCTCCAGATGTTACTGAACTGCATCTCCCATTAGCCCTAACTTGCACAGCCAATGGTCAGGGATGATGGGAGTTGTAGTCCGGCAATATATGGAGGGTCACAGGTTCCCCATCCATGTTTTAATGGAATGCATACAGTACAATCCAGTATACGTATGTATACTCAGAAATTCCATTGAATTCAATGGGGCATACTCCCAGATATGTGAGCATAGAATTTTAGCCTGAGAGACTCAGGGCAATGACAGTGTCTATCAAGGACATGTCTGGAATGCTAAGTTCTCCTGGCATCAGCATCACATTTTTTTAATTGTCGGTTTACCTGGAAAGGAATGCATAAATCTACTTATTTCACTATCATCTGCAAATAACTTGCTTCCTTGTGAACAGAGCACTCCTCCTGTTGCCTGATAAGAAACAAATAAAAGGAGATAAATAAAAGCACCTTTAAAAGCTGAACAGAAAACCTGGTATACCATGGATCAAAATTAATTTCAAGATGATCCACCAGTTCTTTCCTGAAAACTTTCTAAGATATGAAAATTTGGCTGAGTCTGGAGGTTGAAAAGCTTCCATTCTGGGTTCCAGTAGAATGCATTCCAAGTTTGAATTGGCATAATATTGATTGCCCAGTCCTCAGACTTGCTGGTCCCAGCATAATGACATGAGATGGGGTATAAGGCAGTGCATTCCACACAGGATGACTGATGGCAATGCAAAGGTACTGAAGCAGCAAACAAAATGCCATAGCATAGTTTAAGAGTGCCTTTTATCATAGTTAGCAAGTCTCAGAAAATGACAACACTATCTAACCACAGATAAACACTTTGGAATCACATTGATTTCAATGGGAGAGTTAATACAATGATGAAAGCAGTAATCCTAAGCATGCTTACTTGAGAGCTCACCATTGAACTTAGTGGGTTGGAGCCAGACTTAATCAAGCTTAGAGTAGACCTATTGATATCTATGGGCCTTCAACTAGTACTCAGTGGGACTTACTTCCAAAGAAATATGCACAGGAAGCCTGTGCCATCAAACTCTCCTATTGAAATCAGCGGGATTCCAAATTGTTCAACTCTGCTTGGATCATTCTACAGCTATAAAAGCTATAAATCCAAGTCTGAATATTTGGCTGCAAACAGTTCTTCTGTTTTGTCTCTCTCTCTCTCTGATGATGATTTTACTCCAAGGATGACTTTCGACCTCAGTAAGACATCTTTTTTTAACGGCTGCTTCATCTGCATCAATCTGAAGTTCAGCACTGTGAAGCAAGCATTTCATCAGCAATAAATGAGAAACCAATATGCAATTCTTCTGGATTTCTGCTGGTGAACTGCTCGTTGCTTTTTTATATGAACCAACAACTCTGGCAATACCTTTTGAAGGGCAGTGTATTAATCCATCCATTCATCCATCCACCCATCCATCCATCCATCCATCCAATCAATCAATAACATGTGTAATAATGATTGCAAAGGGATCCCTGAGTGTGCTTCAGTGAAAGAGGGGCAGGTTTTTTGATATCTTCATTGTCAAGTACCAATTTCAAACTAGTGATCAGTGTATTGCTTGGCTGCTGTCCATTGCCATCTTAATTCGTTCCCCCTGCATCTGTAGAAGCCATAATCATATATCCAAAATAAATAAAGCATACAATTCACCATAGGTAATACTTGGTAATATTTTGCTCTGTGTACTTAGTGTTATTCTATTTATTTTTTGAAGGAAACATATATATAGGCTAGACATTGTTTTAATAATTGATAGCTGTCCCATCCAGAGTCGGGACCACGAAACTGAGACACGGGTGCAATTAAATCTCGTTTTATTAGAGTAACAGAAACATCAAAAGAAGTGCTCTTCATAGAAAACCCTACAATAACTCACTAGAAATCCCTAACTATTCTCTAGTCATGCTCTGCGACGTAAAAGGAAAGTTGACTCAATGCCCCCCCTCAAAACGCAGCAGACTTAAATAGGGAAAGTCTTGGAGCGCAATCTCTCACTCCTTTGCACCCCCGTGCCTCTGCCCGGAACGCTTTTCCTGCAGTCGGGAGCACGGTGAGGGGGGGGCGAGCCTCCATGGGCTCATCTGACGAAACAGGGTCCTTATCAACAGACAAGGAAGTAGAGGGCTGGGAAGCATCAGGCGTCTCTAAGTTACTGCGGGTCGAAGGGGGAGTTACTGCTAATTCACGGCTTGGTGAAGGAGGAGTTACTGCTCTCTAGGAATCCTCCCCTAACGACTCCGTGGGGGTGCTTGAAGGCTGAGCATTGTCCCCAAAGGGGGCTGCATCTGTGGGAATTGGCAGGGTGACTAAGAACATAACATAAGAACATAAGAAGAGCCTGCTGGATCAGGCCAGTGACCCATCTAGTCCAGCATCCTGTTCTCACAGTGGCCAACCAGGTGTCTGGGGGAAGCCCGCAAGCAGGACCCGACTGCAAGAACGCTCTCCCCTCCTGAGGCTTCCGGCAACTGGTTTTCAGAAGCATGCTGCCTCTGACTAGGGTGGCACAGCACAGCCATCACGGCTAGTAGCCATTGATAGCCCTGTCCTCCATGAATTTGTCTAATCTTCTTTTAAAGCCGTCCAAGCTGGTGGCCATTACTGCATCTTGTGGGAGCAAATTCCATAGTTTAACTATGCGCTGAGTAAAGAAGTACTTCCTTTTGTGTGTCCTGAATCTTCCAACATTCAGCTTCTTTGAATGTCCACGAGTTCTAGTATTATGAGAGAGGGAGAAGAACTTTTCTCTATCCACTTTCTCAATGCCATGCATAATTTTATACACTTCTATCATGTCTCCTCTGACCCGCCTTTTCTCTAAACTAAAAAGCCCCAAATGCTGCAATCTTTCCTCGTAAGGAGTCGCTCCATCCCCTTGATCATTCTGGTTGCCCTCTTCTGAACCTTTTCCAACTCTATAATATCCTTTTTGAGATGAGGCGACCAGAACTGTACACAGTATTCCAAATGCGGCCGCACCATAGATTTATACAACGGCATTATGATATCGGCTGTTTTATTTTCAATACCTTTCCTAATTATCGCTAGCATGGAATTTGCCTTTTTCACAGCTGCCGCACACTGGGTCAACATTTTCATTGTGCTGTCCACTACAACCCCGAGGTCTCTCTCCTGGTCGGTCACCGCCAGTTCAGACCCCATGAGCGTATATGTGAAATTAAGATTTTTTGCTCCAATATGCATAATTTTACACTTGTTTATATTGAATTGCATTTGCCATTTTTCCGCCCATTCTAAATCGTGCTCTTCCTCGAGGTCTGGAGTAGACACAACAACAGCTGGATCTTCTGCACCTTCGGGCAGTTGAGGTGCCTGCAACTCATGCCTTCCCCCTCCCTGCTCTTTGAGGGAGAGCTGGGGCTCAACAATAGCACAGTGTGTGCATGTACGGAAGGGGAGTGATATCCAAGAAGCAGGATATCAGTAGACTTTTATATTATAATAATCTATTGTTAAATTGCTTTCGTGCTTAGATATTTTTGGTTGGACTTTCGTATTTATTTGACATCCCATCCCAAAGAGATAGAAAGAGGGCTGTATGTACCAGCAGCAGCACAAGGGGGGGGGGAGCAGCATTGGTGCCAGTGGTGCTGTTGCTAGCCGGAAAAGGGATGTGGCCAAGCAAGGCAGTGATACGGTCAAGAGAAAGATCTGAGTTGGTGCTGGCAGCCCCACATGTGGCAGACGTTAACTCGGCAATCCTATGGACCTTGGGAGGGTATCCCAGGGACCATCGAAAGGATCAACCAGGCTTATTCTGAGTAGAGGTAGGGGACAGATTCGTGTGGTTCACATGTCAATGTGAACTGACCTAATTTGCATTTCCCAAACCAGCACACAAGCAGAAATGGCAATATCCTTTGAAATTCACACTTGTCTGAATTTTGCAATTCTTCATCCTGGAAAAAACGCATATTAACAAGTGTGCTTTAGGGGAAAGTGTGCACAGAAATGCTTATATTAATAAAAAATAATGTACTAAAACATATTAGCAGAAATTGTTCACAAAAATGTATATATTTTTCCGGCTGATAGTACTGGCGTGCCTGTCGAGGCCCTGGTCAATCTGTGGAATATGGAGATGACTCGGGCCATTGACATGATCGCTCCCACACGCCCCCTTCGGTGCAGAACTCATGCAGCACCGTGGTATACCCCGGAGCTGAGAGTGATGAAGCAAGAGAGAAGGAGGCTAGAGTGCAGGTGGAGGCGAACTCCTGACGGATGTAATCATTCTTTGGTAAGTGCTTCCACTAAGTTGTATGTAAAAGTGGTCAGGGCGGCGAAAAAGTCTTATTTTTCTGCCTCTATTAGATCATCTCTTTGCCGCCCAGCGGAGCTATTTAAGGTGGTACGAGGGCTTTTACATTCTGGCCCTCCTGATACTAAGGAAACATCGGAAGCCCGCTGCAACGAATTTGCGGAGCACTTCCAAGATAAGATTGAATGCATCCATCGGGACTTGGACTCTGATGTTATGACAGTTGAATCCACTGAAGTGTCCAGAGCGCGGCCTTGTCCTTTATTATTGGATGAGTTTCAGTTGGTGCAACTCGAGGAAGTGGACAAGGTACTTGGAATGGTGCGGGCGACGTCTGCTCTGGACCCTTGCCCATCTTGGCTGGTGAAGGCTGGCAGGGCTGTAACCACCGGCTGGGCCAAAGAGGTGATAAATGCTTCCTTGAGAGAGGGAGTAGTCCCTGGCAGTCTCAAGGAGGCAGTAGTGAGACCTCTTTTAAAGAAACCTTCTTTGGACCCAGATGTTTTGAACAACTATAGACCGGTGGCGAATGTCCCTTTTTTGGGCAAGGTTTTGGAGCAGGTCGTTGCCACCCAGCTCCAGGCGCTTTTGGATAAAACCGATTATCTGGATCCGTTTCAATCCGGGTTTAGGTCTGGTTTTGGCACTGAAACAGCCTTGGTCGCCCTGTATGATGACCTTTGTTGGGAGAGGGACAGGGGGAGTGTGACCCTGTTGATTCTCCTTGATCTCTCAGCGGCGTTTGATACCATCGACCATGGTATCCTTCTGGGGAGGCTTGCGGAGTTGGGAGTTGGGGGCACTGCTTGGCAGTGGCTCTGCTCCTACTTAGTGGATCGTCGCCAGAAGGTAGTGCTTGGGGAACATTGCTCGATACCCTGGACTCTCCATTGTGGAGTCCCTCAGGGATCGGTTCTGTCCCCCATGCTTTTTAACATCTACATGCAGCCTCTGGGTGCGGTCATTAGGAGTTTTGGAGTGCGCTGCCATCAGTACGCTGATGACACGCAGCTCTACTTCTCCTTTTCACCTTCTTCAGGTGAGGCTGTCGATGTGCTAAACCATTGCCTGACCGCGATAATGGACTGGATGAGAGCTAATAAACTGAAATTCAATCCAGACAAGACCGAGACACTGTTGGTGAACTCTTTCTCTGCCCAGATGGTGGATGTTCGACCTGTTCTAGATGGGGTTACACTCCCCTTGAAGGAACAGGTTCGTAGTTTGGGTGTCCTTTTTGACCCTTCCTTGTCACTGGAGGCTCAAGTGGCCTCGGTGGCGCGGAATGCGTTTTACCATCTTCGCTTAGTCGCCCAACTACGCCCCTATCTGGACAGCGATGATTTCGCCTCAGTTGTTCACGCTCTGGTAACCTCTAGACTGGATTACTGTAATGCGCTCTACGTAGGGTTGCCCTTGAAGACAGTTCGGAAACTACAGCTAGTGCAAAACGCGGCAGCCAGGCTGTTGACAAGGACCAATCGGTCCGCGCATATAACACCTGTCCTGGCCCGTTTGCACTGGCTCCCTATTTGTTTCCGAGCCAGATTCAAGGTGCTGGTTTTGACCTATAAAGCCTTACACGGTGTGGGACCGCAGTACCTTGTGGAACGCCTCTCCTGCTATGAACCTACCCATCCACTTCGTTCAGTATCTAAGGCCCTCCTCCGGGTACCAACTCATCAACATGCCCGGAGGATTACTACTAGATCTAGGGCCTTTTCTGTGGTGGCCCCCAAATTGTGGAACAGCTTACCAGAGGAAATACGCCTGGCGCCTACAGTATTTTCTTTTAGGCACCAGGTTAAGACCTGGCTATACTCCCAGGCATTTTAATGTTTTAATGTTTAATGTTAATTGTTCATCTTAATGTTTTAAATTTGCCTGTTACTTGAATCGGATTTTATTGTGACATGGTATTTTAACTCTGTTTTGTACACCGCCCAGAGAGCTACTAGCTATGGGCGGTTTAAAAATGAAACAAATAAATAAATAAATAAATATTTATTTATTTAGGTGAGATATTAGGTGAATGCAGACTTTAGGATTGCACTGTAGCGCGCGCACACACACACACACAAATCTCATGCTATTTAGAATTCCCAATAAACTAGAAAAATGAAATGGCATGGGTTTTTGTGAATGTTTGTTTGGGGGGCATTTGCCAGAAAAGGAGGGGACAAGGTTCTTGTATCCTGACCCCCAAAACCATTTTTAAAAATTGCAGTTGGGCTCTGCCACCAGATTGTCCTCAATCTGGGCTCTGCCCCAACCCCTGCCCAAACCAAGTGCCCTGTGCCCCATACTCATCATAACTGCTATGTTTTGCCCTCTGACTTTTCTCCAGGCTACCTTCAGCTTTGCGGAAGAAAGGTGGGATGTAAAGGTAACAAAGAAACCAAGAAACCAAAGGGGTCTACCTTAAGGCCCACTGAGGTATCAGCATGTTTGGTTTCAACAGTTGGCATTGCCAGTCACCACAGAGCTACACAAGGCTTTGCCACGCAACTGGAGATCTTACTGAGCCCCACTTCCCCCTTTGCAATCTGAAGTTCCATCAGCTATTGTCACAGACCCCTCCAAGTCTGTCTTTGCATCTACAAGGGCTATACATGTGGAGGTTTATTCTTGTAAAAAGTGAGGTTCTCATGGAATTCTGTGCTCAGTACCTTATTCTGTTTACGTGGGGTCACACAATGCTCACAGGCCTACAATAGTACCAAGCCATACCAAGTACAATGGTTGGGATTCAGAAGGAAAGAGACTTCCAATGGCAGGTTTGCATTTGGAAAAACAGAATAAAAATCTGCCAGTGAAAACTAGTTACAGCTGTTGAGTTTAAAATAATTGTTGATCACCATTTCTCTTTTGAATCCCTGAAGTGGGCAATTCCTAGCAGCAGATTAGTAAATCCTTACATTTCTTTTCAGGTTTTAATTGAGACACGCACTGCCACACCTACAGCATGTGTCAGCAGCAGTAAGATCTGTTGTGTTACAGCTGACAAGTGACTCCCAGAATACCAAATGTTTTAAAGTAAGCACTTGCAGTGACACCCCACAGCCCATACTTTCTAAATACTGACTGCATCTCTTCAATCAGACATATCAAGTGGTGTACAACTGAGTTTGGAAATAATAAAATAGTGGAAACATTGCAAATGCTTTTTTTTTTTTGAAGTTTCTTTTAGAAGAACAACGTTTCCTATGCTGATTGTTAATAATTCCACCCAATGGGAACTCAGTGGTATACTTCCCCTGGCTTTCCCCATAAACAAGGATAAAAGAGGTAATATACAATCATCCATAATAATACACAATTCTTACAGCAAGTGAATAAGCTCAGTAATTAAGACGATGAAGCCTGTTGCCATTGAAATGAGCTGGAAGAGTGACACTTGAGCCCACACACAGACAGTTTTCAGGCATCAAGTAATTAATGCTTACAAAACTCCTGTATGGTAGGTAACCGGAGGACATGCTTGAAGGGCTCATAAAGGAGAGTTTTGCCAGAGTATTTTTCCTTTGGGAACAGGCTTCAAACCAAAGGATCTTCTGCATTAGGGGTGGGGAAACTGTGGCCCTTCAGATAGTCACATAATTCATTGTCAGGCCCTGGGAAGAGGGACTGACTGTTAAATCATTCTGAGAACTGTAGCTCTGTGAAGGGAATAGGGGTCCCCCTTAAGTTGTTGGACTATGACCTGGGAGACCAGGGTTAGAATCCCCACACAGCCATGAAGCTCACTGGGTGACTTTGGGCCAGTCACTGCCTCTTAACCTCAGAGGAAGGCCATGGTTAAACCCCCTCTGAATACTGCTTACCATGAAAACCCTATTGGTAGGGTTGCCATAAGTTGGGATTGACTTGAAGTCAGTTCATTTCCATTTTCCAACAGCTCTCAGCACCCTTCACAAACCACAGTTCCTAGGATCCTTTGCGGGAAGCAATGACTATTCCAAGTGGTGTGAGAGTGCTTTAAATGTATGGTGCAGAAGTAATCACAGAGACCATTCCTTGGTTTCAGAGTCAGACTGTTGTCATCACACAGAATTTTTAGGCAAACTCTCAGCCAAATGCCATGGCTCATGCTGTTGGCAAGGCCCAAGGGGAACCCACTGCTGCTTGAGCCCCAAATTCTGGTCCCTGCAGCTGCAGACACCATCTTTAGTTTGCAATGTGCCAGAAATTTTGCTTCTTGCATGCTGTGGAGAATAACAATAAAAAGCCTGCCATCACAAAAATATGGCCACCAGCAACCAGAACTTCTGGTGCATTGCACTTAGGGGAAATAAAGATGCTTCCCAAGGGACTCCTCTCTCAAGGGGACTACACCCACCAAAATGTCCAAGTTGAGGGCCCCCCAAAACCCTGGAGTTGGCTGCCTTCAATGTTCTCTGGTTGTAAATATAATTTTAGGAGTGGTGTGCACTGCAACCTGAAAAGGCTACAGTATATTTTTCCAAAATTTATTTTTACTGTTTTGAATATAACCAGGTAAGTACAACAATAAACATTTAATGGTAACTTGTTTAGCTCGTGTATTGCTTAGTATATAGCCAATTTCAGGAAAAACAAAAGCTCAGACATACCAGCTCAACTAAGACGTATTTCATCTCAACATTGCAGGATTTCAGCATGTGGTGAAATGGCCAACAAGGGAAGTGCTCATTGAGCTTGCTTCAGGTGGGCCCAAGCTTGATATGATAAGGTAGTCTACTTTGTGTGAACGGAGGTGGCCAAATTCTTAAGTGGTGAGATCATATTCTTGGTGCATAACTGCGAGCTCTCTCATGCTGTTTTCATGCTCCTCGCTCCCTTAAGCAGTAGGAAGCTCTAGGAACAGCAGCAGGATCCATTTCCTTTTGAGGGAAGAGTTCTACAGAGAGTTAGCATGCCTTTTGTAACTAACTATTTATAAATGTACAGGTTGAGGACGGGGGGAGTAAACAGGCCATGCTCAATCCTAAAAATAGCACCATTCCCTAAAAACAATTGCATCACCCAAGATTGTCTCTTGCCAGCCAGCTACAAAAAGTCAAACATCTTCCCCTGGCTAGTCTTAAACTGCCAGCCTTTCTCCTTCAAGCCATGCTGAGGAATGACAAAAACCTTCTGCGGTCTGGAGCAGCCACCGGCCATGGAAGGTCATTAAGGCTGCAGTCATATATCTACTTGCCCCAGTAGAAGTATGTTCCATTAATGTGAATGGCACTTACTTCTGAGTAGACTAGTATATGGGGGGGGGAATTGATTAAGTTCGTGTTTAAAAGTGAACCTACCTAATTTGCTCTTTCCAAAACCCAGCCATCCTTCAAAGTCCACACTTCTACAAATTTTGCGAGGTAATTCTGCAGCCAAGTGATGTGTACCAAAATGCACATAGCAGGGTAAAATGTGCATAAAATGCATATATTATTGAAAAGAACATTAAAAAGGCATTATATTAGCGTGAAATGTGTATGGCAGGCAAAATTGCATAAAAAGTATATATTAGGAGAAATTTGCACTAAAACGCTGATGAATTTTCATGAGGACTTTTTTTAAAAATTGCAGACCGTTGCAGAAATATGGAGAACTAAACCTAAGATTGGAAAATGAGACCCTGAAATGGACAGATTTATCCATCCTACTTGTATAACATTGCACTGTAATAATTGAACTTCTCTTGCTGTACAAAAAGCAATGCCAGTTGTGCGTGACTAAAGAACAAGCTGACAGCTAGAGATATCACAAAATGTCATAGTTCCTTGTCTTGGAATGCAATCCTTGGTGACTTGTAATTCTTATCCCATATATGAGGCAAGAAGCAGACCCTTTGAGTGCTACACTGGCTTGGATGGAGGTAGGCTTGCAGGTGGGTGGGAGAGGGTTGGAGGTTCTTGGGGAGTAGTTGGGGGGAGGGATTTGACCCCAGCTTGAGATGTGATGGAGCCCGACTTAACCCAGATTTTCTGACCTAAATCATTTCCTGTTTTGTGGGGGAAATAATTCAGCCAATTTCGAATCTATATGAGGAGAAGGAGACGGGGCCTCCCATCCTTACTTACAACAGATCATTTCAGGAAGTGTCACAACAGAATTTTCCTAACTGAAGCATGTTCCATTTCATTCCCATGGTCACCTGTACATTACATTCATTACATTACAGTCTTGTTTTCAGGCCAGAGAAACTGCAGGATTTTTCTTTTAAAAAGCACACTGCACTAACTTGAAAAGCTGATCCAGTAAGGATTTGGATTTCTTTCTTGTGCTTGGACAAAGGGGGGGGGCACCATGGGGAAAAAAAGCAGAATAAATAATCTTGTAGCACCACCAAGTGATGAAAATGACATAAAACTTGTTTTAAATCATTTTGTGTGCCATTGTATGTATGCTTACTTGGGAGTGAGCACCAGTGAAGTCAGTAACATTTATTTCCATTTACATATGCTGGATGGATGGCTTTCTGGACTGAGGCAGTAAGTTAGATTTATTTGCTAAACAACAATTGGTCATCACAAAAACCTCAAAGGCACAAGATGATATGTTTTAAGATAGATGATCCCCAGAATATTGGACCCCAGTTCATGCAATAAAAGTTTATCTGATCCACTGGGTTGCTAGAGAAATCATAGAAATCTTTTATGCAACTTATCATGATGTATGTCTGTCAACCAGTTTTCTCCATACTGTTCAAAAAGAAAGCTGTCTGAAGAATCACTCTCAAAACAACAACAATACTATCCCTAGTGCAGAGATTCCCAAACTTTCCCCCCCATGGGCCACTTGAAAATTGCTGAGGGCCTTCGTGGACCGCATAATGATTTTTCTGCCTGTTGTAGCTTATCTCCCTTCTTAAGGTCATAGCCACACTATCCATTTAAAACACTCTTATAGCACTTTAAAAACCGTGGCTCACCCCTCTGTGCTGATCTCTCAGAGCTACAATTCCCAGCACCCTTAACAAATGCAGGATTTTTCATGACTGTTAATATGGTTTAAGAATGCTGGAAATGGTTGTTGCAGATGTGACCAAAGAATACTGTGGACATAGTTTGGAATCTCAAAGCAGTAAATGTTTTCCTCATCCCACTCCATATCTTAAGAATAAGTGGAACAACTGCCTTTACATAAGATATATTTGGGGGGTCTACAAATAGGCAGGAGTTGTAGACTGCAGTTGCATCACTGAAGCAAGACATTTAACAAACTGGCTACAGATTTTACAATTCTTGACAGTTCCCCTTTCCGCCCCTGACTCATTGTGTTTGCGTATTGTGCAGGTGCAGCTTGCTTGAGGGGCCACCTTTTTTTGTGCAGCAATGAATCATCAGCAGTGATCTGTGTGATTTCTTGAAGCAAAAGCCTGACAGGCACACTGTGTTTAGAATTCTGTGCAATGGGGAAATGGTCATATCGAGGCTGTTCCAGCAATGTCTGAAGACCATCATATTTAATCTGCTGTCAGACAAAGAGTGGCCTTTCTCTTTTAGCAACAACAGTTCTGTTAGTCAGAGCGAGCACATTTCCATATTTTTTAAAAAAGATTAGGAGTATGATCAATGCGGGGCGTTGATCACACCTGCTGATTTTCATTTGCCTCTTAATTAATTTGCAGACTACCGGCAAACCTGTCACAGGCACTGAAGTATGCAGTAATAAACTCTGCCTCCACACTGCCTCAGTGATTCATATTGATTTGATGACAGGCTGCGATGTCTGGTCTGATTGCCCCTGTGGCCCTTGCTTTTATCCCACCAGCGCTTTCTCATTCCAGTGATTGCTTGCTTGCTTGCTCGCTCTCACTTCAGCAGAACAAATGCCATTTCCCAACTCTTTTGTAGCATTCCAAGCGAACAATAAACTAAGTTTTCTTATTAGTACCTCCCCGCCCCCTTAGTGGGGCCAAGCATGTTGCACTCTTCTCCCGCCTCCTTAGTGCAAAGCGGTTTGTGTGGGTGAGTCCGGGAAAGACAAGAAAAAGTCAATCATGGTTCCTAGCCATAATGGCTGTGCTCTGCCAATATTGTCAGAGGCAGTATGCTTCTGAAAACTAATTGCTGATGGCCACAGGAGGGGAGAGTGCTCTTGCACTCAGGTCGCACTTGCAGACTTCCCATGGGCATCTGGTTGGCCACTGTGAGGACAGGATGCTGGACTAGATAGGCCACTGGCCTGATCCAGCAGGCTCTCCTTCGGTTCTTATGATGCTGTTTTCCCACAACTGGATCTTTAAGTTCATTGCCAGTTTGTCCTGCATAGCTAATGCTGTTTTGGTTTGGTCCTCCAAACAGATAGGGACCATGTAGGTAGAGGTGGCATACAAGGATTGGAAAGTTAAAATCTACCTTAACAAAAAAAACCCGCAATGCTCAAAAAGGGGTTAAGGTGCACATATGAAACACAAAATAGAATATAATAAACATTTAATGCACAAATATGATAAACCAACATAAAATCACTGCTAAAATTGTGCATGTAGTATTGAATCAATGCCCATGTAAGATGAAATAAAAAAAACCCTGAATACAGCCATAAAATTCTGCAGATGGTCATAAATCAATGCCTGTACATGGTGAAATACAAAAACAGAGTACAGCCAAACATGTTTTGACAAAGAATCTTGTTCAGTGGCCTTAAATGTTTATTATATTTTATTTTGTGTTATAGATGTCCACTTTAACTCCTTTGTGAGCATGGTAGAGGTGGCATATGCATGGCTGTGTGGACTCTGTTGTGAAAAGTGGATCTCAAAGGCAATACAAACTTTGTATTTGGACCTAGCATGTCCCTTGTCTTTTCTTTTCTTGTTATACATGGTTTATGAACCCAAATGTTTTGACCCAAAAAGTTTAATTCTGTAGGGTTTATAAATTATGGAAATGAAGCAAGTGAACTTGATTTACTTTTTTATTAAAGCTGTGCGCAGCCCCCCAACCTAACCCAAGGCCCCAGTTTGGGCCCCGGAGTAATTTTTTTGTTAGGGGAGGCTTAACCATAATTAAATATACATCAGGGAAGGAGCTGGGGAATGGAAGAGCAGTGTCTCCTTCTCCCTCCAACCAATAGTAGGCAGGGGTGATTCAATACTGTGCAATGCTGCTTCACAAGCTCCTTCCCATCATGGAAGGCTCTTGAGAAGCAGCACCCTGTAGCCTGAACAAACCCCCTTGCTCTAGGTCAGTAGCAGATGCGGGGCGGAGGAGCAGCTCTGGAGCTCGTGGAGGGTTTGATCCTACAGGTATTGCTCGACGCAGCTCCTGAAGCAGCCCCTGTAGGACTGACCCAACTCAGCCCAAGCCCAGATCCCCCCACCAAATCAGCCCAATTTGGTTTTTGCTTCGGCCAAATCTGTGCACAGCCCTGGTATGCATAACTCAAAACTATTTGGCAGAATTTGTTCTGTCTCTGCTGGTCAGCAAACTCTTTAGACCCTGAAGGATACTGGACTTAGTAAGGCTACTAGGCAACTGGAAAGCTTTGCTGCTGAACCATTATTTAACTAGTCGAAATCTTACCTAGCAGCTTTTAAAAGAATGCAACAGGTATTGTCCTTACACTGTCAAATACGTCTTTACAATCACAGGTGCTTTAAAGCTTGATTTTACAGCACAGCGTGAAAGCTGAGATTCTCAGGCAGCTGAATGCTGGAGCTACTTTTCCGCAGTTCTGCAGCTAGGACAGTTCATTTTAAGTGCTCTCATATATAAATTAGGGATGTGTGGTGAATTCATTCTAATCCCAATTTCTGAGCCAAAGTGGGGTCCTGGGGGGGGCTTCTGGGCTTCTCAGAGGTGAAGCGGTATCTGTACATGGTGCCCTGCAACAAAGCAGGAATGCCCAAAGTGCTCTTGCACTTGTGGTCTTGCTGTATTTTGCATCTGAGTCTTGTGTTTGTTGTGTGTTCTTATTAGAGTCAATGGTTCCCCACTCCCTCTTAGAATTGTTCTGGTCTGAGAGTTCTTAATTCATTTATGGTCTCAAGTGATTTATTCAGCCATTATCTGCCTTATATTATTACATTCTTACTTTCTTTTGTGTCTGTTCTTTCTCACACACAAAAACACTCTACTTAGTCTGTCCCAAGTGATATTTATTTTATTGCCAAACTAGTCTACTTTATTATGCTGCAACTGCTGTGTATTACTTTCTTCTTACTCTCGCTCTCTGACTGTTTTCCACGCATACTAGAGCCATAGCTCAATGACAGAGCTGATTGACAGGTGGGTAGTCCCATCCACTTGTCAAATGACCTAGGAGGATTGAACTACCAGGCAGCTGATGTGTGGGGAGTTCAAGCCTGCTTTCTCCATGGTTCAGGTGTGGAAGACAGTTCTCTGTGGGGAACTCTCTCATGTACCCAAACCAATCCTGCTTGACTACTATCTCCCCCACCCCACCCCTGCAGACCAACTTTGACAGGGTTTTGTAGAGTTTGAGTCCACAAGAGTTCCCCCATGGGAAACTCTTGGGCCCCTGAACCAAGCAGGAGTGAATTCTCAGTGCATCAGCTAATTGGTGGGGGAGGCATTAAATCTTGCTTTCTACTGGGTTCAGGTATGTGAGAGAGTTCCCCATGGGGAACTCTCCTGTACCTGAACCAAGCATGGTTGATCTTCCCAAGCACTAGCTGATGTGTGTATGTGTTCAGTCCTGCTTTCGGCTGGGTTTGGAGCCATGGGAGAATTCCCCATGAAGAGCTCTCTTGCACATCCAGGCCCAGCTGTGCTAAACTCCTTTGCATATCAGCTGATACACTGGGAGTTCAGTCCTGCTTTCTTCAGGCACTGGCTGATGTCACTTATGACATCAAGTGTGGGACAGGTGAGTGTGGTTTGAGGCAGATGGCCTCCCAGACCAAATGGGGAGCCCTAGCAGGCCAAATTCCCCATCCCTGTACTATTGTGTCTGATCCTGAGGTGTATACTTGGTATTGCCAGCAAAGTATATGGGGCCTCCTAGAGAAGAGCTAGAGGCAATGGCAGAGGGGACAGTAGCACTGCCTCACTGAGTTCTCCCCCCATCAAACTCAGACATTCCTTCACTGTTGCAGGCAGGAGCAGTAATTATGTGCAGCAGCAAGTTCTCCTCCACTCTGAGGCTGGCTGTGCTAGTAGCGGAAGTGGCAGTGAACAGTCTGGGATCACGTTGAGTTGACAGCAGATTGCAGCTGTGCCTTCTGCCTCCATTGCAGGAAGCAGCTGAGCAGGGGAAGTTTCCAGGGCACTCCAGTACCAGGAGCTTTCGAATGCACCTGCACAGACACCATCGGTCCGTCTTGCTAGAAGAAGAGGCAGAGAAGTCAGGCAAGAAGGACAAGAGGGACACAGGGCCAAGTGCTACTGAGAAGTCCCCCACTCAGTCTCATGATTCCTCTTTGCCCGAAGCCAAAGCAATTTAGGCAGGTGACTCTGGAGGATTTGAAATGGAAGAAGTATGGGTCCATGAGATGGAAGTTTCCAGCACACACCCCAGCCTGCTCCTCAAATCAAAAACTTTGCTTGCTGCTCCGTATGCAGTGACACCTAGGAACACCTACATAGTGCCATTGAATTGGTGCCCACAAACAAAATCACAAGGAGGAAAGCAACTCCCTTTTAGTTCTCCCTCTCAAAATCAACTTTAAGGCCAACAAACAAAATGGGCAGACAAAAAACAGCCTGGACCTGTTTGTCTGCAATTTTGCTGATTTATTATCTAGGATCACTTCTCTGATTTCTGCTATTTTCAGACCAATTAGCCATAAACAGCAGGAGATATTAAGTGATTCCTTTCATACCGATCCCAAAATTATAAAGTCCTTGCAGAAAAACCACTGCAGCTATCCTTCTAAAATTTGGCAGGATATATCCCTCAGAAGGGCCAAACATTCCTGCAAATTTCATTCAATTCTGCAAAAATAAAAAATAGATGTTTCCTTTTTTAAAAAATCAAATCAGATTTGAATGTTTCCCAGCATAAAAAACCCACAGGCTTATACTGTAATTTGGCACCCTTTAATCATTCTGGAGGGGCTACTATGCCTGCAGATTTCATTCACTTCTGTCAAAAGGGGGGGAAACGTTAAAGCATTTTTTTTAATTTCCCAAAAATGAGTGAGAGGAAACAAAGCCTAGTTGTTCCTAAAGTAGACTTGGCCTCAGACCACAAGCTGAATTGAGCAGCCTTTGAAATGCTTCAGATTGTTTTCCAAAGCACTGAATTGGGATCTGTACAGAAACCTTTGGTTGGTGCACAACACCAATATACATGATAATTATGATTGCTTTGCACATGCTCAAATACAAATATTTCATTTGGCAATTTGATTTCACTATATTACCAAATAGCTCACTTAACTTAAATGCCATAACAAAGCTTTGGAAAATTAGGCCCTAGGGATTTAGTAGAGCAAATGTATAACTACTGTATCACATCCAAAAGGAGGAAAAACTCAGCACTGCATTCATTTAACTCAGATCTTTCTACCTAAAATGGTCATGTGAATTGGCCTGTGCAGGCAACAGGCTTCGTTCCCTTGGAAACAGTTCTGATAGATTGTGTTTACATAGTATGAGTCAGAGAAAAGACGTATGTCCAGTAAACTGTTTACAAGCTGCAGCTAATATATCAAGAGCACCTCATTCTGCATAAAGTAAACGAGCATTTTACCCCTCGATATGATACACCACCTTTGGTATAAAAAGCTGCTTATCATCCACTTCCCAGTGCCCCTAAAGGTTTGCTTCACTTTCTCCAGAGCCTGTTTTCTCTTATCTAAGATTCTGTTCCTTTTGCTTGTCTTTAAATAGGGGATGGGCAACCAGTGGCCCTCCAGATACTGCTGAACTATAACTCCGATTGTCATGGTCCCTGACCATTGGCCGTACTGGCCAAGGCTTATGGGAGCTTGAGTCTCCACCCCTGCATGAAATAGTGAGAGATGCTGCAGCTTCACAGTTTTAAGTCCACAGGCTGATTCTGCTCCTGAGCCTTTGCATCCAGTGCTCCATCATGGGAGGAAATCCCCACCATCTGACCTTCCCAATTTTAGCCCCTCCCCCATAGTCTTTTAAAAATAGCACCTAAAGTGGGTGGCATGAAAGGTAAGGAGTCCACATTCCCTTGTGATCTGAGTCAGGAATGGTGTGTTTTTTCACATAGAAAAGTTACCATGAAGAAGGAGCTTCCATTATCTTTGTGAAGAACTTAAGGGACTCCCACAGGCTTATTAATGGGCAAAACTCAAACAGTTCTAGAAATGGCACAAGCAGGAATTGGGCAAATAAGATGTTAGCCGAACTCCCCCAGCAACGGGGATCTGTGCTTCATCTCTCTGCCAGTTCTGGAGGCAGAAGGAGGCACAATAATCTCATTGGAGCACAAGCCCCTTGAACCGAGGCTTGATTTTCTCCAGGGAGGTAAGACTTACCTCCCTGGAACTTGAGGCCCAAGGGTCAAATGTGGCCTCCAGTCCTCTCTATTTGGCCCTCAGGCTACATCTCAGCCAGACTCCTCTCCCCAGGCCACACCCTATTCTGTAGCCCCCCTGAGTGTTTTTGCCTGGCTGGAATGGGCCTTAACTCTGATGATGCCTCTCGCTTGCCAGGATAGACAGAGAGGAGTGAAACTTGGTACTACTGTACAAAGGTAAAACTTACACGCCTTGCTCTGCCCAGTTTTGTTTCTGGCCCTGCCCACCACTGGCATGTGCCCCCTGGAAGGTTGCCCAGAAGGGAATGTGGCCCTCAGCCTGAAACGATTTCCTCACCCCTGCTATAGACTGCAGACCAGCACACTCCAAGTTAATTGCTTTTGCCCTCAGTCTTGTCTTTGGCTTCTCCAGTGTGCTGTCCTAGGTACTGATTCTGGACTAAATTTATATGCTCTTCTTTTTTCACTTCCCTGACAAACTCTGGAAGTAATCCCTGGCCAGGTATGCACATACACCACAAATTTATCTGGCTGCCACTAGGAATGGAAAGATCTGTCTCTTTGGTTCTCTCATTTTCTCATTTTCCCAATGTTAAATTCAGTTCTCTACATTTCTACAGTGATCTGCAATTTAAAAAAAAATCCTCATGCAAATTCTCCACCATTTTAGTGCAAATGTTTCCAAATTTCCTAAGCACATTTTGTAAGCAGTTTTGACAAAGGTACACATTTTTGCAAGCCATTTCTCATCATTTCATGCCTTTTTGCATGTTATTTTCACTCATGTATTCATTTTTATGCACACTTTCCCCTAATACATGCATTTTTGTAAATGTTGTTTAGTTGGCGAACTGCATCCCAAAATTCTAATAAATGCGACTTCCAAAGGATGACTATGTTTCAATTCTCATATTGTTTCGGAAAGTGCATATTTGATAAATTCTGCTTGAAATGTGAACTGAATTGAATTTTTCAACCATCCCTAGCTGCCACTGGGCAGTGGCTTCTCTATTGACTTCAGTCGCACACAAGAGATGTGTCACTTGGAGAGCCAGTTATAATGCTCTTGTAAGCATCTAGAAATGTGGGATAGCAGTCATGGCACAACTCACCTTCTAATGTGTCTTTTGCCACAGAATGCTGATTTTCCATGTGGCTGCAGCTTCTCACAGGTGACAGAAGGTACCAGAATGTGGTTCAACCAGATTCCATCCTGAATTTTGCAGTTCTACACTTCTCGAATGATTTCTGGATCAGGACTTAGGTTTGATTCTGCAGAAAGGCGTTGGCTTTTGAAGTTTTTGTTGTTAACTTGCAAAAGAAATGTATCATGGTAATATGGTGACCCTGAACTATTTTATCATTTTCCAACACTGCACAATTTAGCAAAAAAAAAAAGCAAAACAAACAAAACACACGGCACTTTCAGAATTCTTTACTTTCATGAAAACTCAAATCCACTGAAGGAATTCACTCATCCCCACCCATCCACCCAAAAAGGATGTTACAAAAGCCCAAGTGACAAAGATAGATACTTGCACAATGTCACCATTGAGCAATTACAAGGCAGGTAGTATTAAACCAGGACAGAACTAACATAGTGTTGGGATTCTGGAACAAGTATGGAACAGAACTGCTCCATTCTGCTCATCCGTCATTTACAGATGGCCTTCATCATCAGTCTGATTCTACCTTGTGGTATCTATTCCTAGCTGTTTACATGACCATCAGCAAACATATCGTAGCAAAAGTAGCACCAACAGTGGCTGGGGTAAGAATTGAGAAGAGACCTGAGAAGTTGGGGTGATTTCATAGCTGGATACAAAGTCAAACTGAGCCTCAAGGCCCAGAGGTAAAGTGAGAATCTAGTTCTACTCATGCTTCCCTGCCATTTTCTGCATTGCCTGGATTGTCCATGAATGTTAACTAACAGAGCATATCCCAAATTTTGCTGGGATCAGAACTAACTGTACAATTCTAACCATGTCTACTCAGAAGTAAGTCCTACTGAATTCAGCAGGGCTTACACCCAGGCAAGTGGCATTTGGATTGCAGCCTCAGTGGTCAAGCTAAAAGATTAACAGAAAAAAGTGGGTTTTGAGGAAGGCTTTGAAGGAAAAGACCTTGCTAGTGACCTGGGAGAAAAGAGACAAAAAGAGAGAGTGTGCAGAAGAGCATAGGAATCCCTCCGATGGGTGAGAGTGGTAATGGTGTAGAGCAGTGTTCCCAACCTTTGTGAGTACGGGACCCCTTTTGTAAGCTCAAAAAAATTCATGACCCCCTCTCCGCTAATGGTAATTTTAGTCTCAGTCAATTGAAAAAAATGATGGGTGGGAAAATCACATCTCCAAATATCCCTTTCCATGAAAAGCTCCCTGCAGACAGGGAGGTGTCGCTTTCTTTTCTTAATGCCAAGGTCCAATCAAATTGGGATCCCCCACACACAGTCTGAAGATGTACAATCCTGTCTCCCAACACCAGTGGACTAAGGACCAGGTTCAAATCCCCAGCCAGCCATGAAGCCTACTGGGTGACCTTGGGCCAGACACAGTCTCTAAGCCTGACCTATCTCACAGGGCCGGTGTAAGAATAAAATGGAAGGGGGGGACCATATGCACCACCTTGAGCAACTTGGAGGAAAGGTGGGATATAAATGTGATAATAATTAAACAAACACATTTCAGCCGCAGTATGTAGACCTCAGCCTCAGCCAACCTGCTGAGCTTTTTTAAAATAAAAATAATAATCATCAAGAAGCAGCAATGTGATAGTGGTGGGGATGCTAGACTGAGATGACAAAAGGGTGAATAGATTGAGGCAGGGGATTAGTGCTTTTAGGCCTTGGGATGATCATCAGGACTGAAGACTTGGTTAGTGTGAACTTGGGGAATGAGAGTGGAGCAGAAGACAGATCAGCGCACGTGTGCATGCATGCACACACACACACTTGCCCCTCCTGCAAGCATCTGGCACGGCATCTTGGAGAGACAGATTGGGGGGGACAGAGTGTAGGTGGAAGAAAGGGGGGTGCTGGCACGTAGCCTCAGAGATGGGGAGTGAGCAAGTCCTGTGCTTCCTCACTGCTCCTTGTCTCCATCTGGGCCAAAGGTGAGATCCGGGTGGCCTGGCAAATAAGAATAATTTTTAAAAGGAGGTGGCAGCAAAGCAGGAGCCAAGAAAGGCAGGCAGGCTGGCTTCCAGGAAGGAAGGGGGAAAGCAGCCTTTCCTTGCAACTTTCCTTCTTTTTGCTTCACGAACAGCCCTCTTCTGTCATTCTGAGCAAGGGCATCAGCATCAGCAGCAGTGCGAGGAGATGGGACTGGGTGATAGTATACCCTCTTCTTCCTGATAGTTCCACACTCAGCCTCCTTTGGCATCTCCCACATGTTTTATAGGCAGATGCCTGCCCTTGGCATGCCTGAAAGATGTTCTGGTGCTTCCGCAACAGTCCTCCCCTCTCGTTTGGAGCAAGGAGGAGGTGTCATCTGTAGTGGCAGTGGGGAGCAGATGCGTTCAGGAAGTGAAGACTTTTTTTAAAAAAAATTAATAGATAGTTCATTTCTTTACTGTTCACGGCCCCCTCTGGATTACTTTGTACACCCCTGGGGGTCACAGCCCCCAGGTTGGGAACCACTGGTGTAGAATCAATATGCTTACTGTTTCCATAATATGTATTTGTTTATTTACTTAACCATGCAGGATCACCCATAATTACCAACGGTATTTATAAAAATGTGGTACAGAGGAGCTATGGCTAGTGTTATCACATGTACTTTGCATACATGAGAATGATGCCTCAGTTATGAGAGATTCAACACAATGATGCTGAATGGTCTGAGGAAGGCACATGATTCAACTGTAAGCAGGTTCATCCATGTAAGTATCACTAAAGGCCAGCTGAGAGCCATTTGTAACCTTCTCTGAGCATAATGGTGGAGGAGTGGAATATAAGTGCAATAAATGAAAATAATTACACTGTTTGAGATTCAAGATGATTGCTCAGCTAGATGGACTGTTGGTTCAGCTCGGTAGCTTACAGCTTGTGCTGCACAATCCTAAGCACATTAATGGAGAAGTAAGTCCCATTCAGTTCCATGAGACTTACTCCTAAGTAAGTATGCAAGTATTCAAACAGTCTTGCAACGGAATAGTAAGCATGTCTACTTAGAAGTAAGCCCTTTGAATTCAATGAGACTTATTCCCAGGTTAGTGGGGTTAGGATTGTAGCCTTAATGATTAAAGCTGATTCCGCGTCTTAAAATCATGCACGCACACAAACACACACACAGCCTACACCTTGTGCTAGCTGACCAAAGAACCGTGAGAACTGGAGTTTAAATATCCAGGAATAGGATTGGCATTCTTCTTTATTATAACGTAAATAACCTCAGTATCCTGTTACTCAAAGTATCGTTTTTAATATTTGAGGATTAATGTTTCATCAACAAAACCTCCTGAGATATATTATTCTCAAATATTTAAGGGGTTTTATATTAAAGTTTCCGTTGTGAGTGAGTATATTATTCCAAGTTTCCCCATAAGGGAAGATGTAGGACAGGCAGGCAACATTTTAAAATTAAACCTGTTCAGGGTGTCTCCCCCTCCCTCGCCCCATCCCCTTTGGAGTGTGCTTCAAGACTCCTTGGCTAACAGACAATATTTCTTTTGTTGTAGTAAAACCTTTGTGTGTGAATTAATTTTCTGAGAATTAAGATTTATGCCAAATATTGAGTTCAAAGCCCCTTTCCACCCCAATCCTCATATTTTCCTCTGAGGGACATCCTTGTTTCTAGATCCAAACAAAGGGAAGCAGTATCAAAGTGTTTTCTTGAAATGTAATTGATGGTGGAATTATCTTTGGGTGATGCTTACCAGTTCACCTAGTGCACTTTCACACTGTTAAAAGTCCTTGAAATTTAACATCTATTGAAGCACAGAAATATATACATTTACTATGAGAAAGAGACAGATGTGGGATCTGAAGGCTTCCAGCAACCTAAAACTCATTTTGACATGAAACATTTTCCAGGCATTTGTGTTAGTGCCCCTTTCCCGTTGCACAGTAGCCCCTGCTGTATTACATCAGCATTTTTATTTGCCTTCCCATTTGCTGTACTCTTTCCCTTTTGGTATCAGCTATGACCTGAGATTTGTGTTCCTGGCAGATGTCTAGGTCAGCATCCTTAGGGACATGGCAACTGTACTAATAAGATTCGACTGTCGCCATCTCTATGGATTGATTCATTGTTCATGTGTGTGAAATGGTTCAGAGTTCAGTCCTGCCCCCAATGATATTCTGATACAAGGTCACCAACTTTGCATCTGGCCATTGCAGCTGACCCTGAAAGACCACCTTTATTTATTTGGCAAAAACTATATATTGCTTGATTGTGATAAAAACACCTTGACCTGCAATCATTAGCAAGGGATACTGTTTCTTTCCATACTTTGAAAAAGCTGCACTTTCTGCAAGTTAAGGTTAGGGATGGACAAAATTGCCAATTTCAGTTTCTCATTTTTCCAGGCTTAGGTTCAAGTTGTCACGTTCCCACAACTTGTAATTTTTTTAAATTAAACCATTCTCACAAAATTAACCAGCATTTTAGTACAGCAATATATACATTATTGTATGCTATTCTGTCTAATTAATGCTTTTTAATACGTTATTTCCACTGATATGTGCATTTTCATGCATGCTCTACTATATGCATTTTTGTACATGTCTTTGTGGAGTTGGAGAACTGCATCACAAAATTTGGAGATTTGCAAATTTCACAGGAGAGCGGTGGTTTGGTTTAGATATTGTGTTTGGACGTGCAAATTAAGTAGGTTTGCATTAAAATGAGAAGCAAAATGACTTTCTCTTCCATCTTTACTGAAAGTCCTGCAAGCTAGACCAGTTTTGGTTCAGATGCTGGACCCCCATCTTTAAAGAGCAATCTGGGCCAGTTTGGGCTCAGGTGGCAACCACATTATGACTTCACATTCCATGAAAGAGCTCTATCCTTTAAGAAGGACAGAGATTTCCATGACAGAATATCACCAGTCACTTATGACAAATTCTTGGCAACCATGTTTCCCCCTTCAGTTTCTGGTGAGGTGGCTGTACGCCTGCTGATGCCGAATTCCAAATTTGGTCTTTGGAGTGGAACACCAGAACACCAGAAAAAGTCCTTTCCCATTTCAAGCTATATCAGCTTCCTCCTGTCCACTGAAGCCACACCCCAAAACTGCTCCTAGAGGTTGTGGGGGAAGAATGGGATGTGGTATGGCAAGGGGAGAATTAGTAAAAACTGAGGACCCCAACTTACACAACTGGAAGTATTTTCTTCTAAGGCAAAGCCATCATTGGATGCAACCCTTTGCATTTTTCTGTGGGTTGCAGAATTTAATGTTCTCCTACTGCAAGGAAGGGCAGGATATAAATTTAATAAATAAATAAATCTCAATGTTATTGGTATATTAGGTACAAAAGTAATTAGAAAACACCATTTGGTACCTGATTTTTCTTCTGAGGTTTCTCAATTCTTACTCTATATTCACCTTTTAAGTTCTTTGCAGCTTGGGAAACACTTGCTTTTCTCTACAAAAAGTTTGAGGGGATCTCAAAATGTTTCTAAATTACTGGCATTGACAGATTGCAATTAATTATAATGAGGCCTAAGCAAGAACCAGTATGAGTCAGTGAGCTGGGCTTGGATATTTGGATGCATGTTCCACCACTACAATAAATTCATGCATAGTTTTAAGCGAATCATTGCCCTTTTGCCTTATTTTCCCATCTGTATACAGTAATCAAATTAACAGAGGTTCAATGCACAAATGATGATAAAGGACTTCATGATTAAAAACTGCAACATAAACAAAAAAAATAGTGTAGCATTATTGATGCCCTGCTGGCACATCTTCAGATCTTAGTGCTGAATAAGTCAAATGAAGGGGATTGAGCCTATTTACAGCTGTTAAAACATTTCATCTGTTTTCTTGCTATGAATCTGGAGCCCAACTTGACAAGATCCGCTAATTTGTATTTTATTAAATCATGTCAAAACATAATTTATAGCTAACTCCAATTACAGTTTGAGGGAACTAAACTGGGAAACATTTTGTGGGTGGCATCTGACATGCTACTTTTGGTGTGATGGCAACAATGTTGAATCTGCATCAGAATGGGGACTGTACTTTCAGCCAATTTATATGTCACTGTAACAGGCATGACAATCTTTGTCAGTAGATTTGCTGGGTAGTTGTCCTTCCCCTCCTCTCTCTATGAATAAAGGCTTTTTAAAAATGTGTATTAATTACTTTAAATTCAGGAGCTTCCCAGTTTTCTCTCTCTCTCTCTTTAAAAGACATTCATCACATTATTCCCTAACACTGACATTCCTCTTTCCAGGCCGCACAATTTACAGTAAGAAAAAAAAATTGGAAAGTTGCATTATTTGGGAGGAGTACAAAGGAGTCAGAAGCAGACCACCTACATAGCATTTAGCCAATGGTGGTCTGATTTTAATTGTCCTGTGCACTGGTAAAGTTTTCTTGTGATGTACGGCACTTAGAAGTTTCCCACGTGTAATTTCATAGAAGCCAGTTTCTGAAAAGGATTATCTTGCTAAGCACCATAAGAACCCAATTAAAAGCAATCTCTTGATTTCAGAATCTTTTTGATCACTACTCAGTCGCGACCGCTCCTAAATCCCCCAGCCGCTTTCTGCTAGAGACTGAATACCTCAGTAGGGTGTGTTCCCAGCTTTGATACAGCCTCAGTTCAATTGCGGGTATTACACTTTATTGGATCACTGCAGAATTTCCCGACCTCCTGCTGCAAATCATCAGACAGATGGCAGAAGTAGGAGCTCTATTTTTTTTCATTATGATTGTGGGTTTTCTGTCACAGGTTCAGCTGGTGAATCCTGAATACAGACATTTTTCCATTAAAAGCAACAAACTGTTCAAATACACTGTCTTATTTAATTCTGCATAATAAATCTGTAAAATAATAACAATAAAAGTTGACTATATAGTTCCTAGTCTGAAAGAAGCTGAAGGTTATGCTTGATTTTCTGAAGTGAGACGGATGGGGTGGTTGTCACCTTGGGCTTATCCACATCAATCCCCTTTCCTTCCTAGTCCCCAAAGCAGGCATTGCTCAATATATCTTGTAACAAACTTTATTGTACTTGCTTATAGTTGTAGTTCTACAACTGGTGGTTAATGCAATGCTGTCATCCTGGTCTGCCTTCCTTTCCCTCTCATGGTTACGATTAATGGTACGCCTGGAAGACCTGGTTGATACAACATCATATTTCTTCTATTGTCAGGTTGTCTTTCCTCTGGGCCCATTCCCACGTGGAGTCGAGCATCTGCCTGACTTCTTTTTACCATCTTTAACTCCTGGTTTGAGCTTGGCTGGCAATATGGCTTCTGTCACCCTCTTCTAGCAACCGCACTCCCTTGCTTGAGGGTCATCTCATTCCTTCTCCCATTGCTCCTGAACCAGCACAAAGGTGGCTTGTGTTTGTCCTACAAATCAGGATTTGATCCTCCTTCCCCATCCTGATTTGCAGCTCCAGGTCTGAGAGGGCCCTGGACACCTTTGGCAGGGCCCCTCCTCTATGCTTGGTAGTAAAAGCATCTGCTTTGCACACAGATTCAATCCCCAGCCTCTTCAGGGAGGGCTGGGAGAGACCCGTCTCTGAAATCCTGGAGAGCCTCTGCCAGTCACTGTAGACAATTCTGAGCTAGATGGACCAATGGGGTGATTCGGTACAAAGAAGCTCACTGTCAATGGACGTTGGTCAGCTTACTTGACTGTAAGCACTCTAGGAAGCATTGGATGATAGATCTACCCACCCTTTTAATTTCCCACAATTTTTTATATTTTCTCCCAAGAATGGTTCTGGGAACATCACTACATCATGATAGCCATAGCCATATTCTCAGGGACATCCTGTCCCAGGAATACAGCGAGGCTGCTGAGACAAACCAAGCCATGTGAAGCAGCAGTGTGGCTTCTTTGTTGTTGTTAAAAAGCAGGAGGGGAACCCTCTGCTATGTCTCATAAGAAACAAACCTTCAACTCCCCACCCCCATCAAAAATTAATCTAATCTTTTTTTGGAGGGAGGGGCTTTACACTCCACTCACCAAAAATGATATATATATATATATTATCTTGCCCTTAAAGTCCATGGTACTTAGGAACACAGGAAATTGCCTCATACTGAGTCAGACCACTGATCAATCTAGCTCATTATTGTCTACACTAAGGGTAGCCAATGTGGTGGCCTCCAAGTGTTGTAGACTACAACTCCCGTCAGTCTCAACCAATAGAACCAGGGATGATGAGAACTGTGTCCAAAACATCTGGCCAATAGCCAGGGATGATGAGAACTGTAGTCCAAAAATATGGAGGGCACTACATTGAGGACCTAGAGTTTTAGATCGGTGATATTCCCAGGGTCAGAGCTTGGAAAAGTTACTTTTTTGAACTACAACTCCCATCAGCCCTAGGCAACATGGCCACTGGATTAGGCTGATGGGAGCTGTAGTTCAAAAAAGTAACTTTTCCAAGCTCTGCCCAGGCTTACCTGGAGATGCCAAAGATTGAAACTGGGGCCTTCTGCATGCAAAGCAGATGCTCGACCACTGAGCTATGGCTCCTTCCTTCAGCATTCTAGCTTTCATGGAAGTTGAAAATAGGACATCCTACTTGGTTATAGTTGTAGGTCTGGTGGTTAATGCCACCAGTTTTATTTGTCAGGCTTTCACTTGATTATTGATTTTCTCGTTTTAGTGGCACCATTTACTAGTGCAAATCATAAACAGAATCTTTGGAGGCCAATAGGCAGTATCCAAAATGGGTTCCGTTGATAATTTGCTTCTGTTTTGAGTTTGGTCAGTCACACATTTTACCCACTACAGTGTGTGTGTGTGTGTGTGTGGGGGGGCTAAGCCATTTTGCAAATGTGCAGCATTTTTAAGGCCACTTGCCTGTGTGAGTACAGCACAGAACTGAAGTTCATGAATATGGGTAATGAGGAATGGGGAAACTTCAGTATATATAAGAATAATGGATATTGCTCTTTCCAACTCCCATGCTCTCTTCCCTCTGCCCATAATTTTATTGACATATTCCTGATGTTATAAAGTGCCAGCCTACCTAAACTGAGTTTATTGTGTCTACGGCTGATATCTGCATGTGGATGGTCTTTCCCCTTCTTTCTCCCTTTGGAACATTTCCCCAAGGACTTCCAAAATCTGAAAGTGAACATTATGCAGACAGAAATGAAAAAGTGCGGCCCTGGAGAAGAACTGGCTGCTTGTGTGCTCCAAATATGGGGGATGCTTCAACACATTTTCATCAAAATTATTCCACTCTTCTTCCAAAGACACCAAGAGATTGTTTTATTTTCACAACAGTCCTGCAAGGTAGATTAGACGGAGAGAACAGCTTGTTCAAGGCCACCCACAATGAGATTCATTGCTGAGAAGGGATTAGAATCCCACATCTGCTCAGTCTAGCACTCCATCCCCTTACACCACATTGATCTCAAAACAGGTCCCTGTCTCAGAGATTTGATTAAAAGCTATGCATAAGGCCACAAAACAAAAATGGTCATTGCAGCAACATGAGTTCCTTGGGCATTGGGGAATAGTCTTTAACTGATGCAGATTGCAGTCTCATATATAAAGTTAAAAGTACATTGCTGAAAGCCTATAGTATGAACTTTTTTAAAAGCTCTGTTGATGTTTCTTCAGAATTCACTCTTAACAAAAATTTGAGACAGCTTTTTCCTGAGAGAGAGGGGGGCATTAAATGCAAGCTAATTGCAAGCTACAGCACCACTATATTTGGGCAAAGCTGCATGATTCATCTTTCCTAGAACTACTACAGTGAGTTCACCCAGTGAGCCGTCTCCATCCTTCTGCAAGGAGACCTCATCTCCTTGCCTGCATAAAGAGTATGTCTTTCCAAAAAACAACAACACCCTGTTTATCAACACGCACCATCATAAACAGTGGGCAGGCAGTAACATATGTTTATTACATGCTTCTTTTCTAGATCTAGTTTGGTTGGATTCATATGATGGAAGTTTGTGGCATTCAAGACCTACTTCCACTCCTGTCTTCTCTCTTCCCCTGGTGGCCACCGTTTCTTCCCTCCCCTTTAAAACCCCATTCAGAGCAACGCTACATCATCATGTAGAGAAGGGATAGCCAATGTGGTGTCCTCCAATCATTGTGAACATTGGCCATGCTGGTTGGGAATGATGGGAGTTAGGAGTTCAGCAACAACTCTGAAGGGCACCATGTTGGCTACCCCTGATGTAGAGTCATTCCAGAGAGCTTTGGGGGATGAAGGACAATTACATTCCGATCTGTGCACTAGTCTGGGAGGTGCAAATCAGGTCAGGTCATAACGGCATTCACAGACATCAAATTCTTCAAGCATCCTTACTCATAGAATCATACAGTTGGTCGAGTCCAACCCCCTGCTCAATGCAGAAATCCAAGTTAACAGACCCAGTGCCTGCAGGAGGAAGGAGACCATCACTGTCCAGGGAAGGAGAGCCGTTCCTGCTGCTGCTGTCTGCCAGCCAGCCTGCCTGCTTGCTGCTGCTGCTGCTGCTGCTCGACTACCACCACCACCCTCTCCCTGTTGGACTTCTGCTTGACAGGTGTCACACCTTGCAGGACCAGGCCCCAGGTACTCAGCCAGCTGTTGCTGATTTCTTCCACCTGTCCCTTCTCCACAGGGGATATATAAGCTGGCTGGCTGAGGTGGCTTGGGAGACCCAATGCCTGCAGGAGGAAGGAGACCATCACCATCCAGGGAAGGAGAGTCGCCGCCCGCCCGCCCGCCCGCCCGCCCGCCCGCCCGCCCGCCCGCCCGCCCGCCCGCCCGCCCGCTTGCTTGCTTGCTTGCTTGCTTGCTTGCTGCTCCTGCTGCTGCTTGACTACCAGCACCACCCTCTCCCTGTTGGACTTCTGCTTGACAGGTGTCACACCTTGCAGGACCAGGCCCCAGGTACTCAGCCAGCTGTTGCTGATTTCTTCCACTTGTCCTTCTCTGGAGGGGATACATAAACTGGCTGGCTGAGGTGGCTTGGGAGACCCAGTGCCTGCAGGAGGAATGGGACCATCACCGTTGAGGGAAGGAGAGCCATTTGCTGCTGCTGCTGTTCGGTTACCACCACCACCACCACCACCACCCTCTCCCTGTTGGACTTCTGCTCGGCAGGTGTCACCGCCTTGCAGGACCAGGCTCCAGGTACTCAACCAGCTGTTGCTGATTTCTTCCACCTGTCCCTTCTTTGGAGGGGATACATAAGCTGGCTGGCTGAGGTGCCTCCTGCTTTGTCTGCCTTTTTCTGGGTCTTCAGTCATGTGCCTGGGAGAGAGGACTCAGAGCCAAGTGGGGAGACCTGAGGGGGGGCAATTAGTGTAGTGATGGGCCGAGGGAGATATGGCGTTGTGAGGAGGACTTGCCAGGTAAGGGGAATGCGGCCCAGGCACTTAATGGCTGTGCCTTGTTCCGGTCCTCCCCACACCCGCAGGTTTGTTGGTTGCCCTATCAGCCAGCTCTCAGGCCTCCGGAAGCTGCTGCTAAATGCCAGATCGGTGCATAAGAAGATCTCCCTCATTCATGATTTAATTGTGGACGAGGCAGCCGATCTGGCATGTATAACTGAGACCTGGGTGGGTGAGCAGGGGGGAGTCAGTCTCTCCCAGCTATGTCCACCAGGGTACCTGGTCCAGCATCAGGGTAGACCTGAGGGTTGGGGAGGGGGGTTGCTTTGGTCTATAGGAGCTCCATCTCCCTCTGCAAGCACCCTGTCCATGTGACTACTGGTCTGGAGTGTTTTCACCTTATGTTGGGTCAGCGGGACAGACTGGGGATTCTGTTGGTGTACCACCCACCCCGCTGCCCAACAGACTCCCTAGCTGAGCTGACGGAGGTGGTCTCGGGTGTACTGTTGAGATCCCCCAGACTGTTGGTTCTGTGGGATGTCAACATCCATGCCGAGGTCACCTTATCCAGGGCAGCTCAGGATTTCATGGTCTCCATGACAACCATGGGACTGTCCCAATATGCCATTGGCCCAACACATGTAGCAGGGCATACTCTAGATTTGGTTTTTGCAACTGGATATGGAGATGGTGATCTGAATGTGGGGGGCCTTACATCAGTCCCTCTGTCATGGACAGATCACTGCTTGCTGAAGTTTAGACTTACAGCGGCTTTTCCCCTCTGCAAGGGTGGGGGACCTATTAAGTTGGTCCGCCCCCAGAGACTAATGGATCCGGATGGTTTCCAAAGGGCTCTGGGGAGTTTTCCAGCTGATAGGGCTGGCGCTCCTGTCAAAACCCTGGTTGAACTATGGAATACATAAATGACCCAGGTGGTTGACATGATTGCTCCTGAGCACCCTCTCCTGTGTAGAGCTCGTACAGCTCCATGGTATACCCCAGAGCTGAGAGCGATGAAACAATATAGGAGATGGCTTGAGTGCAGATGGAGACGAACTCCTGGTGGATGCAATTACACACTGGTATGTGCCTATGGTAAGCTGTACTTAGGGGCAGTGAGGGCAGCAAAAAACCAATATTTTGCTGCCACTATCAAATCATCAATCTGCCGCCCAGAGGAGCTCTTCAGAATTGTCCGGGGGCTATTATACGCTGGCCCCAGGGACATGGTAGAACCATCTGAGGCCCACTGTAATGAATTTGCTAGGCACTTCCAGGATAAAATCTTTAGCATCTGCCAGGACTTAGAGTCCAGTGTTATAGCAAGGGTATCCAGAGCACAGCCTTGTCCCGATTTCTTGGATGAGTTTCAGTTGGTGCAGCTTGAGGTCATTGACAAGGTGGTTGGACAGGTTTGTGCAACCACTTCTGTGCTGGATCCTTGCCCTTCTTGGCTAATAAAAGCTAGCAGGGATGGAACAGCCGGCTGGGCCAGGGAGGTGATTAATGCCTCTCTGTGAGAGGGGGTGGTCCCTGGCTGCCTGAAAGAGGCGGTAGTGAGACCACTCCTGAAGAGACCCTCCCTGGACCCAGAAAATCTTAATAACTATAGGCCGGTAGCAAATGTTCCATTCCTGGGCAAGGTCCTTGAATGAGTAGTTGCAGGCCAGCTCCAGACACTCTTGGATGAGACCGATTATCTGGATCCATTTCAGTAAGGTTTCAGGCCTGGTTTTGGCATGGAAACAGCCTTGGTCGCCCTGTATGATGACCTCTGTCGGGAGAGAGACAGGGGAGTGTGACTCTGTTGATTCTCCTTGATCTCTCAGCAGCTTTCGATGCCATCAACCATGGTATCCTTCTGGGGAGACTGGCTGAGTTGGAGTGGGAGGGACTGCATTGCAGTGGTTCCGCTCCTATTTGGCAGGTTGCCTCCAGAAGGTGGTGCTTGGGGAACATTGCTCAGTGCCCTGGACTCTCCAGTATGGGGTTCCACAGGGGTCAGTTCTGTCCCCCATGCTGTTCAACATCTACATGAAACAGTTGGATTCGGTCATCCGGAGCTTTGGAGTGAGTTGCCATCAGTACACTGATGACACGCAGCTTTACTTCTTTTCATCTTCTTCAGGTGAGGCTGTCAATGTGCTGAACCGGTGCCTGGCTGCGACAATGGACTGGATGAGGGCTAATAAACTGAGGCTCAATCCAGACAAGACTGAGATGCTGTTATTGGGTGGTTCTTCTGGCCAGGTGGTGGATGTCCAACCTGTCCTGGATGGGGTTGCACTCCCCCTGAAGGAGCAGCTTTGTAGCTTGGGGGTTCTCCTAGAACCACCTCTGTCACTTGAGGCTCAGGTAGCCTCAGTGGCACCGAGTGCCTTCTACCAACTTTGGTTGGTGGCCCAGCTGCGCCCCTATCTGGACAGGGATAACTTGGCATCAGTTGTCCATGCTCTGGTAACCTCCAAGTTAGATTACTGTAATGCACTCTACGTGGGGCTGCCTTTGAAGACAGTTCGGAAACTGCAGCTTGTGCAAAATGCAGTGGCCAGATTGGTAACAGGGACCAGACGGTCCGAACATATAAAACCAATTCTGGCCCGCCTGCATTGGCTGCCTGTATGTTTCCGAGCTCGATTCAAGGTGCTGGTTTTGACCTATAAAGCCTTACATGGCTTGGGACCACAATACCTGATGGAACGCCTCTCCCGATACAAACCAACCCGTACACTATGCTCAACATCTAAGACCCTCCTCCAGGTGCCTACTCGGAGGGAAGCTCTGAGGGTGGCAACAAGGAAGAGGGCCTTCTCAGTGGTGGCCCCCAAATTATGGAATGAGATGCACCTGGCGCCATCACTGTTATCTTTTCGGTGCCAGGTCAAGACTTCCCTTTTCTCCCAGGCATTTTAGCATGTGTTTTTAAATTGTTTTAAATGTTTAAATTGTGTTTTAAATTGTTTTTAAAAGATGTGTTTTAAATTTGTATATGTGTTTTTAGGTACTGTAAACAGCTCAGAGAGCTTTGGCTATGGGGCGGTATATAAGTACTATAAAATAAAATAAAATAAACCACACATGACGCTCACCAGACAGCAGCAGACCCCAATGTTTGAACTATAACATGGGTGCCCAACCTGTGGCCTATTGGCCACCACTGGTCTGTGAGCTTCATTCAGATGGCCCACAGCATGTCCACATTAAATGTTCATATTGCAACACAGTGCTATACAATGCAAGAAGCAAAAGGAGTTTGAATTCTATGGAATGCAAATTGTAATACAGTGAAATACGACGAGAGAAATAAAAGAAGCAATAAAATACATTTAAACATCATGCAACACCTGGCATAGTGCTTCATAATGGCAGAAAAAGCATTAAGTGGTCTGCCGAGGCCATCAGTAATTTTCAAGTGGTCTATGGGGGGGAACGTTCAATATTTCTCTGCACATACAGGTTTATCAGCAAAAACAAAGCCCTTTGAAGATGGGACTCAGGGAGTAGACCTTATTATGACACCTGTAGAAAAATGAGCTTGATCAGCAGTTTTAACATCTGACCTGAAAGAAAGTGTGTATCTTAAGCAACAATTTCAAAAAGTAAATGAATAGTCCTAATGAAGAAAATGAAATGTTTCATGGGCATGTTCACATCCCACCAGCCATTCATTTTGTGTAAGCCTCTTGGAAGGGGGACAAATCAGGGCCCAGTGCACAGCTGTGCTCTAGTGCAACTCCAGGTCATGACAGTCCAGGCCCAGCTGTACCGTTGTGCAATTATCATTCATGACAGGTTTGGGCAAGAAGAGCTGTAGGGAAAGCTTAACTGATGAGGAAAGAAACGGAGAGGAACAAGAAAAGGGCGGTCAGGGCAGTACAACCTTGGTGGGCTAGATAGTTCATGTTATCCTAGTTTAGTAGTGAGCGGCCTGGGTTGTGGGTGACGTCCAGTGAGTACAGGGAGCAATGTCTCTCCAGACATCCTGCTAGAACTTAAATTACTGGACTGGAGGAAGTCCAAGAGGAGCAACTTTTGACCTAAGACAAACTAAACACCACCGTTTCCACCCAGAGAGTACCATTTCCTTGCCAATGACACATTCAGATCAACATAATATCAGCTGTCTTTAGCATAGCCCCTTAACTTAGGCTGCAATAATCTATACCTGGGGTGGGGAACTTCAGGCCCATGGGCCAAATGTGGCCCTCCAAGCCTCTCTTTCTGGCCCTCAGAACTCTCCCCAGGCCACATCCCCTCCCCAGCCACACCCTCTCTCTCCAGGCCGCACCTCTTATTGGCCCTGATTTGCACCCTCCTTGAGCAATTTTGGCTGTCCTTGAACACTGAGCATGCTTCTTGCTTGTCTGGATGAAGGATAGAGAGGAGAGTGTGTGCACATGCAGAAAGCAATGTACTGGACAAAGGTAAAATGTACATGTGTTGCTCTGCCCACTTTGCCTTTGGCCCCACCCACCACTGGCTGAACATTGCCCAGAAGGGAATGCGGCCCTGAAGGTGAAAAAGGTCCCCAATCCCTGATCTGTACATTTATCTGAGAAGGAGATGGTGGGTTTCCTGCATCACGCCCAGCTTGACCTCCATCAAAGAACATGTGAAACAGAAGGTGCCTCCCCGTAAACCTCCTAACTTCTGGGGTGATTAACTGAGTTTTTTCACTTTCCTGATGTGACACAATGAACTATAAAGAGAAGTATAACTTATATGTCAAGTCCAATTGTCTTGAATTCTCTGACATTTACAGAACCTACCTAGCTTTGTTCCCTAGATTATTGCTTATTCTGCCATTTCTCTGAAATATGTAATATACTTTTAGGTGAGACTGGCTAAACTGATGGATGTTTCATATGAGGCTGGGCAGAAATTCTTTCTCCTCCCACAGTTTCCCAAAAATATTTCCCCTACAAGAATAGTGGCTGGTTTTCTGTGTTCTTGCGGATGGGGTAGGTGGAGAAATTTCTCCCAACGTTTCAGGAGGGGGTTACTGCCTACCCTACTGGGTCTCACTGAGGACAATAACTGCTGGAAGAGAGCTCCATATGGTTTCTCGCCAGCCACACTTCCCAGAATGCCTTGGGAGCAACGCAAAAAACTCTTGACCATGTTGTAAAATTAAATAAGGCAAGTAAGCAACCATCTCCTCCCCCAAATCAGAGAAGTTTCTTCTCTCAACCTATCAGGAGGATTTCATTTTTCAACTCAACAAATAGTTGAAAAAGGATTTAAAAAAACACACAAAACCTTTCATCACAGCTGTAGTAACGTATACAACCCCTTCTCTAGGACACATTTTCTGGGTACATGCTCTCATCTTGATCCAGCTGTATGTGTGTGCAGCAGTCAGGACTATGCACATATAGTCCTGACAATCAGCAATCACAGGCTTGACAATCAGCAATCATGCTCTTTGAGGGAAGCAGGGGTAGGGCTAATTCCAACCCCTTGCTTCTCTTTCCAAACAGCTGATTGACACTATCAGAATTTTCTGACACATCAATATTACCAAATCTCAGCAGTTGAATCTTGGAATAAATCGCATGCACAGCATCCATTTGCACTTAGGACTCCTTGTTCAATTAGATGTGCATACACAGGAGCCTACTTTAATGCATGTAGGTTCCCTATCTGGATCGAGGAGTCCAAAGACCCTTATATTCATTCATTAAAGGTGAAAAGGATTCATCCCTTTAAAGAATTCATCCTGTAAATGAGACAAGGATAGCAGTGGATGCTGGGGACTGAATAATATTTAGTTTTCATTTTCTGTTTTAGCTTCACATCCCTATCCGTAGTATATTATGCAATATGCTATGTTGATGTCACAGAGTGAGGACAGAATGGGCTTTTTTGTTAGGCTAGCCAGCCCAATCCAATCTGGAACACATTAGCTTGTATGTGAAGGCCAATCCATACAATGGCAGTGGCCCAGTTCACATGTAATGCTAAGCCAAAACATGGTTTACTATGAATGAGTAAATATGTCAGTTCCCAGGATAAAAATCACAAGAGCAGCACTCTTCTCTGGTTTCGTCATTGCACTTAGCATTACATTTGAACCTAGGCTTGTGGTTTGTCTCCCCAAGACAAACCGCCAGCAGCAAACCGAGAAAAAACCTTAGGTTACAGCTCATGGTTTGTCTGGAGTGAAACAAACCACAAGCTTAGGTTTGAACATAATGCTAAACCAAACCATGGGTTAGCCCTGGGTAATGCACCAACTGCAGGACCCGCACACACCATAGAATCTGCAAATGCTCTTCTGTTTCTTCACCTTTGCAGTCCAACAACTTGACTTCTTAATTATATACTGGGCTATCCTTTCTCCCCTGCGATTGTTTCCAAAGTCCTAGCTTTTTGAAAATGTAGAAAGATCTAAAATGTATATATGAAGGATAAAATATGCCTGAATTACATTTCCTCTTAAGATTGTTTATGCGTGGCAGATAACGTCATTCCCAAGCCTAGGCTTGTATGGCATGAAAGACGGAAATTAGATAATAACAGAAGTAATTTCCAGGCATAAGAATGGATTTTGATTTCTCATGCTTGACACAAAAGGGTTGACAGCAGAAGTCTGTCCGTTCGTTTGTAGAACAGTACCTAATAAAAGAATCTGAATGTGCCAGACATATACATAGATCAAAAACAAGCTTAGAAATATTTTGTTGGTGAGATGGATATGCTGATGTAATGTTTTTCTAATGTACTTTAAAAGAATGGCTCATGTTGTGATGTACAAGCACTTGAAATATTGTCCCAGGGAAAATATATATTTGATTCCCCCTTTTTTAATATCAGCATTTCACAACATGGACTGATTTACTATATAGTTTTACCCTGCTCTGTTTATGTTGAACCATTAGCTGCTTTCAGGATAGATGGATTAAATATATATAAAGCTACAAATAAAGCTGGTCCAGCAAACTTAATTGAATAGTACTGAGAAGCTACACTAGAGATCAGTTTTAAAGATCCTCTAATTTAGATTCTTATCTTCAGAGCCATTCCATTGAAAAGTTCAATCAATCCAGAAAATCAATCCAGCCTTCACTCCTGCCCCCCCCAGTTCTGCTAATTAACAATTCTTCACTTAAATTCTTATGATATATAATATCATATGTCACAGGCATCATGGGTTTCTTTGCCTTCTCTGAGCAATACATTTTCTGAAAGAAGGCACAAGATTTACTGAAGGCTGGATTTAATCCCTTTGCTCCTGATTTGGGAGCACACTTACACTGTAACGGATCTCCAAATTTCACCCTAAATTCCAGACCCACGGTTCTTTTTCTTTTTTTAAAAAGTTTTCTTTTTATATATCAATCTGTTACATAAATAACATAACGTTTCAATGCAGGAGTGCAAACAACCTTTTTTTTAAAAAATGTACCCCTTCAAAGCATTTACGCACTTCAGCACACACGCACACAAAATAGTTATGAAACCGCTGAGATTCTTCAGTGTTTGAAGACGTTTCAACTGTATATGCCAGTTCCTGCAGTTACTTGGGGGTGCCCATCGCATGTTGATAGGTATACTCCCCTTTCCCCCTCCCTTTTCATAGGGCGAGCTGCCATTGTTGAATGTGGAGGTGTGCTTTATATAAGAACATATGAAAAGCCCTGCTGAGACAAGGCCCATCTAATCCAGCATCCCCTTCTCACAGTGGCCAACCATATGGCTCTGGAGAAGCCCACAGGCAGGACCTGTGGGCAATAGTAATCCCCAACATCTGGTATAAAAAGGCATCCTGCCTCTGACAGTGGAGGTAGCACATAGCCATTGTGGCTAGTAGCCAGTGATAGCCTTATCCATTGTTGGATGTGGAAGTGCTCCTTTCTTCTGAAACTAAGTATAGAGAGTGGTCTTTTCTTATTTTTTTACTTGAGTCTATGCATAAACCTGAAATGCTCTTGATTCGTAGAAGTCATTTTAGAATTCTCTCATCGAGGCTATTTCATCAAGTGCTTCAGTTTGTATTACCCACATTGGTGGTGTATAGTTAACCTGATGCTCCACTTGTTTCTCTTGTTGAAGCAAGGGTTGAACCATGCAGAGAAATGAAATCATTGTGTGTTTTCGTGTCCAAAGCAAAATGCAGGATAATAGATGGTTTTGCTGGCAGGTGTTGGCAGTGTATCAAGAAGCAAAGACTACCTAGGATTACTTGTATTAAAGTTTTTCAGCTTCTTTTTATCTACGTTCAGTGGGATACTTACTTGGCTAACACTGTTCAACAGGAGATGCTTACACACCTGAAAGCACAATTAGGAGGCGAGGATCAGCAAAATTATTATTATTATTATTTCTCTCTCTCTCCAGCAAAATGCATGTGAGAGAACAATTAGTCACTCACTCCCACTGAGTCAATAACACCTTTCCAGTGTACACCTTGACAGGATGTCGACCTTTGAAATCATAGCTTGAAACTAGCCCTTTCCTCCCTTTCTTCTAATTTGCCACGGTGACATGAGTAAGCAGAGAAAATGTGTAGAACATGCTGTCAAATCTATATGATTGATCGCACAGTCAATTTACATCTGGCATGCTCTGGTATGAGCATGTGCCACGCACAGAGAGACAATGGTCTTGGGTGGAATCTGATCCATAAGCAGGATTTGTGTGATGCCGTGTGACAAATGCCTGTCGCTCGCACTGACTAGGGCTGTCAGCTCAAAATGTAACACACTCGCCCAGTTTAGATGTGATGATTGTGGTCTGATGAGTGGTGTGCCTGCAGGCTTCCTCCTTGCCCGTTCTGTTCTTTCTTTCTCTTGTGCACCCAGCTATCTTGCCGAGCAGCCCAAACTATAGGAAACCAGCATAATTTATCCCAGCCTAAATTCAGATGGAGTAAATTACCCCATTCCAAACACCTTTCAGGAGCGGGGCTGCTGCTGGCTGAGCCAGCCTGAGCCTGGCCCTGGGAAAACAAGCCTTTAAAACAGAGGTTTTGCCAGTGTAACTTCCACTGGGTTACTAGGTCATGTGACCAAGCCGAAAGGTGTTTGGAATGCGGGTAAGTATAAAAACTCTTTGTTTCCATTATTAAACTGGTAAGCGTCAGTGAGTTAGCTTCCTTGCCAATAGTGAAAGGATAGTCAGTGGCTCAGGGGCTTAATCCTGATAAGGAATAGAATTTTTCTGAAAATCCTGATGTCCAGCTCATCCACATGGATTTTTTCTAATTCCTGCCTCACTCCTTAATCTCAGAAAGAAGTGAGCCCCCCTCCCCAGTTCCACTAAAAATATGAACAATTCTTCTATATTACATATATAATTATCATATGCATTTTATACATATCATATGCATTATTACATCAATAATGTTATGTGTATATTATTTTTGTGGACCCAGGTTTTATTCAGGATGCAAACTCTCTCTCTCTCTCTACACATGCCAGACCTGGATGTTAGGTGAATGGTTACTGACCTGAGAAGAAGCAGAGAGGAGATAGGGAGATACTGGATGGAAATCTTCCACAAATGATGGCGCCGGCACGAGAGCAGCTTCCCGCAGCCCCACTGCCTCCACTACACACTGGGGCTCTTCAAAGTCACTGTGGACTTGCAGAGCAGTGAGTAGCGCTTTCCACCCTGCCGGGAATACCACCAGCAGTTTGGGCACCAGCCCTGCCCGGACTACCAGCTCTGTCACCACCCGCTTTGCTACTACAATTGCGTTGGAGAGAGCAAGCCGCCCCAGCAGGTGCACCCACGCACCATCTTGTCCCCGTTTACACCATCATCCGCGCCATGGCCTGTGCCTTCTTTGATCCCATGCTGCCCGCCGACAACAATGAGCCAATGACAACTGGCCAACCAAGGTCTACATCTACCCGATCTATTTGCTCCATCTGCGGATGCCACCGGGGAGTTGTTCGGCCAGCCCGAGAGGTACTTACGGTGGCATCCACCACCCCGGAAGAGCTGCAAGACTATGAGGCCTGGGAGCTACCGCTGCAACATCGGAAGGCCCGCGGGCCAGACCAGTTGGTCGGCTTGCTAGTTGTCGCCGCCCTGTTTTCAATTTACCGGCGGCGGTGGTGGCGGCCTGGGCCAGGGCATGCAGACGGAGACCCCCAGCGTTAAGCTACACTACTCCTGACCTGAGCCGCAGGCCATCGCCGTTTCGGACTGGTGTACCGCCCTTTGAAATAGCTGTAAGTTCAGGTGAGATGGAATGCCTTTCCTGGATATTTTTTCTTAATTAATGTTATTTGCTATTTAATTTAATTTTTTGTACAATGTATTGCTTTATTGAAGTATTGCTTTATTGATGTATTGTATTCTTGATGTATTGCTTTGTTGATGTATTTTTATATTTATGTTTACTTTTTCTGTAAGCCGCCTTGAGGGCCGTTTGGCCGAAAGGCGGGGTATAAATAAACATTAACATATTATATGCATGTACATGTCAGGTCTCCTAAAATAACCACCACATAAGCAGATACATTCAGCAATGCATGCAACTGTATAAAATATGTATTTACTAAAATACTTCAAAACATACGCTGCAGAAATATAGAACACAGCATGGGGACTTGACTCTTTTATATATTATAGGAAATGGAGTTTTAGACCCTTTGGAGGCCCACTATGAATTGTTTGCAAGGCACTTTGAGGGTAAAGTTGCTCACCTCCATAGCAGTCTCGATGCCCCATCCACATCTACTGTAGTCCCCAGTGTGTTGTTCAGTGCAATGCCTGCTGCAACTTCTTGGGAACAGTTTCAGTTGATACAGCCCGATGACGTGGACAAGGTGCTTGCGATGATGTGGCCAGCAATGTCTCCTCTCGAGCCTTGCCCTTCTTGGCTTATTAAAGCTTGCCGAGGGGGGTTGCCCGGGTGGATCTAGGGTGTGGTCAATGCATCATTGCGGGAGGGAGTGGTTCCAGCTGCCTTGAAAGAGGCAGTGATCCGACCACTCCTGAAAAAGCCCACCCTGGACCCATTGGTTTGTGACAACTACCGACCGGTTGCAAATACCCCTTTCTTAGGGAAGGTGAATGAGAAGGTTGTGTCGCAGCAGTTGCAAGTTCTCTTGGATGAAACAGATTATCTTGACCCATCCCAGTCTGGGTTCAGGCCTGGTTATGGGACTGAATCGGCCTTGGTCGCCCTGATCGATGACCTTTATCGGGAGAAGGACAGGGGGAGTGCGACCCTGTTGTTCTTACTTGATCTCTCAGCGGCTTTTGATACCATTAACCATGGTATCCTTCTGGGTCGACATGGTGAGATGGGTATTGGAGGCACTGTTTTACAGTGGTCCGATCCTATCTCCAGGGTCGATTTCAGAGAATAGCGTTGGGTGATTGTCTTTTGGCCCCCTGGCAGTTGTGTTGTGGGGTGCTGCAGGATACCATATTGTCCCCCATGCTGTTTAACACCTATATGAAACCCTTGGGAGCAGTCATCAGGCAATTTGGGGCAAGGTGTCAGCAGATATCCAGCTCTGTTTCTCTGTAACATCTGAATCGGGAGAGGCCGTGCAAGCCCTAGACCCCTGCCTGGACTCAGTGGTGGGCTGGATGAGGGCCAATAAACTGAGTCTGAATCCTAGCAAGATGGAGGTGCCGTGGGTTGGTAGTTCCCGAGTTCAGATAATAGGTCAGTTGCTTGCTTTGGATGGGGTTGTACTCCCTCTGAAAGAGCAGGTCCGTAGTCTGGGGGTGTTCCTGGATCCATCTTTGTTGCTAGAGGCCCAGGTGACCTCAGTGGCTAGGATTGCCTTTTACCAGCTTCAGCTGGTAAGACAGCTGCAGCCATTTCTGGACCGGGATAGCCTGACCACTGTTGTCCACACACTAGTAACCTCCAGGCTGGATTACTGTAATGCGCTCTATGTGGGGCTGCCCTTGAGGTTGGTCCGGAAGCTGCAGCTGGTGCAAAATGCGGCGGCGAGATTGCTCACTGGGGCAGGGTATCGCCAACATGTCACCCCACTGCTGAAAGAATTGCACTGGCTGCCCATTTGCCACTGGGCCAAGTTCAAGGTTCTAGTTCTGGTGTACAAAGCCCTATACAGCTTGGGACCAGGATACCTGAAAGATCGTCTTACACTTTATATACCCAGTCGATCACTGCACTCTGCAGGTGAGGGCCTCCTGCAGATACCATCTTATCATGAGGTCTGTTCTGCACAACATAGGAAAATGACCTTTAGTGTGGCGGCACCTACCCTGTGGAATTATCTCTCCTTAAATATTAGACAGGCGCTGTCTCTGCTATCTTTTCGACACCTTTGAAGACTTTCCTCTTCCAACAGGCCTTTTAAGTTGAGACCTATCCCAGTCTGTGTTGGAATTGCTTTTTAATATATTTTTTAAAAAACAACAACAACATCATGTTTTTTAACCCTTTTTAAAAGATGTTTTTAAAGCTTTTTAAAAATGTGTTTAAAGTTGTTTTGTTTTGGTGTATTTTAAGGTCTGTTTTTATGATGTCTTGATGTGTTTTTAGCAGTTTTGTTTGCCACCCTGGGCTCCTGCTGGAAGGAAGGGCGGGATATAAATCAAATAATAAACAAACAAACAAATAATGTGTGTGGTTTTTGCATATACTTTCCCATGAAATTTTCACATAACTAGTCAGGCATTTTTAAAGAATGCCGTAATGTGCAATCAGCTCAGACCTAAGCAGGTGCCCATTGATACAAGAGGCAGTGCAATGCAGGCAAAGCTTGATTGGACTTTCCTCTTCTCCCAGGCATTTTAGCATGTGTTTTAAATTGTTTTACGTTTTTAAACTGTGTTTTAAATTGTTTTTAAAAGATGTGTTTTTAAATTTGTATATTTGTTTTAATGTTTTTAGTTGCCGTAAACCGCCCAGAGAGCTTCGGCTATGGGGCGGTATATAAATACAATAAATAAATAAATAAACGACCAAATTCTGTGTATAAATCCATTTAAAATGGATTCCTCCTCCATCCTCCCTTCAGCAATATTCACAGGGAACAGTTCAAGGGCGTATGGTGTAGCAGGGGTGGGAACCTTTGGCCCGTGGGTGAAAGTTGTCCCACCAGGCCCCTTTGGCCCATGATGTTGTTTTCCCCAAGCCATGTCCACTGTGGGCCAAGGTAGAAAAGCAGCTACAGAAAGCAGGACTAAGCTCTCAGCACATCACCTGATGTGCAGGGAATTCAGTCCTGCTTGGCTCAGGCATAATGAGATCATAAGAACATCCCTGCTGGGTCAGGCCAGTGGTCCATCTAGTCCAGCCTCCTGTTCTCACAGTGACCAACCAGATATCCGTGGGAAACCTGCAAGCAGAGCATGAGTGCAAGAGCACTTTCCCCTCCTATGATCCGATGATTGACAGATGGATGGCCCCGCCTACCTGTCAAAGTTGGCCCACAGGGGTTGAAGACAAAGATTTGGCCCTGTATTGTCTCACATCTTCCTTCAGGAGTGTGGGAGGAACTACTGCAGTCGCTGTCCTCAAACTAATCAAAACAGTAACAAGTATATATACTTGGCATACATTAAAACAGAATGGACATTGCTTCTGTTCAGTTGCTCTCTCCACTTCAGTATGAATGGATTTTTGCTGCCACCTAGTGGAAACCTACTACATTTACTACTACTACTTGATTAGAGAGGACATTTGGTCCAGGGCACTATTACAAGTAAACATTTATGAATTAAATATTACAGCAAGATTGGGAGAACAAAAGCAGTGTGGTGCACAAGTGAGATCAATGCTCTGAGTAATCTATCACCGTAGGTTAACCCCTCCAGTTAGCAAGCCAGTGTAATTTGCAGTGACGTACAACCCAGCCATCTCAATTCAACTAGGACAGCAATGATGTTCACGGCCCTGTCCCAGGAACAACTCCACGTTCCTATCATCTGGATTTAAGTGCCAAACTAGGCATGTGTAATTTTTATCCATGAGTCTGCTTTGTTTATTGGAGAAATCTACACTCTCCCCTGCCTTCTGGGACTGTGCTTCACGCCTTTTAACAATATCTCCCCAGCCTGGGTCATGTTAGAACAAGACTGGGAGAAATGCACTTAAAGCAAAAGGGTAAGGAGTTCTGTTCTGTTCCCTACACACTTCTTTTTATGTAAAGTAATGATAGGAACCCCCTGGCCCTCCAAATATCAATAGAATAGCCAATGGTCTGGGAAGGTGGGAAGTGTAGTCCAACGTGTGGAGAGCCACAGATTCCCCATTGCTGAAGTAACAAATAGACCCCACCCTTCATATGTGAATGAGATAAACATGTAGATGGCTGTCTCTGTCACATCTAAAAGAAGCTGCCTTTAAATCAACTGTCATTTTTTCATCTCTCTCTCTCTTTCTCCTCTATATGTCTCTGCCAGTGACAGCCAAAATCTAAGTGGTTTTTATCACAAAGAAGTTATCACTCACATGCATTTATAAATATTTATTTATAAACGTCACAAGACGTCACCCTAAGAGTCAGAAACTACTCGCACTATAAGTGCGGGGACACCTTTACCTTTTTTAATATGATATAAATCTTGTTATATCTTAATGGTTATGGTGAATACAAAAAATCTGCTGTGATTCATATCTAACTATATATTATTTTTCTAAGCTGTCATGCAGCAAGCCAGGCGAGGGCATGAGGGAAGCCAGGATGGCTGGCAGGAAAGTGGGTGACTGAGTGAGCAGAGTGGCCGGGTTGAGGGTGAACGAGGGGAGTGGGCAGCTTTGGGGCAGGCGGACGAGCAAGTGAGGCTAGTGGGACAGTGTGGAGTGAGCCAGAAAGCAGCTGGGGGGAGGATGAGCAGCTGAGGGAGGAAGTGGTGGTGGTGGTGACAGCCTGGGCAGAATGCAGATAAATGCCCTAGGTGGGGAGGTGGCTTGCTGTAAAGCAGTGGTGTGGGGCAGAGGCAGGGGTAGCAACACAGTGCAGAAACAGGTGAAGAGCATTAGCAATGGGATGCCTGGATAGGGAGTGACTTTGTGCCCACTTCTAGAGTCTGGTAGGGTGTGTGTGTGCACGCACATGCACGCACGCACGCACACATGCCACATGCATGTCAAGTGAGCAGGGCGCGGTTAAACTTTATAAGCTGGTGTCACCCCTGCTCACTCTCTCTTCAGACTGCCCTCCCTCCTGACCTACGGATGGCAGTACAGGTAATTCTGGTCACTTTGGTGCCAAGTAGGAAGATTTGCCCAGTATACTGACTGACCTGGGGAGCACCTGGGTTTCATCACCTATTCTGTACTCTATCCAGAAAGAGTTGGCTCACCCAGTTTCCACACCCATTTGTGCAGTTCTCTTTTTGTAATGAAGATGATTTACATTTATTTGTAGCTTTTTATTTTTACAAAAGTGACTCAAAGCAACTTACAATGTAAAAACAAACATTAAAACCAAATATAACAAGATAAAATAATGGGATCATCCAATACACACACACTAATATATAGCTTTTTTGTGACAGCACTCATTGGTACTGAGTACCAGCACTGTCGTATCTCCCCCTGCCAAAACCCACTCTTCAGGAAGAAAGTTTTTTTTTACTTTAGGTTTTCTTATCCCGCACACTACCAGAATATCTACTTCCACGCTCTGCCTGGAGCAAGCAGAGATCCCAATTCCACACACCGAGTTAAGGAAAGCTGCTGCTATGGACCTTGTTTTCTTCTCCAACCCCCAGCCTTTGCTTACAAACCAGAGCTTGGAAGATTAAGTCTAAAAAGTAATAAATTACAGTTACAGTTACATGCCCCCCCAAAGTAGTAATTACCGTTACAATTACAATTGCTCTGAATGCAAATGATTACTTTACTTTTCCTCCAAAGTAATCACTACAATTACATTTCAGTTACTTTAAAAAAACGCCTACAAGGTGCTGGCCTTGGCTCCTGCACATCCAAGTAGCCTAAAACAACATTAAAAATAAACAAACACATACAGAGGTAGTAGAATAATTATTTTTATTCATAAGATAGCAATAGTGGTCTCTCTGCTGGTAAGGGTGGTGGGGAGGGTGGCTGAGGCCACTACTCAGATCTTTGCACGTCATACCAAGTGCAACTCCACCCTCCACTCAGCCAGCAAGCATAATCTCTCTCTTAACCACCTCCCAGACCCTGCCACACCACCAACTAAGGGTCACTCACTCAAGCAAACATTTTCCCCTGAGATGCAAAACAGCTAAAATACTGCAAATGCAGCACAGTAGCCAGAGAGGGCGATGGGGGCCACTTTCTGTGCCAAGGGCAAACACAGTACTCTCTCTCTCTCTCTCTCACACACACACACACACACACACACACACAGTTTGGCACCCGAGCACAAGCAAAGCAGGCTCCATCCCTTGCTGCAAACTGAGGGGTTGCCAAGTCTCCAGTTTTCATACAGAGACTCTGGATTTTTGGATCCTCTCCGGTGTGCCCTTCTTCCGCCCGGCGGTGGTGGCGGTGAGAGAACGGCGGTGAGAGCGCCATGAAGGAACGCCCCACGACGGTGAGAACGCCGCAGAGAAGCACCCAGCGGCGGCGGTGGCTAGTAGTGGAAAAACGCCATGGCGGAGCGACCGGCGGGGCGAGAACATCGCGGAGGAATGCCCGGCGGCGGCGGCGAAAGAATGCCATGAAGGAGAAGCTAGGCGGCAGTGAGAGCACCACGGAGGAGCGCCTGACGGCGGTACTGGCAGTGGCAAACGAGGAGTGCCTGGCGGTGGCGGGGACGGTGTGGAGCGCTGTAAAGGAGCGGCTTGGTGGCAGTGAGAACACCACGGAGGGTGCTGGTGGTGGAGATGGCAGCGGCAGCAGCTCGGCGGCGGTGAGAGCACCGTCGAGAAACGGCTGGTGGAGGAAGGAGAGCTTTTGGAGGAGTGGCTGACAGTAACGATAGAACGCCACAAAGGAAGACCGGGCCACTAGGGACCAGTAGTGACTGTGGAGATCGCCTGGGGAGTGTGTGGAGGGTAGTTGGGGGTGAGATGTAGGTTGTCTCCCTGCCTTGAAGCGTAGAGCCGACCGCAGAGAGATGGGTAACGCCGTGGGTTGCGGCCGAGTAGGTGTGGGAGTGGGTTGAGCGGGAGCGTGTTGAGACATTTTGGACCTGGTGGGCGCCTGTGCTTGCACTCCAGGTGGTTGCATGTGCTATTCCAGAGCGGTTGAGGTGGTGGATCAAGAGCAAGGTGTGATAGTTCAGAGTATTGTCTCCCTGCCCTTGTAACTTGTATTCTAGGGAAGGGAAAGAGCACCAGTAACACATCAACTCTGACTACCCTGCCCTTGTGGCTTATACTCAAGGGAAAGGGAAAGAACATCAATAATACGCCAGCTCTGACTACCCTGGAAGAACTGGATCATGACTGTTGTATGTTAAGCCCTGGATTGTGAGTTGTGTGTGACAGGAATGGTATGTATGAATGTATGAATGTGTAGTGGTTGTGATTTATGTATATTTTATCAGTGTTGTTGCAGTTTGATGTAGCCCTCCCATTGATTGAGGGAGTGGCTGTCTATTACCGGAGTGACGGGGATTATGGAGGTGGGCCTCCGTTTTTTATATTGGTTAGGATGGGTGGCCTGTCCATTGCGTGGACAGGGATAGGGGCATGTGTAGATCGGGGTGGTTGTGACAGAGAGGGAGGGGGGCCAAGCTATACCAAGACTGGGCGGCAGGCGCTGGGTTGATGCTGGGGGCAGACCATGTCAGTCTAGAGGAACAAGAGATAGATGCGTGATATCCATCCCTTGTTCCGGGTCTGCCCAAATCCAGAAGACAACTGGGAGATGCAGGATTCCTACTGACCTTCGACTGTTGTTGTGTAATGCCAGGTCTGTGTCACAAAAAACATCTGTCATCCATGATATGATCTTGGATGAATGCGCAGACCTGGTGTGCGTTACGGAAACTTGGTTGGACGAGGCCTCAGCTCCCATTCTTGAGGCCATGTGTCCACCAGGTTTCCGTTACGCACAGCAGCCGAGGGTGGGAAGGTGGGGAGGGGGAGTGGCAGTCATCTATCGGGAATCTTTGGTTTTCACCAGACCTCCGCTCCTGCGGACCAAGTTTGTTGATTGCATGTACTGGAGGTTGGGCCGGAAGGGCAGTTTAGGGATCCTGCTTGTGTACCGCCCGCCCCACAACACGGCAGACTCCCTGGCCGAGGTGCTCGAGGTGGTCTCGGATGTGCGAGCATTGTCCCCAGAGCTGTTAATTCTTGGGGCCTTCAACGTACATGCTGAGGCCACTCTCGTTGGAGCCCCTCGGGATTTCCTGGAAACCATGGCTTCCTGGGAACTGCACCTTAGTAATACTGAGCCCACCCATGTAGCCGGTCATGCTCTTGACCTTGTATTTGTCCTGAGAGAGGAGGGAAGTGTTCTGAAGTTGGGGGCTATTTCTTTTACCCCCGTGTCATGGTTAGATCACTATCTGGTGAACCTTGACCTCTCGTTGCCACACACCCTCTGCAGGGGTAAAGGACCTATTAGAATGGTCCGTCCCAGGCGCTTGATGGATCCAGATGGATTCCTGACTGCGCTTGGGGAATTGGAACCTGCTGAAGGTCGCTCGGTCAAAAACCTGGTGATGGAGTGGAATGAGGGGATCACCAGGGCATTAGACCGGGTTGCCCCGAAATGTCTTCTCCCCCTGAACAGAACTCAGATAGCATTGTGGTATACACCCCGGTTGCGTAATCTGAGGCGGGAGGTGAGACGACTAGAAAGCCAGTGGCGGAAATCTCGCTCCGAAGGTGCTCGGACACAGGTCAGAGCAGCAGTAGCTGCCTACCAGGTGGCAGTAAAGGCGGCAAAGAAGGAGTTCTTTGCGGCCTCTATTGCATCCGTGGAGTGCTGTCCCAGGAGGTTGTTCCAAGTGGTCCGAAGCCTGGTTGGTCCAGTTGCCCAGGTACCCTTGGAACACTCTAAGGCCTCCTGTGACAAATTGGCAAAGCACTTTGCTGATAAAATCGAACACCTAAGGAGCTCAATTCCATACGCCATGGATACAGTGAATGAACCAGAGTTGACCATTTGCAATCCGGTCCCTTGGGATCGGTTTCGACCTCTCCCTTCTGAGGAAGTGGACAAGGTGCTTTCATCTGTGAAGCCTACCACCTGTCTGATTGATCCTTGCCCATCATGGCTCCTTGTGAATTGCAAGGAGAAACTGAGCGAAGGGATTAGGGCGGTGGTAAACGCATCCTTAGCGGAGGGTGTAATGCCACTGGCCCTCAAGGAGGCAATTATAAAGCCTATCTTAAAGAAGTCCTCCTTGGATCCCCAAATTTTGAACAACTTTCACCCATTTTCGAATTTGCCCTGGTCACCTCTCGATTAGACTACTGCAATGCGCTCTACGTGGGGTTACCCTTGAAAACAGTCCGGAAACTTCAACTGGTACAGAATGCGGCAGCTCGTTTACTTACAAACAGTCGTCGCCGTGATCATATTATGCCAGTATTATTCAATCTACACTGGCTTCCAGTAGTTTTCCGGGCCCAATTCAAGGTGTTGGTGTTAACCTTTAAATCCCTATACGGTTCCGGCCCAGTTTATCTGAAGGAGCACCTCCAGCACCACCAATTATGCCGCCCGACAAGATCAGCCACACAGGGCCTTCTCTCAATCCCACCAACAACAGTAGCTAGGTTGGTGGGGACTAGAGAGAGGGCTTTTTCAGTGGCGGCCCTCACTCTCTGGAATTCCCTCCCGTTCAATCTTCGGCATGCCCCTTCCCTGGATATTTTCCGCCGAGCCTTAAAAACTTGGCTGTTTGGACAGGCCTTTGGGACCGCTGGGGTGGGCTAATTTACATACTGAATGCCTGTTGTTATCTACTGCATATGTTGTTATTTTGTTATTGCTGAGTATATCATATTTTATTGTATTTACTGTATTTATTGTATTTTATTGGAATTTAATATGTACGTCGCCTAGAGTGGCTTCGGACAGATGGGCGACCTAAAAATTAAATTTACATTTACATTTCCATTGTCATCTTTCACTTCCACAGTTCTTTATCTCCATTCTGCTGCTGCCTCCTTCTCCTCCTTTATCCGTGTTCTGGACCTTCGGCTCCTTTTTCCCTCCACTCCATTCTTCACTACCACTATCTGTTTTTTTAAATAATTGTTTTCTCCACTCCACCCCGTCTCACTCTCCACCTCCTCCCTCATCGCCTCCTGCCCATCCACAGGGCATGAGGAAAGAGCGACACTGCACAGAAGCTCAGTTTGAGGCACATGATCTTCATCCACAAATCAAAGGAGCAGAAGACTTCACCTGCCCCCCCCAAGTAATGCCCAAACTTCTGGAAACATTACAATTACTCCACAAAAGTAGTAATATTACTCCTAGTTCTATTACAATCAAAATGTAAAGGAATTACCCACTCATTACTCAAAAAATAATGAATTACAAGTAATTTGTTACTTGTAACTAGTTACTTCCAAGCTCTGTTACAAACAACTATGGAAACAGAAGGCCTCAACTCCTCTGGATACTTTATAGTCTCTAAAGATCCCAGCTATGGATTGTTTGTTCTTCTGCTACCAGTAACTGCTTGTCTCTACTGGGAATCTTGCTGCCACTACTAATAACTGTTTCTGCCCTTACTTGCCTTATGTCAATCTACTGTGTAGCTTTGTCACTAGTCATAATTAAACTTGTTCTATCTGGTAACTAGGCCAAGAATCAGGCATGTGCTAAAAACAAATGATTTTTTAAAGGGGCGTAAGAAATATAAACATGTTTACTCCATATTCATGTTCTGGTGGGGCGTGTGGTTTGCCTCATTGCTTTTGTCATCCAGACCAATCTGCTTGCAGGCAATTTAATCTCTCTTTTTTTTTTGCATGTGGCACATTTGAATCTGGATTGAATTGATTCTGCCATTGTGTGCCAGGCCACATTGTTGGGCTCTAAGACTCCACTCCTAGCCCCATCCGCTCATGAACAGATGTGTCTCTTTGTCTCTGAAAGGTTGAGGAATGTGCCATGGTCAGATTGGGTCACAGAGCTAAAATTCCCACTGGGCTTTGCCTCTGGGCAGCCCTCGGCAAGTCACTATTTCTCACCCCAATTACAGAGGAAACCCATATGTCTTTCTGAGCCTCTTGGATACCAAAGTATCAGGGGGGGGAACCTTGAAGATAGTCTGCTCTTTGTAGTTCCTCATATTGCAGGGTTTTTTTGGGGGGAGGGAGGCTCGAAATAGCTTTCATATGGTTGAGCAAAAGCCAGGCTGCCGTGCCATCTACTATCCCTACACAAAGTATACAAGTAATTGCAAACCATGTTATTTTTTTTAAATAGCCAATCCCATGCTGTGTAATGAGAGACAGTGAGGCCAAGTGGTTAAGGTGTTGGACTACGACCTGGGAGACCAGGATTCGAATCCCCACACAGCCATGAAGCTCACTGGGTGACCTTGGGCCAGTCACTGCCTCTCAGCCTCATGAAAACCCTATTCATAGGGTCGCCATAAGTCGGAATCGACTTGAAGGCAGTACATTTACATGTTATGCTTTCTAAAGCCCTCGGATAATATTTGGCATGCAATAAGGATTCTGCTTGTCAACGGTAAAATTCTAGCCCAAACTTTGTTTGAGGGCTGATCTGATCTTTTCATAGGGATTTGCTGGGATGTCTTAGGCAAGACATTTGTGCTTGGGGTGCTAGGTGGGAGGGGCATACAATATCACATATCTCCATCTAAACCACCATCCAATCAGGAAGCATGTTTTCTGCCATTTTAATTCTCTGGGATGCCCCATTGTCCTTGTGTCAGGGTGAGGTGACCTGTGTCAGGAAGGAACCATGAGGGGAGGGACAGCAGGAATTGGTGTCTGAACGGTGACACAGGATGGTGTTAAAAAATGTTGGCAAGGGGGTCAATTTGGACTCTACTTCATGCACTGTGCCCAGCAGAATCTGTCAGGGCTGGTTTTCTAGATTACTGTAAAGAAAGAAAAACCTTTGCTGTTTTGGGCAGACTACAACAGATTTGATTGGGGATTTTGGAGAGGGGGGCTTCCTTCTTAAACATGCTTCAGGCACTGACATATAAACGATTAGGGTGGCTGAGCAACAGGCTGCTTCCCCCCAAATGAGTGGGGCCCATTGGAGTGGCTCAAAGGGCCACAACCCACCCACCCCCGCCAGTCAGCTGTCCTAATGGCATAGTTTACTTTCAGGGTTTAGACCAGGACAGCAGGCTGTGGCTCTGACAGCTGCACCAGCAGTGGTCATGGCAGCTTATTTGTGATGGGAGAGGTTATCCCAGGCTACGCCTCCTTTCCCATGATCCTTTGAACTTCAAAGGCGAATCTGCTAACAAGTTGGTATGACAGAATGTATCTATTCCTGGGATCACGGGAGCTGAACTACAGCTCCCATCATCCCTGGCCATGGCAGTTTGCATCAGCGGTTATAGAAGAAAGAGTTTCAACAAACTCCCTCACCCAAGGAGTCGTTGATGTATCACTATGCCCTCAGACATCCTTTTCAGCTTTTAAAGGCGTGCCAGGGATGGAGGAAGGGCCTGGCCTGCCACTTCTGTCCAAGAAAGTGTTGCACTGGTGGAAAAGCTCTCTCTCTCTCTCTCTCTCTCTCTCTCTCTCTCTCTCTCTTATTTGTCACTTACTGCAAAATGTTTGCCTCAGAACAACTTACAATTTACATTAGAGCAGGCTACCCTATCCTGGCCCTCAAGGCATCCTCCATGAGGATCAGCAGGTGCTGATGGGGTGTATGTTAAGTAGATTATAGCTGAGCTGTGCTGCATAATTCTGCTCACAGGCATCAAGCAGGGCATGTGCGTTTACAATTAAAACAGTATCAAAAGATATCCAGAGCAAGATGTAAGGCCCTGATCTATGACTTGATTTCTTGAGAGGGCTGATTTATGAATGAAGTCAAGGGTGGAATACTGTGAAGAAATCCTGTCGATGTGTACAAGGTTTTATTGCGTGCTATGTAATGGATGGGGTGATAGTGCTACTGGAAGTTTTCACTCTGGTTCAGTCATAAGATGGTTTAACAGCCACTGGGGGCTTAGTGGACAGCCTGAGGAAGGGTCGGTGGTGGAATTCTTAGTATGCAAAGGAGGGATTGAAGGTACACATGTTTGCATTTGTGGAGATAGGTTTGGAATTTTCAGTCAGATGGTATGATTGGCTGCTGGTCAACCGAGAGAAAGTTCTTAGAGGTTGTCAGTCAGAAGGAGTCAGCCAGAAGAAGACAGCAGAGGAAGAGGACTGGGGCAGAAGAAGGAAGAGCTGGGAGGCAAGTGGAATAACAAGGGGCAGATCCACATCTTATATTTAAAGCACATCCAACAGACATTTAAAGCAGATGGCATTCCCCAAAGAATCATGGGAGCTGTAAAATTGCTGGGAATTTGTAGCTCTCTGAGGGACAAACCATAGTTCCCAGGATTCTTTGGGGGACATCATGTGATTTAAAAGTGTGTTGGATGTGCTTTAGATGTATGGTGTGGATCTGTCCTTGGTGGCCCAAGACTTGCTGAAGATAGCTGAATCATTTGGCTCAGGCTGAAGTGGCAAAGGGAGAATGTCTCTGCAGAGCTGAGGGAAGGAGTGAGAAGCAACTTTGAATGCTGGGCTCTGGTGACTGTTAGGAGTGCCAGAGAGAGGTTTTCCAAGGCAAGACGAGTCAGACAAATAAAAGAGGTTTCCAGCAGTGACGTCAGTTGTAATGTTGGTGAGGTTTAACCGGAGCGGAGAGAATAAAATGGCAGTCTAGCTAAAGGGTTCTAAAAGAGTTACTATTTCCTTAAAACTGTCTTGGTTTAACATTATTAGTTGAATACTAGGGAGGCTCCACCCCCTGCTCGCTGTGCTCACCAACTCCCCTGCTCACCACCGCCCTGCTCACTCTGCTTGCCAACCCCCACCCCACCAACCCCAACCGCAACTCCTCTGCCACTCCCTCAGGCACCCCACTCCCATTGCTAAACTACTTGCCTTGCCTGTTCCTACCCTGCCGCTGCTGCTGTAGCCATCCTGAACAAAGAGTGCCACCATGCAGCACAGCGCAGCTAGGCCACACACCAGCTTCCTGCTGCCACTGCCGCCCATGAACAAATGCTGCCTTGCCTTCTTGCTGAGGCAGACAGTGGCAAGTGGAGTGAGAGACCTCTAGGTGTGTGTGTGCGAACCTGTCTGTGGCACTGCAAACTGGGGTTTCAAAGGAACACTTTGAACTCTTGATTGTTGTTGTTATTTATTAGATTTGCTAGTTGTTTCATACCTGAAGGTCCCCAAGCAACTTACACAATGTTAAAACAAAACAAATAAAACAGACTGTAAAAACATAACAATAAACAACAACAAAACAATAGCAATACCATCCACACCCAGCCACAGGAAGGTCTGGCAACATATTAAAAACAAAACATCATCTCCATCTATCAAATGTCTGGGAGAAAAGGCAAACTTTGCCTGGCACCGAAAAGATGATAATGAAGGCATCAGGTGGACCTCATGTGGAGCATATTCTACAGTTGTGGAGCCACAACTGAAAAGGCTATCTCCCTTGTCACCACCCTCCAAGCCTCCCTCATAGAGGGGACCTGGAGAAGGGCCTCAGAAGAAGATCTAAGGATCTGGGAGAAGTTTTCCAGAAGATGTTGGAGTCCTGAGCCATAAAGCGCTTTATAGGCCAAAACAAGCACTTTTAATTGGGCTCGGAAGCGTACAGGCAGCTAGTGCAATTGGAACAGGACAGGTGTTTTATGCTCTGTTTGCTTTGAACGCGTCAACAATTGGCACCTGCATTCTGCACTAACTGGATCTTCTGAACTGTTCTCAAAGGCAGCCCCACATAAAGCGCATTGCAATAATCCAACCTTGAGGTTACCAGAGCATAGATTACTGTAGCCAGGTTATCCCTGTCCAGATAGGGTTGCAGCCTAAGCTAATGAAAGGCACTCCGTGCCACTGAGGCTACCTGTGCCTCAAGCAACAGCAATGGATCTAGAAGAACCCCCAAACTACGAACCCACTCCTTCAGGGGGAGTGTGACCCTATCTAGAGCAGGTCACACATCACTGAGCCTGTCAAAGAAATCACCCACCAATAGCATCTCAGTCTTATCTGGATAAGATAATTCATTTCATTGGCCCTCATCCAGTCCATTATTGCAACCAAGCACTTATTTAGCACATCCACTGCCTCACCTGCAGAAGATGAAAAGGAGAAATAGAGCTGTGTGCCATCACAACACACTCCAAAACTCCATATGACACCTTTCAGCAGTTTCATGTACATGTTAAACAACATGGGGGACAGAACCATCCCCTGTGGGACCCCATACTGGAGACCCCACAGAGCCGAGTAATGCTCCCTGAGATCCACCTTCTGGAGCCCACCATCTAAGTAAGAATGGAACTACTGCAATGCGGTGCCTCCAATACCCAACTTGGGCACTCACGGCAGAAGAATACCATGGCTGATGGTATCAAAAGCCGCTGAAAGATCAAGGAGGATCAACAGAGTCACACTCCCTCTGTCTCTCTCCTGACACAGGTCATTGTATTGGGCTACCAAGGCAGTTTCTGTACCAAACCCAGGCCTGAAATCTGATTGAAATTGATCTGGAAAATCTGTCTCCTCAAAGAGTTCTTGGATCTGGTTGGCAATCATCCTCTCGAGAACCTTACCCAGAAAGGGGACATTTGCTACTGGTCTAAAATTATTAGGATCTTCCAGGTCTAGGGTAGGCTTCTTCAGGAGTGGTCTTTTGCAGGAGCAAGGCACTGCCTTTGGAAGTTGCTCTGCACAGCTCTCACATCGGAGATGGAAAGGAGAAGGGCAGGGAAGCTTGCAATGCCACTTTCACTGTGGTTCTCAAGCTTGGGAACCCCATACAAGGGATTTTAACAGGTCAGTGGAACAACCCACTTGTCAAAGTTGTCCTGCAGGGCTGGAGAACTACATTGCAAAATGTGGAGAAGTGTGAATTTCAAAGGATGGCTATGTTTTGCTTCACATATTATTTCAGAAAGTCTGGATTTGGTAGGTTTACCTTTAAATGTAAACTGAATCTCTAAACACCAAGGCCGCAATCGTCACCTCCCCCACATTCATCTGATGGAAAGGTTGCTCACCTTCACTCGTGTCTGGATTTGCCAGTCAGCAGCCCTGTAGTCAGGCTGGAGCAAATGGGTACACCCTCACAAGCAGTGCTTCACCTCCCCCTCAGTTTTTTGTTTTTAGAACATTGTCCTTTTAATTTGTGACATACCTGATAATGACAGCCTCCATTTAAAGAATGTCTTGTTTTAAGAACAGGAGCAATTTATGAATAGGAGGGACCCTCTGAATAAGGCAGGGCAAGTGCACTACAAAAGCCTCAACTGGAAGAGCCTCCAAAAGTCTGCTCACTCAAGACTTTCTCTGACTGAGGGTGGATTTTTTATGATCACAGTCACCCTCTAATTATTTAAGTAATCCTGAAAAAAACAGCCTGTATATTAACATGACTGTTGAAGAGTTAAATATTACAATTTTGTATTAGGGGCTAGAGTTAGACTCCATCCCTTGGACATTCGCTCTGCTTTTCTGTTTCTGTTTCAGTTGTGTTCTCTACCCAGCCAGTGATAAAGAAGCATGTTTGTGTGCGTGCAGTAAGAAGAAAGAACTTGTTTATTCTGCAGTTATTATGATAGGTAGAACAGATTGAGTGCTTATTGCTAAAGGGTGCAATAAAGAGACCTTAGAGTGAACTGAAAAAATATCTACCCTAAGTTACTCTTAATTGTTTTAAAGCACTCACTATAATCACAATCATAGTGGTTATTTCTTTTTTCTTGAATACTTGATGACAAAGGATGAAAACAGTCCTAGAGGCATAGAAATACTGCTATAGACACTACAGTTAGCTGGCTGGCTGGTCACCTACATTGTAACTCAGGCCAAATTTCTGATTGTCTTAGTATGTGCAGCTCAGCATGAGGGCTTTTCAGGGGTTCTGGGCAGAAAAATGAACCCAACCACTAGTAAAACCAAGGGGGAAAAATCCCTGTTTCCACAATTAGTTTCCAGTTGCTAAGTTACTCCTTTGTATAGCAACCAGTTGAAAAGTTTTCCCTTGATTATCCAACAGGAAGGAAAATCTAAAAGTCAGGAACAAGACTAGAAGGAGGACCCTCAAGGAGGAGTTAACAAACACCCTGAAGTGTTTATTTTCTCTCTGCCTTTCCCTAAATTTGTAGTTTGGACAAGTTTGTTTTTCAAGTGGAATGAGATACCTAATCCAGCATCAAAGCCAAGCTCAGGATCTCACTGTCATTACCAAAGTAGTTCAGTTCCTGAAGAATCTGAACACAGGGACAGGCCATAGGTGAAAGAGGACTGCACCTATAGGCAAAATCAAGTTTTTGAGCCTTTCTGGAGATGTCTCAAAAAATGGTGAGACAATTCAACGGATTAATCTTCATTCATACTCTCTGGATGGAGGAGGAATGAGGTGCATGGTGCTCACATCCCCTCCACCAGTGAGTGGGATGGGGGGACTGGTTGGTGCTATGTATCTTCCCCAGAATGCCCCACCTAGAAATGTGGTTGCCCCCACTAGCACATTCAGAAGTGCAGGGTCCCTTCATGTTTGTCACAGCCATCCCCCCTTTTTTGCTGCTGGATTGAGAATGAGATCCTTGTTAATGCCTTCTCCACAACAAGAGATGGCACTAGGAGCCAATAAGCATGAAAGGGGAGTTTTAGCTACTGAGAAGAGTCTTCTCACAAGCTGACTCACCTTTCACTCTGATTGGCTTGTAGGATTCTGGAGACATAGGGACCCTGCTGGGACACTGTTCCCAAAAAAGTAATGGGTTTAAGACCCCTGAGACCCTGGACAATTACATTCCTGGCTGCCCCACCTAACAAGGAAAACTGGCTACAGGGCTGCCAGGCAGGCCCTCCAGTTGCTAAACTCTAGTCTAAGGGGTCTGCTATCCAAGGCATACATTTAAAGATGGGTCAAGGTGGTGTAAATGGTCTTCCCATATCTTAAAAAATAAAGTGAGGGTGACGTTTTGCCTTTCTCCCCCTCCCCACTTCAGCAATAATATCACTGGCTTTGGCAGTGACTATTTCTGGAGGAGGGCGGGCGGGAGAGAGAGGAAAGATAGTTGCTATTAATGATTCTCTATTTCTCCTGGCAGCATTAGTCTTGGCAGGTGAGTTACAGCACAATAAAGTCTATGGTGACCTTTCCTTATTCCACTCTGGCTACAAGTGGATAAAGTTACCCACCACTTTCAATCCTCATACATTGTGAAGTGCGCCTAGCTGTCATAAAGTGTGCTGGCTTCCCACCCAGAGGGAGCTATATTTCATCTGCAAGTGCAGTGATCCCTACCCTGCTATTATTGCACTGCACACAATGCCTTCTGTAAAGTACCTTAGGGGTCTGATTCTTCTAGAGGAACGGCTTTATGCAATTGAAAGACAGGTTCCTAATGGGCTGCAGCTGAATGCTATATTAGCCTCCCTGGATTATATTTAGGGCTTAATTCATGACAGATAAAAAATGTGAAGAGTGCTAATAATGTATCTGCCTGGGCATCACCAGTCTCCCTTCCCTAAAGTTTTGGGGCTGGATTTATTAAAGTATGCATTTAATATTTCATTCACACCAAGGTCATGAGTACAAACATGCCCTTGCCTACTTCCACAGTAACTTGTGCATCTGTCTCGCCACTATGTCTTTGTATATCATTCTTGCATGTGTATTATACAGCCACAAGAGTGGCAGTATACGACGTGGATTTTTCACATTCCACAATGTTAAATTGAAAATATCCCCATGCCATTCTGATGCTTCCCATAAGCTCATTTCAAAACAAAACCTTACAAAACTTATAGTCCTCAACTCAGAAATGCTTGCTTAACAACCCTGTAAATTTTCATGGCGATACACAAAACAGTGAGAGAGAATCGAGAGTTCAAAGTCTATAAAGAGAGAAAAAAACCCAGACCCCTTTTGGACTTTGTAAAAATGCAAACACAATTTGGGTTGTTCTTTCATAGGCCAATCCACTTCCTGTGTAGCTTGGAAGCAGTTGGTAAGGTGTGCCTCTGAGCATATGGTGAGTGGTGGCAACACCTGCCATCTCTAAAGATGGCACATGTTACCAAATTCTTCCAAGCTACACAGGAAGCAGATTGGACTGTGAGAGACCAACTCAAATTTTGTTTGTATTTTTACAAATTTGTAGGGCAGTACAATATCTCAGAGAGGAGGTCAGGTCTCCTGCTCCCCTGGTGCATTCACTATAGCTGCCCAATTTCCCTGCTTTTTAATGTTTGATAGAAATATCTGTGGGCTATAGGGATGTTCTTAAATCACAAGGTTTTTTTTGCCTATTAGTGAATATAACTAAATAGCTTATGTATGTACTGTATGTATGTATGTATAGATACATACATGCACAGATATGTTCCTGGCTTCCACACTTGAACATATATATATATCAAAACAGTTTATATTCTGCAAGCAGAGATATGTTCCTGGCTGCCTCCGGAAACCTCTCCTCTCCCAATCTGATGATTTTTAAAGTAGATGATGGGGGACAGTGTCATCCCTTTAACTCCTGTCTCATAGGTGGTCTGTCCTGTTTTCAGACTTCCGTCCTTGGCTGCTATTGCACACCCTTCTCCACCAGTCTAAAGCTGCCTTGTAGCTTTCACAGCGCAGCATTTCATCCTATCCCTTTGCTTGCTCTGTGCTGGGGATCTGGCTGCCATTATAAGGAGGAATTCACACACACCAGGTTTCAAGGTAGAAAATTGGAATAACAGCTCAGAAATGACTGCATTCATCATTCCTGTTGGCTGTTTACCTTTATGGTTTTAATCTTACTATGTTTGATCATTATACTTGCCTTTTGAATTTGAAAAACATGCCTGAAATTACTGTGTCCAATGTTTAGACTTTTCTGATGATCAGAGTATCTTGGATTATATGTGGGGATGTCAGAAATTTCTGACAAAAGTAGAACTGGGAGCAGAAATCGCTGATGTTTGCTTATTTGTCCCATGTCCAGAACAGAAATCAATCCAGCAAATATGAGCGGTATTCACTGTTGTTGCTGCTTTCAGTCTGCAAATGTTACGTAATTGATTGCATTCCCTGTCCCCATTTGCATTGCATTTCCTCTGCAGTGAAATGAGTGTGGTGTATGCAATGAAAATGTAGTTTATGTAATGGAAAAGTTACTTTTTTAAACTACAACTCCCATCAGCCCCAGCCAGTAACTTTTCCAAGCTCTGTAATTTACTTAATTAATTACGTAAGTTATGCTATTTCTCCATAGTTGACAGGGAAACAAATAATGATATATTTTTTAGCAGAAGGCCAACTGCAGTGGAAACAGTGCAGCATGCTACAAATACAGGGTTGAAACACTACATGGTTTCTCAACATTTGCAAAGTTACCGCTGAATGTAGGTGAGCTGATTTCATGACAAGTGCTTTGCCTGAAGTGTAGAGCCTGCCCAAGATATTTTGCTGCCTGAGGCAAAGGACAATCTTATTCCAACATGATGATGATACATCATCTTTCATCACACTTGGAGGCAACAGGTTAGCTTACAGAATGCAGGCCAGGGCATGTGGCACACATACCTCTGTCATCTAATAGCTCGCCACTCTCCCGTGCCTGAGGCAATTGCCTCACTCTGCCTAATGGTACAGTCAGCACTGTGAAAAGAAAAAAGATCTGTTTGTAGTGTAGGAATGGGGAAGACATTTGTTTGATTTGCATTTTAACATGAATCTACCGAATTCACACTTTCCAAATCAATATACCAATTGAAACATAACCATCCTTTAAAATTGACAATTCTCTGAATTTTGTAATAAAGGTCTCCAACCAAAAAGGTTCATATATTAGGGGAAAGCACACACAAAAATACAAAATAATGTACAAAATGCATTATATTATGGAAATTGCACAAATGTGCATAGTAGGAACAGGTGAAACCCAAAAGGCAAATGTTAGAAGACGTGTAGGAAAGTAAGACAAATTTTGTGCTGACTTTTTTTAAAAAAATGCAGACTGATGTGGAAATGGGGCAAACTGAACTTCATAATAGAAAAATGATAAATTGAGAGAAGCTGAAATTGACAGATTCACCCATCCCTGTTTCATCATTTTATAAGTGAAATGAGTCTGTTTTTGGTTCTATATAGCAGCCTTCAAAACAGAATTCTTTTTTTTCTTCAGTAGATGGCACTGTTTGCCAAACTGAGCAGTTTTAAAGTGCAATGTGACTAAACATTTTGCAGAAGAAATAGTTCTGTCAGCATTGAAGACAAGGAACAGCACAACGCTCCTCTAGTCCAAACTTCTATGGAGCTGATCAGTTTCTCATTTCAAGGAAGACAAAACCTGGGTTTAACTTCTGTGGTTGATAGAAGCCCGTTAAATAATTTCAAGCACAAATCTTGAGCAGATTTGCATGTTTATACTTGTTCATGTCATTTTTAATCTAAATTGTTTCCCCTCCACCAGGATTTGTTCTTACCCACCCACCACTTTTGTCAAATGCTGAAGAATTTGTTAGGTGAAAGCAATATCTTGCTTATGCCTTAATTGCGACCCAGGCGTGAAATAAGACGCAGACACAATATGTTGGGTTAAATAATGGGCCACTTTATTAACCAAATTCATATTATGATAATGAACCTGCAGAAGGGAACATAACTGTGGGATTCTCCTGATGAGCCAGACAAAGCCTGCTTGCAGCTATTTGGGCGATCCAACCCCTGTCAGGCAAGGGGGTGCCAATCTGCCAGCCCCTTGCCCCGACCACACTCAGATTGTGCATAGGGAGGCCAACCTGCATCACCCCCCCGGTGCCCTGAAACTCCCAGTGGATGAGGCCTGTTGGCCACAAAGGCGACCCATATCCTGCCCTCGGGCGGTAAAACCCTGAGCTGCAGGCCTCTGGAACCGCCTATCACCTCCAAAGGTGCCTGAAGGTGTCACCTAGCTGCCTTTCACCTTTAACCTTTCCCCTTCATTGTTGTAACTAAAGAGGATAGACGTGAAGGCTTGTTCACATGTTGCCCTGAACACAGGTAGAAGCTGGGTCTACAAATGTGCATGTGTTTGTGTGAAAGAGTATGCACTTGTTGACTTGTACAGTTCAACTATTGTTTATGCAGGCACACAGACTCTACATTTATTGAATTCTACATGTGAATAGCTGTACAAATGCACAGCTTGACTGTTTGCATATTCAGGTACACAGATTGCACACCCACTGAATGTAATGTGTGAACAACCTGTCTAACTATCAAGTCAGGTGCTGAGAATCTCCTTCATGGCACAGGGGAAAGTTATGGAGCTTTGTTTAATTCTTTGTGTGATTAATTAATTAAATGACTTCTACTCTGCTTTTCAGGATGAGAGATCCTACCAAAATAGCTTTCAATAAAGCATCGCAATAACACATCGTTAAGTAAACATTAAAATCAATGCATAAATTAACCCAGTAAATATAAAACAGACAAAGAGCAGGCAACCCCCCCCCGTAAACCCATTATAGTCATCCCTTCTTCTCAAGACAGGACGACATACAATATATCACAACCAGCCAGTCCAGTCTATCTTAACCAAATGTTGACTGGAAAAGAAAGAAGTTAATTGCAAACTTCTGGGGTTGGAAGATCCAAAAAGATTCCCCTTTTAATATATTCCTTTCTCTCCTTACACCTGATGCCTTTTCTGTGGCCTGCTCCATGTGCCATGGCTGGTGTCACTGTTCCCCCATGGGCCAATCTCTTCACAGGGCCAGCCAATGGCCAATGTGACCCAGTCTATTCACCTCGGAAGGGGAAGCGATGAGTTGTCCCAGTTGAGGACGGTATGATGTAATCTTTGGCTCCTCAAGACCTCTGACTGCAGTGGTCAGGCTTCAATTCTGTATGCAAGACCATTATCGTATACGAGGACCCTCCTCTAGCCTTGTGGTATACGTCTCCTCACAATATAAACTATCAGACGTATTCTCCTTAGTGTCCACCTCACCCTGCACTGCAGGCAGCACCATACGAAGACCCTTCGGTAGAAGGCCAGTACCAAATTTGAGGGGTCCTGGTGAAAGATGGCCTCCTCCTTCAAAGTGTCACCCTGACATTAAGCTTGCTGGGAGTTGGTGGTTAGGACAGGCACCGGAAGAGGGAAATGGTGGTACTAAAGAGTGCTCTTGACAATGGAATCTTTTGTTATTATTTTTTACCGTTAAGGGCCCAATGCTGAGGGGCAAAGTGTTATTTTGGACAGCCTTCAGCTTCATTTCTGTATAATATCTCTAGGCCCTAAGATGTGACCATACAGCTTTGGAGGGCAGGGGCAGTGAGGCTCATGGCTGACCTTGGGAGGGAGTTCTCCCCGTACCCTGTTTCAGCTTTCCAAAAACTACAGAACTATTTTTTTTGTCTCTGTGTATATTTACTGTGTGTATATTTCTTTCATAATCCTACTCTTGTGATAAAAGAGAGAGAGAAAGAGAGAGAGAGAGAAATAACATTGCAAATGAACATGGGGAAAAAAGGTCCAACAGTCCAATATGCTATAATACATCTCTCTGTTACCATAATTTATTTTGCTTGAGATGAGACTGGGGTGACTTTTTAGCTGAGTAATAATGAGATCTTGTATTTTTAATGGAACAAAGGAATCTGGGGAAGAAATAAGGCCGCAACCTCCAAAGGGTAATCAAATAAATACTTTCTACTTACATGGATTGTGTTTTTTCCCCACATTGCTAGATTGGACCATATTAACTGTAAGGTAAAATTTTGGATTAGGTGATACTAATCGCAACTCTCATGAGACTGGATGGCAGGTTTTGCAACCTGTGGGGGGCAGGGACAGCTGTGGCCACCCATGGGGGACAAGAGGAGCTGTTGTGACCTATGGTGGAGGCAGGGGAGCATTGGTAACCTGTGGGGGAAGGGGAGCTTTGATGACTGGAGGAAAAAGGGGGAGCTTTGGAAACCTGGGGGGGGGAGCTTTGGAAACCCATGGGGGAAAGGGGGAGCTTTAAGGGGTAAAAGGAAGAAGGGTAAGCAAGGTCTACAGGGGGGAAGGGAGAGCATGTAGCAGTTGCAGAGGGTGAAAGGGGAAGGTCTAAAGGGTTACTATGGGGGATCTGTTGGTGGTGAGGGGTGCAGGGTTTGGTCATGGTAGGCAGGGTTGGGGAGCAAAGTGAGCAGGGATGGCAGCCCCTAGTATGTATATATAAAATTTCTGTACTGAGTTTGCATGCCAAAACAAGATTTTCCTAGGCACCAAACCTGGATCAGAAGTAAAGCTCTGTGCTTTTTAGTTATGGGTGCTTTACCAGACACACAGATTGTGGATTCCTGTTAGCTGGCGATTTTGCTTATGAAACAGAAGGTAGGATCACACTAGGGCCAGTGTCAGTGCCAGGCATCCTGAGGCAGCTGCTGAGGTCCCAGTGCCCTGATAGGGCCCACTGCTGACACTTGCCTTAATCCCCCTCCCCCACCCTTGTACTATAAGCACTGTTGGAGGTAGCTCCCATTTGAAAGGGACATTGTGGGAAACTGAAATGGTTGTCTAGACCCAGCGGTCTAGCATGCTTGCTGCTCCCAGCATCACCACCAGATAAGCCCACCAAGACACAAATGGATAAGGGAATCCACAGGTGGACACTTTGTCCAGGGTCTTCTCAAACCTGGATCGAATAATGACAATGATTGTCTACCGACTGCATTTTTCAAACAGTGTTCCATGCCTGGAACCTTATCAGGAGTTCCTCAATGGGTAGATCAGTAAATGGTGGAGAAGCTTCCTTTCTTTCTTGTTTCTAATCTTTCATGCAGTGTGTAGCTGCAGAAAAGCATTGGGTGTTTTATAAAGTACTCTCTCAAGACTGTACAGAATATTTACTGGCTTTGTTTGTGAAGTAATTCTGGAGGACAAAGGTATTTTCTGAAATCTCTGTTCAGGGTGTGAACGTTCATCTGTTTGCAATATCCTTTGTTTTCTGCTGCTTCAACAGGACTCCCATCCCCCCCCCGGTTATGGCTCCTTTCTCCTTCACATAGTGACCTGACTTGAGCCAATCAAAGGTCATGGGGTGAACATGATGACTTCACAGTGCTATGCACCCAATCATATTAAACTATATGCTGTTGTCACTAAAGGGAGGGCAATTTAGAGTGAGGACAATGCTTTCTGAACTGGTCCAGTGATCCTTGCCTATCAGGGATTATGCATGAAAACAGGATTACACAAAGGCTATTCAGGGTAATTCTTTCTGAATATGTCAACACCTTTTGTGGATCCTTTTGCAGCAACCTACCCCCACCCCCACAAAAAAAATACAAGAAGCTATTTGTCATTCAACACTGACAAATACGTATGAGAAAATCCTCCCTTTCAGTTCAGCCTTGCTCCCAGTTTGTATGGGGCAGTGGCAACACCTAGTAGACCTAGATGCTACTCAAATTGCAGTATATTCTAGGGTATATCATAGTCTAACACTTCTGAGGAGTCTGCAGCAGATCCATGGAGGTTTCTCAGCAGAACAGATGAATGAGGGAAGGGTTTCCTGGCAGTACAATGTCTGAAAGCTGCTAGTCTAGATGATAGTGAATTGTAATCCAATTCTGATTTTTTGGGTTTTTTATTTACAGTAACTCCTGAACTCTTCATATGATTCCTTCATCACCTTAATTTACTAATCTTGGTAAGGAGAAAAATAGTATTGTGAAAGAAAATACTTTAAAAAATGGTTCAGCTCTCAAATGCATAGGGACACTGAATAGCTTAGTCATTTATCTAAACAATTTCAAAGAGGAGTTTGCAGGAGTCTGATTTACATTTTATTGAAGTTTCAAGTCAATTCCTATTTCACCAAAGCCAGTATATCTGCTTTTAAAGACAACACCAAAAATCATATCATGACAAGCAGGCTTTGGTACAAATTTTTTGTTGTTTAGAATAAGATGTTTTGAGAAATCCTTACAGGGTACTAATCACAAATATTCTGAATTGGTAATAACTCCCATAACTCTTTCAAGATCAGTGATATACAATGGCTGGCATAACATTAATGAATCTTGGGGCATGGAAACACACAACAGGGAGCATCATGTACTACAGAGGCAAAGGGGTTGAGCTCTCATTTGCTGGATTTCCTGTCAAAACCTCCATCTGGTGCGTTTAGTTCTTTTGTCTTTATCTAAAAAGCAAAAGTTGACAAAGAAAATGCACTCCTAGAACGTTTCCCTCCCATTGGTCACGACTCGTGTATGTTTCCAGAGGAATAAAATAAAGAAATAAATCAGGGGATGTGACTAGTTACTTACCCATCAACAAGAAATGGGAAATTGTGTCACCAAAAAAGAGGACACAGATGTGCATGTGCTAATTAATATCTATAGATGAAACTCAGTACCATAACAAGCAGAAATACAATAGATCTCATTCCAGAGCAGGGAAGACTGTGTCAAGGTAGCCTGTGGGTCTGCTTAGTCTGCTGTTCAGGTGTTGCAACTTCAAGCCCCTCCTGCTCTCCCCTCTGATCGGTCTTTATCTTAAAACATGCCTCGGACCAGACCGCCCTTCCAATAGAGAGCTGTACTTTGACAGCCTTTCCAACAGAACACTTTCCTCTATGAAGTAGGACTTATGCTCACCTTAGACCTGATGCATGATAGTTAGATCACTGTTAGATGATCAGCTGTGACATTCCACAAACTGACACCAGACCTGAGATACCCTTCACAATAATAACGTGGTTGTAGATAGCATGGGTGACGTTTTCATTTATTCATTCAATTATTTATCCTACCTTTATATCCTTAAAAATTTAGGAAGGTGGGTAACAAATTTTATAACATCCATACTTCAAATGCTTTGTGGTTTTTATTAAGCAAAGCACTGAAAAACTGCAGGCTGTGACAGAGAAGCCCATAGCAGACACAGTCTGCCGGTGGATGTCAGTATGAGCTTCCCTGTGGAGGAGCTGAGTTTGGCTGCAGATGAATCCCTGTATAGGAAATGAGGATCGGTCTTGCTAGCTTAGCTAGTGGACCTCTATTGTTCTATAGAGGACAGGGCAGCAATGACATCTCCCTGAGAGATTCTTAAAATGTAACAATCTTGTCAGGCAATTTCTAGGGCAATGTATCAGCCCATCCTCAGCTTAAGAGAAAAAGATTTATATATATACATATATATATATATACATATATATATATATATATATATATATATGTAAAAATAGAACTGAAGCCTCTGATAAGAATTACCTTGTCTATAAAATTGTTTGCTGCATTTACAGATAGTACAGCAGATAAACCAGGAAGTTTCCAAAGCTTTGTTAAAAATGCAACATGTAACATTTCATTTACATAGATAAATAACTCTTCCTATATGTGTTCAGTCTCATTGGGTGGAACTGGGTTTTTTTTTTTTACTATCATGGGTATCTGTCTTGGCCTTTCTTTTTTTTATCATTAATTTTTATTCAAATTTTCAAAGACAAAAAACAAAACAAAACAAAAACAATTAAACAATAAAATAAAATGTTGACTTCCGATTTGTCGCAGATCAGTTATAGGTCTACAATATATAACAATCCTGTCTCTAAAATTATATTATAAAATCACTTTCCTCCAGTAGTTATCTTAATTAATCATCAAATCTCATAAACATTACTTTATTCTTTCCACAAAAAGTCAAAGAGAGGTTTCAATTCCTTGAGAGATATATCTTTCAATTTTTCTCCAAATAAACATGTCGCTTAATCCATCTGATTCAAATCTGTTAGGGCCAATAATTTCAATAGCCATTCTTCCGTTATCTGTATTAATTCCATCTTCCATCTTCAATAATCCTGTTAAGTCCAGTAATTTCAGTAGCCATTCTTCCATTATCAGAATCCCATAATAATCTTGTTGTCATAGCCATAGTCCAAATAAACATATTGATTAATCCATCTCGTCAAATCTGTTAGGACCAATAATTTCCATAACCATTCTTCCATTATCAATATTAATTCCATCTTCCATCTTCAATAGTCCTGTTAAATCCAGTGGTTTCAGTATCCATTCATCCATTATCAGTATCCCATGATGATCTTGCTGTCATAGCCATAGTCATATAACAAGAGTCTGATGGGAATTTCCCCCATCACAAATATGTCCTTGCCATCAATTCTGAATATGTTGCTGAAATATTGTTGTAAAGTCACATCTCTGCTCTTCTTTTTTACAAAATGCACTGGCTCATCTCTTAAAAGTTTTTCCATTGTCACATATTTGTAGTTAATTCCATAAATTTTTTCTATGTCAAGCCCCATCACATCATTCCAGTCAAGAATTCTGAATATGTTGCTGAAATATTGCTGCAAAGTCATATCTCTGTTCTTCTTTTTTACAAAATGCACTGGCTCATCTCTTAAGAGTTTCTCCACTGTCACATATCTGTAGCCAACTCCATAGATTTTTTTCTATGTCAAGCTCCATCACATCATTCCAGTCCAGAAAATTATCCAAGACATTGATAACTTTACCACCAAAATCTTCATTAATTTCTTCAGAGACAACGTTGAATTCCAAACAGTAAACTTTATTTCTAACATCCATAAACTCCAAATCTTTTTCCAATTCCACATTTGTTCCAATCTCCAGGGCTTGTAGCTTCCCTTTAATTTTTCTTTTCTCATCTCTAATCTCATCAAACACCTCTCTCACAGAATCTCCTATTTCTTTAAGCTCCTGTGTCATTTTGTTAAATTCAATTTTCATCTCCTGTCTACCCTGTCTCAGGGTTTGTTTCGTTATCTCAATCTCACCCATTATTTTCTGAAACATAATTTCTTCCATGGTCTCAATCACTTTCCTGGTTGTCATTCTTAAAACCACAGAAACAAAAATTATTTCAGCCACAATTGGGTTAATATTACAGGCTTGCTGACATCAGTGTAGACAATACAGCCTGCCTTATCTTTTATGAGTTCAGGAATACAAAACAAACTTAGTTCCCAACATCAAAACAATTAGTGGCGTCATGAACAAGCAGATTCATCAAAATGAAATAGACTCAAAAAAATATTTTTTTCCCCCTCCTCGAAATAGAAATCCCTCTTCCGTTGGTATCTTTAGAATGCACCTCCAGGACAGCTTTTTGCAATAAAAACAAATATAAGCTTTTTTGATTTCTTTCCTCCTTAATTTCGTGAGTGAAAGAGAAAAGCCATAACTCACCCAGAAGTTCTTCACAGCTGATTCATTGACAAATCTCTTTTTTGCTGCAACAATTTAAACCAAGTGAAAAAAGAAAGTAGAGAGAAGGATGCTTATCTGCCTGTTAAAGTCCGTTTTTCTTTGAAAAGGTATCTGCCTTGGCCTTTCTGAGGTATAAATACAGCATCAGTTTCACCTGATTTAATACTAGTTACCTCTCTAAATGACAAAACAACTATAATTTACTGGGAAGATGGCTAGGCTGGCAAGATAAAAGCTGTTACCATTTGTCTGGGCATCATAGTACAATTGTTGTTAGAGATGCATTAGAAAGTAGTACTGTAGAACCTCGTTATAACAAGGGGGTCGAGGGATAAAGGACGCGCCCGTATTGCAGGGCTTCTGCGTTATAATGAAAGCTGCATTCTGCAAACAGTATTTTACGTGGGGGACATTGTCATACCTGCAGTATATCCAGATGCATGGTTTACTGAGCTGCATTATAGCGAGGTTCTACTATATGTAATCTTCTGCCCAACAAATCAGGGCAGAATAGTTTTTACAAGTGGAACCAGCAACAAAATATGTTGTGCATCTCCCATCCTAAAAGGAATGCTCTTGGTGCCAGCCAGCCTTTACCTCCAAGCAGGACTTTGACCTTTTTTTTTTTTTTTTGCAACTGCCATTCAACATTCCATGGCTACTGAGCATGCTCAGTCCATAGGCCTGGTATTTTGGGCTTTTATTTGTTTGCCCCTGTAGGTTTTAAAAAAAATATTTGTGTTGCTCTTGCAAACCAAACGTGCTGATACTTCTTTTGCTTCTCAGTTTTTGCTGCAATCCTGGCAGCACTCATCCTTGAGTGCTTTTGCCCGGCTACCATAATTCAAGAAATGTGTCCTTGAATTGTGATAATGCCTCTTGCTTAAGGTGTGTGTGTATGATGTATGTATTATGCATGTATGCCAGCACATGCAGGCATGTATAAACTTCTGCCGTTTGAATGGCTGGAATGTAGTTTACTGTGCAAAGGCAAGAGTTACATCTATTACTCTGCCTATTTTTGTCTCTGGACCTATTCATATAGCATGTGACCTCCAAAGGTGTCTACGTGCAATGCTGCACTTGGGGTGAAAAAGGTTCCCAGATTCATTCTAAGAGAAGCTGAGTGGTGTTCAGAGAAAATTACAGTTGGGTCAAGCCACTTGTTTCTGTTCCAGAAATAGTTATGACTGAATCAGATTTTTCATACTGATTCTGCCAAACTTTTGAGCTGGAATCCATTCTAAATTCCAAATAATTCCACCAACAAACCTAGGAAATTTGGATGTGTTATGGAAGTAACAGAGGCTTCACTGATGTTGTAGGCTTCTGAATATGAGTGACACAGGCTACATTATTGGTGAAGCCCTCCAAATCATGATAGAATCCAGTCAGATCACAGTGATTTTACGGTATGGTTCCATTAAGCATCACCATACGTGGGCCCATAAATCTACTACCAGGTTACATACAAAATTTTAATTCAGCAGCATCTTTCGGACAAAGTATAACCTGGAATCCTTTTTAATAAAGAGCTCCAAGTGTGGTGATTTCACATATTATGTGGAGGTGTCACAAGAGGAAGTACAAGTGAGAGACACTTCCTCTTAATACCTTTTCATGACAATGTGAGAATATTTCCTGCAGGAATATTTGTGGACACCTGATAACTGTGACATCTTTTGAATGTCCATAAGGTGAGACATGTGACGCCACTCTTCGAACATTATTCTGAAAGTGTGTAGCACCATCACTTAAAATGTCCTGCTTTTGCTCTTCCACATATTGTACAAAGCTACCCTAACAGAACAATCCCTATGGTGGTATTATATAGCCACAAGAGTGTCTGTATACTATAACCAGCATGGATATTTTTTGCATTCCACCATGTTAAAATGAAAATACCCCCCATGCTATTCTGCTGCTTCCCAGAAGCTCATTTCAAAACAAAGTTTTACAAAATTTATAGTTCTGAACTCAGAAATGCTTGCTTAACAACCATCTAGGTTTTCATGGCAATCTACAAAACACTCAGAGAGAATCCAGAGTTTAAAATCTAAAATAAGAGTAAAATAATCCAGACCCCGATAGACTTTTTTCTGTCCATGGTCTCATAATTGGTTGAAATTAATTAAAAATGAGCCATGTTCACAGAGTACCTGTAATCCTATTACTGACCTTGCCCTATACTCTGACCTTCATCTTCTACAGTTTAAAAGTAAAAAAAAATATGCTGGGTTGATTTTTAATTATTTTAAGAAAATTAACATTGGTGTCTATGATGGCGCAGACATGCTCAATAAGAATCAACTATCAGTGTTCTAAGAGCCAGACTCACAGCTGCTTGGCTTGGCTAATCAGGGGGCCATACCCACATCAGACATTTATTCAACTTTAAACAGTCATGGCTCTCCCTAGAGAATCCTGGGAAGTGTCATTTGTGAAGGGTGCCGAGAGTTTTAGGAGACTCCTGTTCCCTTGACAGAGCTGCTGTGGCCAGAGTGGTTTAACAGTCATCCCTTCTCAGAGAATTCCGCTGATTGTAGCTCTGTGAAGGGGATAGGGCGGCTCCTAGCAAATCTCTGTACCCTTCATAAACTACACTTCCCAGAATTCTTTTGGGGAAACCATGACAGTTTAAAGTGGAATAAATTTCTAGTGTGGATGTGGCCAGGGACAGCTTTGGTTTAAATTTGAGTGGGAGACTGCTGTAGAATAAAAAGGTGGGGGAAATTCCGAAAAATGATTCTATTAACAATGTTTTCCTTTTGGAAAGGAAAAGGGCTTTCTTTCTGCCCAGTGCCCATCCACCCAATCTCCTCCCCTTCCTCCACCTATTTCTCCTCTCCCACTTCCTGTGTAGCTTGGAAGAATTTGGTAAAGTGTGACTCTGAGCATATGGTGAGTGGTGGCAACACCTGCAATCAGCCCAAACAACAGAAACAAGACATGTGCTGTGCTGATCTTGTTTTAGCAGGGAGGAAGCAACAATATTAAGATAGTTGACATAGTTCAGACAGTCACTTTAAATATGTTTGATTTACTTTGCAATTTTAGTGAAGTTTCCTATAGTAAATTATTATCTTTTGCTTCTGTTTCTTTGAATATGTGAAGTATAGCAACAGTTTGCATAATTTACACTAAAAAACCCTCCATCTTAATTCTGAAGGGCAACTGCCAGTCAGAGCAGACAATACTACACTAGATAAATCATCTGATCTGGTATAAGGCAACTTCCTACAGTTGTACTGATTTGTACTGCTTGTTTTGGGGGGATATTAGTTGTTATTTGTAGGGATGGACAGATCTATCATTTTCAGTTTCTTTCACTTTCTCATCTTTCCAATATTTTGTTCAGTTTGACACATTTCTGCATCAGTCTGAGATTTTTTTCAAAAAAACTGACAAAATCTGTCCGCATTTCGGTGTGCATTTCTTCTAATATGCACATTTTTACAAGCAATTTTCCCAGATATAATGCATTTTCATGTGCCATTTTCATCAATATATGCATTTTATGCACATTTTCCCTTATCATGCATATTTTTGTACACTTTTGTTTTCGGCCGGAGAAAGGCATCACAAAATTTGGAGAAGCACACAATTTGAAGGATAGTGGTGTTTTATCTCATATTGTTTCAAGAAGAGTGAATTATGAAGGTTCACACAAAAATGTGACTTGAACGTAATTTGTCCCCCATTCCTGGTTGCTGGATGTTGAATTCCAGAATACCTCTCTGCATGCATTGTACTCCTCTGCATAACCTTCACTTGCTCAGACCACCAGAAACTCCAAGGTTTTGCATTATTGATCTCGAGCTTATTGTTCTCTGAGCTTGTTTGCTGATAGTTGCCTGATGAGTGACTCTAGAGTTCCAGTCCTCTCTATATATACTCTTAGAGCAAAGGGACTGGCATACTTAAAATCTAAGTAAATAAGTAAACATATGTCATGGCTTATTACTTCAGTTGAATCACTGGACTCTATTTTACAGTGCAGGCTGGCTGAGCACTGCTCAAGTTCTTTTTCTCTGTTGTTGATCTGATTGCTGTTTAATTTTCAGTTAGACCTAGCAGTTCAATTTACCAAAGGCATTATATACTGGAAATGATGCATTGTTTTAAGGGGGAAAGTATCTGCAAAATTCAGCCAAGATCTGAAAAATGGCTACTTCTCTGTTATATTCTCATTCAAATACATAGCTATGTTTCCTACTTGCTTTGTGGGATTTATCCTCCCAGAGGCTCTACAATGGTCGCCTTCAAGAGGCAATTTTCAATAATGAGGCAATATTCCATTGCCTCTGCAAACAAGCATTTCTTATTGTTATTGTTGCAAGAACAGGATAAAGTGGTTGAGCGAACAGTGTTTATCTTCAAGTGTTTTTGCTTATGTTGTTACCAAAATAATCATAATGATCTAGAACCAGAGAGGTATAATAGCTTCAAGAATCTGGATGTCATGCCATTGAATTTGTGTTTATTGGGCCACCAAACCCTGACAATTATGGTATATCTTTCCATATAATAAAGTGCCGGTTTTCAAACCTTCTGCCTTCATGGTGGAACACTTTCTACCTTGCATGGCCTTGCCAAGGATCTTCATTCCTGGTCTAGTCAATGAGTCTCTGATGACCCTGTGGGAAAACCACTGTACTTTCACATACAGCCTATTGTTCCTGGGTACCCTTCGCCCATTTAGTGAATGCATGTAGGAAAGGAATGGAATTGCCCCCTTTGTCTGCATCCCTGACCTCTGCATATTTGTCCAAGAGCATGAATACAGCCCTACATGTGGGCTCAGTCCTCGCAATCAGGACACCTGGACACCTGCACCTTCTTAGCCAAACAGGCAGATGTTGCTGTTGCCTGCCTGCCTGTGTCCCGCTTTCTCCTCCATGTGCACATGTGGAGAAGGTGCAGACACAAATGGGATCCTCAAAAGACTGTTCTTTGTCAAAGCAAGAGGAAGCAAGGTACAAGCTCTGCGTAGGTCAAAGAGTTGTCCAATGAACATAGCAATGACTTTCCAATGTCTGTTAGGGAAAACCTGGGCTTTTTTCTCACTTTCAAGCACCAAGCAAAACTCCCCTCATCTATTCTTTGTTTCTTGCTTGTAGGGCAATGGCATCATGGGTATGCCTTTTGTTCGGGGACACATTTGATATTGGTATAGAGAGATGCAGAAGCTGGGCTTTGTATACTTAAATGCAAGCATGTTATATATTCTAATGTATATAACCTATTATGTGAGCTAGCAGAATTTGTTTTGGAACTTGCCTGGAATGTCTGCACCATACCTGGGTGTTTGTGATTGTGTAGCCCTCTTTCTCACTGGCACAGCAAATGGCTGTACTGGACAGGCTTGGTTGAACACGTTTCTCTCTCTCTGAGATAAAGGACAGAGTGGTGACCCCCCCACCCCTGATTCCATGTTCACAAGCTGCCTGGACAGGCAGTTGAATCTTCTCTTGCAATAGGAGAATGGGTTGCAATGCTTGTATTTAGTTACCTGAGCCAGAGCTTGGAAAAGTTACTTTTTTAAACTACAACTCCCATCAGCCCCAGCCAGCATGGCCACTGGATTGGGCTGATGGGAGTTATAGTTCAAAAAAGTAACTTTTCCAAGCTCTGTCTGAACCAGTGAGGGACGATAGACAGAAAAGATATCCTTGCATACCTCCCACTGCCACTCTTGTAACTTGTTTCCTTGCTTGAGCCTCTCTTCATTCTCCTTCTCAGGCCGCCTGTCTTCTTTGTCTTCTGTCCATGTGTTAAGGATGTGCCATCCTGAGCTCCCACATAGAGATGGCTTTGTACGTTAGAAGTAAATAAACCTTTAACTTTCTTTCTCACCTTTACCCAGACTATTTTGTTGCAACCACTGTGTAACTTTGCTGCCTTCCAATACCGTCAATGCTGGCAATGGGACAGTGTCTTCCACCATACCTAAGAGAAACCGGCCAGTTTAGAGGGTGCAAGACAGTCCATGTGACCGACAGACAGAAAAGGCTGGTGAGCTCAGGAGGAATGTCTGGGGGGGGGGCTGCTACAGATTTGAAATATGTTCAACTGAATGAGGTTAGAATCCTCCCTGTGACGAAGAATGCTGCTCAAGGTTAATGGTGACATGAGAAGATCTGAGGTGGGGACAGCACATGGGGAACCACTGAGGGTGGGGCTTGCATGCACACCCTGCCTCCCTCCCATAAACCCACACATATTCCCCACAAACAACTGAAGAGGGTTATTGAGATAGCAAAAATGCATTATGGGCAGCTGAGACCAAGGCTTCACCACCCAAAACTATGTGAATCAAGGAGATCCTTTCCTAATTTTGAAAGGGAGAGTAAATAGCCAGCATCCGCTCACAGCCAGAGAAATAGGAATAGACTTCTTTTATTTATTTATTTCACCAATGGATATTGAGCTTAACACTGTCATCTCTAAGTGGTGTACCATCAGGTTACAAAAGATACAATAAAGATGAAATAAAGTTAAAATTAACCATAAAACCAGTACAGCTTACTTCAAATGCCTGCTAAAATAAAAAGGCTTTAACCAAGCACCAGTAATTTCAGCAGGGAGGGGTCCTGTCTGACTTCAGCAGGGAGGGAGTTCTACAGGATTGGACCCACAATATTGAACGTACAGCTGCTGGTGGATACGTGCCAAAGTGTATGAGCCATGGGGGACTGCTAACAGAGCCTCAGAACCCACTCTGGTTCTGAGAAGCAATGCAAGAGCCTCCTTCCTTTTCCATCCCACATTGTACTTCCTGGGCTCAAGCAAAGTAGTGTAACGGGGTAACCAAATTCAAAACAGAATACGCTGCTGCAACGACTTCAACTCTCCTTGCTTTGGGCAGATTACAAAAGGCGACGGAATGCAAAGTGTGGAAGGTGGAATTACTGGACTCTCTGGACTCAGCAGCAGCTGGCAGAGTGGAGCCATGTTGCTTAGCTCGCTTCTCAGTGTGGAGGTTGCTGAAGGAGAGGTGGGGGAGGGGAGTGCAGTGCAGGTGCAGCAGCACAGCCAATCCAATGCTCCTGTCACTGTGGCGCCCTCCCCCAGGGCTCCCCCCTCCCTCTTGGTTGCCAGCAGTGACCTCACATTGAGAAGCAACACTACCCCACCCCCTGCCTGCTACTCTCTGTTCTTGAACCGATTATAGCTACCTGGGAGAAAAAACACAGCGTTCTTAGCCCTCCAAAGTAACTTGCAGTAGTAACTAGCCAAAGCCAATAAATAAAGTTTTTAATGATGGAACATTGAACAGACAAGCCCTAAACTGTGCAAACAAGGGATATAAAGGGAAGGGATAGGATGGATGGATATAAACACAGTTCCACCTCCCAGCATTGGCTAGCCGGGAATTACAGAAGAAAACCTATTTTCTCTGGTATAAGATGTGAATAACGTAAATGGAAGTCTCTATAATTTTGATATCACTATGGCAAATGGTTACAATTTCTCTTTCCCATAAAAGCAGCCCTCCACTGTTAAGCACGGATGGTATATGACAAGTGCATTCTGTGCCTCTGAGCTTTGAAATGAAATGAGATTACAGTTCTGGGCAATGGTAATCAAAATAGCATTTGGGGAAAGAAATACCTTGAGTCCTGTAATAGATAGGCATATAATAAAACATTCCATTTATTTTATTTCTTTTTTTTTTGTATAGCATCTCTTATGTAAACTATATTCCAGGATGATTTAGAAGTAAATTTCACCGTCACAAAATAAAATCAAAAGCGAAATATGAAAGAAAAGCCATATAAATTACAAGGCAGAGTCAAGGTGAAGAGAGATGTTGTGGGGTTGTTTTTTTTTACAAAAATAGATTTCAAACTAGACAAAAACTGAAAATCTGAAAAGCAAAAGGTCAGATTCAAGTGTGTATAAGTTCTGGTTTAAATGAATATCCCTGATTGAAATCCCTTCCTCATTGCCTTCCCGAAAACAATGTTTTCTGCTTGCCAATCTCTCCCGTTTCGGGGAAACAGCATGTTCTTTGACTAAAGCCTTTGTGTGTGCAACTTCATCTTGGTGAGATGAAGGCATCTCAGAGTGTTCTGCGCTGCATAGCTCTATGACAATGAAATAACAACAAAAATAGGTATTTAAAAAAAATTAACAGGGATAATTGCATGGGACCCTTGTACCACCCAAGAACTGACTTCCTAAACTGGGAATATATGTTTGTCTCTCACCTGACTACTGGGGATGGGGGAGAAATTTGATCAGCTTGCTTTTAAAGCTGAATTTATCAAATTTGCACTTTCTGAAACAAAAGGAGAACTGAAACACAGCCATCCTTCGAAATTCACACTTACCCAAATTTTGCAATGCAGTTCTCCAACCAAGCGACGTTTACAAATATACATATATTAGGGGGAATGTGCATAAAATTGAATATATTAGTGAAAATAGCATACAAGAATACATTATATTTGGGGAATTGCTTGCAAAAATGTGCACATCAGTCACAACTGCATACAAAAAGGTGTTTATTAGGTAAATTCACATTAAAATGTTGAAGAATTTTCATGAGGATTTTTTTTTTAAAAAATAGCAAATTGCTGCAGAAATGAAGCCCCACTTACCTGCGCAGCATGGATAAGCAGGGCATAGTTGCGAGGAGGGAGCGATGCTGCCCCAGCCATCTTCATTAAGGGCAACATCGTGTGTCGCAGCGTTATGCGTGCGTGATGTGCCGAAGGGAGGGGAGGGGCCATGGGCCTATTTAAGGCCAGGCCGCCCCTCCTACCTCCTCTTTCAGCGAGCGACGCCCACCCCACCCTCCCTCTCTTATAGTGTGTTCAATGGTCGCTTCGGGACCGAGTAGGAATTTTTACCCTGCTCACCCTTGTTTGGCGGGCAGGTTTTTTGCCTACTGTGAGAGTGGGATGGAATCGGGTTAGGGGGCGTTGTGATTAATAGGTGAATTTGGCTAATTTGGCTATTTTGTTATGGTCGAAGTTTAATCGCCCTAGGAGGGCAGTTTATAATTGGGGCACTGGTGTGGGAAGGTGCGGAAAGGGAAATAGGTAAGGATAGCTCGGTGGCCCCCTTAGGCACCTTTGGGGGTGATTGGCGGTTCCAGAGGCCTGTCTGTCAGAGCTTTGCGGCTCTAGGGCAGGATATGGGCTGCTTTTGGGGCCAACTTAACTCATCCACCCGAGAGTTGTGCGGCCCCGGGGGGTGGTGACCTGAGAAGGCCCCCCTACTCACCTACTGGGTGTGGCTGGTGGAAGGGGTAAGCAGATGGGGCTTGCCCTTGTCCCAAGCAGGGGCTGGTCACCCGTGAGCTTTATGGCAAGATGCTTGCTTATAGATAGTTCCGCACCTAGGTTTCCCTCTGCAGGTCACTTTAAAAGGTGTTTTTGTATAGTTTAATGAAGTGGCCCTTGTTCAACCCAAGCTGATGTGTCCTTGTCTTATTTCGCCCCTTCACTCGCAAATGCAGAGAACCAAATTTAAGACTGGGAAACTAAGAAACTGAAAGAATGAAATTTGATAGATCCTTCCATCTCTAGCCTCCACCCACAAAACTGAACCAAGTTTGACTGAGTGACTTGCCACACCACTTTCCAGCCAAAAGTGTATAATATCAACCCCATCTTATATCCAGGGGTGACTTAGCACTATTGGAAAATAGTTCAGGTAAGGTGGGGTACCTGACCCCCATCTGTTGCAGCCCTCTTTGCCATGTCCTATACAGGATTTGGAGGGTTCCCCAACCCTCTGGAATAGCTTTTGGGGTGGTAGCGGATGGGGTCTCTGGGTGCATAGGGGGAAAACTTGGCTTCCTACTTTGCTTGAACAGAAATTTGCTAGTCAAAGGCCACCATTGGATGCAACCTCTTTTGCTTCTGAAACAAAAGGAAACAACAGTAGTATAGCAAAAGCATTTCCTCCCCTCCTTCCAGGGTTACAAAATGTGCTGTGTTTCTTGCAGCCACCATAGGAATCCAGGTGGTAACTGGTGAGCCTGGGCGCTCTTACTGTCTGGACAGTAGGCCTGGCAATCTGAAATGTGCTTGAGAGCATAGTCTACATTTGCAATCTTTTAAAATGCTGCAGGATTCCTGCCTTTTCTTCTGTAAACAAAGAAAGAGTTCCACTGGGGTTATCTGTCCCATGGGGTCTTCCTTCTAAAGAGACTTTTCCTAGCTTCTGCTGCTGACTCTTGAAAAATTGTTTGTCAGCTCACCAAATTCTACCCTGAAGATTAGTCCCCTTTTTTCCCCTCCACTGATTCTTCTTGTCTTCTTCAGTCCACTCTGTGACTTTGGCCAGCTACTAGGAAGAAGCCCCCGGGTCACTAGAAAGCTTCTGACAACTCTCCTTTTTGCTCCCCAGGGTATAGTTATATGAGATAGTTTAGGCCTTCCTCTGGTAGATCCCTCTCTAGAAAAGCTGAGCCACATTCCAAACACAGCTTTCTGAAACAAAGATTACAACTACCCCATAAACTCTTCTCCCTGGCCTATTATGATAATGTTTTAGTCCCCATGGTACGGTAGGTGGTTCTGAGCTTCTGTGCTTTTGCTACTTCGTTTTCAGCTCATGTGATTTTTCATTGTAGGTGTGGTTTTGTAATGTTTTTTTAAAAAAATAATCATGATGGCTTGGATTTGAAGTCTTACTCTAGATTTTCATTGTATATTGCTATGTTTGTAAATTCATTGTTTGACATCTGGAATTTTGTTTAAAATATGTATAAGTAATGAAAAAAATATTTTAAATAGGCAGTTTACTGCCCTTAAACCCAACCCCTGTGGTCACTTCCTGTTTGCCGATGAAGCCCTCTGATGCTGGAGTACATGCCAGATTTCTTCCTCTAGATTATGACTGCCCAGATGGTTTCCTTTCTCAAATATATATTCAAACATTTTGACCACCATTCATCACAAAATTAAGCATGCTTAACTCTGTGTTGGATAGTTGCCTTAGGGAATGTAATTAGTCCCACTGTTGAGAAGCAAATGAATAGTATAAGTTATTATTAGGCCATTGTGATCGAGGCTCAAATAAAATGCCTACCACACATTAGAAAAAAAAGGCACAAGCAAGTCCCAGAAGATGCCAGCCAAGGTTCGGTCAGAGTTGTGGAAGGTACAAAAAGGTAAGAAGATTTCATTTTTAAAAAGAGAAGTGAATGTGCCTGAATGGAGGAAGATAAAAAGGGCACATACTTTTGCAAATCAAAGTAAAGCTACAATTGGATGTATCATAGCAGTGGCGGCTAGTGGCTCCATGTCAGTGGGGCAGTGGAAGCCACTCTGGGTTTTAGTCTGAACTTTCAAGCTGCTGAAGCACTTGGACAGCTCCTTGAAAGTTTGGACTAAAACTCAGAGTGAAATTCCACTGCCCCACTGACATGAAGCCACCAGCCACCACTGTCATGAAGCAATCTAATGTGTAAATTGCTTGTGACATGTGCTCTGATTTGCTGTCTATCTGCGAGGGAGTTTTCTCATGAAAGTTTAGTGAATGTCTCTGTGGTCTCAACAAGGGCTTTCAAAAGGCAAAGCCCCTCTCACTCTTTCTGCTCAAGTCATATGCTGTTTTGTTCAGTTAGTTTGGTAAACTTTTGCCAGGATGTTCTCTTTGGGCTCCGTTGGCATTATTTCAGTGCCTCTGCCAACACTGACTGCCCCCTCCTGCTGTTTTTTCCTCTGGATTCAACCCACTAATATGACCCTCCACACTAGAGGAAGGAAAATAGAAGAGTGGATTCTGAAAGCAAATGGGTAGAGCATATTCATATGTGCAGAACTGGACTATTTTGAGTTATATTTAGCTCAGCTGTTCACACAATAGATTTTAATCTGTTGTGAGAGCCAAGGTTGTTCTGCTATTTTCTGCTACTTTATTTTCCTTCCTGCGAGGTTTGGGAGCAAGACTCGGTTGTATGCACTGAAAACATATACACCCTTTCCTTGGTTTCCCTTTTAGTGCTGAACACCTTGAAATGTAGTTGATATAAATATTCGGCACCAAAATGTTTATGCATTAATGTACAAAATAACTGTAACAATGACACGAGAGCCCAGCCAGATTACAAAGACTGCTCTGTTCTCTTTGTTTGCTTCATTGTTTCACTTTAAAAACTGCTTTGGATCAAAGTCTTTGGTTTTAGAGGAGGAAAAACTTTTTCAACAGAATCTATGTTTAATTTCCAAAAATAATAAATAAATAAATAGAATGGTGCAGCCATTAAAACTAATTTGGTGCCTATCCTCTACCTAAAAACTAAATTGGTGTCTACCTTCTAGCCTTCTGTATGCACATACTCTTTCTTTGTCATTCTTTATGTATTAGAGTCCATTTCCTTTCCTCACAAGATTCTACTAGGTGGTACATTCCCTGACTAGAGAATACTGAAAGAGTTCTTTCAGAAAAATAGGGAAGAATATGGGCCTTGAGGAGCAAAGTAGGTAAGAGGGGAGATGTTCAGCAGGTGGAGAAAGAAAACTTTCTTAATTATGCCAAAGTTCCTCAGACATTTGTAACTCTCAATTCCTGCTTATTACTTCACAATTTGAGCTCGGTGGAATGGTTTGCGTGAATCGGCATTCATTGTGTGTAATCAAACCCAGAAGGCAGCTCTGGAAGCAGGACGCCCGGAAGAAGGTGGAAGCAGAATAATCAAGTGGCTTGGAATTAGTTTTCATTGCGGTACTTTTTTCATAGCTGCCTATCATATCCTGTCACAGGGTAGCCAGTGTTTAATGAGTTTCCTTCAATCCTTTTGCATTGCCTTCATGGTGTCTGGAGAAGCTTTCATTTCTCTCCGTAAATTGAACTCTTATATGAAGGCTTGTGCAGTTAAATATTATGAAGAGGGATCATTCATAGCACTGATTGAGTGTGCCCACGCTGCACGTGAGGCTATCTCTAGTTAAAGAAATGAGGATTAAACCTCTCTTTGCAATAGCTGTTGAGATTGAAACATGATCCTGTAGTCCTCAAAATATAGGCACCTGCACTAATGAGCAAATTCTCCAAAGCGATTATGACTCCTGGACAGAGTTAGAATTTCATTCTTTTGGCATTATGACAAACCACAGCAATTTATTTCTTTAAAGGAGGCATGGGAAAGTACATGACATAAATTTTATTACCAGAGAAGTGGGTTACTTAGAAGAAAATATCCAGTGAAACACGTTTTGTTATAAATCTCTGAAATGTTCCTCTTTCTTAAGTGAGGCTTCGATTAAGATTTAGTTCCGTTGCTCCTTGTTACCGTGTAGGGCAGGGAAAGGGGGCCAAACTGTGAATCTAGATACCACTTTCATAGTTGCTGTCATGCTAAGGATGGAGGAGAAATTCTTTCAGTACATCTTTTGCAGTGGACCAGTTCAATTCTATATTCCTGAACATGCTCACAATTTGCAACACAACTATCAAGCTGTGTATACACCCTACATGTAAAGTACATTGCTTTCCCCAAAGAATCCCGGGAACGGTAATTTACCCCTCACAGAGCTACAATTTCTTACACCCTTAACATACTACAATTCCCAGGATTATTTGGGGGAATTCATATCCTTTAAATATATGGTGTGTTCACAGACTTAGTCAGATTATGTACTTCTCCAGATTTTGCCATTCAGTGTCAGTCCACAAAAGTGCAAACAAAAATATGTATTTTATGTAAAAAAAAGAGAGAGAGAGAGAGTTTTAGGGGGAAATACAATGAAAAATGTACAGTATATTTTATTGGAAGAGTGAATACAAAATATACAGAATTTACTTGCAGAATTTTCATAGATTCCTTCAGAAAGAAATTGAGACGATATCTTGCAATTGAGAAGATATCTTCCTGCAGTAGTTAACTGATTTCCGGTTTAAATTTTTATATGGTTTTATCTTACATTTATATATGTTGTAAATCACTTTTATTTTTTATATTTTTATGAATAGCAGTATATAAAGTATATACAGGGTTATAAATGGTAAAGTCCTGTTAAATATAATTACATCTTACCTCTGTAACATTTCAGAATGGTTTTACCATACAGATGACGGTGCACGGCCTGCAGCAGCTCCTTGGCATCTAACACTTCATCCATCACAAGCCAAGAGGAGGCTTAGGGGGCGGTGCAGGCATAAATAAGCCCCAATACCCTGTCCCCCATGCAGATACGCCGTGCACACACGTCACATGTGCCATGCGACTGCCTCCCTCCTCCAAAATGGCAGCCAGGGCTTCATCCCCTGGCCACAACTACGCCCCACCCAGGCTGCAGGACTTCTGTATGGTTGTAGACACCAGGAATGTGAAATATTGAGGATGTATATTCCTTTCTATCTATAAAACTGCTATTTTTTTAGAAGAAATAATTCCAGTAGTTTCTGTTACACTTGTGTAGTCAGCAATGTATCCATTTTTACATGCTTTAGTCAGTAAACTTTAGCAGGGATAAAAGCAAAATATGCATTTCTTTCTTTGAAAACCACAACGCATGTTATTAAGACTCCTAGGAACTGTAGTTTGCCCCTCACAGAGCTCCAGTTCCCAGCAACCAGAACAAATTACAGTTCCCAGGATTCTTTTTTTTTTCGGGGTGGGGTAAATCTGTTTTGAAATGTGCTTTCAGTGTATGGTTTCATTATGGTTAGCTCAAGACAGCATACTCCTACAACTACAGACTGCTCCTCACCCTCAGAATTTACCTCATGGATGGATTGCATCTGAGGCAGGCCTCTATGTAGGCAATTTCCTGACTTAAGTAGTATTAATTCACTGAATATATACTTTAATTGGCAGGCATGAGGAGTTATGTCCAGTGTCAGTTTGTGCTGCGTATTAAACGGGCAGAATGTGGCTAAAAGTCATGATGGCTATGCCCTACCTCCGCTGTTAGAGGCAGAATATGCACCTGAATGCCAGTTGCTGGAAACTGAAGGAGGGTAGAGTGCTCTTGCCCTCAGGTCCGACTTGTGGGCTTCCTATGGGCATCTGGTTGGCCACTGTGAGAACAGGATGCTGGGCTAGTTGGCCCATTGGACTGATCCAGCAGGGCAATTCTGATGTTCTTTTGTGTGTTTCAAGCTAGGAAAAATAAAGTATTGCTCCTTCAAATAGCAATTGCTATTACTGCTTCCAGGACAATAGCGAGAATGGGGCAACTGAGAAACAAGGGGGAATGTTGGGGGGAGCCCTGTGTTTTGCAGAAGTACAAATTTAAAACAAATCAGGGGGGGCAGCCAACCCCACCCACAAATACTGCCCCATGAGAACTGAGCATGTTCAGTAGCTGTTGAACGTAAAGTGACAGTTGGAAAAGACAAACAGAACATAGGAAGGGAAGGTGTCAAACGCCTTGCTTGGAATGAATGGTTGGTTGGAAAACAGAATATTCCTTTTAGGAGGAAAGATGCATTGTAATGTTTTGTTACAGGTCCCACTTGTTATACTCCAATCAATTAGGCAAAGTTGTCAAAGTTCATAGAAGCAGCCCAATCCCCACCATTGGGGGGGGGAGGGGAAATCTCAGGAGAAAAACTCAGTTAAAAATAAATAAATCTTAGGATGCCATCTTCTTCATTATTACTCATGCACAAGTCTTGCTTAACTTCTTCATCGTGGCAAAACTAATGGCAGGGTTGTGCTGTCAAAGCAGAACAGTGTGAAACTGGCTGAAGCATTGAATCAATGTAGGCGGGAAAATCTCCAGCTCAACCATCAAAATGTATCCATTATCATGTTGATGAACAAGCATAATCGTCCTGGTATGTTACGGAAGATTTAATCATCCTCCCCCTTCTGAAATTATGCTGCCATTTGCTTTGATATTTTTCAAAGTCAAGCTTTCAACTCATCTAGAAATAGCCTTGACAGAAATGGTTCTCTCTTTTGGCCTAAGGTTAATTCTCTTACAAGCAATGGCCGGCCTTTTGCACCACAAAGACCCTGTATAAAATGTAGACGCAGTTGAAAAACCATATTGGATATTGTAATTTGCAAGAAACTGGGTTGCTACACAGTTATAACCATGCCATCCTCCTCTACTTTCTCTTCCCTCTCTCTTTTAACTGAACCAGATCTTAAGGGACTAAGGATAACTAAGGATAAGTGTTCTTCCTTTCCTTGTGGCTGCCTTCATGCCTAATCGGCCTCCTTTTTCGGTGTTTGTCACAATGTGTTTTAATTATTGCTATGTTCTCTGCAGGGCTCAGCATGCCATTATAATAAAACATTAAGGCTTTGGGTGGAAGTAGACATTCTCTCTGTAAAGGCCTCTGTGGTAAGTTCCCCCCACCCCGAATATAGACTCTCTAAAATGCTTTAGGGACTCTAGAGACCAGCATTTGCTCATTTGTGCATTGTTAGGAACAAGCATGGTCACACAATGTGTCCTACTTTACAAAGAACAGCCCTCTGTTGGAAGGGCTGCCAGATGACAGTCCCCATTCTAAGAGACCTCTGTTTGAAGAGTAAAGAACTTCCTGGGGCTGATGGGAGTCCAAGAACATTTGGAGCAGTGAAGGTTTTTCAGTTTGGAGCCCTAGAAGAATTCTGTTTTCCCTGTGTCTTCCACAATCACAAATTCAGCAGCTAGGAAAGAGCAGAATCTAGTCCAGGTGCTCTTACAAGGTCAAGAAGTAGCAATGATATATCTGCCCAAGAGGAAAGGCCAAGGTTCAGGAGTCCCAGATCAGCAGCAAGAGTTTCAAGACTGCACTGGAGCTGCAAAGTTGTTCTAATAAGTTTCCCCACCTACCCATCAAGCTTTTAAGCAGAGACAGAAAAGGCTCAAGTATTCACGAGAATCCCTGTCCCTGTAGGAATTCCTGGGCTGAAGGCAGACTCCTCTCAGGAGAATGAGTCTCCTCTCTTCTTTTGTTGTGCCGCCTCTTTCTAGGAGACATTGCCAGGCATGCCTCCTCCTCTGAATTCTCCTGTTCTGTCACAGCAGGCTGTCCTCCTGAGCCCCACTTATTTTCCACACGCTGAGACAGGTCTCCCACCTTGGCAGGCCTGGCATGTTCAGGGGCAGGGGCTCTGCTGCATAATCTTTATCTCCCCCTCCTTCCGTTCCAAGTCCTTGCCCTCACGTGTTTCCTACTCCTTCTCTGAATTAAAGGGGACTATGACATCCTTACATCGTTTCCCGTTACAGAGTGGAGACTTCAGGCTCCAGCTTGTTTCTATCATTGCAGTCGAGGGGCGAAATAAAACACAGAGACGTCAGCTTGGGTTGAACAAGGGCCACTTTATTAAATTACATTAAACATAAACCCAATTTAAAGTGACCTGCAGAAGGAGAACCTAGGTGCGGGAACTGTCTCTAAGCAAGTATCTTGCCATACAGCTCTTGGGTGACCAGCCCCTGCCGGAGGAAGGGCAAGCCCATGTGCTTACCTTTACCCAGGCCACACCTTGTAGGTGAGTAGGGGGGCCTTCCTACGTCATCCCCACCCAGGGCTGGATAACCCTTGGGTAGATGAGATAAGTTGGCCCCAGAGGCAGCCCATATCCTGCCTCAAGCTGGAAAGCTCTGACAGACAGGCCTCCGAAACCGCCAATCACCTCCAAAGGTGCCTAAGGGGGCCACCTAGCTGTCCTTACCTATTTCCCTTCCCGCACCTTCCCGCCACAAAAAGGGGACAAATCTCTATTTAGTCCCCCTTTACCCCACTGCAGAGAAGAACCTCTCACAGACACCTCTGCAGGTCTTTCAGGAAGAAGTCGTTACCTGTGTCAGACAGGTGAACGCCATTGGCCCTGTATAGTTCAACCTGTGAATGCTGAATATGGGGATGTGGAATGGCTAAATCCCCGTGCCCAAGAAGAGCCAACCGAATATGCTGGTTGACCTTCTTCCGTGCTCTATCGAGCGCCCATGGATTCCATACCCCACGCCACACCCTACGTGGGAGCATGTCTGACCATAGCAGACGTACCGAAGGCCACCTTTGCCTTATCACCTGCATGTCCTTACATGCCTGAACCCTGAGGGCCTTGCCCTGCAGCAAACCAAGGTCATTACCACCCAGGTGAATGACCACCACGTGCGGGGCCGTCCGCACTACATCCTGCTGGAACAGAGTGGGTAGGAGCCCCTCCCAACACATTCCTTGCCGGCCAAGCCACTGTACCGTAGCCCAACGACTGAGGCCCAGCTGCGAGCCCATGCTCGACCTCGCTGCCCTCCGGGCTGCCTAGAAGATCATGCTGTGGCCGCATATGAGGATGCGCGTCTGCTCCCTCCCCGTCCAGCAACCTGCCGAAACAAATAAAACGTATTAGGCTTCCGCATTCCCAAGCCCTCTAAAGGGGCGAATGCAGCCCTTAAAGGCACCAGAGGACCAGCGTCCAACTGCTTGTACTCTTGTTTGGGGAAAACCAATACCTGCTGCCGTAGAAGCAGCTCCAATTCTGAATGAATGGGTTCCAAACTGTGAGGGGTCAAACCCCAGCTTATGCAATGCTTGCTTTGTTAATGCCCCAAACTGGTATTTTGTGTGGGGAACCTCACTTGCATGGGTAAATAAATATCCATCCCTCGGTCCCCTATCTGCCAAAAATGCTTGTAAAGCCCACACTGGGCAGAGGGTAGGCACTGTGGATGGGGCCAACCTGACGCGTCGTTGTGATGCGTCCTTCCCTGGCTCTCCCTGTCAGGTTCCTACCTGCTCGTGGTTACTGCCTGTCTCTAGGCGCCAACAGGGACTCCACCAGTCTGGACCGCTCTCTCTTATGATTTCTCTCCCCGCTCTAGCACAGATCTCAACAGATCCCCCTGCTAGGCAACCACCAGTAACGTCCCAATACTAGTATTCCCAGAGACTCTGAATACTGGTATTGTTATTCTCTTCACCGCTGCCACCATTTGTTACAGTTCCCCTTCAGCCTTGGCCATTACCTTACCCTCCCTTCTGTTCTGTGAAACCCCAGCCAAGGATCAGGCCTTTGGTAAACCAAATTAAGTATTTATTACAGATAACAAAGCTAACAAGATTAACAAGATTTCTTCTTAAGGCACATAAGCATATGGTTTTACTCAATACTAATCCGAACTCCACCTCCCTCCTTCTTCACGCTCTCCTGGCAAACAACTCTCTCAAACCCCACCAAGCAATCCACTCTTTCTCTTCTCCCCCCAGATTCCACAATTCACCACCTCACATTCCCCTTTAATCAGGTTTGATAAATACTGCATGTATTTATCTTCAGGTAGCCCCCACAACTGAGCTGCTTTTTCAAAGGTACTGAGGTAAATTTGAGGATCTTGACCAGGCTCATAGACAGCAAAGTCCTTTGGAGTAATTTTTATTCTTGCTCCATCTCTGTCCTTTCTTGTTTCATCAGAATGAAACTTCTCTCTTTCAAATTTTAACTTTTCTACTTGTAATTCGGCATCCACTGCTCGTTGTTTCTCCCTCTCCTCAAACCCCATTCTCATTTTCTCAGCTTCCATCCTCAATCTCTCAGCTTCCAACTCTCGCTGTTTATCTTTTTCCTCAGCCTCCATCCTCAATCTCTCAGCTTCCAACTCTCTCTGCTTGTCATTTTCCTCAGCCTCCATCCTCAATCTCTCAGCTTCCAACTCTCTCTGTTTTTCCTTCTCTGCACCTTCCATCCTCAACTTCTCTCTCAAGTACTCTATATAAGCGGGATTGCTTAAATATCCTTCTGGGGTCTCTTCTCTGACAGGTTGTTTTTGCTGGGCAGTTGCAAATCCTATAAGTGCTACCCTCAATTCATCTACCCCTTTACCCTCATGAGGTAAATTGAATGTTATGCACTTCTCCACCAGCTCCTCTCTTTTCATTTTTATGTATTCAGCCATGGTGTTTGAGTTCACTCACTCTTTGCCACACACTCTTTGCCATTCACTCTCACAAGAAATCTTGTTTTGTTATTTCTGTTTGCCGCACAACTATTAGGGATTGTCTAGTATCCGTATCTCACTGCTACAGCCAACACCTGTGACGTAGTCTCCTTTGTCACCACATGTCTTTGGGACTCTCTTTGGTTCGTATCTGGATTCTCTGTTGTTCGTATCCCACCGCCAGAGTCTCTGGGAATACTAGTATTGGGACGTTACTGGTGGTTGCCTAGCAGGGGGATCTGTTGAGATCTGTGCTAGAGCGGGGAGAGAAATCATAAGAGAGAGCGGTCCAGACTGGTGGAGTCCCTGGTGGTGCCTAGAGACAGGCAGTAACCATGAGCAGGTAGGAACCTGACAGGGAGAGCCAGGGAAGGACGCATCACAGTCGTCCCTTACCCTTCTGGTCTGTCTTAGACCTTCTCAGATTTATGCAAGCACAACCCCCTTCCATGGTAATATCTGCCAATTGAAGGGCACGACGAGATAAGTCTCGCTTGGAGCCAGCTACCACTTCTCCAATTCGGAAGGCACCAGAAAACAGTGTGAGGGCCACTGCCTGAAACAGTAAGGCTTCATAGTTGGAGGAGCAAAGTTTGTCCCACTGGCCACTCAAGGCTATTAAAATGTTGACTGAAATAGGTCGACGGGAATCAGGCATGGCAGGATGCTCCCTAGCCCACCCTGCCAACATGCGACGGACCCGAAAGTCCCCTGCATAATCCTGAAAACCACCTGCCTTTGCTAAGAATGAAAGCCCCGCCAGCTTACCCTGCAGTGCCCGGACTGACAGGCCACGTCTCCTGCCGTCCACCAGGAATTCCAGCAAATGACTCACTGGAATAGGCCATTCTGGTGCGTAGCCCTTGCCAGCCCAGAATTCCTGAAGCGCCCTACCTGCTCTCTGGTAGCTGGCGAGCGTGCTGGGGGCAATGGATAGGCTTATGGCCCTCGCCGACTCTGTTCTCCAATCTCCCAAATCGTAGGGGGCACGGCTTCCGGCTGAGCCTTGGCCATCGGCGCCAGCTGACGGAAATGGTCTATCTGGTTCCATGACAGAGCATCAGCAATGCTATTGTCAATGCCAGGAACATGCCGTGCCCGAAAAAGAACATTGAAATGCAGGCACTGGAGAACAAAAGCCCGGACAAGGCTCATAACCCTGGCGTTCCTAGATGTAAGGGAGTTGATAACATGGACTGTGGCCATGTTATCACACCAAACATGGACCGTAGAGTTCCTCAGCCTCTCGGCCCATAAATAAACAGCCACCACTATAGGGAAGAATTCCAGAAAGGTTAGATCCTTGTCTAAACTGTCTTGCACCCATGTCTGTGGCCATTGACCCTTACACCAGGAAGACCCAAAGACTACCCCAAAGCCATAACCTCCAGACGCGTCAGACTGAACCTGTAACTCAGCCTGCAAGAGTCGGTCCTGCCTCCAAAAGGATATTCCGTTGAAATCCCGTAAGAAGGAGGACCACACCACCAGGTCAGCGTGCAAAGCTGCTGCAACCCGAAACCTATGGCGGGGTCATGAGAGCCCGACCATGGCTTCATAAACACACCTTAAAAATGCCCTGCCAGGTGCCACTACCCTGCAGGCAAAATTTAGGTGTCCTGCCAACTCTTGGAGGGTGGAAAGGGAAACCTTCCTTGCACCAGTAACTTCTGTAATCTTCCTATGGAGGATTATAAGCTTCTCTTGGGGCAGCCTGCAGCATTGCCTGCTAGTGTCAATTTCAATACCCAAGAAAGTCAGAATGGGGGCTGGACCTTTGGTTTTTTCCAGGGCCAGCGGAACCCCAAGTTCCATTGCTAGGTCCTGGAAACGTGTCATTAAATATAGGCATTCATCAGTGCCAGCCCCCCCGGCAAATAAAAAATCATCCAGATAATGTACCACCGAATTCAGACCTGTCCTTTGCTTAATAGCCCATTCCAAAAAAGTGCTAAAGTGCTCAAAAACTGTGCAAGAGATCGAGCATCCCATGGGTAATGCTCAATCCATATAAAATTTATTGGCAAAGGCAAAACCCAGCAGCTCGAAGTCTGCAGGGTGGAAGGGCAGAAGGCGGAAAGCTGATTTAATGTCACACTTGCCCATAAGTGCACCTCGGCCACAAGCACGCACCATGCGCACTGCAGCGTCAAAGGAGGTGTAATGGACTGTACAAAGACTGTCAGGAATGAAATCATTAACAGACAGTCCATGCGGGTAGAACAAGTGATAAATCAGCCTAAACTCACCTGCCGCTTTCTTGGGCACAATACCTAGTGGGGATATCCTAAGGGTAGGGAGTGGGGGTGACTGGAATGGGCCAAGCACCCGCCCTGCCTGTACTTCTTTGTCAATTTTCATTTGTACAATTGCCTCCATGCCTATAACTGATTTTAGATTTTGTGACATGAAGGCAGCCCTTGGCCCACCATAAGGGATTCGGAAGCCTAACAAAAACCCCTGGGAAAGAAAACGTGCATCACCAACCGCTGGGTAACCAGCAAGCCAGTTCTGCAGAACTTGTAATTTAATTGGGGAGGGGCCCTTTTCCCTGAGCAGCCCCAGGTGGGGGATGTTTTCTACCTCCCTGTTGATCCCTGTTACCTCCTCTATAAAACCTGCCCCTGGGGCAGGCAGTACAAGGGTGTGCTGCCCCACAAATGGAACATTCGTGGCGGAAACGACACGGGTTTCGTGAGCAGACTCCCCGGGAACTAAAATCCCAGCACAGCAGCCGTTGTTGAACCTCTTGCCCCGCATTAGCGCGGGGAAGGGTAGATGTCAACTGCCTGCTCATTAGGTGCCCACTATCACACCTGTAGCCCGTCATGGCACAGGCCGCAGTCATAAACTGCAGCCACAGCTCTGGTTCCTTTTTGTCCCATGGCAGAGACCCATCGCATGCCACGCGCATACGAAATGCCTCATCATAGGACAGCCAGGCCAGTCCTGAGAACTCCACATAAGCCCTGTAGATTATATCTAAGTACTTTAGGAGAGACAGACCCTTTTGGGGCTGTCTTTCCATCAGCACTCCAGCGTATATTAAATACGCTGGCAACCAGTTGGCCCATGTGCGGTCCACCCTCCTACGTCTGGGCCTCTCCACGTCGCCTTCTACATCCTTGTCTTTATCCCTCTTAGGTTGTTCCCTATATAAAAGGGAAAACACATCGACATACTCCCCTCGCCAAATTTTTTCTTTTGTTGAAGGGAGCAGGTGGAAGCCTAAGGTGATGGACGTGTCCCCAAAGGGTATAGCATCAGCTGCAATAGCCCCCAAAGGGTCAGACAAATCACCCTGGCTTACCATTGCAGTGGACAGCCGCTGCTCCTCAACCCGGGTGCCTGATAGAGCCGGCCCACCAGGTGACACAGCAGGTGCCGGCACTTGTCCACTGCCTGCATGTTGCCAAATTTGGCTACCTGCCGCTTGCAGCGGTGGTTGAGCAGTACTACCTACTTCCAATCTAGGAGGAGGAGTAGACACCGTCCCTGGACTGGTAACCCATGGGCCTTGAAAAGTCCACCCCCAGCCTGGCGACCCAGTAGCCAGAGCAGGCCTGGCAGACTCACCTGTTCCCATCAGCGGTGCAGCCAAACCAGCAACAGAGCCATCCATCACAGCTGTTGATGTCACTCTAGTCTGGGGTGTCGCCACCTCTCCTCCAGTCCCTAATGCCGCTGTCGGCAGAGGGGGAGCCACTGGCCCATCACTCAGCGTCTGGGTAGCATCAGGGCAGGTCTCGAGAGCATCAAGCCTCGCTAAAATTAAAGCAAGGATATTACTGTCAGCCCCCTGCCGCTGCCCCATATTTGAGCCACCTGGAGCCCTTGCTTTTGTGCGCTTTGGCCTGGTAACCCCCCAGTGGAAGTCCCTGGAGTGGCCGTCTGCTCTGATACAGGCTGTAACCCAGGAGCCGGGGCTGGTGTCAGCCTCCCCCGCTGCTCTAAAGCCTCAAGGCGTGCCAGGATGGCAGCCCATGGCGGCGCCTCCTCTTCATCCGAAGAGCCAGGCGCCGGGGGAGGGCGTTTTTGTGGCTGCCTAACAGCCTTGCCCTTACCTTTTGACCCCCCTTTTCCTTTTTTGGATGGCATAACTACTTAATACCACCCCTGTCAACAAGAATAGTAATGACAATTTTAATGTTATTTTTAAAGGCCACTGACCATATGATGCAAAACACTTAGTGAAGGCCTTTACTTATCAATAATCACCACAGCCGAAGTAGGCTTATTATTACAAGCCACTGACTATCTGGTGTAATTAGCCTATTGCTATCCTTAGCTAACCACTATAAACACACAAACAGTAACAGCATCAAACAATATCAATAGTAACTAGAAGACACTGATTAATATATAAAACTTGTAACACCTATAATGTCTTCATAAACAATATAATCTATCCAATTGTATAAATTCAATATAAGTGTACTGTGTTCTTGCTAACTGGCTGGCAGGCAGCCTTGAGGTAGTGCTGCTGGAGTGCACCCTGTGTCTCCCTCCCCTGCTAGTTGGGGGGGTGGATGGGTGCCTGCTGAGTTTGGCCAAGCAGGCCCCTTTAACGAGGCCCACGGCAGCCGCAGCTGCTCTTCCAGGCCCGCAACCACCCTTGCCAGCAGCCCACCCTCAAAAGAGAGAATGAAAGAGGCCTAAATTGGCCCGAAATTGGCTCCGTGCCCTGAGAGTCGAGCGCCTAAAATGGCGCTGACCATGCGGCCGTGCCCAAAATGGCCACCGCAACTATGCAGCAGCCCAAATGCTCTCTGCGCTGTCCCTCGACGCAACAAAATGGCCACCGCCACAGCACTCCTCTCTGCTCTGCCAGAATGCTCCTTCCTTGTCTCCGTCGCGCGAGCAAAGAGGAGGTAGGAAGGGGCGGCTGGGGTTAAATAGGCTCCTTAAACCCCGCCCCTTCACGCTGCACATCGCGCGCGCGTAATAGATGCAACGTGCAACTCTGCCCGAGCGGCAGATGGAGGCAGCAGCTTCACCTCCGGCTGCAATTAGGCCTCACCCATCAGCTACGCGGTGAGTGAGGCCTCATATCTGCTCAAATGAGCAGATCCACTCTTTTAAACTCCCAGTGAATAGCAAACCACCACTATGGCCAGGATCACACACACTGTCCCTAGGGAAGAAACAAAGTAAACACATAAATATGACGTGTGATATTTTACCATATTTTCTAGGGTGGCTGATTCCTCCCAACTGGCAGTTTAGTCTTCCCCAGCTACTCCTTTTGTCAGTATAGTCAATTGGGACACTGCAATTTACACAGGAGAGCACGCTGACTTCAAGAAGAGAATATGGTGGGACTATGGCCACCCATAGCCAATTCGAATGCAATCTGTGAGCATGTACAGTGTTGTTCCCTTTCTGGGCAGCGTGTTCTCAGAGTGAGGCAGGAAGCCCTCTTGCTGCAATCCTGTAGTGACTTTTTAATATGTGGGGGTGAGGCGATGGCAGCCATGGTCATTCTGCTCCTCCTGGTAATGGTGCCATTTTCTCTTCTTGGATTTGGCCTTCCCTGGGCGTTTTTTTTTTTTAAATGGGGGGGGAGAGAGTGGGTAGGAAAATGGGAGCAGCATTCACCTTTTTCACCAGAAAACACCTCAGGTGGGAAGGGAGGGGGATCCTCCATGAGCAGAACCTCTGCTTGCCTGCCTCTGTGCTGTGTGGTGAAGTGAGAAAGGGGCTTCCTATCTTACCATGAAGCACAGAAGAAATGCTTCAATCTGCTCTTTCCCCATTTATTTATTTTATTTTATTTTATTTGTATACCGCCCCATAGCCGACACTCTCTGGGCGGTTTACAATGAGCAGATTCTCTGGCTTGCTTACTTCTGTGATGCTTGGTGAGAAAAGGCTTTCTTTCTTGCCATGAAGCACAAAAATACTCCCCTCAACCAACTTTATTCTCCCTCTCCAAGTCCCTAGCTTCAGGTATTCCTGCTCCCCACCCACGCATGTGTTAATTTGTGTGTATGTGTGTGTGTGTGTGTGAGAGAGAGAGAGCAGTGTGAGTGTGTGTCAGTGTCATGTATGAGAGTGTGTATGTCAGATAGTGTATGCACACACACTAGGGATGTGCTAGAATTTTGCCGAATTTGGATTTGGTAATGAATTTTCTATTAATTAGTTTATTTTCAATTGCTGTGGATTGGATTTTAATGTAACAAATTTCCACAGCTATTTTTAAAAATGGATTTTTTAAAAATAGATTGTAAGAATGATAACACAGCCCAACAATAAAAAAAATTTTTTTTAGTTGCCAAGGGTGTTTGAATGACTTTAGGGTATTTTGGGGGTGCTAAATCCAAAAATGGCATTAGTTTTGCCGAATTGGCTCTAGTTTTTGAGATAATGGATACCCCTCAAATGACGATTGTACCCCAATACGACCTGTAGCTGCTGACATATGCAGCAGGGTTTGGTCTGTTTTTTTACTCTTGAACATTGTTTTGCAAGTTTATCCATTGCATATAATATCATATTGATACTTTTTTTTTTTTTTAAGAGGAATATGATTTTGTCACGAAGAGGCTGCTTAAACAATCCTAATGCATTCTGCTACAGTAGGGCGCCGCTTATACGGCAGGTTCCATTCCGAACCCGCACCGTAAAGCAGAAGACGCTGTAAAGCGGAACCCCATTGACTTTAATGGGGCGCGTTGTGCGAAAATGATGCAAAATTTATTTATTTCATTAAACTTATAGACCGCCCCATAGTCGAAGCTCTCTGGGCGATTTACAAGAACAAGAACAGCATCAGAAATACAAAACACATATAACAATATAAAACATTAAAATTTAAAAATGTTAAGATTAAAACAGTTCCAACATATACTAACTAATTAAAATGCCTGGGTGAAGAGGAAAGTTTTAACCTGGTGCCGAAAAGATAGTAATGTTGGCGCCAGGCGTATTTCCTCAGGGAGGTTGTTCCACAGTTCGGGGGCCACCACTGAAAAAGCCCTTTTTTGTGTTGCTGCTCTCCAAGCTTCCCTATGGGTAGGCACTCGGAGGAGGGTCTTCGTTGATGAGTGGAGTGTATGGGCAGGTTCATATCAGGGGAAATGCCACAAAAGCAGCAAAATCGGCTTCAAAATTGAAAACAAAAGCTGCCGCATTAGCGGAACACCGGTAAGTGGAGCGCCGGTAAGCAGGGCCCTACTGTACATTTGTGGCGAATACACTCTGCAAAAACAAAGAAAAAACATCACTGACTTTGTAAAACAAGCATATCTTGCTTATTTTGGAGTGAAGCTTGGGCTCCCCATAAGGTTTGCAAAACCTGTGTAGAGTGCCTACAACAGTGGAAAAATGGAGAAAGGAAACGTTTAAACTTTGGTGTGCCTATGGTGTGGAGAGAGCCGTAAAACCATCACGATGATTGTTATTTTTGTGTTGTGAATGTGAAAGGCTTCAATCACTACAAGAAACATAAGTGGGAGTATCCTGATTTGGACTCAGCAAGGCGACCTGTGCCACACAGCGAAGACGTTCCCATACCAGTGTTTACCTCACTGCCTGACCTTCCATTGTCAGATGTCGATGAAATGCTGGACGTGGAGTATAGCACAGGTGGTAGCCCTGGAAGTGGATATGAAGAAGCTTTTCAACACCTGAGCAGTTCTCCCCAAAAGACCTCAATGACCTGATACGAGACCTCAGTCTGTCAAAGCAAGCATCTGAACTTTTAGCATCCAGGCTAATGGAAAAGAACTGTCTACAGCCGGAAGCTAACATAACAGCTTATCGGACAAGAGACGAGGGACTTCTTCCATACTTCAGCCAAGATGAAGAACTTGTATACTGCAATAACATTCCTGGACTTCTTCTCCAAATGGGACTACCGGAATATCGATCAGAAGATTGGCGGCTTTTTATAGACAGCTCCACCAGAAGCTTGAAATGTGTTTTATTGCACAATGGTAACCGCTATGCATCTCTTCCAATTGCTCATTCAACAAAACTTAAAGAAGAATATGAAAATATCAAAATGGTCTTGCAGAAGCTCTGCTATCATGAGCACCAGTGGTCTATTTGTGTTGATCTAAAGATGGGCAGCAAAGTGGATACACGAAGTACCCTTGTTTCATCTGCTTGTGGGATAGTAGGGCAAAGCGAGATCATTGGAAAAAAGTGACATGGCCTTCAAGGGAACACATGACTGTAGGTGCAGCGAACATCATTAACAAGCCATTGGTTGACAGACAAAACATCATTCTCCCACCACTCCATATCAAGCTTGGACTGATGAAGCAATTTGTTAAGGCCTTGGACGAAGATGGTGATTGCTGCAAATACATTTGTAGATCGTTCCTTGGACTGACTATGGAAAAACTAAAAGCAGTTGTCAATAACTTCTTGGGTAACTACAAAGCAGACAATTATGAAGAATTGGTGCAAAACATGCTCGCTAACTTTAAACATTTGGGTACTAATATGAGCATAAAGGTACACTATCACCAAAGCCACTTAGACAGATTTCCGAATAATCTTGGTGATTTTAGTGAGCAACAAGGGGAGAGGTTCCATCAGGATATAAAGGTGATGGAGGAAAGGTATCAAGGCAGATGGGACAGACACATGATGGCAGACTACTGCTGGAACCTCCAACGTGATTGTCCTGACGCCCCACATAAAAGAAAATCGTACACACAGCGTTTTTCTATGCATTAATTGTGATTATCTGAATCAGCTTACTTTGTTTTAATGTTATTGTACTGAATACAACGCCATTAGGTATTTCATGTATTTACTTTTGTATGATTTGAGAGAGTTTCCATGTCATTTGTGGGTAGGCTATGCCTGACCATTAAATTTTTTGAATTTGTTATGTTTTTCAATGGGGGCATCCATTATCTCAAAAATTAGAGCCAATCTAGCAAAACCAATGCCATATTCGGAAACAGCAACACAAAGTTACCCTAAAATCGATCAAACATTATTGGCAATAAAATTAGTGTTGACCAGTGTAACTTATGAATGTTTCCTTTTAAAATATCGATATTAATATTGATATTTTTTCAGACCAAAAAAGACCACAGCTCAGTAAAAGCAGCAGCTAACAGATTCAGAATTAACTCGAATTGATGCCAGCCTGTTAAGTTGACAGAATGCTTTCGAACTGGCACTGGCCAATGGATCCCATCCCTAGTGTGCACACTGTGGAGTGGAGGCTAGTCCACTAGGGCGACTGGGACATAGCCCTCCCAAGGGGAATGTCAAGCAATTTAAAAATTTCCTGTTCCATGCACACTGTATACTTCTATTTGTAGTCAGAGAAGCTGCTTTCACACTGCACTTTATTCTGTTACTCTGATGGTTGCTTACCTGGTAATTTGCACGTTACATTTGACCTTTGACATGACGTACAAGCTAGTTTTGGAATTCTAGTGGAATATAGTGCAGGTTTAGCGCAAATCTTCATGATAAATAATACCAGAAACAAGGCTGGGAACCCGGAATATTGCAGGAGATTTGCACTAGCCGCCGCTGCTCATGTGTCTGGCATCCCAGCATGCAGTGTGTTCCCATCCTTTGGCCATGGGGGGGGTTTACCTGATGAAATTTGTACCGGTATTCCGGCATAGGCGCAGATAGCAGCAGCATTTCCCACACACACCTCTGTGTAGATATAACTAAAATAATTTAAAAAGTCAGATCCTAAAGGGAGAAGGCTTGCATGGCGACGGGACGAGAACTTAGACCCCCTACAGTGTGAACAGTGTGCATGTGTATAATAGGTGAGGGATGAAAACAAGGTGTTGTTCATTGCAGCCGTGTGAAAGACAGTTGCTCAAAATGCCAGTATATCGGCTGAAAAAATGACTGTTCTTTAATGCAACAGGCACTGCAGTATGAAAGGAATTTTAGAAATTGGGACAGAAATGCTACCTTTTTAATCTGTTGAACTAATGCAATCAGCCTCATGTGTGAAAGCCACCAGAAACTTTGCAAACATTTCAGTCAATCTACTGTTTTCTCCGACCAATGAGGTCTCTGTAGCACTCAGTCAATCCTAATCCAAAAGTATGACTATTGCAAAGAGGTCCTTCCCGTGTGTTTCAGGGCAGAAAAAACATGTGAAAATTGAGTAGTAGGGCTGCCAGCTTTCCAGCCCAGTTGTGAATGAGCCTAATGAGGCCTCAGTGTGGGCCTAGAAGGGCTGCCTTGAAGGGCAATCCGAGTATGCTCAGAGATGTTTCCTTGAAGGCCACACCTGGTTGCTAGTTTGAGCAGCTTGGGTTTTTTTTAAATTGTTAAGAGAGCATTGGTAGACAATGTGAGTAACTTTCTATAATAGCTATACATTTTTTAATCGTTTGCATTCATTTATGTGAACAGGGTAGGAGGTTTGGAAGAAGAAATGGTGGGTGGCTTCTGTGTATGTTGCAACTTTCAACACTTGTTTGTGTCTAGGTTTGAGAAAAGTATGGAAATTTTACATTCCTGTTTTTCTTTCGGTTGAAAAATGCTGTGTGTGCTTTTGGTTGGTTGGCTACTGTGAGAACAGGGTGCTGGACTAGATGGGCGTTTGACTGATCTAGTAGGCTCTTCTGCTGTGGTAGATATAAGATGTACTGTTTACACAAATGATATCTGTTGTGGAATCACCTTATTTAATACAAACAGAGGTTTCTCATTGGTGAGGCAGGTGCACCCTGTGCATGTCCATGCCATTTATTTCTGAGGCTTACAGTTCTTAATCCATGCCGAGACTGCTCTATCGGGAGTGGCTCAGGATTTCATGGCAACCATGGGTCTGTCCCAAGTATTATCTGGCCCCACTCATGTCACTGGTCACACTTTGGACCTTGTTTTCTGTGTTGGATGGGATGATGGTGATCTTGGTGTGGAGGAACTTTCTATAGTTCCGTTGTCATGGACAGATCACTACCTGATTGGGTTTAGACTCACTGGGACTCAGAACCTCTGCAGGGGTGGGGGACTGATTAGGATGGTCCGCCCCAGGAGGCTGATGGATCCGGATGGTTTCCTGATGGCTCTTGGGGATTTTCCAGTCACCGCGGCAGGTGATTCTGTCGAAGCCCTGGTTGACCTCTGGAACGGGGAAATGGCAAGGGCAGTGGACACGATTGCTCCCTGGTTTACCAGGGCGCTGGCAGTGATGAAACGAATAAGACTGGGACTTGAGGGATGTTGGCGGAAGACTCGGTGTGAGTCTGACCGAACACGGGCTAGAGCCTATCTGAAGGCCTACTCCATGGCAGTGTGGGCTAAGAAGAAACTTTTCTTTTCTGCCACCATTGCATCTGCTGGGAGCCGTCCAGTGGAGCTGTTTCAAGTGGTCAGGGGTCTTTGGCCTCCGGAAGGCTAATATAGACCAATCAACAGCCCGCTGTCAAGAATTTGCACAGTACTTTGCAGATAAAGTCGCTCAGATTCGCTCCGACTTGGACATTAAAATTGATACAGTCTCAGGGGATATAACTTTGGCTCCTGCTTGTCCAATAATAATGGATTCCTTTCCATTTGTACAGCCCGAGGATGTGGACAAGATCCTTGGAGAGGCGAGAGCCACCACATGTCTGCTGGATCCTTGCCCTTCCTGGTTCAGCAAAAGTGCCAGAGGGGGACTGGCCGAGTGGGTGAGGGGAGTGGTTAATGCCTCTTTACAACAAGGCAGAATTCCATCATACCTAAAAGAGGCAGTTGTACGGTCTTTGTTGAAAAAGCCCCCCCTGGATCCCTCCATAATGGGAAATTATCGGCCAGTCTCCAACATTCCATTTTTGGGCAAGGTAATAGAGCGTGTGGTGGCCGCCCAGCTCCAGAGATTCTTGGATGAAACGGATTATCTGGATCCATTTCAGTCTGGTTTCAGGCCTGGTTACGGGACAGAGACAGCTTTGGTCGCGTTGGTGGATGACCTTCGCAGAGAGCTGGACAGGGGGAGTGTGTCCCTGTTAGTTCTATTGGACCTCTCAGCGGCTTTCAATACCATCGACCATGATATCCTTTTGGACCGCCTTGCTAGGATGCGACTTGGGGGCACCGTGTTACGATGGTTCCATTCCTTTCTGGAGGGACGAACTCAGAAGGTGGTGCTGGGGGACTCCTGTTTGACTCCTTGGCCGTTGACCTATGGGGTCCCTCAGGGTTCAGTTTTGTCCCCCATGTTATTTAACATCTATATGAAACCGCTGGGAGAGGTTGTCTGGGCGTTTGGGGTTCGGTGCCATCAGTGTGCGGATAACACCCAACTCTATTTCTCCTTTCCACCTGAAGCCAAGGAAGCTGTCCTGGTCCTGAACCAGTGCCTGGCATCAGTGATGGACTGGATGAGGGTGAACAAATTGAAACTAAATCCAGACAAGACAGAGGTGCTCCTGGTCAGTCAAAGGGCAGATCAGGGAATAGGGATTCAGCCTGTGCTCGATGGGGTTACACTCCCCCTGAAGACACAGGTTCGCAGTTTGGGTGTGCTCCTGGACTCAGCTCTGACTTGGAGGCCCAGCTCTCGGCCGTGGCCAGGAGTGCCTTTGCCCATTTAAGACTAGTGCACCAGCTGCACCCGTTCCTGGAAATGCCTGATTTGACTATGGTGATGCATGCCTTAGTTACATCCCGCTTAGACTACTGTAACACGCTCTATGTGGGGCTGCCTTTGAAGACTGTTCGGAAACTTAAACTGGTACAAAGAGCTGCAGCCAGACAGGGGCTGGTTAGAGGGATCATACAACTCCCTTGTTACAACAGCTCCACTGGCTGCCAGTTTGTTTCCGGTCACAATTCAAAGTGCTGTTTTTGACCTATAAAGCCCTGTACGGCCCAGGTCCAGGCTATTTGTCAGACCGTATCTCCCTATAGGAGCCTGCCCGGGCCCTGAGATCTTCAGGAGAGGCCCTTCTCTCAGTCCCAACACCCTCGCAAGAGAGATTGGTGGGGACGTGAGATAGGGCCTTCTCGGTGGCTGCTCCTAGGTTCTGGAACTCCCTTCCTAGAGAGGCATGAATGGCTCCCTCCTTGCCATCCTTCCGTCGGCAAGTAAAGCCTTTTTTATTCTGACAGGCTTTTGGGATAGAAGGTGTTTAGGATTGCGCTTTACAAGGCTTGTTTTATTGTTTTATATTATTATTTGTATTATTTTAAATTGTTTTTAGATTTTTAAGAGCCTTTCACGGTTTTAAGGTTGTGCATAGTCTAATTGGCTTTTAATTGTATGTTTTTCTATGTTTTTAACTACATGTAGTTCTATTTGTAAGCCGCCCTGAGTTCCAGTTTGGAAAAAGGGCGGGGTAAAAATAAAGTTTCAGTTCAATTCAATTCATGTCTCCTCTACTCAAGTCCATGACAGGAGGCTGTGGTTTGCGAGGAGGAGTTGGTACTAATAGTTAAATCCTTAGGCTGCATCACACTTGGATTGAGTAAAATCCCTGCACATTTTCCTTCTCAGCAAGCCAATTGGCAGGAACATCCTTGTTGTTATGCCTTTAAAAAATTAGTATGTCAGTCGCCAGAGGATCTGAAGACTTAACTTAAAAATCTTCCTCTCTTTTCACTGGCTCATTTTGTGGTGTTGGATACATTATCCTGGTATCCTTTCAATCAAAGGGGTAGCCAACAAGCCAGTGGACTTTAGCCCTCCAAAGCTAATGATACAATAAATTTGTTAGCCTTTAAGATTTTAGTACTGTTTTTTTGGGGGGGGGTTGCTAAAATTTCAGTATGATCTACTTTACAGGGTTGCTGTGAGGATAAAAAGACTATGAAATACTTTAGTAAACCTAAAACACTATTATGAAAAGTAGGATGGTTCAGAGAACAGCCTTTATGCAGCATGAGAACATGGATTGCACCCTGCCTACACATCCCATGCAGGCAAGCTTGATGCAGGCAGCTGCACATTGGATTTGCCAAGGACCTACATGTAGGTCTGAATCAGATCTTGGAAAAGTTACTTTTTTGAACTACAACTCCCATCAGCCCCAGCCAGCATGGCCACTGGCTGGGGCTGATGGGAACTGTAGTTTAAAAAGTAACTTTTCCAAGCTCTGGTCTGAATATCCTGGTTGTGTTCTTTTTTTTTATTTTTCGGTTAGGCTTTTTTAATAATCCCAAACCTGCTCCCCTCCCCCAATTCAAAATTGGAAGCTGGAGACTTTTTATCTTGTATATTCCTTATGTATCAGTATTACATTTATATCTGCTCCACCTTTCCTCCAAGGAGCTCAGGGTGGCATTCATGGGTCCCCTTCTCCCAATGTTATCCTCACATCAACTCCTTAATGTAAGGTAGGCTGAAAGATGGTGACTAGCCCAATGAGTTTCATGGCTGATTTCAACCCTGGTCTCCCAGGTCCTAGTCCATTTAATATCCCTCCAACTTTTTCCAGATTCTAGAAAAAATATGTAGAGGTTAATAAGCCGAGGAAGGGTAATAATCTTTTCTCCTAGGTCTGGAAATGTATGGGGTCCCTTGTTAACAGTCCTGTGTGGCACCTTTAAGACTAACCAATTGGAGCTGCAATCCTGCACATACATATCAAGGAACAACCCTTATGGAATTCAGTGTGGCTTACTTCTGAGTAATGTACAACTTTTGCATGAACTTACAGTAGAAATTATGACAACAGGGACCCCTTCTGAATCAAATTAAGACACAATTCAGTGTAGTTAGGGGCTAACTATTTGTAAAATTGCAGTGCTTAAGTGTCCACAATAGCTTTGCAAGGGAGTAGGACAGGGAGAAAACCAGAACAACTTGGCTACACACCTCTGTGAACACTTACTGGTCGTGTGCCTGTGACCTCCTAGCAGTCCCAGCAGGTCTAGTAAGTACAAGCTGGCACTGTGTGCATGTGATTGATTATTCCTATCTCTCCCTACCAGATTAACAGGTACCCAACCACTGCTGATCTGGAGGGCCATCCCTGGCTTAGAGGCTTGGCAGGGATAGCTTGGTGTGCTCTGAGTCTAGTGGATTATTTTATATGACTATGGATAGGAGCTAAGTGCCCCTTTATAATATTTTTTCAGCCTCATGGGCATATGTTGACTGCATTTATAATTAGATATGTAGCATATATAATGGAATTACTACAATACACTCAAAACTAAGCATGTAGGCTGCAATCATTAGCATACTTACTCAGAAGTCTAATGTACTTTGAGTATACAGTATATAACAGAATTGGGCTGTTGAAGTGCTTAACATTGGTTGGCTCAAGTTTGTAAAGAAACAGCAAAAGGCAGGGAAATATAATTTGCACAAGTCATATCCTAAATAATAATTTACCTCATTTTCATGCCAATTAGTATAAAACAGTTATTTGTGAGATGTGACTTTATTAGACTGGTTAAAGTGTTTGATTGTTTCTTTGGGCTTTTCTGGGCATCTTAATAATTCTTCAGATAGACTAGATAAGAGAACATTTATTCTGCTTCTTGTCTGACAGCCCATAAGTCTAAGAATGATGTTAAAGAGGTGACCATTCACGACCACATTTGCAAAGAATCCAGAGAGCATCGTTAAGTTTAGCCATGTGAAAAAGAACATCAATATTTGATATTATTTTTAGTAGAGTTTTGCCTGTACTTCACATCCATGTTTCTAAAGTATGTTAAACCCTTGAAAACACTGCAATAAAATAGATACACAGCAATCTGCAAAAGAGCTAGCTCACGTATGGAGAACAGTTTTGGAATATGAATAAAAATTTAAAAAATATATAGACCAGCCTATTGATTGGAAGCCACAAATAAAAATGATGTGATGTTTGTGTTCCTTTTAAACTAATAGATGGCAAAGAGCTGAAATAATGATATATTGGAACTTCAGGATGATTTTATTTTATTCTGTACTATTAAAAAACTGTCTGTGTGTTAAGGCTGGGCACAATGTAGGGGTGGATAGATCAGCCTGTTTCCATTCCATGACAGTTTGGTATGCGCTAAATCAAAGGTCTATTCTGTTTTGGTATATTTTTTAAAAAATGCAAAAGAAGTATTCAAATTGTATGCACTTTGTACACATTTTATACACATTTGACCTTTAAAATATGCATTTCCCCATCAAATACTCTCTTTTGCATACATGTTTTTGAAATGAAACTCATCACAAAATTCAGGCAAGTGGCTAATTTGATCAATGGCTGTGTTGTGATTAGGGATGGGGGAGAAATTCAATTCAGTATGCATTTAAAGCCAAATTTATCAAATTTGGGCTTTCCAAAACAATATGAGAACTGAAATACAGCCATCCTTTGAAATTCACACTCATCCGAATTTTGTGGTGCAGTTTTCCAACCAAACAGTGTTTATAGAAATGCATATATTATGGGAAAGTGTGCATAAAAATGAAAATATCAGTGAAAATAACATAGTAAAATGCATTATATTAGGAGACATTGCTTGCAAAAATGTGTACATTAGTCAAAACTGCATACAAAAATTATTAGCAGGAATTTTCACTAAAATGCTGGTAAATTTTCATGAAATTTTTCTTTTAAAAAAACACCAATTGTTGCAGAAATGTGGAGTATCAAATTTAAAACTGGAACAATGAGGACAGAGAGAACTGAAATTGACAGATCCTTCCATCCCTAGTTGTGCTTCTCATCTAAGTCCAGGACCTGCGAGTTAGTTTGGTTCACTTTAAATTGCAGACCAAATGAATGTCTCCTCTATCCACACTATAATCCAGCCACAGTTACAAGCAAATCTTAGATATGTCTTTTGAGAAGTTAGTTCAATTGAGTTCAGTGAGACTTACATCCAGGAAAAAGTGTACAGGATTGCAGTCATAGGCAGTTTTATTAACCATGAATAAATATGATGGGAAAGTTAAAGACATGTTTGGATCTCTCCTATCAAAATCGATGGAATGTAAAATTGCTAAACTTTGAGGGATCTTGCCTCCAAACATTTCTACTTCATAGGGTTATCTCCTCTCAAAGAGAAGAAACAACAACTATCCCTCCCAATAAAAAATAAATTTGCCAGTTTAGAATGCCTGTTTCCCTCCTTTCCCCCCCTTCAGTGGACCCAGCTGTGCCCTGCTCTGCAATATCCAGGGGAATCAACACTGGGGAAAAGAGATTATATTCAACTTTTTGTGCAAGTACAAGGATCAGTGCTAGCACAAAAGGATTCCTCCCTCCTTCCGCACACCCAACACCATCCCTAAATCTGCTCCAAAGGGTTGGGGGAACACCCAGAACAGGGTTAGGGTTTGTGTGGAGGGAGGAGAGGAGGAGATTATTTCCTTGCACAGGAGAAATTCTTGCACTGACAGAACCTTAGCTCTAGTGTTACGTTGAATACAATCTAAGGAGGTGACCTGAAGCTGCTCATTTGAGGTGAATTCCTGCCTCTGGCATTTAGCTCATAACAAGTGACAAAAGCAACAAAAGGGTCATGCTTATTTTGTTTTTCCATTCATCCCCAAACAAGTAAAGGCCTCTAGTTTCATATCCAGTGACTTTGTTCTACACCCTACAGCAACATTTAAACATATAATTTGTAGTGCAATCCCATACAGATATACATAGAAGCCAGTCCCCCAAGTAAATGCGCTTAGGATTTTGGCCTAAAAAGATAGGATAGCTGCATGAAATACCCTCAGTTAATCTCACTTTTTATAAATGGTACATTTTGTTCACTGTCAGATCTATAATTTGAGTATGAAGGATGTCTGTGTGTGTGTCACATAATCGGAACTTATAGCAGTACTGAATGAGAAGTACTGATCAACATTAAAGAACTTGCATATTATTAATTAGAATACAGCCACTTTTTATGGAAGATTGCTGTGCCACAGCTTAAAGCACTCTCTTACAGCTAGGCAATGATTCAAGGATTCAGAGACAATAAAAATAGGCCTTAATTCCTTATTGCAAGAGGATAAGCTACTATGTGGTAAAGGAGCATCTTCAGGGAACAGAGCAGAGAGATGCCACAAGATATACAGTATACCTTGAATGGCTAAAACAAATGGACTTGACCTGAGAGGAGTTACTCAATGGCAATGCAAAAATAATTTCTCAGTGTATAGCTGAAGTAACCCAGCATGGTGAAATTAACTGTTCAGTGCTACTGCTTGCATGATTCTGCCTGGATCTGAACACAGTCTCCCGGGCCTCATTACCTGTGATATAAGGAAATTGTTTCTTACTTGATGGAGAAGACAGAGCTCAACTGGTGCTGTCTAAATCATAAGAGGCTTGACAGATTTATTTTTTTAAAAAAAATGAAAACTGTAAGACACTTGAGGAGCAAGGCATTCTCTTCCGTCTCTAAATGTAATTTTAATGCGGCAAACAGCACTGATGCATGTACTTATATACTGACAATGAATTGCTTTGTTATTTGTCAGTAATGAGTAATTACTCTGGCAAGCGCACAGTTGCTTGACAGAAGCAATATCAGAATGTATCAATTAAAGAAAATAATGAACCCGACACTAAGGAATCTTTTGAAAGCAAACCCAGTCTGCTCCACCGATTTAAGGATGAGCAAAGGAAATGGCAAGAAATGGGTGAGAACGACAGCAAGGGGAGTGTTGCCATTAGGGAAGGTTATGGTTCAGGGTGCTCCTTCACAAATAGATGAGAATAGGACTTCTCTGTGCCCCTCTCCAACATTCATTGCAGGAAAGAGTTTACAGGTGTGGCTGAATCATTAGATTAATTTAGGTAAGCAAAGTCCTATATTCTAACTTCCCTGTTAGAGGCAGTATACCTCTACATAGCAGTTGATGGGAATCCCAAGAGAGGAGGGTGCTGTTGCACTCAAGTAGGGATGGAGGAGAAATTCAATTCTGTTTGCATTTGAATAAGAAACGACCTAATTCGTATGTCATGAGCCAATCTGCAGAATGAAACACAATTATATTTCAGAAATCATATTTCTCTGAATTTTGCAATGCCCAACCAAATAATGTGTACAAAAAAGGCATACGTTAGGGGGAAGTGTGCATAAAAATGGACATACTGTGAAAATAACACGCATCATATTAGGAGAAACTGCTTGCAAAACTGTGCATATTAGTCAAAGCTGCATGCAAAACTGTGCATATTAGGAAAAATTGGGCTAAAGTTATGATGAATTTTCATGAGGATCTTTTTTTAAAAAAATGCAAGCTGCTGTGGAAATGTGGAGAAATGAATTTAAGAATGAGAAATGGAGAGAAATTGAAGTTCACAGATTTGTCCACCCCTCTGCTCAAATTGTGCTTGTGGGCTTCCCATAAGCATCTGGTTGGCCACTGTGAGAACAGGATGGTGGGCTATGATGGGCCTTTGGCCCAACCTGGCAAGGTTCTTCCCATGTGTCTTTGCCAGGACCACCACCACGACATGTGCCAACATTTTGCCATATCACAGCGGCAAAAACAGCTACGATTTATTTATTATTATTTATTTCTTCTTATTAGTCACCTTATTAAAAATATCTTCTAGGTGACATACACTGATAGTATAAACAAAATCAGAAACATAATAGATACAACAATTCAGCAATATTATCCAATCCAGTATAATGCAACACATCTCAGCCCCTGGCGACCAGTTCACTGAATCGCTTCTTAATATGGTTTTTTTAATAATATGTTTTTAACCCTCTTTTAAAAGATGTTTTTAAAGCTTTTTTTACAGTGTTTTTAACATTGTTTTGTTTTAATGTATTTTAAGGTCTGTTTTTATGATGTTTTAAAGTGTTTTTAGCGTTTCTGTTTGCCGCCCTGGGCTCCTGCTGGGAGGAAGGGCGGGATATAAATCAAATAATAAATAAAATAAATAAACCCACTAAAAGAGTTCAATCCTCCTACAAAAGCTAAAAATTGACCAGCTGAAATCCATCGCAGAGACAAAAATGTATGTATATGTATGTATGTACTGCCTTCAAGTCAATTCCGACTTATGGCGACCCTATGAATAGGGTTTTCATGAGGCTGAGAGGCAGTGACTGGCCCAAGGTCACCCAGTGCGCTTCATGGCTGTGTGGGGATTCGAACCCTGGTCTCCCAGGTCGTCGTCCAGCACCTTAACCACTACACCACACTTAAACGATGCTAAATAATGGTCACATTGTATCAAATCATGTTAAATGGCCTGGGAGAATTAAAAAGAAGCCTTTGCCTAGCATGGAAAGCACCCTAAAATAGGTGCTATCTCTCTAGAGCAGTGGTTCACAAACTTTTTTGGTTTGCAGCGCACTGTAAAACATATACAAATTTTCTGGCGCACTTTGTGTACAAAATTAAAAATATATTAATATATTTTAAACTATGAATAAAAATAACTATACAAATGGGTTTCTTCTCATTTTTAAAATATACTTTCATAATATTCGCAGAGAGAGAGAGAGAGAGAGAGAGAGAGAGAGATGGCTACTGTGCTGTATTTGCAGTATTTTAACTTTTTTGCATCTCAGGGGAAAATGTTTGCTTGAGTGAGTTGGTGGCAGGGCCTGGGAGGTGGTTAAGTGAGAGAGATTATGCTGGCTGGCTGAGTGGGGGGGGTTGCGTGCAAAGATCTGAGTAGTGCCCTCAGCCTCCCTCCCCACCACCCTTACCAGCAGAGAGACCACCATTGCTATCTTAGGAATAAAAATAATTATTCTATTACCTCTGTATGTGTTTGTTTATTTTTAATGTTGTTTTAGGCTACTTAGATGTGCAGCAGCCAAGGCCAGCACCTTGTAGGTGTTTTTTTAAAGTAACTGAAATGTAATTGTAGTGATTACTTTGGAAGAAAAGTAAAGTAATCCGTTACTTTCAGAGCAATTGTAATTGTAATGGTAATTACTACTTTTTTGGGCCATGTAACTGTAACTGTAATTTATTACTTTTTAAAAGTAATCTTCCAAGCTCTGCTTAGTTCAATAGGGTCTACTCATAGGTAAGTGGAGTTAAGATTGCCTAAAAAAAGCAAGTGTTCTGTCAGAGAAGCTAGAGCTAGGCAAGGACTGTTTACATGGTTAATGTTTACAAAATTAAGTTTGATTACATTCCTAGTACAATCCTAACCCCATGCCTACTCTAAAGTAAATTCCATTTAGTTTGGTGGGACTTACTCCCAGGTAAGAAGGATTAGGATTCCAGCCTCTTAGAAGAAACAGTTGGGGGGGCAGAGAAAGGGAGGGGAGTTTGCCTATGTGTCTGCTCACAGTCCAGTCCTAACCATGTTTACTCAGAAGTGAGTCCCACTGAGCTCAGTGGAACTTACTCCCAGGTAAGTGGGGTTGGGATAGGATTGCAGCATCACTTTGAGAGGAATGTAGGAAGAGGTGAAAGAACAACAGAGAGGTAACGAAGAGAGAAAAGGCTTGTGTGGGGGGAACCCTAAGACTGAAGCAGAACTTGTGTGACCCCTGTGGGCTCAGACAAGCAAAAATTGCTATCTTGAGAGAAGGTGGCAGGATGTACCAGGAATCTAGTAAAGGGGATGGGGAGAAAGACTTAGGAATCGGAAGTTACAGTGCAGTCCCAGCAGTGTTTATTCAGAAGTAAGTTCCGCTGAGTTTAATGGGGCTTACTCCTGAAGTGAACGTGAATATAGAATTTTTATTTATTTATTTATTTATTATTACATTTCTACCCCGCCTTTCTTTTTCATGATTGAAACCCAAGGCGGCTTACATATGGTGCCCAGGCAGTCTCCCATCCAGGCACTGACCAGACCTGACCCTGCTTAGCTTGAGCAGGGAGCTGGCCAGATGTGCCTTCAGTTACAGCCTTTAACTTCTAAATTCAATCCTATCCTTTAAATACTAGGTGATTTATCAATAAATATTATAAAATTGATAATGTCTGTTAAATGTTCAATGTGTCATCATGTGACTCTTATTGTTGCTTGCTACAAGTAGTACACCTACTTTTCAGGATAGTGCCACAAATAGATTCCAAAACTTGCTCCAACCCCCCTGTGCAGGTAATGAATAATAGATGCTATCACAACTGCAATAATAAAATAACTTAATGCTAGGTAACACATTGCTCAGAAATTATATATATAAATGAAATTGTGATTAGCAAAACAGAGGTTTTTATTGTATTAACAAAATGTTTCAGCTTCTGCTGAATGTTACATGTGAATAACTGTACGAGTGTACAGCCCAACTACTTGTGTACCCAGGTACACAGACTGTACACTCATTGACTGTAACGTATGAACAGGGCCACAGTCTTCCCTTTGGCTCATTCCATCTGACTCCAGTACCAGCCTACTTTATCAAAGATTTTGACACTTGAATGAATTTTTGAACAAATGCAATGTTTATTGAAGACCAGCTTGTTGGGATATTTTTGATATGGTGAGCATCAGGGCCATAGTGTCAATTATTACCAATTTCCACACTGGTTTATTGCTGTTGGATTGCATGTCAAGTATGACATATCATCTATGCCATGGGAATTCTGACTCAGCACCCAGTAAACGGTGTGGGAAGGCAGTAGAGAGACTCATGGTCGTAACTGCAGGGCTGTATTTAAGTGGGGTGGGAACAGAATAAAAAAATGACCCACAACCACCTCACCTAAAACTAAGATAATCCAAACCCACCCCCCAAAATTGTCTGATTTTTCCCTGCCCCTCAGGTTTTTGGGGGCATTTCTCCTCCCCCCCATGAGTGGTCAAACAAATCAGAATAAATGTCATATGGCTAATACAGGGCATTAAACAAACTCTGGAGATATTTTTGTATCAGTCTGCCTACTGTCAAAGTATGGTGCTGGGGGTGGAGCTATTATAATGTATACAATTTATGCTCTTTTAATTTTGGTGTCACCCCTGAAGGTCTGTGTCCTGAAAAGTGGACTAAACCCTCTCAAATAAACAATCATTCCACTGGATTCTTACCCATTACCCTTTTCTATTGCTTTGCTTACCATATTCGGAGGCAGCATACATCTGAATACCAGTTGCTGGTATTAAAGAAAGGTAGAGTGCTCTTGCACTTGGGTTCTGCTTGTGGGCTTCCCTTGGGCATCTAGTTGGCCACGGAGAAAACATGAAGCTGGACTAGATGGGCCACTGGCCTGATCCAGCAGGGTAATTCTTATGTTCTTCTATCCTCTCTCCCCCCAACACACACATTTATTTTAAATCATCAGTAAAATACCGATGAACTGAAGTGAATTAGTGGGGTCAAGTGATTTCAACAGGGGGCCAGGCTTTGGACTTTTACATTATTTGTTGGATGATTTTCACACCCTACCCCCTCCTAGCACATCAAGTTATTTTGGAACTGCTGCATCTAAATAGATCTGACAGGATATTGATTGCACTGCCTTACTAGTCATTTTATAACTGAGATGTGTAGCATTTATGTGGAAGGAAAGCCGCCAAGCTGGTGAAATGCCAAACTCCAGTTAATGTCTTTGGTGTTGAGCAATCCAATTAACATTCTCTTCCATGGGTACAATTTATGTTACAGCTCTAATAGAATTGCAAACTAGAGACACTTACAACACATAAAAAGTAGCTCTGTTGCCTTTTGCTCATTAATGAAAACTCTCTTATTAAGGGGGTAAAAAAGACACCCACAATTAAAAGCTGAGGCCTTCTGGGAGAGGGTTAGCCTAATTCACAATTTTTCTTCTTTTCTTTTCTTTTCTTTTCTGCACAGATAGTTTACTCTCAATCACTCTTTCATAGCTCACATTGCAATGTGAATGTAGGGGTCAAAGGCAGAAAAGGTGGCGATTTTCTTCTGCACAAAAATATCCCCACTGTGACAGAAGCAGCACAGAAGGAGGAGGGGGAAATAAGAGCAAACGTTTTTTAAAAAGCCAGTTTTCACATTATTATTAACAATAGTTCATCATCCTGAGCAATGGCAAGCTAGTCAGATAGTGCTTTCATCAACTAACAGTGATGAGCAGACCTGGCCTTGTGTTGTGGTTGTTATATGCCGTCAAGTCTATTATGACTTACGGCGACCCTATGAATCTTTTTTAATATATATATTTATAGGGTTTTCATGGTAAGAGCAGAGCTTGGGAAAGTTACTTTTTTGAACTACAACTCCCATCAGCCCCAGCCAGCATGGCCACTGGATTGGGCTGATGGGAGTTGTAGTTCAAAAAAGTAACTTTTCCAAGCTCTGGGTAAGAGGTATTCATAAACAGTTTACCATTGCCTTCCTCTAAGCCCACGGCACCCGGTATTCCCAGGTGGTCTCCCATCCAAGTACTAACCAGGCCTGACCCTGCTTAGCTTCTCGGATCAGACGAGAACAGGCATGATCAGGGTATAGCTGCAAAGAATTCAGTGACTGCTTTGAATAAGGATGTTGATTTTGGGGGTCCCTGCTCTCCTCCAGGGTTTGGTTTCCTTTGGGAAAGAAGGTCAGCGGAGACTGCAGTGTCTTTATGAAATATGGTTTACTTATTTACACACATTCCAACCTGAGCTTAAGATGGAGGGGGGTTCAATGCATCAGCAGTCCAATACCCAGCTCTTCCATCTGGGTTGCAGGAGGCACCCCACAAATGCCATGGTTCAGAGAGCCTGTCTCTCTCTGCCTCCAGTTACCAGCAAATCTCTAGACACACTCAAAACACAAAACTCTCCTGGGCTCCAGGAGGGGGAGAAGGAGGCTCTCCTGAAGAGTTTCAATGACAAAAGGATCTCCCTGGCCCATTCACCATTGCTAGGCAACTGATCGGCCCATTATCTTACCTGGCCAATCTATTTGGTTAACAAAAGACTCATTTGACCAGCAGAGAGTTCCTCATTCCAAGGCACAGGATTCCAAATCAGAGGCTGGAAAGGTGACTCACGGGAATAATCCATCCCAACCCCCATGCTCATAACAAGGAACAATGAGTACCAATAGCCAGGTCTCTGCATCTTTAAAGAACAATGCTAGGATCTAAACCACCATGATTTATTTTGCTTGCTGCTGCTGCTCGGCTACCACCACCACCACCCTTTCCCGGTTGGACTTCTGCTCTGCGGGGGTCACACCTTGCAGGACCAGGCCCCACATACTCAGCCAGCTGTAGCTGATTTTTTTCCACCTGTCCCTTCTCTGGAGGGGATACATAAGCCGGCTGGCTGAGGTGGCTCCTGCTTTGTCTGCCTTTTCTTTTCTTTCTTTTTTCTTTTGGGTCTTCAGCTATGTGCCTGGGAGAGAGGACTCAGAGCCAAGTGGGGAGATTTGAGGGGGGGCAATTAGTGTAGTGACAGGTCGAGGGAGATATGGTGTTGTGAGGAGGATTTGCCAGGTAAGGGGAATGTGGCCCAGGCAGTTAATGGCTGTGCCTTGTTCCGGTCCTCCCCACACACGCAGGTTTGTTGGTTGCCCTATCAGCCAGCTCTCAGGCCTCCGGAAGCTGCTGCTAAATGCCAGATCGGTGCATAAGAAGATCTCCCTCATTCACGATTTAATTGTGGACGAGGCAGCCGATCTGGCATGTATAACCAAGACCTGGGTGGGTGAGCAGGGGGGAATCAGTCTCTCCCATCTATGTCAACCAGGGTACCTGGTCCAGCATCAGGGTAGACCTGAGGGTCAGGGAGGGAGGGTTGCTGTGGTCTATAGGAGCTCCATCTCCCTCTGCAGGCACCCTGTCCATGTGACTAACGGTCTGGAGTGTTTTCACCTTATGTTGGGTCAGCGGGACAGACTGGGGGTTCTGTTGGTGTACCGCCCACCCCGCTGCCCAACAGACTCCCTAGCTGAGCTGACGGAGGTGGTCTCGGGTGTACTGTTGAGATCCCCCAGACTGTTGGTTCTGCGGGATGTCAACAATCCATGCTGAGGCCACCTTATCCGGGGTGGCTCAGGATTTCATGGTCTCCATGACAACCATGGGACTGTCCCAATATGCCATTGGCCCAACACATGTAGCAGGGCATACTCTAGATTTGGTTTTTGCATCTGGACATGGAGTTGGTGATCTGAATGTGGAGGGCCTTACATCAGTCCCTCTGTCATGGACAGATCACTGCTTGCTGAAGTTTAGACTTACAGCAGCTTTTACCCTCTGCAAAGGTGGGGGACCTATTAAGACTAATGGATCCGGCTGCTTTCCAAAGGGCTCTGGGGAGTTTCTGGCTGATAGGGCTGGCGCTCCTGTCGAAACCCTGGTTGAACTGTGGAATACAGAAATGACCCGGGCGGTTGACATGATTGCTCCTGAGCACCCTCTCCTGTGTAGAGCTCGTACAGTTCCATGGTATACCCCAGAGCTGAGAGCGATGAAACAATATAGGAGACGGCTTGAGTGCAGATGGAGGCGAACTCCTACTGGATGCAATTACACACAGGCAAGTGCCTATGGTAAGCTGTATTTAGGGGCAGTGAGGGCAGCAAAAAACCAATATTTTGCTGCCACTATCAAATCATCAATCTGCCCCCCAGCGGAGCTCTTCAGAATTGCCTGGGGGCTATTACACTCTGGCCCCAGGGACATGGTAGAACCATCTGAGGCCCGCTGTAATGAATTTGCTAGGCACTTCCAGGATAAAATCTTCAGCATCCACCAGGACTTAGACTCCAGTGTTATAGCAGGTGAATCAAGCGAGGTATCCAGAGCACAGCCTTGTCCCGACTTCTTGGATGAGTTTCAGTTGGTACAGCTTGAGGACATTGACAAGGTGCTTGGACAGGTTCGTGCAACCACTTCTGTGCTGGATCCTTGCCCTTCTTGGCTAATAAAAGCTAGCAGAGATGGAACAGCCGGCTGGGCCAGGGAAGTGATTAATGCTTCTCTGCGAGAGGGGGTGGTCCCTGGTTGCCTGAAAGAGGCGGTAGTGAGACCACTCCTGAAAAGGCCCTCCCTGGACCCGGAAAATCTTAATAACTATAGGCCGGTAGCAAATGTTCCATTCCTGGGCAAGGTCCTAGAACGAGTGGTTGCAGGCCAGCCCCAGACACTCTTGGATGAGACTGATTATCTGGATCCATTTCAGTAAGGTTTCAGGCCTGGTTTTGGCACAGAAACAGCCTTGGTCGCCCTGTATGATGACCTCTGTCGGGAGAGAGACAGGGGGAGTGTGACTCTGTTGATTCTCCTTGATCTCTCAGTGGCTTTCAATACCATGAACCATGGTATCCTTCTGGGGAGACTAGCTGAGTTGGGAGTGGGAGGTACTGCATTGCGGTGGTTCCACTCCTACTTGGCAGGTCGCCTCCAGAAGGTGATGCTTGGGGAACATTACTCGGCACCCTGGACTCTCCAGTATGGGGTTCCGCAGGGGTCAGTTCTGTCCCCCATGCTGTCAACATCTACATGAAACCATTGGGTGCGGTCATCCAGAGCTTTGGAGTGCGTTGCCATCAGTATACTGATGACATGCAGCTCTATTCCTCCTTTTCATCTTCTTCAGGCAAGGCTGTCAATGTGCTGAACTGGTGCCTGGCTGCAACAATGGACTGGATGAGGGCTAATAAACTGAGGCTCAATCCAAACAAGACTGAGATGCTGTTAGTGGGTGGTTCTTCTGACCAGATGGTGGATGTCCAACCTGTCCTGGATGGGGTTGCACTCCCCCTGAAGGAGCAGGTTCTTAGCTTGGGGGTTCTCCTAGAACCATCTCTGTCACTTGAGGCTCAGGTAGCCTCGGTGGCACGGAGTGCCTTCTACCAACTTCAGTTGATGGCCCAACTACGTCTCTATCTGGACAGGGATAATCTGGCTTCAGTTGTCCATGCTCTGGTAACCTGCCAAATTAGATTACTGTAATGCACTCTACGTGGGGCTGCCTTTGAAGATGGTTCGGAAACTGCAGCTGGTGCAAAATGCAGCAGCCAGATTGGTAACAGGGACCAGACGGTCTGAACATATAAAACTGATTCTGGTCCACTTGCATTGGCTGCCTGTATGTTTCCGAGCTAGATTCGAGGTGCTGGTTTTGACCTATAAAGCCTTACATGGTTTTGGACCACAATACCTGATGGAATGCCTCTCCCGATACGAACCCACCCGTACACTACGTTCAAGATCAAAGGCCCTCCTCCGGGTGCCTACTCCAAGGGAAGCTCTGAGGGTGGCAACAAGGGAGAGGGCCTTCTCAGTGGTGGCCCCCAAACTATGGAATGATCTGTATGACGAGGTGCGCCTGGCGCCAACACTGTTATCTTTTTGGCACCAGGTCAAGACTTTCCTCTTCTCCCAGGCATTTTAGCATGTGTTTTTAAATTGTTTTTATATTGTTTTGAATTTTAAAATTGTGTTTTAAATTGTTTTTAAAATGTGTTTTTAAATTGTGTATTTGTTTTAATGTTTTTGATTGCTGTAAACCGCCCAGAGAGCTTCGGCTATTGGGCAATATACAAGTGCAATAAATAAATAAATAAATAATTTTTTTTAAAGAGAATTCTACCTCCGTAAAAGGTTCTCTTGAACCTGGGATGCCAGTTTTCAGCAAAGCAGACTTTCAGCATCTAGGGATAAGTCAGTGAGGTGCTGTATTACTGCAGTCAGGCTGTGTATATAGAGTTAGCTGTATAGTTTTTGGCACTTCTTGTGACGGTGGCTCCATTGTGTGTACACTTAAGACATTTTGAGATTCCTATTCTGGAACTGGAGTCAGTGTTGGTTTCCTAACAAAAGAAACTTCAGACTGTGACTATGATTTCTCACCCCCACCTCTCATGGTCTAGGCTCAAAATGATGCAATTGCTCTATGAGAATCATAGAAAATTTAAGCCTCCAGGGTTAAGAAAGTTATTTAGAAAGAAATGTATGAACCAAAGGTGAGGCATTTCCTAAGAAATGGAAGGCCTTACTCATGCTATTACAAGATCAAACCACAGCACTGTAGATGTACAGTATGCTGGAGTTGCAGTAAAGAGGGCAAGTGTTTGAAACATCATCAAAATGGCAAGGTGATTGAATGGATAATTGAAGGGTGCTTGGCTCTGAATAATGCCCATTATCTGTCAAGGCATAATCAAATTGCCAATCAATTCCTACATGCAACACTGGGAATTCAGTGCAGACTTTTGTTTGAAAGGGTTATTTTCTCATTTCTTTATCAGGTTGTTTAAAGATTTGAAGTTTTTTTTTTTAAAAAAAAAAAGATAATGCTCTTACAAATAATGTTGATGTGAAGAGCATTTTTAATAAACATTTCAGAGAGGAATTGAGTTTCCTGGGAAATAAATTGCAAGTGGCATTTTAGACTTTATTCCTGATATTTAAAAAGCTAACAATATTTGAAAAGATGAATATCACTTGAAAAGCCAATGAGCCTGACCTAGACAAATGTGCTGCAACAATTTTCAGAGATTAATACTGGATATGTGTGTGTGTGTGAAAAGGTGTCTTTGGGGGTATCTGTGATGCAAGCCTACAGCAGTTTTATAGCACTCTAACTAGGATGGTTTCCCTCAAATAATACTTGGAGCTGTGGTTTGGTAAAGTGCTGAAAATTCTTTGTTAGAAATCCAATCTCATCATTTAGAAAATGTAATAAGCAGCAGGGCAAGTGCCAACACTGGTATTTTGGGCAGCTCCAGGCCACCAGCAGGGCCTACTACTGAGTTGCCCTAGGAATTCCTTAATCCCCATCCCTGCCCTGACATACTGTGTGGTGCAACATAGCTAGACGTAGCCACTCTTTTAATTTCCCACAATGCTCTAGTGCCTCTCTGGGGCATTGTGGGAAATTATAAGGGTGGCTACATCCAGCTGATCAATGCTGTTTTGAGTGCTACCTCTGCTGTCAAGTAAAGGCCCAATGACAGAGGAGACCCACCTGAGGACAATTTGCCCAGGCTCCTTTGAATGTGGAATCGGGTACCTTCCCCTTCATGTCTAAACCACATATGGTCATATCTGAGAAGGACCTGTAAGTCTGGCTATTATGAGGAATAAACACACACACAATGAATACTCATAAGAAATAAAACTGGTTACAGTGGAGACTGGTGGCTCCAATGTCAGTGGGGCAGCGAAGCTGAGCACCTTGGACAGCTCCTTGAAAGTTCAGACTACAGATGCAGTGCCCCACTGACATCAGAGCCACCAGCCTCCACCATATATAGAGAGGTAAATAGATAGATTTTACTGAGGAGCAGGCATCTGAATCTTCATGTGAAACATTCCTTCCCCACACATGCCTAGGCTTGCACTATAAACTAGGTCAAGTCTATAACACAGATAGGTGTTTTGCATGGTCAATCAACATCTCTGAATTTTGCTAGATTTTGCAACAATGACAACAAAATTTCCTTACTACCCATGGTCTGACATATCAGAAACAAGATGCTATATGCAAGTCACACAAGTACTGGGGCCCAAGCTCTAATATGTCTTTGGACCTTACATACAGTTTTTTTTTTTAAATGCAGTTTGTATTAGCTGTGCGTGCGTGCGAGAGAGAGAGAGAGAGAGAGAGAGAGAGAGAGAGAGAGAGAGAGAGAGAGAGAGAGAGAGAGAGAGAGAGAGAGAGAGAGAGAGAGAGAGAGAGAGAGAGAGAGAGAGAGAGAGAGAGAGAGAGAGAGAGAGAGAGAGAGAGAGAGAGAGAGAGAGCGTTAATGCGTTCAAAGAAAATATGAAGGGAGCTTTTAAAAAATATTCTCTGGTGATGTACAGAAAAATATTGAAACAAAATAAACTTACAAAATCAAGAAATACAGCATGAAAGCAGCACTAAAACCAAATTATTCCCCTGCTGGTTTTATATTGCTTTTAAGTTGTTGCTTTTAACTGCTATGCCTATGCTAGGTTTTTTGATGGATTGTTGCTGTTTGTATTATTTATAATTGATTTTTACTGGTTTTATTGTGCTTATTGTTTAAATTTTGGTTAGTTTACAATAGGTTTATTAACCACCCAGATAGCTATGCTGTATGTGGGGGTGGGGTGGGGGGTGTATACATTTAATAAACAAAACATTGTAAAAGAGAACTAACAGTGTACAAATTGCAGAGTAATGTGAAGAACATAATAAGAGCCCTGCTGAGTCAGACCCATCTAGTTTGCATCCTGTTCTCACAGTGGCCAACCAGATACCCACAGGAAGCCCACCAGATGCCCACAGGAAGCTGGACTAGATGTTGACGTGTGTGCGTTGTTGCGTGAAACAGCATACATTACGTTGGAGTTAAGTTGAGCAAGAAACTTCTTCAGAGCATTAGAGCATGTTAAGAGTCTTTATTAAGACATTATGGCCAAAGGCTTAAGAGTAAATACATGTAGAGTTTCTTCAGTCACCCCCCTTCTGGTACATCTCTCCAAAGGTAAACACAGAAGAGAACTTCTCAGTTCAGAGGCAATACACAGAAGACCAGCCTCACAGTTCAGAGGCAATATTCAGAAGAACCAGCTTAACACAGATAGCTGCTAGAACTTTTCCCAGTTTATCGCGATGGCTACCATAGCAACGGCCTTGGCAGTCCGTTCCCAGACTGGGCAAAGACATAACTCCCCCTAGTTACAGTTTTTCAGACTTGATGGAAAACAAACTCAGTGACAGTGCGGTTCAATGGTCAACAATCCCCCCTTTTTTTCCCATCATGTCTGTAACTCATTACAACAATAACAACAATACATTTCTCCAATACATCTTGCAATACAGTTCCAAATTACATCTCAGTACATTACAGTACATTTCAGAACATCTCTGTACATTTAGCTAGAACTTTATTCAATCAAACTTTGACTCATTCCAAGCCTTGTCACCAGTTTGCCAAATTTCTCCTCACACAAAGGCTTGGTCATTATGTCAGCCACCATGTTGTTAGTGTCACAAAATGTCAGGTTAACAAACCCCTGCTGCACACAATCCCTTACGTGAAAGTATCTGACACTAATATGTTTTGTTCTTTTGGTATGAGCTTCTAATGTGGCTATCTTGATGCAGGTCTGATTGTCTTCATATACAGTAATCGGAAATTGCATATCAATGCCTATCTCCTGCATGAGCATTGTGAACCATTGTAGCTCATTACAGGCCTGTGATAGAGCCACATACTCTGCTTCTGCACTTGAGGTTGCCACCACATTTTGTTTCTTGCTGCTCCGGTCAATGCATGACCCGTGCCACATCACAACTATGCCAGAGGTTGACTTACGACTGCTCAGTTCCCCTGCATGATCTGCATCCACAAAACATTCAAGACCTCCTGTCTTTACTCCTGACAAAACCAGACTCTTTGTCTTCGTGCCTTTCAGATAACGCACTATCCTTTTAATCCCTTGCCAGTCAGCCAGCCTCTGAAGGATGCTCTACCTTCTGGCTTAAAATGCTGACTGCATTACATATGTCTGGGCGAGACACCTTCACCAAATATTGCAATTTCCCTATTATGCGCCTGTACTTCTCAGGTTCTGTACAAGGCGTCTCCTGCACATTCTGTTGGAAAGCCACAACCATTGGAGTCTTCACAACATTGCATTCTGTCATGTTGCATTCTTCTATGATCTGATTTATTTTACTTTCCTGACTCAATGTTAGGCTTCCATCTTCTGCACGCACAATATCCGTGCCTAAATAGTGTGTGACAGGCCCCAAATTCTTTGTGTCCACCTGCCTGCCCAGTTGCTCATTAAATTCTCATTCCTCTTGCTGCTCATGATAAAAATACATGATGTCATCAACATAAACTGCACAGAACGTGGTTTTCATCCCCTGTCTCTTTATATACACACATGGATCTGCCTTGCATCTTTGGAATCCCATTCCATGCAACACTCTGTCCAATTTCTCATTCGAGCAGCGTGCACTTTGCTGCAGTCCATATATTGATTTATGCAGTTTACACACGAACCCTTCCTTTGACACAGAACCCGGAGGCAGTTCCATATATATCTCCTCTCTTAAATCACCATGTAGGAATGCCATCCCTATATCGTAGTGATTTACACTCATGTTCTGCATCGCTGCCAGCTTCAGCAGCACACGAATGGACTCATGTTTCACAACTGGGGCGAAAACAGCATCATAATCTGTCCCATGCTGCTGGGTGAATCCCTTGGCAACCAAACGTGCCCTGTACCTCTGTACTTCCCTGGAACTTGCTTTCTTCTTCTTAAACACCCATCTGCAACCTATGGCCTTTTCCCCCAGAGGTAAATTTACTAATGTCCACGTGCCATTCTGTTCCATGGCTTTCAATTCTTCCTGCATGGCCTGTTGCCACTTATTTTTCTCTGCCTCAGGCATCAGCCTAATTTCATTAAATGAGGTTGGCTCCGCACATTCCACGTGCTTCATTTGAATGGTTAATGCCGACGGTGTCACAACAGCAGTCTGTTTACAGCCCTGACTGTCATTCTCTTTCCGCCCCATTAAACTCAAGGCATCAGCACACTTCACACCCACGGACATTCTAAACTGCCCCTGTGTCATGAATCCCTGACAGACAACTTTGCCTCTTCTCTGCATAAAACATTTTCCTCTATCAAATGTTACACAATACCCAGAATCCACCAGTTTTTGAACTGATAAAATATTATGAGCCAATTCTGGAACAAACAAACATTCTGACATTATCCCAAGTTTATTAAATCTCACCAATCCTCGGGCTTCCACCCATTTCTGTGATCCATCCGCAAGTTGCACAAAATCCTGCACTTCTTCTGAAGCATAAAACAAACTTCTGTCTTTAATTAATATATGGCTTGCACCGCTGTCAAGAAGCCAGTTAACAGGTCCTAAATCTTGAGACTTCTGTTTACAAACAAAGTTCACACTTCCCTGCTTCAAGCCTCCGTCCCTGGAGTTTCGCTTGACTGCACAGTCTTTTCGGAGATGCCCACGAGCCCCACAGGCATAACAAGACTTCAGCCTTTGATGCTTGTAATCCTGTTTGCTTTCGGCTGCCTCCTCCGGTTCGGCACTTTTCTCCTCCTTGCTTCTGACAGCTTCCATCATCTCGGCTCTCTGCGCCTTCTGCCTCCGCTGCCATTCCTGGGACAAATCCTGCAACGCGTCCCACATCTGTTTGGCCGACGGCTCATCTCTCACACACATCAGTTGAGAATCCAATAGAGCCAAGATTATAAATGCCTGCGCCCTCTGATCTTTGCGCTTCCAGGCCGCGGTCAATACCGCTGGGGGTGGTCCATCTATAATGTCCCATAAATCCTCTGTTATCAGCAAAGCCCGCATCCTCGGCTTCCAGCTGCCATAATTCTTTTCCATCAATCTTTCCATTGGCAAGCCTCCCCCAGACAGGTTTACAGCCATGTTGCTCACCTCTGTCTGGTACAATCAATCAAGCTGCCCTCTGGAACTCCGTCTGCAGTTCAGACCAGCAACTTACTCCCGTGTAATGCGCTGTGGATCTGGGCCCATAACCCTTGTTGACGTGTGTGCGTTGTTGCATGAAACAGCATACATTACGTTGGAGTTAAGTTGAGCAAGAAACTTCTTCAGAGCATTAGAGCATGTTAAGAGTCTTTATTAAGACATTATGGCCAAAGGCTTAAGAGTAAATACATGTAGAGTTTCTTCAGTCACCCCCTTTCTGGTACATCTCTCCAAAAGTAAACACAGAAGAGAACCTCTCAGTTCAGAGGCAATACACAGAAGACCAGCCTCACAGTTCAGAGGCAATATTCAGAAGACCAGCCTCACAGTTCAGAGGCAATATTCAGAAGAACCAGCTTAACACAGATAGCTGCTAGAACTTTTCCCAGTTTATCGCGATGGCTACCATAGCAACGGCCTTGGCAGTCCGTTCCCAGACTGGGCAAAGACATAACTCCCCCTAGTTACAGTTTTTCAGACTTGATGGAAAACAAACTCAGTGACAGTGCGGTTCAATGGTCAACACTAGATGGGCCATTAGACTGATCCACTAGCAGTCTTCCTATGTTCTTAAGATTCCTAGCAACTGATATTCATAGATGTGCCTCTGACAGTGGAGATCAAACATAACCATCATGGCTACTAGCCACTGATAGCTTTATCTTCCATTACAGTTGCCCAAGTTGGTGGCCTTAACTATATCTTATGGTAATTAATCCCAAAGCTTGGAAGATTACTTTTAAAAAGTAATAAATTACAGTTACAATTACATGCCCCCCCAAAATAGTAATTACGGTTACAATTACAATTGCTCTGAAAGTAACTGATTACATTACTTTTTCTCAAAATTAATCACTACAATTACATTTCAATTACTTTTTTTAAAAAAAACACCTACAAGCTGCTGGCCTTGGCTGCTACACATCTGAGTAGCCTAAAGCAACATTAAAAATAAACACACACATACAGAGGTAGTAGAATAATTCTTTTTATTCATAAGTTAGCAGTGGTGGTCTCTCCACTGGTAAGGGAGCTGGGAAGGGAAGCAGAGGCCACTACTCAGATCTTTGCATGGCAAACCAAGTGCACCCCCCCAACTTAGCCAGCAAGCATAATCCTGCTCACTTAACCACCTCCCAGACCCTGCCCTGCCACCAACCAAGGGACACTCACCCAAGCAAACATTTTCTCCTGAGATGCAAAAAAGTTAAAATACTGCAAATGCAGCACAGTAGCCAGAGAGGGTGGTGGAGGCCACTTTCTGTGCCAAGTGCAAACAAAGTGTTCACACACACATGTTATCATCTTTTACCTCTACAGTTCTTTATCTCCATTCTGCTGCTGCCTCCTTCTCCTCCTTTATCCATGTTCTTTCCCTCTGGCTCCTTTTCCCCTCCACTCCATTCTTCACCACCACCATCCATTTTTTTAAACAATTGTTTTCTCCACTCCACCCCATCTCACTCTCCATCTCCCCCCTCATCACCTCCTACCCACTCACAGAGCATGAGGGAAGAGCAACGCTGCACAGAAACCCAGTTTGAGGCACAGGATTTTCATCCACAAATCAGAGGAGCAGAAGACTTCCCCTGCTCCCCCCTCCAGTAATGCCCCAAAGTAATGCTGGAAACATTACAATTGCTCCACAAAAGTAATAAAATCATTCCTAGTTCTATTACAATCAAAATGTAAAGGAATTACTCACTCATTCCTCAAAAAGTAATGACTTATAAGTAATTTGTTACTTGTAACGAATTACTTCCAAGCTCCGCTTAATCCATAGTGCTAAGTGAAGAAGTACTTCATATTGTGTGCCCTGATTCTTCTGACATCAGCTTCACTGGATGATCCTGGGTTTTAGATTATGAGAAACAGAGAAAAACTTCCCCTGCCCCTCTCATTCTCTCCACACCATGCATAGCATCATATATCTTCATCATGGGTTTCCTTATCACCCAAATGTTGTAACCTTTTCTTGTAAGGGAGTTGCTATGAAAATGGAAATGGACTGCCTTCAAGTCGATCCCAACTTATGGCTACGCTATGAAGAGGGATTTCATGGTAAGCGGTATTCAGAAGAGGTCTACCATTGCCTCCCTCTGAGGCTAGTCCTCCCTAGCTAGCTAGGGCTGCACAAGCCAGCCCCTTCCTTGTCCGCAACTGCCAGCTGGGGGGCAACTGGACTTCTTGGGACTATGCAGCTTGCCCACGGCTGCAGGGCATGTAACCCCTGAGACACTCACTATGGGGGTGATCTTTAGCGGGCCCTTGACACCCAGGAGACACCAGCGGGGATTTGAACTCACAGACTCTGGACTCCCAGCCAGGCTCTCCTACCCACTGTGCTATATAGCCCCTCTCTCCTACCCACTGTGCTATATAGCCCCTTCATTATTTTTGTGGCCATTTTCCACATATTTTCCAACTTTACAATATCCTTTTTGAGGACCAGAGAGATATTAAGACACAGCAGAATTAACTCTTCCCTCCTCTGCTACAGTCCTACAGTTAATCCCTCATTTGAAGCTAGTATTTGGAGGGAAATTGCTCACTGACTCATTTAACATTCCATGTAGGATTGCGCTGGATCTGTCTGAATCATAAAAACAGAAAAATTGAAAACTTATATCTTGCTCGTTTAAAAGCAAAGCATTAAAACACAGTCTCAACCTATTGTGACCCTACCAATAAAAACTTTTGATGAATTGACAGCTGCTGATTTAGCAATTTGTTTTTTTAAAAAGTCAGTTTCAATACTTAAAGATTTCATATTTTATAACCTTATGGTGAATGATTAACTTTGGGTATTCACAAGAACACACTGGAGAATATCTGGCTTCACTGAATTGGGCATTGACTTCAGTAGTGCTTGGATCCTGATTTGCAACTCCCTGAGTTGTCTTGTGGGCCTGCCTGACTCAGTGATCTGTATCCTTGATGGTTTCTTTGAAAATGTTGTATAGGCAATTTATCAAGCCCTAATGAAACATTTGGTCACATCTTAAACAGCAGTAGATCTGGCATGAACCTAGATTAATCTTCCCCAATCTAACTATTATAATAAAACAAAATCATCAAATGTTCCATTCTTAGAATAGGAACACTCAATCTCTGTTTATTACCCATTCCTCTTCCTCCCCCGTAAAATTGCATGGTAGTGACTGGAAAATGTCCCATCACTAAGTCTTGTTTCCAATTAATGTCCTCCGTCTTCCTCTCTTGCACTCCCTGTGATCCTTTTTTTTAAATGTAAGAGTCCATCTGATTAGATGCACCCCAAGTAAAATGCATAATCCCTACATACAGTAGGGAATGGTATCCAGCAGCAGGTTGGAGGAGGGAGAGACTAAGGATCCATTACCACATTGTTCCTCACAAAACCTTAATAACCAAGCCTGTCACCTTTAAGTGTTTTGTGGAGGTTTTAGAAATGTTACTCAGCACCTCATTTAAGATCAAATGAAAGTCAGAGGCAATTATGATACAGTCATCTGCTTTCTCCACAGACTTAGGAAGGCAATGGATATCCATTTTTGTTCATTGTAAAAGTCCAAAAAAAGTGACAGCATAAAGAAACTTTTCTCTATTCCTGTCCCGTAAAATGAACTGAGAAATAAGGCTGCTTCTCAGAGAAAGCCAGGTGGGAATTTCCAGCTCCTATACTGTTATCACCACTCTACCTGGGAGCAATCCACTTACCTAGGCAATTATACTTCTGACATATTAGGGTTGGACAGTTAGATTGTTTTGTACAGAAAGTAAGCAGCACAGAGAACTATAGCACCGAAGCTCCCTCACCTTTCTATATATCAGAGAAGAATGTATGTGCTCTTGTGGATGAGTTTGCTTAGGAATAAATCAACATATTGAAGAGCCTTCTGTGATCCAAATCGCAGCATAGTCTTCACTCTGTCTGAAAGGAAGGGGGAAAATAATATCAGAAAGTGAAGGAAAAGAGACTGGTAACCTCCACCAAAGTGACAAAAGCTTAATATAAAATATGAGAACCATATATCATGGGGATGACAGGAAAGAGAACGGCATGGGGGAAAGCGAATACAATCTGATATCCAGGAGAGAGGTCAGGCAGAGACATCAGAAGTGATGGAATCTGACGAATATACTCTGACACTTCTCAGTCCCATTATACAAGGAGTATATTAAAAGACTAAAGCCCCCAAGTGCAGCCTAAATGGACCCAAATGGGGAGATGGTAGATGAAACACCTGTGGCTCCTGACATCAGAGCTAGCTTGAAGAACAGAGATGGGGGGGATGAGGGAACCATGGGGAAATGAAAGAGCTGTGGAAGGTGAAATAAAAGGTGCCTGTGGCATCAAGGGACACAGTGGGTGTTGTATAAGCTGCAAGCAAAACATTGGCAATGCTATGGATGGGGGAGAAATTCTATTCAGTTCACATTTCAAGGTGAACCCACACTTTCCAAAGCATTACAAGAACTTGAATGCAGCCATCGTTCCATATCCTCACTATGAATTTTGCAGTGCAGTTTTCCAGCCATGTAATCTCTCTCTCTCTCTCTCTCTCTCTCTCTGTGTGTGTGTGTCTGTGTGTGTCTCTCTGTGTGTGTCTCTCTCTCTGTCTCTCTCTCTGTGTCTGTGTGTCTGTGTCTGTGTCTGTTTAATTGCACTATGCATGCTTGGTATATAGGTGCTTAAAAAAAATGAAGTCCATTGATTTCAATCTGTTTATAATATAGTATGTTATAGCCACCCTGGGCTCCTTTTGGGAGGAAGGGTGGGATATAAAATCAATCAATCAATAAAAATAAATAGTTGGATACAACCTATTATAATTCAAAAGAGGGCAAAATGCTGCCTATAAAGTACTTATCCATTTGGCCTATTTATATTCTGCTTCATACAGTTCCGAAAGGCTGTCAAAGCAGCTTACAAAAGATTGTCAGAATTAAAAATCACTTTCATTTCTGGAACAGGATTATTTGGGTGGAATTTCCTGCCCTCATCCTATGGCTCCCACGGAGGTCCTCTGAGGCCTGGGAGCAGGGCTGAACAGCTGGAACTTGCTCAGTCCATAATGGAGATAAATCTTCCCTTGCTGGTAGTCAGCAGCTACCAGGCAACAGTTCCGACTGAGGTCCTCTGAGGCAAGGGATGAGGCTGAGCAGCTGGAAAGCTGAAAGCACTTACAGAATACTTCTCCAGATCAGGGCAATTATTGGAAACAGACATCATTTATTTGTATGTTGCCTTTCCATAGTAAACCTTGTGCAAGGCAACTCACATTTTAATAATGTATAATAACATATATAATATTTGTTTTTCTTCTTTGTGGCTTTGATTCTCCTTTAGAGATTATTTTTAATATAAAAAGTACATCTTCTTTTAGATGTGTTTAAAATGTTCCAATGGAATATATTATTTAGGCTTTTCCCTAAAATGGAAGGCATTTCACTTTCAAGAAATCAAAGGAAGATTTTTTTAAAAAAGAAGCAAATGTCTCACATTTCAGGAAAATGGGAAAAAATGTTGCAGTGATGAGTCATCAGGTTGCAATCTCCCACCTCAACCCTCAGGATTCTTGCAGTCCTCTCATATGTATAATATTGGCAAAAATCTTTTAATGCATTTCTGAAACTTGGGTACTGTATTTTACATTATTCAAAGGTCCAAATATTCTCCCAGATTTGGATTTGTTCTCTCTTATGAGCTTTGATGAAACTACTACTCCCTCAAAGGTTTGATTTCCCTACTGTTCCCCCAGTTTTTGGAAAATCCCTTACGTCTGCCCATTTATATTTGCTGGCATTCAAATATACACCGTTCACCAAAATGCAAACCTGCTAAGGAGTAACAATGCTTCAAGCTGGGGAAAAACTGCGGGAGCTTTCAGTGTTTCTGTTACTTCTGTGGAGGAACTATAATTCTGTTCAGCTTTTCCTTCTCAGCTTGATGGTTTGAATGTCTGCCTGTCTAGTCTCTACATATCTACCATCCTTCACCTCTGTTAGTGAGAACATGATATTTATATGTGAAGGTAGACTGCCAGAATCCAAACCAATATTTATCTACTGTAAGCACTTGACATTTTCAAAGCATTGCTAAAATATTAAGTTGTTAATTATTTCTAAAGAAAGCAAATGTTACTATTCTCTTTTTAGAAACGTGGAAGCTAGTGGAGAATGTTAAGTGAATTCCTCAACGTCACAAATGAGTCAAACTGGATTAGAAGAAGATGATCTAGGATTTCCTCACTCCCCCCCAAAAAAAGATTTTGTTGTCAAGCTAAATGACAAGGCCTCTCCACACAGTGTCTACATTTGCACATCACAAAAGCCATAAATCAAGGCTTACTGTGCATGAGCATATAGCGAGCATTTTACTCCTCCCCGCTCACACTAGGAGGAAACAAGCCATCAAGCTTAGCATTGCATCATGGTTTGTTGAAAGCAAAATGGACTAAGGCTGCAGTCGAATACACACTTATCTGAGAGTAAGTTCCATTGAACCCTATGGAGCTTACTTCTGAGTAGACATGTATTGGATTGCAGCCTAAGTCAGGGATCATGATTTGTTTTCTCCAAGCACATGTGGGGAGGAAGTAAGCAGGTGTGATTTATAAGTCACGATTTATGGGATATGGTACTTAAGGTATACGCTTATAGATTTTAAAGTATACACCTAAAAATGTACATGTATCATGCAGGTGCCCTAATTAGAGAACTGTGATTGGCTGTGGCTCCTTGTCAAGTGTATGCTTGGTGGCAAACCCAGTTTTCTTGCTGCACAATGAAATAGCCGTTAATGATTCTACACTTTTTACCTGGCGAATGGTGTCATGAATCCATCCTACTCAGCCCATTTTCTTTATGGCTTTTCTTTATTTTATCACTGTTATCCCTCCATAAATAACACACATTTGTGTGTATTATGCACACATATAGGTATGCACCAGCACAGCAGCAAGATGCTGGCATTCCTTGAAAGCCTGCTTTCCCCTTCTTCTGTTCCAGAAATTGTTTTTTTTTAATCCTGTAAACTGAACCAACTGGCATAAATACTGATGGCTTTCCTGCCAGGTAAAGTAGATTTCTTCTTTTTACTCATACCCAGCAGGAGTTGTATTACAGCAGGAGCAGAAGGCCTGACCCCTCCCCAGGGCTATTTTAGAAGGCCACAGGGGGCCATGGCTGGGTTAAAAAATGGTCAGGTCCTAGTGTTTGTGGGATTCATTAAGAGCTTCCTGATTTCCCCCATAAGTGAAGCACTGGCACTTGAAAATGTCAGCCTATTAACGGTAGGACATTGCTACTGATTTAAGCAAAAGTTCTACAGAATAAGCAGTTTGCTTATTGTAGCCTTGGCATGGCAAATGAACATGATCTATTCTGTGCAAGGGAGAAAAGAGAGAGGGAGAACAAGGAGGAAGCCATTTGATTCATTATTTTTGTATTTATTATTTTTGTATCCAAATGGGGTACAGTGGAGCCTTTTGCCGATGGTATAGATGTTGTAGGGGTAAATACTATAGGATAGGGATATTGGGAGGGGGGGAATAATAAACTTTCCTAACTCAGCACATGCTTGTTGTAGTCTATCCATATAAAACATCCACACTTTTCAGGAAGAGGATGCCAATAATTCATTTTGGTTCATATTCAGCTGGTTTGAGGGGTGAGCTTTTAACTATTTGCGCAGTCAGCACTTCTGTTCATACCCACCCAGAGACACTGGGGAATTCTCAGGATGAGATGTGCCTCTGACAGGTGTAATTATGCTGAAAGTCAGTTGGAATGGCTGACACAAGCAGGTGTTAACCCTTTTGTGTCCACTAAGGATTTTGATGGCTCCACTAGGCCTCCCTCCCCCATTGCTCAGCTTTCGGTGATTCTGATCACATCAGTTCGTACAGTGGTACGATGCTCCTGTTACAAACTAGAGTGCTGCCTTTTTTCTAAGGATATTTAAAACGTTGAAAATATGTGGATTTTCTTCTTTTCAGCTAAGGTTTTGGCAATGTATAATAACAAAATTATGCGTGTTTAAATTATGCGTGTTTAAAGTGTGTTTAAAGCCTTTCCCTTTCGTGTTTCTTGGCTTCTCCTCACCAAATCACCGCTGCCACCGTGGCTTGTCCCAGCAGTGACCTTTCCAGGTCTTCCCTCTTACTAATACTGTCATCACTTGTGCTGTGCCAAAACATGTTCTGCAGTTTCTTGAAATGTTTCTTCCTCTGTGACAGTGGCTCCCACTTTTCTGCCTCACTTTCAGGGTGCTTTAGAATTTATCCAGGAATGTGGTGGGTGCAGGGCTGAAGTTACCTTCTCTTTGTGAGCTGGCTGAGCGTGGGGTGTATTCTCCGCCCCCCCTTTCCATTGAGCAGCACTCTGCTGCCTTTCCCAGCTGCCTACTCTTCCTGATACGAAAGCCGTATGCAAGGATGTCTTCCCCCAACCTTTAATTAAAGGATAGGAAGCTGACTACCAAACACCTGAGATTGGGGTGCTCACTGATTTCATTTTTAAGGGAAGCTCTTCCTTTTACCTAAAAGGAAAACAATCCACACTGATTTCTCTAATAGCAAAAAGACTTCACTTAAAAAAACAAACCAATGATGAACAGCTGCTCAAGTGCTGAGTGGACAGCTTCCTCCCATTTCCATGCTTACTGAACAGCCCAGTCAAGGACATCATGGGAGGTTAAGGAAGTGTATTTTTAAACAGGATTGGGAGAGCGTTATTGAATGAGCAGAGATCTAGGTTTCTGTTCACTACTGAGGAGGTACAGGATATGTGAACACTCATGGCAATGAGCATAGGACTAAAGCTCTGTTAGGTGCTCAGTATTATTAAAACTGCCATTTTAAGTGTCCATTGTTTCTTTGCAAAGGAGAAAGACAGGGAAAGAAGCAGAGCAGGCGGAGATCACACACATTTTCTTCCATCTCAGAGCTACTGTGACAGCAGGGACCCCTCCTGAACCAAATTAAGACACTTCACAATTTAGTTAGGTGCTCAGGAATGTAGCGTGACAATTTTCATCGGGTGGGCAGAGACAAAAAGTGGGGAGCAGAAGGGTTGGGGCATTGGTCACCACAAAAGAGGTTTCGGGGGGGAGAGAAAGTTTTCTTAGGTAATGGCAAAAATAAACCCCAATTTATGCATTTTGATTAGGAACTATCATTTGTGAAGTTTACAAAAAAGCAAATCAAATTAAGATATATTTTCCACATGCAAAATAGTTATGTAAACTAAATAACAGTGACTAGAAAGTAAATGTATATTGTGCAAGTCATCCAGCATAATAATCTGAACTGTTAATAAAGTAAAATATGCCTTGACTTCTCTGCAAACATGCACAGGAACTGTTAACTTGACATTCCTTCAAATATGTTGCTTTCAAAAGCCAAGATTACTAAGTTTGCTGCCTGAAGACAGCAGAAGATGCCAATGTGGCTTCACAAAAGGCTTAGAGATTATTTGAAAACAAAAAAGGACACATACAGGAAGTAGAAGGAAGGCCAGGCCACAGAGGAAGGGTACAGACAGGTAGCAAAGAATTGTAGGGATGGCGTCAGGAAGACTAAACCTGAGAATGAGCTGAGGTTAGCGAGAGATGCTAAAAGCTTTCTTCAGGTACATCCATAGTAAAAGACAGATAAAAGAAATGGTGGCACAGCTACTCAATGAGGATGGCAAAATGATAACCGATGACAAATAAAAAGCAGACGTGCTCAGTTTGTACTTTAGCTCAGTCTTCTCCCAAAAGAGGGTATATGACCTTCCTGGCAGTTGAAGGGGCAGGAGTGCAGCTTGAGATTGATCGACAAATGGTCAAGAAATACCTAATCACTTTGAATGAGTTCAAAATCTGCAGGGCCTGATGAACTGCATCCTAGAGTATTGAATGCACTGGCTGAAGAACTCTCAGAATCATTGCAAAATCATGGAGGATGGGTGAAGTGCCAGATGACTGGAGGAGGGCTAATGTTGTCCCTATCTTCAGAAAGGGCAAAAAGGAGGAACTGGAGAACTACAGGCTAATCAATCCCTGGATAAATTCTGGAGTGGATTATAAAGTGGTCAGTCTGTAAGCACCTTGAAAACAATGCAATGATTACTAGAAGCTGACATGGATTTATCAAGAACAAATCCTGCCAGACTAATCTTATTTTATTTTTTGATCAGGAAACCTCCCTGGTAGACTGTGGGATTGCTGTGGACATAATATATCTTGATTTCAGGAAAGTTTTTAATGAAGTGCCCCATGATATTCTGATTAGCAAGATAGCTAAATGTGGGCTGGATGGAACACCTCTCAGGTGGATCCACAGTTGGCTATAGAATTGTACTTAAAGAGGCTTATCAATGGCTCCTTTTCAAACTGGGGGTGGTAACGGTCAGGGTACCACAGGGCTTGGTTCTAGGCCCAGTGCTCTTCAACATTTTTATTAATGACTTGGATGGGGAGGTGCAGGGAATCAGGGCCGGTTCTAAAGGGTGGCCAGGTTGGGCACTGGCCTGAGGGCCCCGGAGCTACAGGAGCCCCTGAGGGGCCCTCCTCTCCCCTTCCGCAATCCACACCCCCCACGTCCCCCACTTACCTGTCAGCTGGCTTTTTAGCATTGCCCTTAATGAAGATGGCGGCCACAGCTTCCCTAAGTTACTGAAGCTGCTGCCGCCATCTTAGTTGATGACAGGGATGTGCGCGTGTAGCACGCATGCGTGCCATCAACAAAGATGGCGGCAGAGGCTTCATTCCCCCTAGGGAAACCGCTGCCGCCATCTTCATTAAGGGCAATGGTAAAGACTAGACAGGTAAGGGGGCCATGGGGGCACGCGGGGGGCATGTGTGCGCGCACACATGCACGTGCGCACACCCACCCACCAGGGGGCCAGGGCAAGCTGATGCCCAAGGAGTCGGCCTTGCAGGGAATGCTCATCAGATTTGAAAATGATACAAATCTGGGAGGGATAGCTAATTCCCTGGAGGACAAAAACACAATTCAAAGTGATCTTGATAGGACAGAGCAGTGGGCTGAAAACAACAGATTGAAATTAAACAGAAATAAGTGCAAAGTTCTACACCTAGGAAAAAGAAACCAAATGCACAGTTATAAGATACTTGGCTCAACAATACTACAAGCGTGAACTATCTTGGAATTGTTGTTGATCATAAGCTGGATAGGAGCCAATAGTTCAATGTGGCTACATAAAAGGCAAATGCTATTTTAGGCTGCATTAACAGAAGTATAGCTTCCAAATTGCATGATGCCTCTATTTGGCATCGGTTAAGGCTCAACTTGTGTACTGCATCCTGTTCTGGGCACCGCACTTTAAGAAGGAGGTTTCTTAAAGCTCCTGGGCTCCTGCTAGGAGGAAGGTGGGATATAAATCAATAATGATAATGATAATGATAATGATGATAATCAGTATCAGTATCAGTATCATAATTAATAATATTATTAATAATATTATTAATAATAATAATGGATGCAAACAAAATGGAACAGTTTCAGAGGAGGGCAATGAGGATGATCAGGGCCTGGAAACAAAGCCCTATGAGGAGAGACTGAAAGAACTGGGCATGTTTAGCTTTGGGAAGAGAAGGCTGAGGGGCGAGATGATAGCACTCTTCAAGTACTTGAAAGGTTGTAACACAGAGGAGGGCCAGGTTCTGTTCTCGATCTTCCCAGAGTGCAAGACATGGAATAATGAGTTCATGGTTACAGGAAACCAGATTTCATCTGAACATCAGGAAAACTTCCTAACTGTTAGAGCAGTGAAACTAATTACTTAGGGAGGTGGTGGGCTCTCCAGCACTGAAGGCATTCAAGAGGATGCTTGGCAGCCACCTGTCAGGTATGTTTTAATTTGGATTCCTGCATTGAACAGGGGATTAGACTCAATGGCCTTATAGGCCCTTTTCAACTCTACTATTCTGGTTCTATGTAGTTTGTTTTTCTCTGATGAACAACCAAACACCTGTATGGTGTCAACACATGTGTCAAAGTTGAGAATGAATTTTCACACACAGTCGTAGATGCACCAAAGTTGAATCCTGTAACATACAAACTGTGCATGCATGGAAAGGCTTCCTTGTCCAGGTACAATGTTTTAATAAGCTCATGAACTATGAGTTCAGTTCTACTGAGGCAGCTGCTTCCCGAAACTAACTACCCTGGTCTCCTCTGCCATGCTAGGAAAGTAATTAAGAGAAGTTTCACTTTAAAAATCAAATTAATGAACATCACTTTTCATACAGAAATGCTTAACATGTCGCATAGGAACTATGCTTCTCACTGAACTACAGGTGCTAGAATCAAATGTACAAGCACACAATCTGTGCTCTACAGAAAGGCCCTGGGCCAGCCAACAAAAACTGCTTCTAATGGCTCTACCAGCAAATCTCACACACCCTATTTTTGTAGTACATAAGTTCACATGAGAAAAGTTAAATAAGGCGCATTATTAATTTTCAACTTTTAAACAAACTAAGGAAGAAATGCCCCCCAGACATGCACACACACAATATTCTAGCTCCCCATTGCCAAGGTCTCATTAGGTTTCCTGGGCCTTGGAGAGCAGTTCCCTCACCTCTCTGCTTCTTCTCAGATCCTACCCTGGACTAGGCTAGGCTGCTGCACAGTCTAGCCCCAAAAGCCTAGGCACACTCACCAGATTGTCAACTCTGCACTGAGACAGCAGTGCCGGTGGGGGCTGGAAATTCCTGGGTAGTTATCAGGGCGGGAAAGTCCTTAGCTGGCAGTCTGGTTGTAAATCTGCCAGGCTAACGAGGATGAAGCATGATAAGGGCAAGGCCCTTCCTACGCTTACGTGCCAAGCCAGAAGTCCAGAAGCAAGGTCAGTAGAGGTCCGGGTTCAATTGCCAAGGGGTCAGTCCAAGATAAGATTCAGGGAAACTAGAAACACATGAAGCCACACCTGATGTTGTAGTCAGCAATAAGCTGAAGCCAAGGTTTGACTTTTAAGGAGCAGGTTTGTCAGCAGGTGTGAGCCCTCAGCATTTTGGCCTTAAGTGGACAGGCCTGCCCCTCTTCTGCCTGACCTTCTGCTGTCTACATTCTGCAGGTGAGAGGGGAGTATCCTGTTCACTGTCTGCGTCTGGCGGAAGGGCTTCAGCTGTGTCTGGGGTGTTCTGCAGCTGAGGAGGAGAAGGAGCTGGGTTCTCAGGAGTTTCCTCCGTTTCTCCTTCTGGGTCTGCTGCTTCTGGGTCTGCTGCTGTTATTCCTGAGTCATCCTCGTCTGATGAGTCCTCTGACGGGGCCATGACACAGATGTAGTAATGACACTAGAGTTACCAGGTCTCAGGTTTTCGGCCAGAGTCTCTGGTTTTTGGGGAACCCTCAGGCTCTCCAGTGAGCACCCCTTAATCTCTGGACTCTCAGCTTCAATTTTTTTAAAAAAGTTTCTAGGTGGTTTGGTTCCCGAGATATACACAAAAATGTCAGCCGCCGTCCTGCAACTATTTAATCTATTTAACTGATACGACGCTGAATTTGGTTCCTAGTTCCCAGTTCCTTATTTGCTTGAAAGTTCAAAACACTGAAAAAGAAGAGTTGACAACTACAGCAACTTCAAACCAAACTTAACATGTCTCTGAACCCCAAAATATATGTTGGGATACCCTGTATGATATATCACTGTGATCGGGGGACTCTCCCCGTCAAGAATTACAATACATTTATGCAATCAAAATCATCAGGCTTCTGATATTATCATAAATACATAATGATGTCATAAAATCATAAAAAATAAGTAACTGGGGGTGCCCACCCCAAACTCTGCTGGGACAGGACAAATCATATACCCCAGGAAAGGGGAGGGTGTCATCTATGAGATGCCACTGCATCCCGCCTGGCCCAGAGCTTCTGCTGGGTGCAGGGCACGGAGGAGGGCATCTATGCAAAATCAAAGCAGACCAAAACATACAAGAAAAAATAAGTAACTGGGGGTACCCACCCCAAAATCTGCTCTGGGCCAGGACAAATCATATTCCCCAGGAAAGGGGAGGGTGTCCTCTATGAGATGCCAGTGCATCCCGTCCAGCCCAGAGCTTCTGCTGGGCACCGGGCACACATGGGTGCATCAATGCAAAATCAAAATGGACAAAAACACATAGACAAAAATAAGTAACTGGGGGTACCCACCCTGAAATCTGCTCTGGGACAGCACAAATCATATACCCCAGGAAAGGGGAGGGTGTCCTCTATGAGATGCCACTGTGTCCCACCTGGCCCAGAGCTTCTGCTGGGTGCAGGGCACAGAAGGGGGCATCTATACAAAATCAAAGCAGAAAAAGACATACAGGAAAAATAAGTAATTGGGGGTGCCCACCCCAAAATCTGCTCTGGGCCAGGACAAATCATACACCCCAGGAAAGGGGAGGGTGTCCTCTATGAGATGCCACTGCATCCTGCCTGGCCCAGAGCTTCTGCTGGGCGCAGGGGAAGGATGAGCCCATCTATGCAGACAGAAAGGGTAGAGAATCTTCTTACTCTTACTCATTTCTCAGACCTCTTTCTGAAGTGAAGGGTCAAATCTGTAAAGAAGTTTGGAGCAGCCACATTAAAAGATAAGGGCAGGGCATTCCAGGCAGGGGGTTGCCAACCCTGCTTGGATATGGATGTCTTTGCAGAGGATCCCTAGTCAAGCTTTACCAACAGCACAATCCAAACTATATCTACTCAGAAGTAAGTCCTGTTGAGTTCTATGGGGGCTTAGTCCCTTAGTACGCGTGTTTAGAATTGCAGCCTTCAGGGGCATCCATCTTTACTCCTGAATGCTCCCATCTAACATCTCCACAACGCTAGGCTCCTTTCTTCCTAAAGTGACCTTCTGGTGACTGGCCTGGCCTGAAGGCACTTGAACCCTTCTTGCCGAAAGCAAGTTGGCTAGATTAAACGTTCCCTACCCAGGCTCCATATTTTAGCTAAGATGTCTTGCTTAATTTCCAGTCAGATATTTTTTTAATTGTACGCTCCAAGCAACTGTGATTGATGCTTAATGTATCATGCTTAATGACATCACTTGGGCCCTCCCCATGACATCACTCGGGCGTGCCCCGTGACATCACTCGGGCCCGCCCCGTGACATCACTTGGGCCTGCCCCTAAAATCTCAGGTTTTGGGATGCTTCTGACCTGGCAACCCTAAATGACACCCACCACCTCCAGAGGCTGGTTGAGCATTACAGGGGAGGGGGAGATGCTCTGCAGTGCATAACAATACTGTCCTTCCCACCTTTTCTTCCTCCAATTGCAAACCCTTAGGTTTGCCAACTCCCTCCCCCATCAATAAAGATTTGTGTTTACTTAATTCAACCTTTTAACTCTTATATTTGCTGTGTTCGCATGTCCTTGGCAACTTTGACCTGCCCCTCTTTTTGGATGCCTAAACTATATTTCTAAAAGCTCAAGTGAAGTTTTAAGTTACTCCAATGCTAGAAATTTGGGGACTGAATGAAAATTTTATTTTGGGGGGCAGAATTATCATGTGGGGGGCAATGTCCTCATTCCTCCCCCCTATCGCTACACCTCTGTATGTGCTATTTGTAAAATTGTAATGCTTAAGTCTCCACAGTATGTTTGCAAGGGAGGAAGATGGGGGAGAAAACAGAACTTGGCTGTGACCTCATTGGCCATGCCCCCATAGCAGCTCCACCGAGTCTAGTGGGCCCCTACTGTTCTAGATAGTGAGGTTTCAAAATGCAGAGACATCTTTGGGAGAAGAGGTCTTTCCTGACCATCAGAGGAATCTTTGATCAACTTATCAGAGTCAGAGTCAGAGATGTCTCCTTGGAGTTTAGGGTGAGAGATGTGGCGTCTAGGACAAGCAAATCCATCTCCTCCTCAGGGCTACTATTGTAGCAGGTCTCTGCATCTGAGCATGGACAGTGGGGTAGGGTGCTGATGCTTATCTGACCTCCTGGCAATAGAATTACTGCTACTTACTGGGTGGGAAAGTAGGAGGGGCAAGTCATCAGGGAAGTCAGCACTGTGCATATACACAGGTGGAGCCAATGCACAGCACTGACATCCTCACAACCTTGCCCCTTCCATTCTCCCTCTCAGTGAGCAGAAGCGAATCTGCTGCCAGGAAGTCAGGTAAGCACTCTGGCCCTGCCCCTGTCCGCTACTGTGTCTGAGGACTCATGGCCTGGGGCTATGACATCCACATGGACTGCCTTGAGATCCTCAAGTTAGTGTGCTGCCCTCAGTTGCAGTGGAGGACTTTGTCCCATTGTCAGTACTGAAGTAAGGTTCAACTCCCAATTCAGTCTGCTTTGGTACATGGTACCATCTTCTCCTTCCCCACAAAAAGCAAACGTCCTGGACCCACACTGAACAGGGAATATTCCTAGGAAGCAACTTCAGTGCTTCCTTTCTAAGATGGTTCCTGGTATGATAAGTAATTACAGCAGCTGTGTCCCTGTTCAGTACGTTGAACCTTGAGTGGAGTGATACATCTAACAGCTGCCTCAGCTGACCTTGCCAGCAGAATTCTTGCAGGAAGGTTAGTTTCTGTGCATCTCTAAAATAAATAATACATTTGACTGAGCCTTGTTTGTGTAATCATCCAGTTTGGTTCTAAAACTAAGAGCGGTAATTTGTATTGCTCATCTCTGACCACATTGTGTGCTACTGAGTTTTAGTTTAAGACCCTCTGTGGCGCAGAGTGGTAAGCGGTGGTAACACAGCCGAAGCTGTGCTCACGGCCAGAGTTCAATTCCAACAGAAGGAGGAAGTCAAATCTCCGGTAAAAGGGGTCGAGGTCCACTCAGCCTTCCATCCATCCATGGTCGGTAAAATGAGTACCCGCCATATGCTGGGGGGTAAAGAAAGGCCGGGGAAGGAACTGGCAATCCCACCCCATATATACAGTCTGCCTAGTAAACGTCGCAAGACGTCACCCTAAGAGTCGGAAACGACTCACGCTATAAGTGCGGGGACACCTTTACCTTTAAGGCCGGCAGACCCCAAGAAGCCCAAACTACCATGAGCCAATAAGCCAGTGCTAGGGAACCCCAGGCCCAGGAGCTGAATGTGGCCCTCCAAGCTTCTCTATCTGGCCCTTGGAAAACACCTCTCTTCAGGCCACATCTCATTGGCTCTGCTTTTCACCTCAAGTGCTTTTACCTGGCTGGAAGGTGTCCTTGAACTCTGATAATACCATTTGCTTGTCTAGATGGAGGATAGGGAGGAGTGTGTGTAAAAATTAGACTACTGTACAAGGTAAAATTTACATATGTTGCTCCACCCACTTTTGCTCCTGACCCCACCCACCACTGGCATGTGGCTCTCAGAAGGTTGCTCATTAGGGAATACAGCCTTTAGGCTAAAAAAGGTTTCCCACCACTGCAATAAAGCATCACAAGTTCATTTGTGGAAGCTTCCACATATCAGTTCAATGCCTTGGGACACCCAATAATATAACCTACAGATCCCCAACTCATGCCGTTCCCATTAGTTGTAGTTCCTATTTTATAAAGCACAAGAGTCAAATTTAATGACACTATGCTAGACCACAAAAGTGTGTGTGTGTGTGTGTGAGAGAGAGAGAGAGTGAGAGAGAGAGAGAGAGAGAGAGAGAGAGACCACATAGCATACAGCCTTAAAAGGCAGAAGCCAGTGCCAAACAAAATTCCGGATATGTTTTGAATGTGACAGTTTTACCACATAGTGTAACCTTTAGTTATACTCTTCTCGAGGGTCCACCAGAGTAGATCAGGTGCTTCAGTAACAAAGAATATACAAAACCTGAGTTTTGTTTGAGTACGTTGTTTCAGTCTTAGTCTGTTCATTTTTTCTCTCCTGTGGAAGGACTGTCATGTTCAAACTATGTTGGGAATTTTCCCTGGGCAATTCAACACTCTCTGCACTTGTAGGTTTTTGCCTTCCACATCTATGTATGACAGCTTTTGCTAACCTGGTGGTGCACTCCAGATGTTTTGGATTGCAACTGACTGGGGCTGATGGGAGTTGTAGGGCACCAGGTTAGCAAAGGCTGGTGTATGACAACAATACAGCCACATACTCTTTCCCTCCTTCCTGCCAGGCTCTGTCTGTATGAGCGAGAAGCTAATAAGCTCAGTTTCTCCTTATGCATTAATCCTGGGAGGCACTTGGGGAAAACACAAGACCACCCTCTCTGGCATTCTGAGGGTGGAGGAGCAGACAAAACATAGGATGTCAACATTCACTTTTAGACTTACACATGACTTGAGTTCACAGCCATGGGGTCATGAATAAAATAAATGTCCAGTTTCACTCCAATGAGCAATCTATATTTTTATACAGTTGCAGGGCGTCTTTATTTGTTCACATTATTATTTCTTGAAGATTGTGCACTTCTCAGTTTCTTGGCAGAAAGATTGGTTTTAGACACCTATCTTTCACATAGAGTGAATGATTAAAACTAAGCTGTTCTAACCCACTGTTGGTGGTGCTGTGGAAGAGCAAGCCTTCTAGCCCTGTCCTGCTCCCATCCCCATGTTACTTTTCAAGACATACGGGCATATTTCTGCATGCTTGGAGATGGGCTTGCAACCATTTTGTTGGTGTACCGCCCACCCTGCTGCCCAACAAATTCCCTAACTGAGCTGACAGAGGTAGTCTTGGAGGTATTGCTGTGGTTCCCTAGACAATTGGTACTGGGGGACTTCAACATCCATGCCGAGACTGCTCTATCTGGGGCGGCTCAGGACTTCATGGCCTCCATGACAACCATGGGGCTGTCTCAGGTTGTTACTGGCCCAACGCATGTGTCGGGACATACTCTTGATTTGATCTTTGCCACTGGACATGGAGATGGTGATCTGGTGGTTGGGGTTTTTTCATCTACCCCATTGTCATGGACAGATCACTGCTTGCTGAAGTTTAGGCTCTCAGTGACCCTTTCCCTCTGCAAGGGTGGGGGACCTATTAAATTGGTCCGCCCCTGGAGACTAATGGATCCTGAGGGTTTCCAAAGGGCTCTGGGGGATTTCCCGACTGAGAAGACTGGCGCTCCTGTCGAAGCCCTGGTCGGATTGTGGAATACGGAGATAACCCAGGCGGTTGACACGATCGCTCCCATGCGCCCCCTCCTATGTAGAGCTCATACAGCTCCATGGTATACCGTGGAGCTGAGAGTGATGAAGCAAGAGAGGAGGAGGCTTGAGTGCAGATGGAGGCGAACTCCTGACGAATGCAATTATGCCTTGGTGAGTGCCTCTTCTAAGCGGTATATAGTAGCGGTGAGGGCAGCAAAAAAGAGATATTTTGCTGCCACAATTAAGGCATCTCTCTCCCGCCTGGCGGAGCTCTTTAAAATCGTACGAGGGCTTTTACATTCTGGCCCTCGGAACATCATAGATTCATCTGTAGCCCGCTGTGATGAGTTCGCGAGGCACTTCCAGGATAAGATCGCATGCATTTGCCAGGACTTAGACTCCAATATTATGGCAGTGGGATCTAATGAAGCATCCAGAACACGGTCTTGTCCTTGTTTATTGGATGAGTTTCAGTCTGTACAGCTTGAGGATGTTGACAAGATCTTTGGACTGGTGCGGGCGACCACATCTGTGCTGGACCCTTGCCCCTCTTGGCTGGTGAAAGCTGGCAGGACCGGAACCGCTGGCTGGGCCAAGGAGATAATAAACGCCTCTCTGAGAGAGGGAGTGGTCCCTGACTGCCTAAAAGAGGCGGTAGTGAGACCGCTCCTGAAGAAACCCTCTTTGGACCCAGATAACCTGAACAACTATAGACCTGTGGTGAATGTTCCGTTCCTGGGCAAGGTGCTAGAACGGGTGGTTGCCGGCCAGCTCCAGGGGCTCTTGGATGACACTGATTATCTTGATCCATTTCAATCCGGTTTCAGGCCTGGTTTTGGCACCGAAACAGCCTTGGTCGCCCTGTATGATGACCTTTGTCGGGAGAGGGACAGGGGGAGTGTGACTCTGTTGATTCTCCTTGATCTCTCAGCTGCTTTTGATACCATCGACCATGGTATCCTTCTGGGAAGACTCACGGAGTTGGGAGTTGGGGGTACTGCTTGGCAGTGGCTCCGCTCCTACTTGGTGGGTCGCCACCAGAAGGTAGTGCTTGGGGAACATTGCTCGATGCCCTGGACTCTCCATTGTGGAGTCCCGCAGGGATCGGTACTGTCCCCCATGCTTTTCAACATCTACATGAAGCCGCTGGGTGTGGTCATCAGGAGTTTTGGGTTGCGTTGCCATCAGTACGCTGATGACACGCAGCTCTATTTCTCCTTTTCATCCTCTTCAGGTGAGTCTGTTAACGTGCTAAACCGCTGCCTGGCCGCGATAATGGACTGGATGGGAGCTAACAGACTGAAGCTCAATCCAGACAAGACCGAGACGCTGTTGGTGAGTGCCTTCTCTGCCCAGATGGAGGATGTTCATCCTGTTCTTGATGGGGTTACACTCCCCTTGAAGGAACAGGTGCGTAGCTTGGGGGTTCTTTTTGATCCTTCCTTGTCACTTGAGGCCCAGGTGGCCTCGGTGGCATGGAATGCTTTCTACCATCTTCGCCTGGTAGCCCAGCTACGTCCCTATCTGGTCAGTGACGACCTCGCCTCAGTTGTTCATGCTCTGGTAACTTCTAGACTGGACTACTGCAATGCGCTCTATGTTGGGCTGCCCTTGAAGACTGTTCGGAAACTACAACTAGTCCAGAATGCAGCGGCCAGATTGCTGATGCAGACCAGAAGGTCCGCTCATATAACACCTGTTCTGGCCCATCTGCACTGGCTTCCTGTTTGTTTCCGGGCTAGATTCAAAGTGCTGGTTTTGACCTATAAAGCCCTACACGGCATGGGACCGCAATACCTGGTGGACCGCCTCTCCCAATATGAACCTACCCGGACACTACGCTCAACATCTAAGGCCCTCCTCCGAGTGCCATCCCATCGAGAAGCTTGGAGGGTGGTGACTAGAACCAGGGCCTTTTCCGTGGTGGCCCCCGAACTGTGGAACAGCCTCCCCGATGAGGTGCACCTGGCGCCGATGCTACTATCTTTTCAGCGCCAGGTGAAAACCTTTTTATACTCCCAGGCATTTTAAAGTGTGTTTTAATAGCATTTTCATCATTATTTGTATTTTGGATGTTGTTTGGTTCTTTTATTGTTTGTTTCTTTTCTTTTCTTGATTTATTGTATTTATTGTATTTATACATTGCTTGTTTTTTATCTTTTTGTACACCGCCCAGAGAGCCTTCGGGCTTAGGGCGGTATATAAATTAAATTAAATAAATAAATAAATAAATAAACCAAACTATCTGCATTGCTCTTCTTTATACTGTGAAAAATAGGCACCTCCCTGGGCAGTCTATGAAGGATTGCCTTGAACGGTAAGTCAGCACATCTGAGGAAGATCAATGTGGCTGCAATAGCACTCTCAGCAATAGCGACTCCTAGAAAGCGGTAGGGTGGTTGTGATCACCTGCCCTCCAGTCAGCTGCATCACTGCTGCTTGCTGGGAGGTAGAGCGTCGAGGTGAAAGTAAGGTTGGTAAAGTGCAAACACACCAGCAGGAGCACCGGATTGGTCAGCAGGCAGGGGATGAGAGAGAACTCTTCTAGAGAGCCACTGAGAATTCTGGGCTACACTGACAAATAGTTCTCTTCCCTATTTCAACAGGCAGCCAAGTGGGACTTTTAATTGTTATTCTTGACCTTATAGCTGGGTTTTAGATTTTAAAGGTTGACTTGATTTGCCTTTTAACTCTGAATTTTGTGGTATTGGTTTGTTAACTGTGGTGAACCTTTTGGAAATGGGCTCTGAAAGCATAGTAAGTGAAAAGATAGTAAACAACGATAACAAAAAAAACAGATAAGGCTTTCCTGAGGCAGAGTGGCAAAGTAGTGAGTTGCTGAGCTTGCTAGCCCATGAACGTTAAAACAATTATTTTCTTACAAGCTGCCCAATATTTACTGAAGTCCAAGAATTACTTGAGGAGACATTCCAAAGCTGTATAATGATGTCACCTTCCGAGAATGATTTTGTAGCTGAAACATAGACTGTTTAACATTAAAAAATCCATGTCCTCACATTGTGAAATGAATGCAAGTTACTGAGCAGAATTGGTGTTGTGTAATTAATGCATGAGGGGTTTTTGTGATGGTGATGGCAATAGTGAAGCCTCTGCCAATGAATCTCTCAGATCTCCAGTTGCTGTTATTAAATGCCAGATCGGTATATAATAAAACCTCCCTCGTCCACGATTTGATTGTGGATGAGGCAGCCGATCTGGCATGTATAACCGAGACCTGGGAGGGTGAGCAGGGAGGAGTTGGTCTCTCTCAGCTCTGCCCCCGGGGTACTTGGTTCAGCATCATGGTAGATCTGAGGGTCGGGGAGGTGGGGTTGCTGTCGTCTATAAGAGTTCCATCTTACTCACCAAGCACCATATTCATTCAGTTACTGGCCTGGAGTGTTTGCACCTTGTGTTGGGCCAGAGGGACAGGCTGGGAATCCTTTTGGTGTACCGCCCACCTTGCTGCCCAATGGGTTCCCTAACTGAGCTGGCGGAAGTGGTCTCGGATATATTGTGGAGGTCCCCCAGACTAATAGTACTGGGGGATTTCAACATTCATGCCGAGACCACTTTGTCTGGCGCGGCTCAAGACTTCATGGCTTCCATGACAGCCATGGGGCTATCTCAATATGTTAGTGGTCCAACACATGTATCGGGGCACACTCTAGACCTTGTTTTTGCTACTGAACATGGGGAAAGTGATCTGGATGTGGGGAGTTTTACAACACTCCCTTTGTCATGGACAGACCACTGCTTGCTGAAGTTTAGACTTTCAGTAACCTCTTCCCTCTGCAAGGGTGGGGGACCTATTAAAATGGTCTGCCCCCGGAGACTAATGGATCCTGAAGGTTTTCAAAGGGCTCTGGGGGATTTTCCGGCTGATAGGACTGGCGCTCCTGCTGAAGCCCTGGTTGCTCTGTGGAATACGGAGATGACCCGGGCTGTAAACACGATCGCTCCTGCACACCCTCTGCTGTGTAGAGCTCATACAGCTCCATGGTATACTCCGGAGCTGAGAGCGATGAAGCAAGATAGGAGGCGGCTTGAGCAGAAATGGAGACAAACTCCCGACGGATACAATTATGCGCTGGTTAGTGCTTCGACTAAGGTCTATGTTGGAGCAGTGAAGGCAGCTAAAAAACATCATTTTGCTGCCACTATTAAATCATCTCTTTGCCGCCCAGCGGAGCTCTTTCGAGTTGTCCGGGGGCTTCTCCATTCAAACCCTCTGGACACGGTGGAATCATCGGAGGCCCGCTGTAATCAGTTTGCCGATCACTTCCAGAATAAGATCTCATGTATCCGCCAGGACCTAGACTCTCAAGTTATAGCAGTAGATCCTAGTGAGATGTCCGGAGCACAGTCTTGTCCTGTTTTGTTGGATGAGCTTCAGTTGGTTCAACTCGAGGACGTGGACAAGGTGCTTGGACAGGTACGTGCAACCACTTCGGTACTGGATCCTTGCCCCTCCTGTCTGATAAAACCTAGCAGGAATGGAACAGGTAGCTGGGCCAAGGAAGTGATAAATGCCTCTTTACGAGAGGGAGTGGTCCCGGGCTGTCTGAAAGAGGCAGTGGTGAGACCACTCCTGAAAAAGCCTTCCTTGGACCCAGACAATTTTAACAGCTACAGGCCAGTGGCGAATGTTCCATTCCTGGGCAAGGTCTTGGAACGGGTGGTTGCTGGCCAGCTCCAGGCGCTATTGGATGAAACTGATTATCTAGATCCATTTCAATCGGGTTTTAGGCCCAGTTTTGGCACTGAGACAGCCTTGGTCGCCCTGTACGATGACCTATGTCGGGAAAGAGACAGAGGGAGTGTAACTCTGTTGATTCTCCTTGATCTCTCAGCGGCTTTTGATACCATCGACCATGGTATCCTTCTGGAGAGGCTCGCGGAGTTGGGAGTTGGAGGTACTGCTTGGCAGTGGTTCCGCTCCTACTTGGCGGGTCATCTCCAGAAGGTAGTGCTTGGGGAACATTGCTCGACACCGCGGGCTCTCCAATATGGGGTCCCGCAGGGGTCAGTTTTGTCCCCCCTGCTTTTTAATATCTACATGAAGCCATTGGGAGAGGTCATCAGGAGTTTTGGAGTGCGTTGTCATCAGTATGCTGATGATACGCAGCTCTACTTCTCCTTTTCATCTTCTTCAGGTGAGGCTGTCGATTTGCTGAACCGTTGCCTGGCCGCGACAATGGACTGGATGAGAGTTAACAAACTGAAGCTCAATCCAGACAAGACAGAGATGCTGTTGGTGGACGGGTCCTCTGATCGGATGGTGGATACATATCCTGTCCTAGATGGGGTTACACTCCCCCTAAAGGACCGGGTTCGTAGTCTGGGAGTCTTTTTAGACTCTTCCCTCTCACTTGAGGCTCAAGTAGCCTCGGTGGTTAGGAATGCGTTTTACCAACTTTGGTTGGTAGCCCAGCTACGTCCCTATTTGAGTAAAGAGGACCTTACATCAGTGGTACATGCTCTGGTAACCTCACGTTTGGATTACTGTAATGCGCTTTGCGTAGGGCTACCTTTGAAGACAGTTCGGAAGCTACAAGTAGTGCAAAATGCGGCGGCCAGATTGCTGACAAGGACCAAGCGGTCCGAGCATATAACACCTGTTCTGGCCAGCTTGCACTGGTTGCCAATATGTTTCCGGGCTAGATTCAAAGTGTTGGTATTAACCTATAAAGCCTTATACGGTGCGGGACCACGATACCTTGCGGAACGCCTCTTCCGATATGAACCGGCCCGTGCACTACGTTCTGCTACGAAGGCCCTCCTCCGGGTTCCAACTCACAGGGAGGCCCGGAGGGTGATGACAAGATCTAGGGCCTTCTCAGTGGTGGCCCCCGAACTATGGAACAGTCTCCCCGAGGAAGTACGCCTGGCGCCGACTCTGCTCTCCTTCCGGCGCCAGGTCAAAACCTTCCTATTCTCTGAAGCATTTTAAGTTACACTGATTTACTTTTTAAAATGTTTATTGTATTGGATTGATGATTGTATTTTAGTATTATTTTGTTATTCATTGTATTTTTATGCTATTTTATGTTCACCGCCCAGAGAGCTATTGCTAGTCGGGCGGTATATAAATTTAATAAATAATAAATAAATAAATAAATAAATGAGCTGGACTGATGTCACATGGTTCTCACCTGCAATTTAAATTTGAAACAGGCAGCCATATCTTGGACATTAGGCCTCTAGTCTGAATATATTTGGTGGAGAAACTGTGAAAATGGCAAAGGTGCCTTTAGCTTTGTTTAGAAAATGTGTCAGTAGACAACATAAATTGTGCAAATCTGTTTTATGCTGCCTACTGCTAGGTCAAATAAGGAGTGAGGGAGAGATTTTATCTTACTTCCAGTAAGCATACATAGTTGCTCTTTCCAAATGTCTCAGCTGACATTTAAGTGTGCACAAATCATGCATTGCTAATAAACTCAAGAAAATGTCAACGTGTTCTCTAATAGGGTGCTTCTATAGAGTAACCTCTGGCTGCCTTACATATGGGCACTCAGTGCCATCACTTATTACCAGGCCACTGCACCTGATAAAGTGTCTAGCCTCATGTCATTGAATAAGCAGAGGGAATGCTCTGTGCACCTCACAGGGAGGCCTCTCTCTTACAATCTGCCTTTTTGCTACCAAACAAATAGAGAAGTTTCAAAAGATGTGAGGCAGCCTTTCCTTTGGATGCCATATTTGAAAAAAAATAAAGATATATATGGAAGGATACCTCATCAACTTAAGTGGAGGAATGTCTAAGTTTAATGCCAATTTATTAGAGGATAGTGAAGCAAAAGTTCATATCTGGCTGTAAAACTGAAGGCGATAGGGGGGTGGGCATGGGCATCCGTAGAATGTTTTCCCTTGGGGTGGGGATAGGGAGTAAAATGAAAGAGGGTGCATGTTCGTTCCTCACAAAAAAAGAGAGAACTGTACCTGTACATTTGCCTCCTATCTCAGGTTTTACAAATGCCAGAAGCTTACTCTTAAAAAAAAAAAAAAGGTGGGGATTTGGAGATTATGGTTCATTGTCTCTCTATGTGTGGATTTCTCCCGTGTCCCACTGTGGATGCCCAAGGGGATGGCGGGAGGCAGTGTCCAAGCAAACTGTGTGAATATGTGTAGGCCAGGAGCCTACACATGAGTCTCTGTTCCTCTACTGCTTTTAAGCACAGAATGCTCTCCTCTACTGCTATACTTGTGCTGGTGGTAGAGGTAGTATGCATACTTAGTCATTGCTTGGAGTGTCCTTTATCAGTTGTACTGTACTGTGCACTCAAGTTCTAGAGTCTAGTGATCTGTGAGTAGACATACCTACAGTGAAAATTAGACAGAAATTCACCAGGTGGCTACTGTCTCTCAGCCTCATTTGCCATCTGCAATATGGCAGTTTCCTGGGGTTGGATCGAGAAAAAAGTGTGCAGGAGCTGCCTTCCCTGATCCCCCTTCTATGCACTTTTCTATGGATCCAACCCATTTACTATGCAGGAATGTTGATAGAACTTCAGGCGCTCGGATGGAATACCATGGACTTTACAGCCGTGGGTGTGTGATGGGTGGTTCTTGGGCGTTTCTCCGTACCCCTTCCCTCATTCTCAGCCAATCACGTATTTCCACTTTTGCGCATGTGCGTGAATGTCCGTGGAAAGCCCGGGAAAATGGAACCAATCAGAGCAATGGTGTGGTGTTGGGGGGGGGGAACTCTGCAACTTTTACTGCGCAGATGCAAAAATCTGCAGTCGCACAGAAGCAGCAAGAGCAGTTTATTTTTAGCCAGCCTGCGAACTGGGCAGCTGCTCTGGGTGAGATCTGCAGTTGTGGCTGTGTGTAAAGCCCCCCTTTTCCTGGCTGCTCTAACTCAAGTGCAGCTGGTTGGTGCAGGGAGCTCACTTTGCTCTTTCCGCCTCACTCAGAGACAGAAAGACACACACAGGCACACACACAGGGGAGAAAAGGAGAGCCTGGCACTTTGCAAAGGGCCACTGGAAGGAAAGGGAGAAGGAGGGGTGGGTGAAGGCAACGGAGCATCAAGTTTTGCCCAAAGTGGTTGGGAAACTGTTGGGAAGCCTCTGCCACCTAAGCAGAGAGAGAGAGGCAGGCAGCATGAGAGAGAGAATGTGGAGGAGCTGGGAGCCGCCGCCGGGCGCTGCACTCTAAAAAAGCTCCTAGACATGACACATCGTTACCTGCGTTTCTGGAGAAATAAGTGGAATTGCCAGCCGTGTGTATCTCCAGAAACATTGGATATGCATAAAGTAGAAAAGCATATAGTTGTTTTTGCAAAATATCGCAAATACAGCATGACCAAGGGCGTAATTGTGCTTCGTTGCAAAGGGGGAGCTCGATGGCTCGTCTGAGGCTAGAGCAGATTGCAGCCACCTGCTGCGTCCAGCCTTGCTTCTCTGAACCTGTCAGAAATGGGGCGCCCAGTGCGACCCCGACTGCTACCACCCTGGCTCTTCCCTCTGTCCCCCCTTAAGAGGTTCTCTTGCTGCGGCTGAGCTTCCCCCCACCGCAGCTGGCTCGGAGTCCCCCCCAGAGGCTTGTGAAGGAGCTCCCTCCCTCACAGCCCTTCTGAAACTGACATGCTGCCAGTGGCTTGAGGAGATGGGGCGACAGGCTGCCCCTCATGCCCCGCAGGGCTCCCCTTTCCCTCCTGCCACCTCTCCAAGGGCTCCCCCCCAGCAGGTCACTTCGGGGAGGCTCGGGAAGGGGGCCTTCCCCCTTCTCCATCTCTCAATGGACCGACTCAGTGCTGGTAGCAGCCGCAGCCTTTTTTGCCCTTTGGAGCACCCTGCTTTCACAAGCGGCTCCCCTTTGACACCCCCTTGCCTTGGGTGGCTTCCCCCATTGTCCTCAGCACACCCGCGCCCTTCAAACACTGTCCTATGGAGGCCTCCCCTTCCTCCATAGGCTCCTCCATGATCTTGTCAATTTCACCGCCGACCAGCTGGCTTTGCTGGCCAGCTGCCATTTTCTCCATTTGTGGTGCGAGGGGGCTGAATCGCAGCGAGTGGCTCCCTCACCCCCCTCTCTTCCCCCATCCCTGGAAGGAGCATTTACAATCCGAAGTGATGGGGTACTGGATGAGGATCCACTCACAGCACTGCCCTCTTCCTTCCTAGACATGACATGCAGTTCTGGAGAAATAAGTAGAATTGCTAGCTGTGTATCTCCAGAATGTTCACTATGCATAAAGGCAAAAACACATACATACGTTTTTGCATAATATCGCAAATACAAGCAAACAAAAATACAGGAATTATTGGCATATAAGCACCTACAGACACACACACACACCCCGCCGGCCCTGCTCCAGAGTGGCGAGTGGCAAGGAACTCCATTACAGCCACAGGAAATTCGTGCTCTTACGTTCAAGTGCATGCAAGTTATTGTGCTTTCTTACAAAGGGGGAGAGGAGCAAACATCATATTTTGCGGACCAATTGGCTGATAGGGGGTTGTTTTACAGGCGGGGCTGGGATAGAGTGAAAAGAATGTATGGGTCTTCCCGCTGGGTGTGTGGGCACAAAAAAAGCGGGTTTTTTTTAATCGGGAAAGAGCAAACAAACAGGCAAAGTGAGGACAGATGACAAACCGAATATGGAAAACATGGATTATCCCTCTCCATTTGGATGAGCCCTGAGTTAATAGAATCTTGAGTGTGATCAGCTGGAATGTTTGCAAGGGGAAGATGAGTGAGTGCGTAAAGGTTTAAAAAGGGGTAAAGTGACAGTTATTTGGACAGGGCTCAGTTTATGAGATAGATAGGCTTTGGATAGGGCTTGATCTGTTTTCAACTAGTGAGTGGGGTTTGGGTCTTATTGTGGGTTAGTTTTAGTTTGGGTAGGTAGGCAGGTTAGGTTTAGAACAATATCATATGTAACATCTTTAATTGATTCTGTAAACATAATATTTGTTTGTTTATTTATTTAAAAACCCCAAGTGTGTGCTTGGTCATTACTTCACTACCAAACAAGGGTCCAAACCTAATAAATAACTAATAACTCAAATAACTAATAACTCAAAAGGCCTTCTCTCTATCCCACCAGTTAAAACAGCTAGATTGGTGAGAACTAGGGAGAGGGCTTTTTCAATTGTGGCCCCCACTTTGTGGAATTCCCTCCCAAATGATATCTGCCATGCCCCCTCTATGATGAGCTTCCGCCGGGCCTTGAAGACCTGGCTCTTCAGGCAGGCTTTTGGGGTGGGTTAGGTTTTATTATTATTGTTGAGGTTTTTAATGTTTTAATGTATTTGTATGTTTTTATTTTGTACGTCGCCCAGAGTGGCTGGACAGCCAGCCAGATGGGCGACTAATAAATTTAATAAATAAATAAAATAATAACTGCAGATAAACCCACAGATATAAACCATATTTAACCCACTGGCCACTTCAAGAGAGGAAGTGGGATTGCTGAGGCTTGTGGTACAGTAGGCAACTGCTTTTTTCACTGTCCAACTTTCACATCCATGCGTAGAGAATTGGGAATACCAATGATCCTAAGTTTGGTGTTCAGTGATACATCTTTGCATTTGAGGACCTTTTCTAGTTCTCTCATAGCTGCCCTCCCCAGTCCTAGCCTTCTTCTGATTTCTTGACTGTTGTCTCCATTTTGGTTAATGACTGTGCTGAGGTATTGATAATCCTTGACAAGTTCAATGTCCGCATTGTCAACTTCAAAGTCACATGAATCTTTAGTCTTCTTGATGTTCAGCTGTAGTCCTACTTTTGTGCTTTCCTCTTTAACTTTCATCAGCATTCGTTTCAAATCATTACTGGTTTCTGCTAAGGGTATGGTCAGGGCCGGTGCTATCATTAGGCCAACTAGGCAGCCGCCTAGGGCGCAGACCTCAGAGGGGTGCAGTACTGACCTTTGAGGGGCACAGTTTTATATAGATTAGTTTTTTTTAACCCTTGGAAAGAATGCAACTAAAATAAATTTAGCAGTTTCAAATTTTGTGCTTTTCATTTTTTCCACAAGACATCTGTTTTTGAAAATTGAAGTTAGCAATTTTTGGGGTGTGTGCAAGTAGTTAGCCTTGCCTAGGGCACAAAATAGCCTGGCACCAGCACTGGGTATGGTATCATCTGCATATCTTAAATGATTGATATTTCTCCATCCAATTTTCACACCTCCTTCATCTTGGTCCAATCCCACTTTTTTATTTTAGAGATCTGCAATATCTCTAAAACCTAGCATATAGATCTATAAAATCTATGGATCTGTAAAATCTATAGATTTCATAGATCCATAGGCTGGAACAATACATTCTGGGTAAATTCAGATGGCACGCAGCCACTGTGGATGGGAGCCAAACTTGGTTCCCATTCAAAAGTGGCACTGCTGTTGTCTACTACCAAAATGCTAGCCTGGGGGACTAACAGGTGTTGGAAGTGGGGCAAGAGCAACTCCTGTTTTGTTCTTTTATTTATGTTCCAGAAGGGAGATAGAGTTAGGGTCCTCCAGATGGATAGGCTTGTTTACCTTTACCTGTGATGCTCTGGCTGACTTCCTTCTGTCGCTAGATTGTTACATCTTTAGGGAAGCTTACCTGCCCCTCCTCCTTCAGCCCTTTCCATTCCTTTCTCCTCCGACTGTCCGGGAGAGAGGAGACATTCCTTTGCCTCTGCTCTCTGCAAGCATGGGGCTGACTCCTGCACCTGGGCGTTACGCCTCCAACTTAGTTAGTTAGTTAGAACTAGGTATGCTTTTCTATCTACAATGTATTTCTATAAATAAAGTAGCTTTTCTTATTTTACTATGTCTCAGCCTGTGATGCTGATACAGGGCAGAGCTTGGAAAAGTTACTTTTTTGAACTATAACTCCCATCAGCCCAATCCAGTGGCCATGCTGGCTGGGGCTGATGGGAGTTGTAGTTTTAAAAAGTAACTTTTCCAAGCTCTGATGCAGGGTAAAAGCCTGCTTTCTTAGGTAAACACACGCACACGCTGGCACACTCGCATTTCAACATCTGCTGTTACTCTGCTGCTGTGGTGTTGCTTTAAAGGAAATTAAGCACACAAATTACACACGGTGCAATAACAGGAAGGGCAGTGAGCTGTGTGGCTACTGCCACTGTGGCAGCAACAGCAGAAAAAAAAAGTCTGGTCATAGCCATTTGTGGAGGGTTGGGGTGGGGAGGCATTAGTAACACTGTGCAGAGCATTCCCTGAAGTTTAGTTATGGCTCTGGGCTTCTTATTCACTACAAGATTCCAGTCAGTTGAACATCCAGAAGCCCCTTAACCATTTTTACATGCTATATTCAGAGAGCCAGTGTGGTGTAGTGGTTAAGGTGTTGGACTACAACCTGGGAGACCAGGGTTCGAATCATCACACAGCCATGAAGCTCACTGGGTGACCTTGGGCCAGTCACCGCCTCTCAGCCTCAGAGGAAGGCAATGGTAAACCCCCTCTGAATACCGCTTACCATGAAAATCCTATTGACAGGGTCACCAGTCTATACGTCGGAATCGACTTGAAGGCAGTCCATTTCCATTTTTTTCATATGAATGTTTTGCATGTGAAAAATGGCATTGCAGCAGCGAAGTCCACCATCAGCCTACATGAATTTATTAGAATGTCTATAAACTCCCCGCATGTGCAAGTGCATGTGCAGAGGACTCTCTCTATTATAATCAAACACCCTGCTTTTCAAGGGTTCCCTGTTAAATGGAATGAACCCTCTGCACGTACAGCCATAAATACAGTGGCCCTCTTCTGTACACATGAGGGGGGGAGTCGTATATTCCAACGCTGCACACCTTTTTAATTGCCTATGAAATGGTGACTCTCTGTCTTATGTATTCAAAATTTGAAAGTTCTGATTATCTTTTTTTGTGTGGGGCGAGGTGGAGACAGCTGTGGAGTGCCTACAAATGTTTGAATGGAAAACAACAACGTTACTGGCAGCAGAAGACTATCTCTCTTGAAATCAAAGAAAATACTACAATGGAAAATGGAAATGAATAAACTAATAAAGAATGACAAATGAATGCCATTCAAATGAATGGAAAATTAAACTAATGACACTTTGTAAAGGAAAACAAAGGAAAACCAAACAAACATTTCTCCCCCTTGTATACTTGTAAGCTCTGGCTGCTGCATATGTAGACTCTTGCTAAACATTCAGGCTGTGCTTGGTTGGCTGGAGGCAGCTTCCCCCCCCCTATTTTTTTTTACAGGTGTTACTCCTTCAATGTCACAAATGGCATTTATATTGAGATATTGGTAATACTATTCCTATTACATGTTTATTGTACTCTTCCTCCAAAAGAGCTTAGTGTCTCAAATATGGTATCCTCAAATATGATGCCCCTGCCATTGTATCATCATCACTATGCTATGAGATAGGTTAGGCTGAGAGTGATTGGCCCAAGGTCACCTACTGAGTGATATCGCTGACTAGAGGATCTAAATCCAAGTCTCACTGCTTCAGGATGCTAATACTACACCATATTGACTCTCTACAAATTTATTTAATATGTTTGTTAAAATTTAATAGTATTAATAATTAACTCAATAGTAACAGGTGACTGATCAACCAGGAATTATTTAATTGGTTAACACTTGAGAAGCAAAATTAATATATTGTAGGAATATAGAGGGCAACGCACACAAAATGACAAGGAGCATTGGTGTGTGGGTATTAGGGATCGAAGGATCTGTCAATATTGGTTTTCTCAGTTTCTCATTTTCCAGTCTTAAATTCAGTTTTCCACATTTCTGCAGCAATCTGCAATTTTTTTTTAAAAAAAAATCCTCATGAAAATTCTCCAGTATTTTAGTCAAAATTTCTTCTAATAAATGTTTGTAGGCAGTTTTGACTAATGTACACATTTATGCAAGCCATTTCTCATTGTATAATGCATTTTTGTATGTTATTTTCCCTCATATATTCATTTTTATGCACACTTTCCCCTAACATATGCATTTTTGTAAACATTGTTTTGCTGGATAATTGCATTGCAAAATCTGAATAAATGCAAATTTTGAAGTATGGCTCTGTTTCGGTTCTCATATAGTTTTGGAAAATATGAATTTGATAGATTTGGCTTGAAATGTGAACTGAATTGAATTTCTCCCCCATCCCAGACGTTACTGCATGGGTAGGGAGAGAACTTTGAGGTTGTACATACATTTGGCAAGCTGTGTAAGCAGAGGGAGTGTCTTGCCTGGCCCATTTCGTCCAACACAGTAGATATGTTGTTGCTCATAAGGTACACAGATGCAGGGACCCATTCATCCTCTCACTATTTGGATGTTGTATCAAAGGAGAGTTGGATATGCATGTGATGTGACCAAGGTGTGTCTGGCAACTTCATTGTACATTTTTAGGAGAATGCTGAACATGCATCTCTTTACCCTGGCCTTTGATATGGCATGGTCTTTGAGATGTATATTTTTAGGACCCATCCTATTTTGTGATTTTAGATTGTTTTTAATTGTTTTAATGGTGTATTTTAAAATTGTTGTTACCCACTCTGGGACTTTTGGGTGAAGGGCGGGTAATAAATGTAAATGAAATAAAAGTAAGAACAACAACATTTTTTAAAAAAAATGTAAATAAGGATGGGATTGGGATTGATTGGGAAAAAATAGAAACCATACACAAGCTGAACAAATGGCACCCAACCCCCACCAAACATTTATAGGAGACAGAACCTACAAAAGATTTCTGCATTTTAAGACTTTACCCCTTCCAAGCACGTTGATTGGAGACTGTTGGATTGGGTGATAGCATTCTAGCTATCCTCCCTCCCTGGTGTTCTTTTACGGTGCTGTAATTGCTCCATTTCAGAGACACCCTGTCTGGGTTCATTACAGGCTGTTTTGAGCTACAGATCTGTACAAATCTCTGCAAATTCATTCAGGACTAGCCAGTCCACTCTGTAGAGATTTATAGCTGCTTCAACCCTATCTGGACATAATAAAAATCAGCCCAAATCGGTTTGTGATTTGTACAAATCCAGTGCACAGCCCTACTTAAGATCATCAAGATGTTTGACTCAGCTATCACATCTATACCATACATTTAAAACACATTTAGCGTACATGGCTTCCCCCAAAGAATTCTGTGTACTGTAATTTGTTAAGGATGCTGGGAACTATAGCTTTGTGAGGGGTAAACTACTGTTCCTAGGATTCTTTGGGGGGAAGCCATGTGCTTTACATGTATGGTTTGGAAATAACCTCATTTCCCACTTCTTCTGCATCATGTGTGTGTGGTTTTGGTATCATGGCAGCCATCAGATTTTTATTTTAAATCATTCATTCATGGGAACATCTGCTTGTTCAGAGTAGGTAAGTACTTGAACAACCATGGTTTTACTGCCTCAGTCAAACATACCAGAGAGGCTCTTAAGCATGGGACAAATTGTTATTCCCAGCGAACAATAAAATTATAAAAATGTAACACATACCAAGAAGGCCAGCGGCAAAAGAATTAATCATTACTACCCTAGCTTCTGTGTTTCATTGAAAACAAGCTGACCCACGCAAAGCAGATGAAATAGCTGGCAGTTCCATGAAAGTAGGAAACTAGCAAAACTCTAGGACCCTTGTGTAGGGGGGAAAAAAGGATTGCTACGGAAGCAGCTTTTTCCTGCAGAGGTACAGGCTCTGTTTTCCTAATTTCTCTTTCAACAAAGACCATCAAATGCCATTAATCTCCAGCTGGTGAGAGAGGGCATATGTATGTGATAATCACCACAGGTGTTGATAATGAGTTTATTACTTTTAATTATAATAATTCCCACACTATAGCCAGAGCCAAATCATTTCTGTCTTTTTTTTACACCTCCGGTTGTGAAGAAATATGGAAACAGAAAATGTATCATTATATCTTGTTGAGGTGATAATGAAGCTGCTTTGCTCACATGAGGAGGAAAATGGTTCTGTGTGCTCCCACCATGATGACTCAGTAGAGCATAATAAGCTACCTAGCATTTATGGGAAGAGGAATGTCCTGCAAGGAGGTCAAGTTATTATAAAACACAGCCGGGTGCAGAAGTGCGATTTGCTGCAGCAGCAGATCCCAAAGTCTCCTGTCACCCTGATCCTCAACATGGTTTCATGAAAGTAAGAGGTGGTTGACAGCGGTGAACCCACTGATCCTCCCCCCTCCACGTGATCCCTCTCATATACAGGATATTTGTGTTGAGAAACTGCATTGTGAACTAGGCTATGTCTAGCTCACAACCATCTCTGTGCCCAAGGCAATACTTTGTGTTTATTTTTTCTGTTTAAAAGGCTGAGCACTGCCAGTTATATGTGAGAACACTCTTAGAAACACCAAAAGCTGCAGTATTGGTCCATCTACCTCAATATAGTTTACCCTGGCGAGCAGTGGTTCTTCAGGGTTTCAGGCAAGGCATGTTCCCAGTCTTTTCTGGAGATTATTGAACCTGGGACCTTCTGCATTCAAAGTTCATGCCCTACCACTAACCTACAGCCTTTCCCCAGTAGGAAATGCCAAGAATGCTGTTTATGCTTCATGGCAACACAAACTATTTTATGGGACATTCCCTCTTTTCATTTTTTTTAAACTTGTGCAGCCCTGCCATCTCCTGATTTTTAAATCCCCCATCTATTATATAGGAATGGGCCCTTGCTCTTGGCCCTTGCACTGAAGTAAATAGGATAAAGGGGAAAATGTACACAGACTTCTTGACAAAGGGAACAATACAGAGACCATCAGGTATATCTGACCATTCTAGAAATTTTTTTTCCACCTTTAATTTTAGTAGTCTTTGAAAACCGAAGCCTGTGAATAAAACTCATCACCTGAAACTCTGCAAGTAAAATGTACAAGTTGTTTATTTATAATTATATTTGTATCTATATTGACAGATATCCTTTCTTTTGTAGATGCCCCAAGGTGCTAACAACACTGAATAACAAGACAACAGGGGGGAAAAGAAGAATGGCAGGGAATAAATAATAATAATAGCAACAAACTGGTGAGTGAAATGCCATCCTTACTACTTATTACCTCTGGCACCTGTCTCAACTGAATGTCAGTAGTGTGGTACCACATTTCTAATAAAAAGAAGGACCAGGTACCATATTTTTCACAGGCCATCAGAGGCCATTAAAATTCAGAGAGAGCAAGATGGCTTTTGCTTGATTCCTAAAATAGAGATGCCAGATGCATGTGCTCAAGGAAAAGGTACCACAACTGAGAAGGCCCTCTCTTGAGCAGGCATCTGCCTAACCTCAGAAGGCAGAGATGCCTGGACAAAGACCTCCAAAGAAGATCTGAGATCGGAAGGTCATTTATATCCTCTAGTCCCAGGCTGTTTAGGGCTTTAATATTTCTTCCCCCAAGTCCATCATTGACATATCAAAATAGAACTTGTCTGAGGTGGCCTTCCAAAATCTCTTTTTTAGCTCAACTTTAAAGTTTTTAGCTCAGCTTTAAAACTAATAGTGTAAGGCAGTAACTAACAAAATTGAACTGCCTCATTTGGTTCTGCCTCGTTTAGTACCTTGCTCTATTGCAAGCAAGGAAGGGCACAATTCACCATTTGTTTCCAACCAGTTGTTGACTAACTTCTTCGTTTTACAATCAGTCAATATCTGTTTAGGCAAAGTACTAGTACTATTGAAAGAACACATTGCGATTGATAGGCGCTGAAGATCTGTCAGCGGCAGTCCTAATGAACTGAGCTGAAAGTGTATAGCCATGTCTCATGCTTGTAAAGGAGCATATTATCACTGCCTCTGTTTGTAAAAGAGTGGTGACCATGGTCACATCCACACCATTCATTTAAAGCACATGGCTCCCACCAAAGAATCCTGGGAATTGTAGTTTACCCCTTAACGATTCCCAGCATCCTTCACAACCTACAGTTCTCAGGATTCTTTGGGGGAATCCTTGTGCTTTAAATGTATGGTGTGGATGTGAACCATTTGCGGGCACCCTAGGAGCCTAAAAGGTGGAAAGATGGAGTAGTAGAGCACTTACAGAATTAGCACTAACTCCCCTCCAAGCTCTCCCCAAAACTGATGGGGGCAGAGGGATGTCCATGTGTATGGTTATCACACTGCCAAGGATCTCTCAGCCAACTGGGAGTCCTTGGCATTTCTGAAAGACAATTCCAGTGCTCAAATTAAGACAGAATCCTACTAGTCCTACATTTTGTGCTTTCCCAGTTAGGTATTGTTTTTAGAAGGCTTCAGGAGTAGGGGGAGGCTAGCATAATATGGCAAAAATTATGGGAAGTCAGAATTTGGGCTTATTAATTCCCCCTCCTTTCCCCCAACCATTTAAACACAATGGCCCTGTTCACACGTTACATTCAACGAGTGTACAGTCCCTGTACCCGGGTACACAAGTAGTTGGGCTGTACACTCGTACAGTTATTCACATGTAACATTCAACGAGTGTACAATCTGTGTACCTGGGTACACAAGTAGCTCAGCTGTACACTCATACAGTTATTCACATGTAACATTCGAGTATACTGTCTCCGTTATATACACATATGCTCCCAGGGAAAGAAAATGGCTTCAATGACACTTATTAAATGCGCCATTGAAGCAATTCCCTTTTATTGGCAACAAGACAAGGCATGCTGGGTCTGTTATACTTCCTGAAACTGTTTCCTGTCAAAGGGTACATTCAATAGAAAGAATTTTGGCAGAAACAGGAATGTAGTTTTACTCTTTTCATTTTTCCTGCAGATTCTTAAGTTTTTAAAATCAAAACAACAACTTTTTAAAAGAAAATACCAGCCTATAACTACCATAATTATAGCTATTAAAATATTGCATTTTTCATTGCCTGTTATTAGAGTATGTTTGGTTTTTGATGTAGGCTTTCATGGAACAATCCTATACATGTATATACAGTCCTATAGAGATCAATAGGACTTACTCATAAATCTCTGAAAGTGCAGACCTAAATATATTGAATATTTATATATGAAAATATTTTGAGGAGGAGGGGGCTGCAACAAAAACAAGCTGCTTAAAAGAGTATGAACTGAAACTATTCTTCCAACATGGTACACCTGATTCTTTCTTGAGGACATGCGTTTTAATACACAAAACTACACTCAAAGTATAAATGTGGGGAAAATTGTTTATCAATTGGGCTTTACAGCTTGCTGCTCCCACTGTAACATACTCTGTCCCCTGGAAAGCCTTTCCTGGTATTTGGGAAAGCTCTGCGCTGTGGCTTTAATGGTTTTTCAATGGAAATGTTTGCAGCTCAGTATCAAAAAGTGATCATCAGTATCTCTTTTTATGGTCTATGTCATAATGTTTAGCTTTTGGATAGCACTTTAAATGCAGAAAGTAGATCAAAATATATTGGTGTATCTCAGGATGACTCGCAGAAGATCAGTGAGGATTTCAGACTCCTGTTTCACAATGAAAACAAGAAAATGACCACCCCACCATTATACTGCTGAAAAGAAGAAAATGGGGGGGGGGTAATCAGGAGTGGATTTTTGTATGGAAATACAGTGAGCTCAGTTCAATTTTGGAACTCAAAACAAATTCCTGGGCTAAGAATTAACTCTAAGTGCATATATTTTGTGGCTTGCTCTGGTTGGTGGATTTTGGTTTTTTTAAAATAATAATTATAATAATAAAAATCAATACCAAAAACCTGAAGTCTAACCATCCTGATCTAGAGTATCAGATCCTGATCTAGTCTAACCATGATCTAGAGTATTTGCCACCCTGGGCTCCTGCTGGGAGGAAGGGCAGGATATAAATCAAACAATAAATAAATAAATTATACATTACAACCCTACAAGGCAGGTTTGTGTTACCATAAAACCATGCGATGCAGCTACTTCTGACAGCAGTTTCTAATGGAAGCAGCCATTATCATGTGTTTGACCATCAGGTGTGTCTAATTTTGATGCATGACACTTGACACAGAAGGTAAGAGCTGCACAGAGATGAGCAAATCTACAATTGTTTTCTTCTCAATTTCTGGATACGCAGTAGAAAGGTGACATTGCTTTTTTGAGAATGCCTTCTTTGGCAATGTTTTGAAGAGTCTTACCTTTGCTATTGTAGTTTCATTCTTGCAAGCACTCTTTTGAACCATGCTACAACAACTCTGCAAAGTAGGTCTGTGCCCATACAAATGATTTAGTGCAGGGATGGCCAGAAGATAGACTGTAATCTGTTGGTAGATCCCTGGGAGATTTGTAGTCAGTTGGCAAGCGCTTCTGGCTTCCATTTGTTTAACAATAGCAACAAAAGGACACACATCCATTTCGAAATTTGACAACTGAAATTAAGGAAAGAAGAAAAAGATCTATGTGTGGAAAGACTGTGAGCTCATCTCAGCTCTGATAAACCTGTGCTCAGCAACTTCTCAGAGATGAAATGTTCTTTCATACTAGACGTATGTCTTTTGCAGCTGGCTGCAGTTGGTGGTTCTTGAGGTTTTAGCAAAACACAGGGTGGATCCCAGACTCTGCAATAGCAGTGCTCTCTCAGTAATGGCAGCATTGCCACTCACTGAATGGGGCAAGGTGCCTGCAAGTTCAGAGCTGGTGACACCACCATCCTGCAGCAGGTGGGCACACACCTGCAAGCTTGTGCTGCATTCCACCAAAGTACCCCCAACCTTGCCATCTCTGTGCCACTTCCATTCTCCCCCCCCCATGTATCACTCCTGACCTTGTTGCACCAAAAAGGCTCTTTGCATCTAGAGGAAGCTCCAAATAATCACCAGATGGGAAACCAAAGATATAAAACAACACCTTTTATTGATTACCTTTTGCAAAAGGGAGACTAGGTATTCGACTCGCGTCTGAAAACCCATCTAAAAGCATGATTACAGTCACAAGTGATATATGTGCTCTAAAGTTCTCCTCACACAGCCCCTCCCATCTTGTTAGCAACTTTTCAGTGTGCTTCATTGTCTTTTCATTGAGCCAGCTCTCTAACCTTGAGCGCTCCTCCGTGGTGTTCCTACCTCCCCCTAGGCACAATACATTCCAGGCAGTATCTGCTTGAACGGTATCTTGTTACATGGGATGAACAAGCTAGCTTTTAAGTATCAAACACCAACCGAGCATTTAGCCTCTACAGGCACATTAGAAATTTTGTTTTTCTGCTTCTATGTGGATCAGGTTAACTCATTCTCTGCTGTGTCAAATTAACACTACATGTACTATGGTTCCCAAACTATGCCTTATTCATATCAGTCCCCCCTCAAAAGCATTTGGGGGTTGAAACTTAATCATTTTCCTCTTCTATCAGTATGTCTCTCAGTCCTGGCCTTATGGAGGTATCTTGATCTAAAACCTCCAGGCAATCATGTAACAACTCCCTTGGTTCAGGGATTAAGGTAGCTGGGTTCAAGGTATTGCAAACTGACAAAGTCAGATTATTATGTCAAGTTAACAAATTCTCATAGGAAGACTGCCTTGAAGGATTGAGAACTTTATCCGCCTTTATTCTGGCTACATCATGTGGGCATGTTCCAGCTGTGCCCCCATGACAATTTTCTCAGCCTTTTGCAACAAGCACGCTGCTGCTGCCACCGGTCTCAAGCAGGAAGGCCACCCTTTGGAGGGCTAGCACAGGAAGGTTGCTTAGGGCTTGTTTCAACTCCCCAAATGCTTTTTCCATTAATTTAGTCCATTTCCAATCTTTTAGCCCCTCCTTTGTCAGGGATTCATACAGAACAGCCGCTTTTACTCCAAACTCAGGGATCCATTGCCTGCAAAACCCCACTAGTCCCAAAAAGCTCTCAATTCTTTTGGAGTTCTGGGGCTTGGCATACCACATATTGCTTCCCTTCATTCAGAGCCCAAGGCCCTGTTGCCTTTCTTGATTTGGTGGGTGATATGTGATCACGTTGTGCTCAATTGCAAGGGTGGTTTCATCTATTTTTGTTGGGCATACAGTATGTATATTGAGTTCCCCATTTGCCATGTGTGTATATCTGCATGTGTATGTCTAAAAAAAAACTAAGGCTCTTTCTAACAAACAATGAGATTCACTGTGGGTGGGGGTTTATACGCCAAGGAATAAGATAACATTTATGCAACAGCGTTTAACTCTGCCTTTGTTTTTCTTTGTACAAAACCTCTGGAACGCATCACCAGCCATGCCATTAGGTGGGGGTGTGTGAGAGTTGGGGTGGGAGTTATAGCTCTTGGCCTTGCACCTCCTAGAGTCCACTTGAACTAACATGGGGTTAGCCAAGCTGTACCACTCCCCCCCTCTTTGAAATGTAGACGTATATGTCCTTTCACAGTTCTGCCCCCAGGCTCCAATGCTGACTTCCAGTCTGTGTAACTGTGCCATATGAGATGGATACATATTACAATTAGACAAAGATCAGAATTTTTCTGAAAAACCAAAACCACCACAACGGGGTGCAGTATAAGGTTGAAACCTCCTTTAGTGTTCCCACCTCAGCCAAACAGGGAATTCCACCATTCCATGTGCCTCTATCTGTGAGAGCTTATCTATGATATGAGTGACTGCATGACAATCATGTGTTATCTGACGTGTAACTTGCACTCCTGAACATTGCACTATTCCTAAAGTAAACAAATGGGTGAGAAAATAATGATGCAATGTGCCAACACTCTACACTGGTGAACCCCACATCTGAAATAGCCAAATTCTATAAACCCCCTGTTACGAAATCACTCAGAGGGAGTTGAAAAGCAAAAACATCCTAGGAGCAAAACAGCCATAACACATAAATTATGAAAGAAAGAAAAAAAAAAAAAACAGTCAACACATCCTTAGAGGACAATGCATAAATAATTACATTCAATATTATAATGGACATAAAACAAGTATCATGGTGTTGAAACATGCTGTGGGAGGGCTTGCACAAAGTTCATCCTCTGGAAACCAGCTGGTCATGTTCAGTGGAAGCTGTAACTGAACTGTGTACTGTTTGCTGATGCTAGGCAGAAAAACTGGAATAATGAAAAGAATAATCATTCCCCCCTTCTCCCGAGTGACTGTGATAAAGATTGCAAGCTTGTCAGGAGCTTGTCAAAAAGGTTATCAGAAGATTGCGGGTATAAGCTTGCACAATATGGGACATCTTGCCAGAAGAAATATTGGTGTCCACTGCAGGATGATGGCCAAAGTAAACTTGTTCTGTAGTTGGGGAAGAATGAAGCAGGCCTCTTCACTGTTATTGCAGCAATGCAGGAAAATGGCATGCCAGTTGCATATCTGTGTCCTGGTCCTGGAGCAATTCAAGGATCTAGTCAAAAATGCCTTAAATAAAAATCTTCTGTGATAAACACACAAAAAAGGAAAGACTAAAAATAAAACATTCCTTAAAAAAAAATGCTTAAAAGGTTTCAGGCAGACAAACACATAACAGTACAACACATTCTAAACTTCTGAGTTTCCCTAGCCTCTGGCCATGTACAGATGTTGCCCAAGAAAGTAGCCACGAAAAGCAGCCTTTAGGAAGAAGGGGGATTACTTTACAGCTTCTACACAGACTGGAGAAAACAACTTTAAGAAACTTACAAGGAGAGAGAAAGAAAAACAATTTACAGCTGCATTCTTAAATTACCAAAATATACTTATGCTTTCAATCAGACAGTAGAAAACTTCTTAATTTCTTAACTCTATACCAGAATGACAAAAGGAGATTCTGAAGGTTCCCCTTTATACCCATATAAAAACAAAACAAACATTGTTAACGTTTATCAATCAAGACAGACAAATGAAAACCCTCTGTCCGCGCAGTTATCAGCAGAAAATCTCGGGTCAGTCGAGAACTAATTCCTGTAATTAAGTCATGATTTATATGCACGGAAACAAATGCAATCACACAATAAACTGGACCGGGCTGCAAGGGGCAGCAGCTGCTGCGTTGTTCTTTTAGCTGTTTACCTGTCAAGTGGGGGAAAGGAAGGAGGGGTTGTAAATTTAGACACGCACATACACAGAGAACAAGCTGCAGTAGTGAAAACTAAACCCAATAAGACATTTCTTACCCATCACGACTGGCTCTTTAACCTTTTCACTGTCTGCGTAGCTCAAACCTTCTGTCTACATCCTGTATGCCTCAATCTTACAACTGCCCCCATAGAAGCTGGGGTTCCTTCCACGTACCACCCTTCATTAAAAGTGATGTCACTATGCTTTTGCCTGCTGTAGGGAAGCTCAAAACTTCCAGGACCATCTCTGTACTCCCTTTTTCCTCATCACCAATCACCTGAAACATGCATGACTGTGGCCACCAGTCCCTGTTGAACCTGCAACTGTCTTTCCAGTTCTTTAATTTGAGCTTTGCACTCATCATGGCTAACATTCAACCGTTGCTCTCGTGCTCTAACCACCAAGTGTTCAGCTGTTAATTTTGCTCTGGTACATTCATCCTTTTCTTTTTTCAACTCCTTACAAGCTATTTCAGCTTAACTCCAAACACTCTTTTTCAAAGGCTTCCTCTGCCTGAGCCAACTTCCTCCTTGACTCCTGACTTTTCTTGCGTTCTTCCTCTAACAAATCTGACAAATCCTGACATGCATTATAAAGTCCCCAAGCGGCTGCAGCACTTTTCTTTGATTTGGAAGGCCTGCCCTCTTTGCAATAGCTTAGAAATCTCCAATACCAAAAGCCAAATGCAAAGAATGAAGCAGTGCACACGCAAAACAACCAAACCTAGTTTCAAAATAAGTTCAGGGATGAGCCACCTTCAAATGCCACATTCCCAAATCAAGTCACTCATGAGTAAAGCTGTTGTCACCAGCTTTTTCTCCCAGATTGACTCTCAAAAGGAAAAAACAGAGGGGGGGTATCTAAAGGGACAGGAACCAGTTAGGAGTCTCTGCCAGCCAGAGCACTGAACATTCCCAGTGCAAATCCTGTTTCCACCTTTTCCAAGTACTTAGCCCCACCGGCTCAAAATACTTGCAAGGCTTCGTTCCCCAGGACTTTGCAGAAGGGGAGGGAGACACAAGTGTTATCAACGGCTTTCAAAATGGATGGGACCCCGTTTAGGGAACCCCCTTAGTAGCTTCTGACCACTAATGGGTTAACCTTCTCTCCAGTATCAACTTTGGCTAATTGCTGTGTCACAATCACAACCACCGTTTGCCAAAGCTCTGTTGCCAAGGACAGAAGGGGAGGGGGATAACAATGTGCCACAGCATTTAAAGGACATTTTCCCACTCACTTTAAAACAAGAGACAGCAAAACATAGTAAGAAAGAAAAGGAAATTACACTCATTCCAGTTACATTCAGAACTTGGCTACCTGTTTCCCTGGATTGCAGGACTGTTCACATGTTACTTTGTTCCTGCAACCCTTGCTGCCTGCTTGATTCTCCACCAGTTTGTTACGACATGTGCTCTTGGGAACCTGAGTGTGTGAATTTGCCACCCTCATGTCCCATGAAGCACACCTCCTTGAGAGGAGGAGATCTTTTGCTAGGGATAAAACAAGCGCTTTGCCCTGAAATGTGCTTAAATGGTGTATATATTTAACCCAAGAAATGCAGGTCCAAACCAAAATAAAGCAAACTTGATTTTATTGAGAGAAAGAGTAGGAAAGCATTACAGAATTACTTGGGTGCGTGGCAGCATTTATCATTAATGTCCTAACCCATTCATAACTTTAAAGTTAAGAAATCAAAGGACCCTATTACTATAAGAGGTGAAAGGTAGGAGAGATTACCTATCCTATGCCCGGAGTGGGTGGTTGAATACAGCTGAAGCTATGTGGAAGAGCTCTGATCCAAAACCAGGAAGAAATCTCTTGGTCTCAAGGTTTTGCACCGAGACCCAGAGTCTCCCCGGTTCTGTCCCTGTAGTCCTTGATGCATTCCTTGAGAGCGTAGTAGACATGTGTGGGAGTTCTGATGTTCCTCAGCCCCCCTTCCTCTTTCTTAATCACTTGCTTAAACAAACAGAGCAAATCTCTTCACACTAACTTAAAAGATTGCTAAAAGCTACTAAAGGAACAGATTAGGTTCTTTGAATCCTGTGCCAAACAAGGGCAGCAAGCAGAAATAGTAACATGGACAGCACAGCCGATCCAAGCAGCAAGAAAAACAACAACAACATGTTTTTGGAAGTGACAATAAAGGGAGGAAAGTGTTGGGCTGGTGACCAGTAGGCATTACTGTCTCTAGTAGTTTTCCATGAAGCCTGCAAGTGTGAAGACGTAACTGTGGTTAAGGGGGAGTTATGTCTATGCCCTGTCTGGGAACGGACTGCCAGGGCCATTGCTATGGTAGCCATCTGATAGCAACTGGGAAAGTTGTAACAGAGTCTATGTGTTGTTGTTCTTCTGAATTATGCCTCTGAGCTGAGAGGCTGTCTTTTGTGTTTATCTATGGAGAGTGATGTACCAGAAGGGGGGGTGACTGAAGAATCTCTACATGTATTTACTCTTAAGCCTCTGGCCTTAATGTCTTTCAATAAAGACTCTTAACATGCTCTGAAGAAGTTTCTTGCTCAACTTAACTCCAATGTAATGTATGTTGTTTCACACAACAATGCACACAAGCCAACAGTGGTAGCAGAGGATGGTTACGCTCCACAGCGCATTACACGGGAGTAAGTTGCTGGTCTGAACAGCAGACGGAGTTCCAGAGAGGGCAGCTTGATTGATTGAACCAGACGGAGGTGAGCAACATGGCTGTAAACCTGTCTGGGGGAGGCTTGCCAATGGAACGACTTAATGACAAGAATTATGGCAGCTGGAAGCCGAGGATGCGGGCTTTGCTGATAACAGAAGATTTATGGGACGTGATTAAGGAAAAACCCCGGCAGTACCGACCGCGGCCTGGAAGCGTCGAGACCAGAGGGCGCAGGCGTTTATAATCTTGGCTCTATCGGATTCTCAACTGATGTGTGTGAGAGATGAGCCGTCAGCTAAACAGACGTGGGACGCGTTGCAGGATTTGTCCCAGGAATGGCAGCGGAGGCAGGAGGCGCAGAGAGCCCAGCCGGTGGAGGCTGTCAGAAGCAAGGAGGAGAAATGTGCCGAACTGGAGCAGTCTGCCGAAAGCAGACAGGAAAACAAGCGGGAGCAGCAGCGGCTGAAGTCTTGTTTTGCCTGTGGGGCCCATGGGCATCTCCATAAAGATTGTGCAATCAAGCGAAACTCCAGGGACGGAGGCTTGAAGCAGGGAAGTGTGAACTTTGTTTGTAAACAGAAGTCTAAAGACTTGGAACAAATTAACTTTATTGTCGACAGCGGAGCAAGCCATATATTAATTAAAGACAGATGTTTGTTTTACGTTTCAGAAGAAGTGAAAGACTTTGTTTTACTTGCTGATGGATCACGGAAATCCGTAAAAGCTAAAGGTCTGATTAAGTTTGACAAGCTTGGACTAATGACAGACTGTTTGTTTGTTCCGGAATTGGCTCATAATATTTTATCAGTTAGCAAACTGGTAAGTTGTAATTATTCAATTTTGTTCCACAAAGACCAATGTTTTATAATGAGGGGAGATGAAGTGTGCATGCAGGGAAGCCTTAATGATTCACAGTTTGTAATAAAGAGCAGTCAAGCAGGGTGTGCTGTGTTAAACGCTGAGGCACAGGTACATCAGGGCTGCGTCCATGAATGGCATCAAAGGCTGGGGCATGCAAACCTTGACACAATAAGAAAAACCCCTTTGCACAGTAAAGACATGCGTTTAAAAGATTGCGGACAGTTAATGGATTGTGATTCTTGTAATCAAGCTAAAATGACTATTGCACCAATAAACCGGGAGGCTGAAAGAACCACAACAGCTCCCTACCAGCTAGTACATGTTGATTTAGCGGGGCCAATAAATGCTTCACGAGGAGGTGCGAAATTCTACATGGTACTGGTAGATGATTTTTCAAGATTTTGTCATGTTTTTCTGTTAAAGCATAAAAGTGAAGCTGAGCAGAAGCTGAAACTGTTCATTAAGAGAATCGAAACTCAACACTTGGTCACGGTGGGGGCTTTACGCTCAGACCAAGGTGGGGAATTTACGAGTAAAGCATTGAGTGACTTTCTGGAGAGTAAGGGAATAAACCAGAATTTCACTGCTCCACACAGCCTGTTTTCCAATGGAACTGCTGAGAGAACAAATAGGGTGCTTGGGGAAGCAATGAGAGCCATGCTGCTGGATTGCAGTTTAGGGAATTCTTTCTGGGCAGAAGCAATTCTTTATGCGAATTACATTCACAACAGGGTGTTACACAGTGCTATTGGAATGTCTCCTTATGAGAAACTCACTGGCAGAAAGCCTAGAATACAACACGTTCAAAAATTCGGGGCAAGGTGCTGGATCCACATTCCACAGGGAAAAAGGAGGGGCAAGCTTGCGCCCAGAGCACAGCAAGGTTTTGTTTTGGGATTTCAGAATGCATATTACAGAGTTTGGTGTCCAGAAACACAGCAGTTAATTCTGAGCAGAAGCATTAAAGTCTCAGAAAAGCCTGGGGATCAAAGGGAGACAGTCCTTCTTACAGGAACAAATGACACACAAACACAATCACAGAAATTTAAGCCAGATGTTGATGTTAAAGTGGAAGGTACACCAATACCTCTCAGAGATGCTTTGAATGAGCTCATTTCTGGAAAACGCAGATCAAAGAAATGAAAAGCTGAGGAAATGGAAGCTCCTGCGCAGGTTGTGCCAAGCACAAGCACAAATAGGGGGCAGAGAGAGCCGAGGCTCTGGTTCCTTTAAGACGCTCCACAAGAGCGAATTTAGGCAAACCGCCTGACAGATTTACTGTGGGATTAATAACAAGTCCTGGCATGAATAAAGTTGTAGACATGGATCCTGAGACACTTTATTTGACATGTGTTGAACCAAAGTTTGAGTGAATAAAGTTTGAACTGTATGAACTGAAAATGCAATGTACTGAAATGTATTGCAAGAGGTATTGTAGAAATGTATGACTGTATGACTATGTATTATGGAGCTGTATTTCATGTGTATTTTGCAGTCTTAATGGAAAAAAGGGAGGCTGTTGGGCTGGTGACCAGTAGGCATTACTGTCTCTAGTAGTTTTCCATGAAGCCTGCAAGTGTGAAGACGTAACTGTGGTTAAGGGGGAGTTATGTCTATGCCCTGTCTGGGAACGGACTGCCAGGGCCGTTGCTATGGTAGCCATCTGATAGCGACTGGGAAAGTTGTAACAGAGTCTATGTGTTGTTGTTCTTCTGAATTATGCCTCTGAGCTGAGAGGCTGTCTTTTGTGTTTATCTATGGAGAGTGATGTACCAGAAGGGGGGGTGACTGAAGAATCTCTACATGTATTTACTCTTAAGCCTCTGGCCTTAATGTCTTTCAATAAAGACTCTTAACATGCTCTGAAGAAGTTTCTTGCTCAACTTAACTCCAACATAATGTATGCTGTTTCACACAACAATGCACACAAGCCAACAGAAAGCTCCCTTATAACATTCCCACAGAAAACCTTCACACAGACACTCAAAGAAACCTTCACACCTTCACACATATAACCAATTCACACTTGAGTACTCATTCATACACGTCTATTTAGACAAAATCATTCCTAATACCACTCTTATTTCCCGGGAAAATGCTACAAACCTTACACACATGGGAGCCTGACAACTGACTCCATTCCTTAAGATTCCATTACAACCACATCTTGTGCTCAACCACCGTCCTCTTTCCAGAGCTTGGAAAAGTTACTTTTTTGAACTACAACTCCCATCAGCCCCAGCCAGCATGGCCACTGGATTGGTCTGATGGGAGTTGTAGTTCAAAAAAGTAACTTTTCCAAGCTCTGCCTCTTTCTCTTTCATGACTTTCGCATGCACAGCACTTATAATACTTTTCCTCCCTCAGGCCACAAATACTTAATCAAACCTTATTTGTTAACACCAGCACCATATGCATTTTTAAAATCTTTAAAATTTCTCAAAAAACATCCTAACGGATTCTGCAGCTTTTCTTCCCTTGAGACGCCCCTGTTCCCATTTTACTGGGTTTTTCAACTGCCTGCTATAGGTCAGTTCCCTGGGCTTTTCAGCAGGCTCTCGTCCCACAGGCCCCTCGTGAAGTCACCCCTACTCAAGCAAATCTTACCGGGCTTCTCAGTAGGCCTCCTGACTCTCACGACCACACACAATCATCTACAGCTTCCCGTTACTCCCTAAGGTGTTGGCTCTCTGGTTTCACTTTTTGGAGTTCCGGTTGAAAACTGCTGTGCCCTCTGCTCTCCGCTCCCTGGCCTCAAGGCAGATCCAAACGATCTGGAGTGCTCTCCTTGACTCTCCAGGGGGCGACCCAGATGGCCAGCAGGTCATCCAGACCCTCCTGGCTGGCTCGCCAAAATTGTTACACCAAAAAGGCTCTGCATCTGGAGGAAGCTCCAAATAATCACCAGATGGGAAACCAAAGATATAAAACAACACCTTTTATTGATTACCTTTTGCAAAAGGGAGAGTAGGTATTCGACTCGCATCTGAAAACCCGTCTAAAAGCATGATTACAGTCACAAGTGATATACGTGCTCTAAAGTTCTCCTCACACAGCCCCTCCCATCTTGTTAGCAACTTTTCAGTGTGCTTCATTGTCTTTTCATTGAGCCAGCTCTCTAACCTTGAGCGCTCCTCCGTGGTGTTCCTACCTCCCCCTAGGCACAATACATTCCAGGCAGTATCTGCTTGAATGGTATCTTGTTACATGGGATGAACAAGCTAGCTTTTAAGTATCAAACACCAACTGAGCATTTAGCCTCTACAGGCACATTAGAAATTTTGTTTTTCTGCTTCTATGTGGATCAGGTTAACTCATTCTCTGCTGTGTCAAATTAACACTACATGTACTATGGTTCCCAAACTATGCCTTATTTATATCAACCTATGTCATCAAATTATTGGAAGAGTCCTGGCTATATTTCTCTCTCTTGATCTTTAGGAGGAAATATAAAATATAAATTTACATTACGATTGATTTCAATAGGTTTTAACAGACCAAGGAATAAAAGTATAGTGGGTAATTTATATTGGATTTATAGAGGTACTGTAGTGTACAGGTTCTGCAAAAGCCAGTGTGGTGTAGTGATATAAGTACTGGGCTGAGGCCTGGCTTCAAACCCTCATTCAGCCATGAAACTCACTGGGTGACTTTTGGGCTAGTCACCTTCTCAGCCTAAACTACCTCATAGGGCTATTCTGAGAATATATTGGGGAGGTGCAGGACTATGTATGCCACACTGAGCTCTTTGCAGGAAAGTTGAGACACAAAGGAAATAAGGCATTAAATAAGATTAAGGCTACAATCCTATGCACAATTACTTGAGAGTAAGCTCCATTGAACTGTGAAAGTTACTTTTGATAAACCTGCTTGGGATTATGTTGTTAAGATACAAGGGACAATTATTACCCAAAATTTCTATTATTTATTGATAACTATCATTTCTGAGCAATGTATTACCTAGCCATTAAGTTATTTTTTATTGCAGTTGTGATAGCAGCTATTATTCATTACCTGCACAGAGGGGTTGGAGCAAGTTTTGGAATCTATTTGTGGCACTATCCTGAAAAGTAGGTGTACTACTCGTAACAAGCAACAATAAGAGTCACGTGATGACACATGAACATTTAACAGACATTATAAATTTTATAATATTTATTGATAAATCACCTAGTATTTAAAGGAAAGGGTTGAATTTAGAAGTTAAAGGCTGTAATTCTATATTCACGTTCACTTCAGGAGTAAGCCCCATTAAACTCAGTGGAATTTACTTCTGAATAAACATTGCTGAGACTGCACTGTAACTTTATATTCCTAAGTCTTTCTCCCCATCCCCTTTACTAGATTACTGGTACATCCTCCCACTTTCTCTCAAGATAGCAATTTTCACTTGTCTGAGCCCACAGGGGTCACACAAGTTCTGCTTCAGAGTCTTAGGGTCCCCCCCACAAGCCTTTTCTCTCTTCATTACCTCTCTGTTGTTCTTTCACCTCTTCCTACATTCCCCTCAAAGTGATGCTGCAATCCTATCCCAACCCCACTTAACCTGGGAGTAAGTTCCACTGACCTCAGTGGGACTCACTTTTGAGTAAACATGGCTGGAACTGGACTGGACTGTGAGCAGACACAGAGGCAAACTCCCCTCCCTTTCTCTGCCCTCCTCCAACTGTTTCTTCTAAGGGGCTGGAATCCTAATCCTTCTTACCTGGGAGAAAGTTCCACCAAACTGAATGGAATTTACTTTAGAGTAGGCATGGGGTTAGGGTTGTACTAGGAATGTAATCAAACTTAATTTTGTAAACATTAACCATGTAAACAGTCCTTGCCTAGCTCTAGCTTCTCTGACAGAACACTTGCTTTTTTTAGGCAATCCTAACTCCACTTACCTATGAGTAAGCCCCATTGAACTCAATGGGATTTACTTCTGAGTAGACATTTTTCCTCCTTCCTTCCCTCTAGCTGATTGCTAGCATACAGAAGCTCCATTCCACTTACCTGGGAGTAAGCCCCACTGAACTCAGTGGGATTTACTTCTGAGTAGACATTTTTAAAATTGAAATGTGAATTCTCCAAAGCTTTCTCCTCTCCCCCATTTTTTCTCCTTCCTTCCCTCAAACTCAATCACTGCCAGCACATAGAAGCACTGAACTCAATGGGACTTACTTCTGAGTAGACTTTTTAAAAATTGCAGTGAGTCTTTCAAAACAGTATAAGAACAAACCCATTTCAACAAACAAAAATATTACAGCTGCACATCCCAGAAGAAACAAGGCACCAGCCTCAGTTGGGTGATGGTCTTTTCACATTCAGGAGATACCAGCAGAGATCATACCAGAAGGGAGAGTGAACTTAAACACAAAGTGCCGTCAATATTTTGCAGCATGGATTCCAGTGCATGCCAGAACGTTTGGTTTGCACAATTAAAGTGGATGAAGGTGTCCTGTCTCCTTGGCAAAATAAATCTACTTTTTAAAGGCCTTTTTGAGGTTAGGAAAGTGATGGGGAAATGCACTGAAAAGTGTTGGATAGTGAAGGGGCAGCAATTTCATTGTTTGCATTTAAAGGTGAATCTATCAAATCAGAACTTTGTGGAACAATATGCAAACCAAAACACGGCTATTTTTTAAACTTCGCAAGTGTCTGAATTGTACAACAGAGTTCTCCAACCAAACAATGTTTATAAAAAATGCATATATTAGGGGGAAGCGTGCATAAAAATGAATACATTAGTCAAAGTAGCATACAAAATGTGTTTATTAAAAATGCTGATTAATTTTAATGAGTTTTTTTTTAAAAAATAAACAAATCATAAATTGCTGTAGAAATGTGGAGAACTGAATTTAAGACTGGGGAAAATGAGAAGCTGAAAGAACCAAAATTGACAGATCCCTCCATCCCCAGTGTGGGAAGAACCTATGACGAATGGAAAGATGGATAAGCACCCTGCAAGCTAATCAGGACGAATGCTCATTGTTCTATGCTTGTCCTGAAAACAAATCAGAATGAATGCTCAGTAAAGATCGGATACAGTCTAACCTCAGCGTAAACTTTGTGCAAGCCAATCAGGATGAGTGCTCAATAAATTGGTCATCTGGTGAAGCCCCCACAATCTCCCCATGTCTTTTAAAAATCTTTTTGCTAATGGTTCCAAATGCTTGGGTTTCTCAGAAGCTCATCAGGGGTTCTTCAGCCAGACAGCTTTGTTCCACTGCTACCAATCTTCCCCAGGAAAATCCACAGAGGGGTATTGGGTATATTCTAGGGTGTACTCTTGAGTTCATTCAGGGTGAGATAAAGTTCCACTGGCCTGACTAGCATTCCCTGTTCAGTAAGCACACATTCCCCAGAATCCTCTGCAATGTGCCATGGTTTCACAGCATACATACAGCAACTCCTTGGCAGACAAGTCAACATGAAAAAAGTTCTCTCAAGATAACATATGCGAGAAGACCCCATTATACTACCATATTTCATGAAAAAGTCAGTTTCTCAAATGTTATAGGTCCAATTTTCGAAAGGAACTGCCAAGGATAATAATCCCACAGATAATAGATAATAGAAATTCACATCCATGCAAATAGGGCTGTGATAAATAAGAAAAATAGATTTTCCAGTACAACCCCCCATTCATTTTCATATGATGCTTCCTTTTAAGCTGCTTGTGAAGAATTAAATCAAAGCATTCCACAGAGCATTAAATCTCCTATTATATATAAAGAAATCAATTGCCACACACCAGCAACTTCCAATTTGCATTCTTTCTGCATCACTTCAGATGTTTAATAATTATAATGGTATGTATAAAAGTTTTTTAAAAGAATAACTGTTTCTTAATTCCTGGAACAATGCTTCAGTAAGTAATCTAACAAAAAAAAAATGCCCTTAAATAACAAAAGCAAAATAAATTCATTTTTTACAGTTTTTATCTAACAAGATTTTACCCATTATTAGAACAGCTGCTTCAGACTGTACATTTGATTTGATTTGTGGCATTTATATCTTTTCATCATACAACATTTATAAAATATAAAATTTGTGAGTTCTTTATTTCAAAGTATTTCAAGTGATCTATATCTGTATCTATAATCCATGAAAACATGGAGGCAAAAACAACTCTCCATTCAGTTTATGTATATATTGCAGATCAACAGAGAATTTGTCCTTTTTGTCTCAGGATGGGCAAGAATTCCGCTTTAGTCGGATTTGAAACTGGATTTTATAATAATTCACACGCTCGCTCTGTTTGTGGACTCATCAGGCTTGCTGCAGACTCAGCAGCTTTTTCCTGACCCTGAAATCCATTGGGTGAGAATTCCACGTAAGTCCCACTCACTAGCTGCCCCTTTGATATGGTAAAGTGAGTTACCTTCCCCCTTTGAAATGCAGAACTGAAGGAGCACTATGTGCTCTTTCTTCAAAGCTCAAAGTGGCATCTGATGCAGCTGAAGGGGGTGACAGAGGAATCAGATGGGAGAGAGAGAGAGAGAGAGAGAGAGAGAGAGAGAACAGAAGGAGTGCCAAACCTCTGCCCATAGGCCTATGAGCATGTTGGGGGGCATTCCTGCCATGCATGCAGAGCCCCCTCTGCTGCCACCGAGCCACTGCCACTTGCTCTGTAGCAGAACACACTGCACAGGGACAGCTCCTCTTCCTTCTCCTCTGTGATCTAGCCCGGCTCAGAGCTGCTGCCATGGCCACCACCCTTTCCTTTCCCCTTTCTGCTGGAGCGCATCTGTGGCGTTAATACTGCAGAGATTAGGAGGCAACTAGCCTTGACAATCTCCTTAACATGGACATTTAGACCAACAGTTGCCAAGCTCAGAAGACTCTCTGGGCTTGGCTTTTGATCTCTGTGGTATTTCAATTTCCTTTCAATTTCCTACCACTCTCACATGGAGAAAGATATTGAACCCCATAAATCAGGGCCAGCTCCAGGAATGTCGGGGCCCTTGGGCATCAGCTTGCCCTGGCCCCCAGCATGTGTGTGCACACGTGCACATATCGCGCACACATGCATGCGCCCCCCATGCCCCACCTACCTGTCTGCTGTCTTTTACCATTGCCCTTATCGAAGATGGCGGCTGCGGTTTCCCTAACGGGATGACGCCTCCACCGCCATCTTTGTTGATGGCACGCGTGTGTGCTATGCACACACATCTCTGCCATCAACTAAGATGGTGGTAGGGGCTTCAGTACCTTTGGGAAACCGCGGACACCATCTTCGTTAAGGGCAATGGTAAAAGACAGCAGACAGGTAGGTGGGGGTGTGGGGGGCCTGCGGATCGCCAAAGGGGAGCAGAGGGGCAGCTGAGGGGCCCCCTATAGCTCCAGAGGCCGTCAGGCCAGTGCCCAACCTGGCCGCCCTTTAGAACCAGCCCTGCCATAAATATAGAAGATCACAACAACAACAAATGGGATGGAATGGCCTTCCTGAATCTACTGGACTAGGATCGGATTGGCAACAAGCAGCGGATCCCACCCCTACTCAGGGTACTGTGAACTCTTATGCCTAATGGTGATACCTTGGATTTCCACAGTCCTTTATGTGAGTCGCTGCCTCTCAGCCTCAGAGGGAGGCAATGGTAAACCCCCTTTGAATACCACTTACTATGAAAATCCTACTTGTAGGGTCACCATAAGTCGAGATCGACTTGAAGGCAGTCCATTTCCATTTTTATGTGAGGGTTGGTACCTAGTGCTTTTGGAAGGGAGGGGGATAAAAATGAGCTGCTGATACTCATATCTTGCTAAAAGTGCAGTGGATGCCAGCACAAAATGGCTGCCATGAGCAGCCAAAAAAAAAGATGTCGGTACACTGTACCACTGTCATATCACCAAAAAAAGCACTGCGTATACTCAGGTGAGAAGCAGGGCCAGTGAGAGATGTAACCTGGGGAGAATTCAAAGGGCCAGGTAGAGAGGCCTGGAGGGTCCCCTTCAGACCTCGGGCCTGAGGTCGCCCACCCCTGATATAAGAATGTGTGTTACTCAGAATATCTCATTTTTACCACCCACTTGAAAACAGGAGCCTGTATTAGCTCAGCTGTTCTGAGTCACTTTAATTCCCTTCTCTGTTTCTTTATTCCATTCAATCTTGTTATTAAAGGTTTTATTCACTTTGCTATGTGTTTGATGAAATCACAGCTATTTTCAGTGCTCCATTTTCTTTAGATTCTCTGTGTTTCGTTATCACTACCTGTACTGATGGTGGCAGAGGCAGTAGAGCTGGTTTTATTGGTTACCTCCTGGCCACTGCCACTTTTATTTTCTCAGAATGCCCCAGATTTGTTATCATTATGGGGAATTCTGGGTGGGGAGGAAGCAACATCAAGGCATTTTAAGGGGGGAAATGACATCATTTTATGTCACTGGCCACCAAAATCAGAGCTTGGAAAAGTTACTTTTTTGAACTACAACTCCCATCAGCCCAATCCAGTGGCCATGCTGCCTGGGGCTGATGGGAGTTGTAGTTCAAAAAAGTAACTTTTCCAAGCTCTGACCAAAATTATATCTGTTGCTTTGTTTCCAGTCCCTGATCATCCTTGTTGTCCTCCTCTGAACCTGTTCCAGTTTGTCTGCATTCTTCTTGAAGTGCGGAGACCAGAACTGGATGCAGCACTCAAGATGAGGCCTAACCAGTGCTGAATAGAGGGGAACTAATACTTCACGTGATTTGGAAACTATACTTCTGTTAATGCAGCCTAATATAGCATTTGCCTTTTTTTGCAGCCACATCACACTGTTGGCTCATATTCAGCTTATGATCAACAACAATCCCAAGATCCTTCTCTCATGTAGTATTGCTGAGCCAAGTATCCCCCATCTTATAATTGTGCATTTGGTTTCTTTTTCCTAGGTGTAGAACTTTGCACTTATCCCTGTTAAATGTTGTTCTGTTTTTTCAGTCCAATGCTCCAGCCTATCAAGATCCCTTTGAATTTTGTTTCTGTCTTCCAGGGTATTAGCTATTCCTCCCAATTTTGTATCATCTGCAAATTTTTTAAGCATTCCCTGCACCTTCTCATCCAAGTCTTTAATAAAAACGTTGAAGAGCATTTGGCCCAGGACTGAGCCCTGCAGTACCCCACTCATTACCTCCCCCCAGTTTGAGAAGGAACCACTGATTGAGAAGGAACCATCGATTCAGCACATCACAGAAGTTGTGATCTGCTGAATCAACAACCACAAACCTCATGTTATTTTCAGCTCTACGATTGAAACAGACTATGGGTTCCCAAACTGTGATCCACAGACCACCACTGGTCCACAAGCTTCATTCATATAGTCCCCGGTATGTCTGTGAAGAACAATTACAATTTGTATTCTATGAAACTATAAAACCCCAATTCTACAGTTGAATACAATATAACAAAAAAAGAAGCAATTAAATACATTTAAAAGTCATTAAAAGTGCATTGCAATTGTTATAACAGGCAGAAAAAAATCATTAAATGGTCCACCAAGAACTCTTTGGGGGGGGGGGAAGTTTGAAATAGACAATCTGAGAGGCATGTGGTTGCTGCTGAAAGCCACGTGTCTCTGTCAACATCTAACAATGCAAAGCACATGGCATGATAATTTTGTGCTGAGTTCCCTTGTTTCTGCAAGTAGCAAGTGGGACTGGGGTAAGGAAATTTAGGCTGCAATCCTAACTCCACTTACTTGGGAGTAAGCCCCACTGCATTCAGTCAGATTTACCCTTGAGTAGACATGGTTACACTGTGCTGTACATTTGAACATTTCCTGTGTTGTCTGGTTCTGGCCTCGGTGTTTTATCTACCTTTAAATCTCCTTCTGTTATTACTAGTGTCTCTCATTGACCTTTCCACATTGCATGGAAACTGGATGAAGGGTGAAAATCTCCCATTCTGGTGCATAGGCTGTACAATATTTTTTATGGACTATACTGATTTCCAATTCAATGTATTTGATGCAAGCATCGGAAGATACAGAATTAGAAGCCATATGGGCTTGTACTGGGAGGAAGGGTGGGATATAAATTTAATTGATTGATTATTATTATTATTAATAATAATAAATATTAACAACAATAATATTAATAACAATAAAGCCACCTTTTAAAAAATAAAATAAAATTACAATAGGTGGGAAATTGTTGGATATGTGTGTATGTGCATATGTGCCTCACATGAGTAGCAGAGCAAAAAAAACCACCTGTAGTTATGGGGTTAATCCAGCCAGGGAGAGCATCAAGGACGTTGGCTGGCAGCTGTGCCCAGCGAGGCCAGTCTTATCTACAAAAGGCTGGAGAGAAACCGAAAGCTGTTCTGTGGGGGAAGGAGTTCTTGCTAGGTGTTGTGATCATGAAGGGAAAAGTCTTGAATGATGTTTTGCTGCTTTAATGTCCACAGTAAAGGACTCTTAAACAAGTTCTCTGTCTGTGCTTGGATTTCTGGAGCGTCTTGCTGTTCACCTGTAAAGAGCCGGTCACGCAATTCCACACACACCAACAAAAATCACCCTCTCCTATGGGGTTTAACCATTCAAACTGGTCACAGTGAGAAAGAGGTATTTCTAAAAAACTTATGAGCTGATTTTTTTAAAAAAAACATCTAATAGAATTTGGCCAATTTTATTGTAATTTTTGAAAGCTCTGTTATTGCTTTTGTTTGTTTGTTTATTTATTTACAGGGAAAAAGGCCTGAATCAAGAGTCCTCAGGAAACATTATCTGGCTTTGAGCAAGTTTTGTTAGTCCTGGCATTTTTCCTGTATCTGAGTTTTGAACTCTATGGGGCCATCAGCAGATTTGTCACATGTGGTTCAGTCTTCAGATATTACTGTCATTCCACAAGTCTCCAAGCCTGCAAGTTCTTAATTCCCAAAAGCTATTTGGAAACCAAGCAGCTTCCCAAAGGCATTGAAGAGGCAGCATTAGCATGAATATGTTCTTTCAAGATACTAACTGTGTTTTGATTGTGGCACTGGATAATTCACTAATAGGCAAAAATAACCTTGGAGTTTAAGAATGTACCTATAGCAGCTATAGTAAATGCACCAGGGGAGCAGGAGACCTGACCTCCTCTCTGAGATATTGTACTGTCCTACAAATTTGTCAAAATGCAAACACAATTTGGGTTGTTCTTTCACAGTCCAGTCCACTTCTTGTGCAGCTTGGAAGAATATGGTAACCTGTGCCTCTTCTCTCTTGATTCTCTCTGACTGTTTTGTGTAACACCATGAAAACTTAGAGGGTTATTAAGCGTTTCTGAGTTCAGGACTATAAATTTTATAAGGTTTTGTTTTGAAATGAGCTTATGGGAACCAGCAGCATGGGGGTATTTTCAATTTAACATTGTGGAATGCAAACAATCCATGCTGGCTATAGTATATATCGTGGCTGTATAATACAGAGCTCAGAAAGTGCCTCTGTGTTCATTCTGAGCTAAAGTGTGTGTGCTTCTCTTGAGGTGATACACTTTTGTTAATCTTGTAATTAAAGGCTAGTAAATTGTAGCACAGGTCATATTGATTTTATGCTGCACTCATATTTGTGCCATCCTGCATTCGTTGCCACTATGTTTACTTAAATTTGATCAGATTAAAGACAGCATTAGCCAATTGAGAAAATAAGATTAGAATAAGTTGTTTAGTCTTAGGGCTTATCCACACGGGTATTTATTGCGTGTTTGCCTCTCCTGCTATCCTCTTTTAATTCACATTGTTTGCATGACTCTACCACAAACAGAAGCTAACACATTGTTTTTCCCCTGTAAATTCAGAGTAACCCAATCTGTCAATAATACAAAAGGTTTAGAACAATATGGCTCCATTCCACTTTTCTCCACTCATCTTTGCAGACAGTTTCTTTTGATGCTTTTTGGTGGGCGGGTGAATTGTCACTACCCTTTCTACACCCACTATTTCTCCCACAAATTTCATTTTGTTTCCAGTGGTTTATCTAGCAAATTCTGACTGCTCTGTCCTCCCCACTTCACAGTTTTCTGCAGCCCTCCCTTCTTTCCTTCCTTCCTCCCGCCAGGGGGACTAAGCAGTGGCACCTCTCAGTGGAGGAAAGGAGCCCTTGTTTCCCTCCCTACGTTTTGTACAACAGTGCAAGGCTGGTCTAACACAGTTCTATATTCATGGAAAAGCTGGGAGAAGCACTTGCTCTTGCTCACTTCAAAATGGCTAGCCGGGGTGGAAAACCTTTTATCAGCTGGAAGCATCATTCCCTTTTGCAATTATTTTTATTTTGGGGAGGAGGGTGTTTTAGAGCAAGCCAAAACCAAAGCAGGTGGGGCCAGAGCTGGCCATGGTTGGAGCGCATGGACACACAAACCTTGGTATGAATCTCCTCAGTGCTTTCTCAAATAATGCAGATAATGTGTCGCTGCCACACTCCCACCAGAAAGATGGTGAGGGTGAGGGAGAGAAGAACCTCATTCACTCCTTGGAACAGTCCAGGAAGAAGAGGGGTGGTGGTTACCCAAATACATTCTCTCCTCCTAACAGACCAGGGAAAATGTTTGCTTCATGGCAGGGCAGGGTCCAGCAGGTGGTTGAGTGAGAGAGACTATGCTTTCTGGCTGAGAGAGAGTGGGGGGGTGTATACACATGGTTTGGTGCACAAAGCTCTGAGTGGTGGCCTCTGCCTCCTTCCCCACCTCCCCTCTCTTATCAGCAGAGAGACGAGAGACCACCACTGCTAGCTACCTGCCCAGAAGTAGCAGGGCTGCTGAGAGAGCAAGGAGCAGAGCCAAAAGGTTCCTCACAGCCGTGGCTTCAGGGTGAGCGAGGGGCAGGCAGAAGTTGCAGCAGCAAGCAGCCAAGGTCCTAAAGGGCTGCTGCTTCCAGTTTTCTTTCCTGCCCTTCCTTTCTTCCTAAGAGACAGGATGCATCTTCGTCATCTGAGGAAGGTATTCCCTGGAAGTTCTTTTGTGCAAATCAAAAAATCCCCCTCCCCGTGGCAAATGTCAAAAATCATTGTATAGTTAACTTACCATACAATATATATTACTCAGAAATAAGTCTCTTTATGTTTAATGGAGCTTACTCCCTGGTAAATCAAATTGGGTATAGGATAATAACAATTAGGCAAGATGGGGACTGGTTGAAGCCTTGAAGCTATACTAATTTGCGGGAAGTACAAAGTACAAAGATGCATCAATCTGGTTAAGGCAAGTAAAATTTGATGTCTATAATACAAGGACTAACCTGCAATCCAATACATGTCTACTCAGAAGTAAGTTCCATTGGGCTTAATGGGACTTACTCCCAGGTAAGTGTGTATTGGAGTACACACTTACCTGGGAGTAAGTCCCATTGAACCCAAGAGAGCTTCTGAATAGACATGTATTAGATTGTAGCCTTAGTCTTCTTTTGCAGCAATTTTAATTCTGTCTTATTTATCTTCACAACAGCCATGTGAGGTAGGTTAGGCTGAGAGTTAGGGACTGGCCCAAGGCACTAAATATGCAAAAATAATTATGAGTAAAAATATAAAATGTGAAAATGTTCATGCTTACAGTATTTTTGTTGTTGTTTGTGAAGGCTTTGTGTGTGTGTTTTATGTCTACCGACACATAACTTCTTTTTGCCTGAGAATGTCATATTTCATACAGTTGCAATGTTCTTTTTTAAAAAAATGCCCAAATTCTGTGGTAGTTATTTTTTTTAACTTGAATTCTTTCCATGGTTTAGGGTTGCCATTGCAGCAGGAGAACAGGCTCTTGTGCATTTAACAGCTGTGGAGCAGGTAGAAATTAAATGGGGGAAGCCTTTCCTACTATGAAAGTATATTACATACATCCATAAATACATTTATTTATTTATTATTTGATTTATATCCCACCCTTCCTCCCAGCAGGAGCCCAGGGCAGCAATTATAGGGAAAGCTTCACCTGTTAACATTCTATCTGTCAGACATCTTATTACTTGTGTGTGCCCCCTTCCCAGATTTACTTTTGATTTGTGAATGCCATGACCATTGCCATTCCCTCCCCCCCATTTATCTTTGCAACAACCCTGTGAGGTAGCTTAGGCTGAGACAATATATATACATAAGCAGCAGTTAGTAGTTGTCGTTGGTATAACATTAATAAAATATAGCCTCTGAAATGTATTCTGGTGGAGTCCATTCCTATATATGTCTACTCCAAATTAAGCCTCATTGAGTTAAATGAATAAGTATAAAGGATTGCAGATTAATTTTTACCTGTGAAAGGAATGCGCTGTCAGACATAGAATTTAGGAGACATACTGTTCTGGACATTTTTGAAACAAGTGGGTAGGTGGGAAGGGAGTTGTGTTAATCTAATTGGGGCATCAACATAATGCCTTCCAGATGATGTTCAACTACAACTCCCATCAGTCTCAGACAACATAATCAATTATCAGGGATGATGGAAATTGTAGTCCTACAACATATGCAGCTCCGCTTACCTGAGCGAAGCTGGGGAGTGGCAGCGTAAATTGCGGCCGTGGACGAAGCCGCAGAAGCCATCTTCAGAAAGGGCAACGTTGCGCGTCATACTGAAATGATTATTTAAGCCCGCACCCCCCCCTCCGTCTTCCTCTTGACTCGCGACAGCAGGAAGGAGACAGAGCCAAGACGAGCGGCGTGGGACTTTCGGCGGTGGCCATTTGCTCGGCCGCATGGTCAGCGCCATTTTAGGCGCTGACTCCTGATTGCGTTGGGGCCTGGCGAGGCCCGATCCAGCTGATAGCGGCAGTGGAAGAAGCTGGGCTGAGCCGGGTAGTGGCCGTAGAGGCCGGGCCGCGGCTTTTGACACCCCCCCGTGGCTGCCTGATCAAGCGGAGGCAGTGCCACGGCCTTAGAGGCCATTCTCCCAGCGGCAGAGAAGCCCTGCACATTGACATCGGCTGCATAGAGGCAGCACGAGGCGGCAGCAGGGCAAGCGCCCAGGCTGTTGGTGGTTGTGGGTGCTGCCTAACGGACTGCAGCAGGTGGCCTGTGTATAGGGTTAAACCTTATAGGCTGCCTGCTTGCCTCCCCCCCCCCACTAGTTGCATAATCACTACACTACGTGGGCTTGGCTTGAAGGGAGCATGCTTGCCACACTAAGTCCAGTCTTTCAATTGCGACATAGTGGGTGGGATTGCTTATACAATGCCATCCTGAAAAGGCATTGGTGGCCCAAAAGGGAAGGGGAGGGCTAACAAGCCACCGCCCAAGCACACCCTCCCAGTAGCTGTGTCGTCAGATGATGATGAGGTGTCACCTTGGGCAGCTATTATGGCACGGTTGGACATGCTTGAGAAGCAGCGGGTAGGCTTACCCGAACAAAGCAATGTTCAGCCAGCCATGGTAGCGGGGGTGCCTTTGACGACAGGAACTGCACCAGTTCCTACAGTCAGGCCTAGGTCCAGCAGGGTCATGGGGCAGGGCAAACGCTCAGTTAATCAGCCAGCAGGTAATCAAGCTAACATCACTGCATTGATCTTGGCCTGATTAGATGCGCTGGAGGCTGGGCCCAGTCAAGCTTCCATGACAGGGCCGGAAGCAATCGCCCCCCCAGTGCCATCAGAACCAGCTGCTGCCACGTCACAATCATCTGGTGTCCCACAGTCCCATGATGACAACAGCCAGCCTCGTGACGCTCCTCGGCCGGGGATTGGGACAGGTGAGTCACCTACACCGGCGCAAGGAATGGGTGGGTCAACACAGGGGTGGGGGCAGTGGGCCTCGGGGCAAGCTGGTCAGCATCATACCCCTGTTAGCGCTATAGCACAGGTCAGGCAAGGGATGGCTGATACCATAGGCGGACAGCCAACTCCTTTACATGGGGCTTGCCACCAAGTTTGGCAGCACACTGGAGGTGAAACATCAGCTGTGGCTGCCCCCTCCAGTATGGGGGCTGTGCAGCCTCCCACTCCTGTTCTGGACCTGCAGGCTGCCAGCTCGGCTTCTGCAGCGACTATGGACCCGCTAGGTTCAATTTCTGCGGGGGCTATTCCTTTTGGTGCAACATCCTGTTCCTTGGGTTTCCACATGCTCCCAGCAACCAAAGAGAGGATTTGGCGGGGTGAATATGTGGACCTGTTTACACTGCTTTACAGGAAACAACCCAAGAGAGAGAGGGACAAGGATAGCAAGGTGGAGCCTGAACAGCCCAGACGTAAGAAGGTGGAGCGAACATGGAACAATTGGTTGCCAGCTTACCTCATTTATGCAGGAGTGGTGATGGAAAAGCTGCCACTAATGGGCCCCCTCCTGATTAAGTATCTGGACATTGTATACCGGGCCTATATTGAGTTTTCCGGACTGGCTTGGCTGTCTTATGACGAGGCCTTCTGTATGCGGGTGGCCTTCGATAAGACACTCCCCTGGGATAAAAAGGAACCTGAGCTGTGGGTACAGTTCATGACGGCAGCCCGTGCCTTGACTGGAGACAGGGCGGATAGTGGACACATCCTCAGCAGGCAGTCAGCTGCTAACCTGCCCCGCAGCAATGCGGGGCAGGGGGTTCAACAGTGGCTTTTCTGCTGGGAATTTAATTCCCATGGATCCTGCACCTACAACCCGTGCCGTTTTCAGCACAAATGCTCTATATGCGGGGGAGCACACTCATGTTCAACCTGCCCCCGGGGCAGGCCATTTAGGGGAGGGGGTAGGGACTATCAAGGAGGCCGGAAGCAGCCCCCTGCGGGAGGTAATCAAGGAAAAGGGCCCCTCCCCAGTTAAACTGGACGTGTTAAAACACCTGCTGGACAGTTATCCCAACCAGGGGATCACACATTTTTTGTTAGATGGTTTTTCTTTAGGCTTCCAGATTCCCTATACCGGCCTACATCTAGCATTTAGGTCTCGCAATCTTAGATCCACAGTAGGAAATGAGGGCTTAGTGCAGCAGAAAATAGATAAAGAAGTGCAGGCTGGGCGAGTTCTCGGCCCATTCCAGTCTCCCTCTATCCCTAACCTTAGGGTGTCTCCTTTGGGCATTGTTCCCAAGAAGACAGTTGGGGAATTTAGGCTCATTCATCATTTGTCCTACCCACAGGGGATGTCAGTTAATGACTTTATTCCGGATAATTTGTGTTCTGTCCATTACACATCCCTGGACACTGCAGTGCGCATGGTGCGTTCCTGTGGTAAAGGGGCTTTCATGGGTAAGTGTGATATCAAGTCTGCCTTTCATCTCCTGTGTTACGAAGGGACCTTGAACTTCCTCATGAGCAGAGCTCACTAGAAATCCAAATTCCCCAAAAGAGAGCAGAAGGATCTTTTGCTGGAGTTACCCGCACGTCACCCACAGAGCATGTATAAATTTACCCTTAACCCAATGACACATACACTGAAAGTAAAATAAAGAGTGGTTTTATTAAGAGAAGGAACAAGGAGAAAAATATTGCGGTATACAATGAGGAAGTTCAAAGTCCCTTCGTAACACCTGCCAGTTCACCCAGCAGAGTTTGAGCTACTGGGCTTCTCCTTTTCGGGGCAATTCTATATGGATAGGGCCCTGCCCATGGGGTGCTCAATTTCTTGCGCTGTTTTTGAGTGCTTCAGCTCTTTCCTGGAGTGGGCTGTCAGGAGATGGGGGGGCTTGCACACAGTTGTACATTATCTGGATCACTTTCTGTTTGCGGGTAGGGCAAACATGAATGAATGCCAACATTTAATGTCCCAATTTAGTGAGCTAGCAGAAGATTTGGGTGTACCTCTGGCTTTGGAGAAGACAGAAGGCCCCACCCAGGTCCTGACATTTCTAGGTATCGAAATTGATGCAGTGGCCATGTGCTGCCGGCTGCCTAGGGATAAGATCACTACTTTGCGCATTAAGATCTGGGAGGTAACTGGGGCCAAGAAAGTCTTTCTTCTCACGCTCCAGGAGCTGGCAGGACACCTGAACTTTGCCTGCAGGGTCGTTGCACCAGGGTGAGCATTTTTGCGGCGCATCTATGATGCTATGGAGGGCTTTCTCAACCTCGACATAGATTCAGGGTTACTGCAGCCCTACGAGCCGACCTCGCCGTGTGGTCCTCATTTTTGCAGGACTACAATGGGGTCTCCTTTTGGAGACAGGAGTGGCTCCTGGAAGCAGAGATGCAAGTTTGTTCTGATGCTTCAGGGTCTTAAGGATTTGGAGTAATATTCGGGTCTTCCTGGTGTAATGGACAATGGCCTCAGGATTGGATTCAGGAAGGACTGGACAAGGACCTGACCTTCCTTGAATTCTTTCCCATTGTACTGGCAGTGCGTTTATGGGCAGAGAGGCTTCAGAACTCTACTGTCCATTTTTGGTGCGTCAATGAGGCCACAGTCTATGTCATCAATTCACTTACATCCAGGAACACCAGGGTTATGGGACTAGTCTGGGCTTTTGTTCTCCAGTGCCTGCGTTTTAATGTTCTTTTTCGGGCACGGCATGTTCCTGGCATTGACAACAGTGTTGCTGATGCTCTGTCACGGAACCAGATGGACTGTTTCTGCCAGCTGGCGCCGATGGCCAGGGCTCAGCCGGATGCCGTGCCCCCGGCAATTTGGGAGATTGGAGAGCGGAGTCGGAGAGGGCCATAAGCCTATCCATTGCCCCCAGCACGCTCACCAGCTATCAAAGAGCAGGTAGGGCAATTGAGGACTTTTGGGCCAGCAAGGGATACATGCCCCAGTGGCCCATTCCGGTCATCTGCTGGAATTTCTTGTGGATGGCAGGCTGCAGGGCCTGTCTGTCCGAGCCTTACAAGGTAAGATAGCAGGACTTTCCTTTCTAGCTAAGGCACAGGGTTTTCAGGACCATTGCACGGATTTTAGGGTCCGGCGCACGTTAGCTGGGTGGGCTAGGAGCACCCGGCTGCTCCTGATCACCGCCGTCCTATGTCTCCAGAACTTTTAACGAAGCTTATGAGCCACTGGTCAGTGGTATGCTCTTCCAACCACGAGATACATCTATTTCGAGCAGTGTCTCTTACATTATTTTTTGGGGCATTTCGAATTGGAGAAGTAGTGGATGGGTCTAAGTTGGACCAGTCACAGCGCGCCCTCTTAATTACAGATATCAGCATGAAAGTGGGCAGCGCTTACCTTACGTTACGTAGGTCCAAAACTGACCAGAAGGGTAAGGGACGGACCATTATTTTAGATCCCTCCCCCTTGCCACATATTTGCCCGGTGCTGGCCCTGCAAACCTTTATAACAACTAGAGGAGAGAGGAGTAGATATTTATTTGTTCACAAGAATGGCGAGCCTCTCACTAAATATCAATTCTGGGCACTTACTAAGAAGGCCCTATGCGGACTGGGAGTAGACCTATCAGGTTTTGGGACACACTCTTTTAGAATTGGAGCTGCTTCCACAGCAGCTGAACTGGGTTTCCCACAGGCCAGGCTGCAGGCTGTTGGAAGGTGGACTTTTGGAGCCTATAGGAGTTATGTCCGCCCCATGAGCAGGCTTGGTAACACGGAAGCCTAATAGTGTTGCCTTGTTTTGGCAGGTTGCTGGATGGGGACGGAGCGGATGCACATCCTTATCTGTGGCCATAGCATGATTTTCTGGGCGGGCCACAGGGCCGCATCATCTCGGATGGGCACACAGCTGGGGCTCAGCCAGCGGGCTACCGTGCAATGGCTTGGCCGGCGAGGGATGTGCTGGGATGGGCTCCTGCCCACCCTGTTCCGGCAAGAGTTAGTGCGTGAGGTTCCGCACATTTTGGTCATTCACCTGGGTGGTAATGACCTGGGTTTACTCAAGGGCAGGGCCCTTACTGTTCAGGCATGTAGCAACATGCGAGTTATAAGGCAGTGTTGGCTTTGGTCAGACATACTGCCACGCAGGGAATGGCGTGGAGTTTGGAAACCTAGGAGGATAGACTGGGCACGTAAGAGGGTCAACCGACAGATTCGGTTGGCTCTTCTTGGGGATGGTGGGTTACCCATTCCACATCCGCTCATACAGCATTCTAGGGTTGAACTTTATAGGGCCGATGGCGTTCACCTGTCAGACACAGGGAACAACATATTTTTACAAGACCTGCAGAGGAGTCTGCTGGAAGTTCTATGCAGTGGGGAAAAGGGGACTAAATAGAGATTTGTCCCCTTTTTGTGGCGGTAAAGTGCGGGAGGGGAAATAGGTAACGACAGCTAGGTGGCCCCCTTAGGCACCTTTGGAGGTGATTGGTGGTTCCGGAGGCCTGTCTCTCAGGGTTTTATGGCCCGAGGACAGGATATGGGCTGCTTTTGGGGCCAACTTACCTCATCCACCCGAGGGTTCTACGGCCCCGGGGGGTTAGTGATGTGGGAAGGCCTCCCTACTCACCTACAAGGTGTGGCCGGGGCAGGGGGTAAGCAGAAGGGGCTTGCCCTTAGCCCCAGCAAGGGCTGGTCGCCCGAGAGCTGTAGGGCAAGCTGCTTGCCTATAGTTAGTTCCCGCACTTAGGTTTCACCTCTGCAGGTCGCTTTTAAAAGTTTTTGTTTGTAATTTAATAAAGTGGCCCTTTATTCAACCATAGCTGCTGTTGTCTGCGTATTATTTCGCCCATCGACCACAACTGGAGGGCACCACGTTGGCTCTCCTGTAAGGCCCCACAAGTAACTTTATTGCAATACATACAAGAACATAGGAAGAGCCTGCTGGATCCAACCAGTGGCCCATCTAGTCCAGCATCCTGTTCTTGCAGCAGCCAATCAGATGCCCTAAAGGGAAGCCCACAAGCAGGACCTGAGTGTACGAGCAGCACTCTCCTCACTTGTATCCCCAGCAACTGATATGAAGCAGACTGTCTTTGACAGTGGAAGTAGAACATATCCATCATTGCTCGATGCTGCTGATAGCTTTATCCTCCATGAATTTGTCTAATCCTCTTTTAAAACCATCCAAGTTGGTACCCATCACTGCTTCTTGCGATAGCAAATTCCATAGTTTCACTATATGCTGTGCAAGACTACATTTTTAATTGCAGGAGAAGAGATAATGTTTATTCTGGTGGATTACTTTTGTTATGTGCATTTTCTGTTTACCTATATTATGTCTCTTAAGTTCTACCTCTGACAGTTCAATTGTGCGTACGTGTCATAACAGAAATGTATTGTAAAATGTATTGTAAAAGCAGCATGCCAAGTGTAAAATATGATTTCCAGTGAAAAAGTATACGTGTGTTAGCGATACCCTTCTTTACAAGTTCTGTTGTCGATGGGGACATGCTGTAGGTTAACAGAGAATAGGATATGGTGTAAGTGTACCCTTCTCCTCTTGTCATCCATGAGACTGTCCCATTTTGCCATTCTGCCAACAGAGTATTCCACGAGCATATCTGGGGTGTTCTGCCAGCTCCACCAGCATATTTTTTGGGCAGGGGCATATCTCAAGTTTCCCTGGTGTAGTGTGGCTTCCACTGAATCCTATTGCACCTGGTGGATCTCAAGTACTGGATATGGCCTTAAATCAGTTTATTATGAGACAGCAAACTGGACGTAGCATTTGAATGAGTAGCTAAGAGCAAGAATTAATGTTGCACACTAGTAATTGTAAAATAAAGGATGTGAAAATGGGCATTTTAGAGATTAATGGAGAGTGCTTGTAAGTTTAAATTGGCTCATTCTCACTTCCCTGCTTTTATGCAGTAGATCCAGAAAAGCATTATATGTTTCTCTTTTAAACATTTGCTGACAAGGAAGGCAGGGAATGAAAGGTTTGCAGTTTTTATAAAATAAACCTAATAGCTAGTACAGATAAAATTCTTTACAGAGAGTTTTATCACCGGGCTCTCTTTTATTACATAATGTAATGCCATCAGGTTGTCTTTTGGCATTAGACTGTTGAGAAAGTAGCCTATGCCAAGCCATGCAGATAAAATGAGAATTGTAAGTACATCTACAGTTGGGTGTATAAAATATTTCTAATACACACTGTGCAAAGAGTTACTTGAATACACTGACACCTTCAGTTTGATCATAGTGAAGCCATTCTCATTTGTAATGTATCTCCATGCATTTTTTAAAATACCCATTTAGGAACATTGAAGTCCCTTTCACTGATCTGAAACATTTTGTAAAAAAACAAATCCTTATGTACAAAAGTCATATTCTTAGGTTCCAGTTCTACAGGGGCGAAATAAATAAATAAATAAATAGGCTATAAGATCAAGTGCATCAGAGAGCATAGCCTGGACACATGCAAACTCACCAACCAGATGCTGCAAGACCCCTCATCAAAATTATTTTGAAGTGTTCTAGTTTTGTCACAAAGGCCAGCTGAGGTGTGTTGGAAGGCTTCTCCATCACTGGAGGAGGACATTCACCAGCGGGATGGCATTCATGTCACCAGTGGCCCTCTGGTATGCTTGCAGAAATTTTCAAAGATGATATCCCACTGGCAGTGTTTTTGCAGTGGTGATGGTAAATGAGTAATTTCGGAGCATGCTGGGGGAGATTGTGGATTGCAGGATCCCAAGTCACTTCATTCCCTTGCCACATTGTCATGGCCCTGGAATCCTCAGATGCAGACATCTTCTACAACAGGAAATGGATCCATTTCCTGATAGTTCTGATGTGAATGCATTGGCACCACAGCCTGCATCACACCCCCTAATCCTGAAAAGGCAGTGCTGCCACTAAACTCCAATGACTGGACAACAGACTTCTCAGAGGATCAGGAGAGCCCTGAGGAACTTTACGTAAAGCAATCCCCACACCTTGAAACTCTGAAAATGAAAATGGACTGCCTTCAAGTTGATTCCGACTTATGGCAACCCTATGAATAGGGTTTTCATGGTAAGCGGTATTCAGAGGGGGTTTACCATCGCCTTCCTCTGAAGCTGAGAGGCAGTGACTGGCCCAAGATCACCCAGTGAGCTTCATGGCTGTGTGGGGATTCAAATCCTGGTCTCCCAGGTCGTAGTCCAACACTCTAACCACTACACCAGACTGGCTCTCCTTGAAACCCTACAGCCTAGAAAAAGCCAGCAGCTGCAGAATAAGAGATTGACCCTTTTACTGAATAGATGGAGCACTTGGGACGGTCTTCTATCATGACTACCTAAACCAGACTATAAAGTTCTGCCAGTTGCTCCCAAGACGCTGGTGGGATAACTTGTATTTGTGATTCAGTTGCAGGCCTGCTAACTGTAATCTGGAATGAGCACCTAGGGCTTGGATTTACCATGCTATCATGATCTATCTGTTCTAGAAACCCGAGGTTATTGTTCTCTCACTTTGCTTGGGGATTCACCTTCTCTTGGTGGTGGACATCACCACAGACCATGACACACACCAGTGAGAATGGCCCAAAAACTATATTAGCCCTGGGACTGGCATAGTAATTTCCCTCCACTGGAGTCAAAGGGAGGTTTAAAAAAACAAAAGGAGAGAGAGAGAGAGAGAGAGAGAGAGAGAGAGAGCCCAGCACCTCTCGCCCTGTCCACAGATAGCTTTGGTGATTGACCTGCCCCGGAATCTTTCCACACACACATATAATTGTTTTCTAACATTATATTCTGAATGGAATTTTGTTTTTAAAAGAAACACTGAAAACCTCCCTTCAATATCACAACACACCAAGGTGTGTGAAGCATCATGGATGTATGGCATTGATCCTCTTTTCTTCCCATTGTGTAAAGTGAGAATCCAGCCAAAGGTCCATCTAGACCAGCATCCTGGGATGCTTCTGGGGAGCCAAAATTAAATTAAATTTTAAAAAAGGGCATGAAAGCAATAGCCCTCTCCAATTTCTGCCTCTCAGCAACCAATATTGAGAAGCCTGATGCCTCTGAACCTGGAGGTAGTACACAGTCAAAATAACTAGCAGCCACTGATAGCCATGGGCCGGTATAATCCCCCTTTAAAGGCATATAAGCTAATAGCCATCACCATTTTTTACTTCTGGCAGTGTATTCCACACAATACATATCATCCAAAGAAGGTCTTCCTCTGTCCTGAACTAATAATTTTGATTCTGCCAATCATTTCATTTATTTATATAGAGATTTTTGTCATGTCCTCCTGTGGCCTACCAGGCATTATACATTGGGTCACCTCACCTCTTCCCCAGTTGTACTGTGATGACTGGAGAAAAGCTTCTCCCTGCTCACTTTATCCATCCCAGCTTCACAAATGTCAATCACAATCCCCTTTGCCTAGCCATCTTGTTTATTCTTACCAAAAAAACCCAAATGCTTTATGAAGCTGCAATCCTAACACCCCTTCAACAGGACTTACGTCTGAGTAGACACCGTTAGGATTGTGTGGTTAGTCTGTGAGGGAAGAGAAAAACGGAACCACACACTGCTCTTCCCTCGGGGGAGAGACCCACAGATCACGGGGAAGAGGAAGTGGACGTTTATCCTGGCAGAGGAGTCATTTGCACATACCACAGTCCATCTTGCCATTTCCACTCACCAAATCTATTCTCCTCATTCTTAGGAACATAGGAAACTCCCTTATGTTGGCTCCATCTAGCTCAGTATTGCCCACATGGAGTGGCACCATTTCTCTAGGGTTTCAGACCGGGGGTCTCTCCCAGACCTATTTGGTGATGCCTGGGATTGAACCTAGGAGCTTCCTACTCCACTTCCACTGAGCTCTGGCCCTTCCTACTTTTTTATCCAAGACTTTCAGGTATCTGCTAAGATTGCTGCCCTTAGGGGCATATTACCTCAAGTGTCTTCTTGATTCTGGCCATATCTACTTGTACGCTCATCTGGGCCAGCACCTCAGCATTTGGGGACAGAAGTGTATATGCTGAGGTACTTGATGGAAAGGCAGGATTATAAATATATATATATATATTGAAAATTCAGCCTTGATTTCTGTGCTGAGCTTAACAGACCATTTTGCATTACACAAAAGGAGGCTGGGAGCACTTGGGAGTAAATCCCATTGAAACCAGTGGATCTTAGTTCTGAGTGGGATTGGGCTATAAGCGTATTCTTGAGGTCCACAGTGGATATAAGATTTATTGTCCAAGGTTCATACAGTATGGTGTCTGGCCGGCTAATGCTAACAACTACCCATTCTAACATGAAATACTCAAGGCAGACTCTACATTTGTTAATTCCTTGCTCTAACATATCCTGTCAATGCAGAAACATTCTTAATAATGATTTTCCAAACAGATAGCAAGAAAGAAGGCAGTTTGATCAAATGTTATCCAAACTTGCAAAATAAAATAAGTGAATTCTGCAGTGGCAGGCAGATCACTTAATTTAGGCTGCAATCCAATACACACATACATATATGTAGCAGAAACCAGAAATGATTTGAAACGAATGCTGATGAAAGTTAAAGAGGAAAGCACAAAAGCAGGACTACAGCTGAACGTCAAAAATACTAAAGTAATGACAACAGAAGATTTATGTAACTTTAAAGTTGACAATGTGGACATTGAACTTGTCAAGGATTATCAATACTTCGGTACAGTCATTAACCAAAATGCAGACAAGAGTCAAAAAATCAGAAGAAGGCTAGGACGGGGGAGAGCAGCTATGAGAGAACCAGAAAAGGTCCTCAAATGCAAAGATGTATCATTGAACACTAAAGTCAGGATCATTCAGACCATGGTATTCCCGATCTCTATGTATGGATGTGAAAGTTGGACAGTGAAAAAAGTGGATAAGAGAAAAATCAACTCATTTGAAATGTGGTGCTGGAGGAGAGCTTTGCGCATACCATGGACTGCGAAAAAGACAAATAATTGGGTGTTAGAACAAATTAAACCAGAACTATCACTAGAAGCTAAAATGATGAAACTGAGGTTATCATACTTTGGACACATAATGAGAAGATATGATTCACTAGAAAAGACAATAATGCTGGGAAAAACAGAAGGGAGTAGAAAAAGAGGAAGGCCAAACAAGAGATGGATTGATTCCATAAAGGCAGCCACAGACTGGAACTTACAAGATCTGAACACGGTGGTCCATGACAGATGCTCTTGGAGGTCACAGTTATAGATCCTGGAGATAGTTTCTGCTTCTTAATGCTTCGTTACTTGAATGTGCTAAAGCATTCACACATAAAAATCTTGTACTTTTAAAACTTTGTCTGGATATGTGTGTTTTCACTTCCCTGCTCCGATGAATCTGAAATACCCTGGTTCTGACATACTGTCACTCGATTTCAGGGATGAAGCTGTTCATATTGCCTGAAAATGTTTTTTTCCCCAACTGTGACTCTATATTGAGGTTCATGGAGTTTCATTTTTATTTGGAGACAAGAAAAAAAGAGTCTGCCTGAAATATTAGTCTAAGGCCCTACTGTGTATAACGATGGTACTTTTAAAATAGTGAGTGACTAAGCAATTCCATCCAACTGTCATTTATCACACAATCAGGTTTCTAGCAGATATGATGCTATGAAAGCAATTTACTAAAAACAATTTCCTCTTTCTCTCTCCTGATGGAAGATTCCTAATATATATGTAACATTTTCTTACTTAAAGGAATATGATGGCTAGGCTACCAGTTGAGCATGCACTGCTCAAATCATTGTCACATCCTTTGGATACTCAGCATATAATCCACTTGGTGCCTTGGCTCTTGTGGAAAGGCTTTTGATCCAGTTGATGCCACCCCTAACAGGAGGAGCAGAAATATTCGTGGATTTCCCTGAGGCCCCTTACATGTCACCTTCCGCACTGCTCTAGAGGGTCCCCCAACTCTCAAGAATGGATTGAGAGAGAGGTGCTGGGGGTTGCAGTGGTGTATGTGAGGAGATGGATACAGAGGCAGCTGATCTCCATAGCAGACCACTTGTGGTTCTTCCCCATATAAAAATCAGGTGAGCAGGAAGTGGGAGGAGGAGAGAAAGAAGCAGTTGAAGAGGCTTCTCTGAGTGATTTGCAGCTGCCTGAAGGGCAGCCATCACCTGAGCTGAAACAGAATGACTTGGAATGGTGTAAAAGAAGGAGGCAGCAAACCGGGAAGGCTCAGAGTGTTAATGTTTGCTGAACGGCAAGACCCAGGATGAGATGAAACGGAAGGGAGAGAAGGGAAACTCAATGCTGAAGAAGTTGTTCAACCCAAACCTTCTGAACAAACACTGAGATAACAAGTCTGGGTGTTTTGCCCAGTGGTGAGCCAGCATGGAAAGGGAGTGACTAGAGAAAGTCGTTGTGATGAAATGGACACCTGATTCCAGTAAGGAGCAGGGCTCCACCAGGTCTTCCTGGAGATCTGGGGGATTGAACCTGGGACCGTCAGATCCACTATCACTGAGCTACAGCCCTTTCAAGTTTTTACACAGTTAAAGTTAGTATGTTAGATCTATATGTGCATACTTGTTTTTGTTCTCTGCCTTTCATCCAGATAGCTCCTTTCAATAGGTTTTGCACAGAAGAACCTACTGGTAACTGCTCTGTGGAGCAGATTTGGAATGTACTATCTGTTGCACTTCATTACACTCCAGATCTACCACTTGGATTTACCTTATAGTCAGGCATCCTCTGATGTGGTCAGAAAGGTTTTCTTGCAATTTTGTGTGAATAGCTGTTTGACTTCCACAGACAATATTGAGATGAAAGAAATGAATTTTATTTAGTGAGTTATTTTTACATTTCTAAACTGCTTTTCTGCAAAGCCCCCAATGCAGTGTACAATAAAGTACCAAGATACAGGGTAAAACAATAATACAAGTATTATACAGCCCCATCAGTATATGATACTCAGCATGGGGTTTTTTGCATTCCACCATGTTAAATTGAAAATGCCCCATGCCATTCAGCTGCTTCACATAAACTCATTTTAAAGGAAAATCTTACAAAACCTTTAGTCCTGAACTCAGAAATGCTTGCTTAACAACCCTCTACGTTTTCATGGTGATACACAAAACATTAAGAGAGAATCCACAGTTTAAAGTTTAAAACAGGAGTAAAGAAATCCAGAATCCTGTTGGACTTTCTTCTGTCAGTGGTCTCATAATTTGTTGAAATTAACAAAAAAGACATGTTCATGGAGTACCTGTAATCCTTTTACTGACATTGCCCCTCACTCTGAGCTTCATTTTCCACAGTTTAAACATGTAAAAAATACATGGCTGATTTTTAATCAATTTAAGAAAATTAACATTGGAGTCTATAATAGCTCAGGGCATGCATAGTCAGAACCAACTGTCAGAGTTCTAAAAACTGGACTAACAGCTGTTTGGCTTGGCTAATCAGGTATAAACTTGGATGGGAGACTACATCTGTCTCCTGTAGAATAAAAATGTGGGGAAACCCCCCGAAAGAATGATACTGTAAACATTTTTTCCTGCAAGGAAAGGGGCTTTCCATCTGCCCAGTGCCCATGTACCCAATCTCCTCCCCCTCCTGACCTCCCTTTCCTGATCAGATTCACCTATCCTAAGCATGATTGCATAGGAGTAAAGCCCATTGAACTCAACACGCAGGCAAATGATCAAACCTGCCCTCCCCCTCTCCCTCCTCTGCCCTCCCCCTCTCCCTCCTCTGCCCTCCCCCTCTCCCTCCTCTGCCCTCCCCCTCTCCCTCCTCTGCCATCCCCTTCCTCCTCACCACCCTGCTCCCCTTCCTGTCCCCTCCACTCACCATATGCTCAGAGGCACATGTTACCAAATTCTTCCAAGCTACACAGGAAGTGAATTGGACTGTGAAAGACCAACCCAAATTGTGTTTGCATTGTGACAAATTTGTAGGGCAGTACAGTATCTCAGAGAGGAGGTCGGGTCTCCTGCTCCCCTCGTGCATTCATTACAGCTGCCCAATTTCCCTGTTTTTTAAAGTTTAATAGAAATATCTGTTGGCTATAGGTATGTTCTTAAACCGCAAAGGTTTTCACCTATTAGTGAATAATGAAAAAGGCAGCAGAGCAAGGAAAACTGCACACATGTGTGCGTGCGTACACACACACACACACACACACACACGGAAAGAAGGAAGCCAGAGTGTAACAAGAGTGCCTAACTGGTCAGATATCTGCATACAAACTGAAGGCCTGCTTCTGTAAGATATCTGAATTAACCTCCGATAAACCAAAAGGAAAAGAGCTAGCAAGGTGTCTAGGAGGACTTGCCCAAATTTCATATGAACATGGGGGGGTGGGGGTGGGGGTGGAGTGGCAGAAAGAGAGAGACAGAGAGGGAACGGGGTGGCAGAAAAAGAGAGAGAGAAGGGGTTGTTTATTCCCTATTGGCTCTGTTTCATCTCACCACCAGGATGAGCCCCTGAGAGATTGCCTTTGAGGGAATTCATCTCTCACCTGGGGAAAAAAAAGGTTTCCCATCTGTGACCTAAAGTTTATAGCTAAATAAAAAAAAATACTGGGGTTTTTTTTTCATGCAGACAAACAAAATCTGGCCAAGTCTTTTTTTCCCCCTCTGGTCAGTGGGCTACCCTAATCTCATATGCTTATTGTGGGCAGCGCTGCATTAACCACTGATCATAGGTAAGGGATCTCTGTGGAGATTTTTTATCAGTGAAAAGGATTGTTGCAAAATAATTTAGAAAGGGATTGTTCTTCATTGTCTGAAAAATTCACAATGCTAGGTTGGGAGGATCACTGATACTACTTGAAAATATTTTTCTCTATTTTATTTTAAAAATGCATTTTTTTGTATATGATTTTTTCCCCTGAGTATGTCCAATAAGTAGAATTTAACATGTCTTATTGAGCAGAATAGTTTCTTTAAAGAGAATGCATGGGGATAGCTTGGTTTTCTTTTCAATCATACCAGTTAGTATAAAGTAGCATAGTTCTGTTAATTAAACTGTAAATTGTAATTTGCTATTGATTTCAGCAGTGCCAACTTCCTTCCAATGAAGGTGATTAACTCCTTTCTCAGCCAGGCCTCCAACACTCCATGATAAGGCAGAATTTAAAGCCTAATTTAAAGACATCAATAGGGATTTATTCTGGGTTGAAAGGTCAAGACTATGCTTGAAATATGTTAACGAACCATTGTATGAATGAATAACAATTCAGCATCATATGAAGGCTCCATATATATGCTACTGATGTGGTTCAGTTGCCACTTTTTCACACCTGCATCCACAATACACCTATAATGTATGGAATCATGTGGGTTAGCTGGGTCAAACAGGAAGTTTCCATATCAACAGACCTTACTATGGATTAATAGTACTCCCAGAGGAACCTGCCACATGTTCTGTTTGTCTCATGTGATTCTACCACTCAAACAAAACCAGTGTGGCATATTATTCTAGAAAGGGCCAGTGGCAACCATGCTACTCTGGGAAAGTGTGCTCTGTTTTCTAGATGGCAAATAGACATACTGTTTACAATTAGAATTGATAGGTCTCCAGCATCCCAAGGCTTAAGACCCAAGTGGTGACAGCTAGTTTTGTCTGATATGTGAGTTGTATCTGGGAGCATGGCCCAGCATTAAAGGGGTAGAACTCAGCAGTAAAGGGGAGAAGCTACATATGTGAAGGCCCAAAAAACACACACTAAAATTCCTCTATCCACGTGCACAGTTTATTTATACTACTGCTGGTGTTGCATGTGCTAGTTATGTGTACTGCAGTTATCACAGGAATACATGTATACATCTACTACACCTGCATACTTAAAAGAGGCATCAGTGCTGGTAGCTTTAAGTTGGAAAACAACTCCTGGATACGAGAGTTTCCCAATAGTGGTTGATTTTTAGGTACCGAGTTAAAGTGGCTTCATTTTCTAGGACTTTTTCGTGATTGCTTGCTTGGGTTTTCTTTGCTGATGTTATTTTACAATGGATTTTAGGTGTATCAGATGTTAAACCATCTTGAATGGTTTGAACAAAAGTGAACATATGGGATATAAATAGTTTAAATATCAGGGGTTCTCAAAATTGTGGTCCACGGACCACCGGTGGTCCACAAGCTTAATTCAGGTGGTCCACAACTTTTCTGTAAAAGGACAATTAAAAAACGTACAGCATCTAGCATAGCACATTACAACTACTACTACAACAGGCAAAAAAAAAATCATTAGGTGATCTACCAAGAGATTCAGCCATTTTTAAGTGGTCCATGGGGAAAAAGGTTTGGTAACCACTTCTCTAAATGATAGGGTCCAGATCACAGCTTCAGGAAAGCATATAAGCAATCCACAAATCTTCAAACATAAGTCCTCACACCAAGGGTGGGGATGGCCCAGTGGGATGAAGCCTGAGCTCTCTCAGCAGGCCACTTTGAGAGGTGGGTGGAGCTGCCTACCTGTCAATCACCTGATGACACCATTTATTTATTTATTCGATTTCTTAGTCGCTCATGTGGCTGGCTACCCAGCCACTCTGAGCGACGTACAAAGCAAAAAACATATAAAACATCAAAAACACCAAACACTAAGCAAGAAAGCTAAACAATAACATAAAAACTAATTCAGTTACAATAAGGCTTCTCATCTGTATAGTCCAAAATGTGCGCCTTCAGATGGAAACTCGTGATGTGAGTCTTCCCACCCTTGCACAAAGACCGGTGTGGGTGATAGTCCATATGCAAGACCGAAAAACAACACCCCCTCTTGATCTCAGCATCCAACATCCAGTACATTCAGCAGGGGGTGGGGCGTAGCAAACAAACCCCTTAAAGTCGCGACTAACAGGGAAGTTCTCTTCAGAAGCCAAAAACAAAGGCATTAAGATGTAAACACTGCCAATATTAAGGGCAAGCAGACAGAGGTCAGATGGTAAGATAGTGGCGGCTGCAGGGGCGCTCCCCCGCCCTCAGCATTCACCGAAAGATCATCGCAACAGCATGGTGCTCCCAGGGACAGGCCGCGGCATCAGACCCGCCGAAAGGCCACAGCCCCAGCCCAGCTCCAGCTCCAGCCCGGCGCGACGGCGGCGGCGGCGGCAGTAGCCCGGCGCAGACGAAAGCACCAAGCTGCATCCTGGTAAGGTACGAGGGAGACGGCATAAAGAGGGGGGAGGCTGCCCCGTATTTCCAATATGTTGTAGCCTCCGGCAAGGGGAATTTATATAAAAAATTACCCCATAAAAGCAGTCAGTGGTGGAGCTCCCTCGTCCGTAGCTGTTGCACCTCCTGGAATGAACAGTGGAACCATGACATCAAGTAACCCATTTTCCTTTACAGTGTAGCTTGAGTTCAGCCGGCACTGCAAAGGAAGATCCCAGCCAGTCCAAGCGGGACTTGAAATCATTGCCAACTGAATCAGCTCCCAATCAGTGTAGCCAATCAGGGCTTGAAGACACAACCTTTTGGCAGGGACTGGGGGCTCCCAAGTGGAACCAGTCCCAGCAGGGCATTCATTTGGCACAAAATTGAGAATTTATTTTTATTTATTTATTTATTGTATTTGTATACCGCCCCATAGCCGAAGCTCTCTGGGCAGTTTACAGTAACTAAAAGCATTAAAAACAAATATACAAATTTAAAACACATCTTTTAAAAACAATTTAAAACACAATTTAAAAAATTTAAAACAATTAAAAAAAACACATGCTGAAATGCCTAGGAGAAGAGGAAAGTCTTGACCTGGTGCCGAAAAGATAACAGTGATGGCACCAGGTGCCCCTCAACAGGGAAATCATTCCATAATTTGGGGACCACCACTGAGAAGGCACTCTCTCTTGTTGCCACCCTCCCAGCTTCCCTCCGAGTAGGCACCCAGAGGAGGGCCTTGGATGTTGAGCGTAGTGTACAGGTGGGTTCATATCGGGAGAGGCGTTCCATCAGGTATTGTGGTCCCAAGCTGTGTAAGGCTTTATAGGTTAAAACCAGCACCTTGAATCAAGCTCAGAAACATACAGGCAGCCAATGCAAGCAGGCCAGAATCGGTTTTATATGTTTGGACCGTCTGGTCCCTGTTACCAATCTGGCCGCTGCATTTTGCACAAGCTGCAGTTGCTGAACTGTCTTCAAAGGTAGCCCCACGTAGAGTGCATTGCAGTAATCTAACTTGGAGGTTACCAGAGCATGGACAACTGAAGCCAGGTTATCCCTGTCCAGATAGGGGCATAGCTGGGCCACCAACCGGAGTTGGTAGAAGGCACTCCATGCCACCGACGCTACCTGAGCCTCAAGTGACAGAGATGGTTCTAGGAGAACCCCCAAGCTATGAACCTGCTCCTTCAGGGGGAGTGCAACCCCATCCAGGACAGGTTGGACATCCACCATCCGGTCAGAAGAACCACCCACTAGCAGCATCTCAGTCTTGTCTGGATTGAGCCTCAGTTTATTAACCCTCACCCAGTCCATTGTTGCAGCCAGGCACCAGTTCAGCACATTGACAGCCTCACCTGAAGAAGATGAAAAGGAGAAATAGAGCTGCATGTCATCAGTGTACTGATGGCAACGCACTCCAAAGCTCTGGATGACCGAACCCAACGGTTTCATGTAGATGTTGAACAGCATGGGGGACAGAACTGACCCCTGTGGAACCCCATACTGGATTGTCCAGGGTGCCGAGCAATGTTCCCCAAGCACCACCTTCTGGAGCCAACCTGCCAAGTAGGAGCGGAACCACCACTATGCAGTCCCTCCCACTCCCAACTCAGGTACCAGTTACAAGCCCTGCATGCCAAGGAACAATTGCAATCACATTGAAAGGCTCCTGATTGTTCCTTTGCAGCCAGGTGTTTACCTGCCCCACAGCTGACTTCATCTACGTCAGATGTGGGGCAGGTTGGCATGGCTTTAGGTAAATGGCTTTGTGGGCCAAGTTGGAATGCGCTGCCAGGCTTTATTAGACCCATAGGCTGAAAGTTCCTCACTGCTGCCTTATATAAATAATATACATAATCAGAGACTGTGATTTACTATAATTTACAAGAGGTTTCCATGGGGGAGAGAGAGTGGAAATGTCTGAAGATCAGCATTAGAGTTACAATTTAGCTCAGCTTCTTTGTCATATCTGGTTGAAAACATAGTTTCCAGCTCAATCAGCAAATTGCCTTTTTATATCACTGTGAATGCTTGTCCTTAAGAGAACCTGTCCTCCCACAATTTTTAGAATCTTTTCCCCCTATACAGACCTAATTGCTCACACACTCCAGAGTTTTATACCAGTCATAAAAGAAAATGAAGGAGGTCAAGGCCTTTAGATCTGCTTACGCTTGGATGGAACAGGAAAAATTTAAAACACTTTCCTCAAAGTTCCTGCATCTAAAAAATCATTATGTTTTAATATTGCTTTGTGATAGTTAATCTATCCAACCATCACATGGCAATCAGATTTTGTGCTGATACCTTTTACACTTTTATTGGTCCATCTTCATTGAGTTTGAACAGATTTTTCTCACTAATCACTTTTTTTGTTCCTGCTTTCCTATTTTGTATGTGTTTTCCCTTTATAGTTAGCTAGCAGCCTTGTACCTAGCATTGCTTTGGAATCCTAAGAAACCCAAACACCAGTGAAGTTTTGAAATCGTAGTTAAAATCAGTGCAGTTTTGAAAGGTTCATTCCACCATTTTGATCCAAAATGGCACCCAAATGTATCCAGACACAACAAAAACATTCTTTTTGATCTCAGGAACCATCAGGCAAAATTTGGTTTAAAATTGGTGCAATTTTGAAGGTTCTGTCTGCCATCTTGATTCAAAATGGCATTGAATTGTATCCAAACAATCACCAGCTCTTTGATCTCAGTAACCATCATGCAAACTTTAGTTACAGTATCTTAAGAGGTGTCCAAACACAGAGAATAGACAGACAGTTTTCTAAAATATGTAGTACATATTTTAAGTGGTAAATGTCTGCTAATACTTTGGGACAAGAGCAAGGTTGCTAGTAAACTTTAGAACAAAGTTTGGCTACACTGGACATTTCCTAGGCTTAGTTAATTTGTTTTCTGCTTATGGCTCTTTAACCAAGATATGCAATCAACTACTAACCTCTCACCCTGTTGGCAACTAAAATACTTTTTGTTGGAATAGTGGGTGTCCGTTATGATGGTCGCTGCATCTTACCTTAAAGGGCATCTTAAAGAGGGCATATTTAAAGAGAGTCAACATGGCACAGTGGCTAGAGTGTTAGACTATGCCCTGGGAGACCAGGGTTCAAATCCCCACTCAGCCATGAACCTCACTGGGGGACTTTGAGCCAGTCACTGCCTCTAAGCTTAACCTATCTCACAGGGTTGTTGTGAGGATAAATTGGAGAGGAGGAGAAACATATATGGGAAGAAATGAAAATAAATAGCTAATCCTACACTACAAACTTAGGCCAGCTCCTCAAAAGAATCCTAGAAATGAAGATTTAGTGAATGTGCTAAGAATTCACTGCCCTAGTCCCCTTTTGGAATTACAGTTCCCAAGTTCAATGGGTAAAAATAATGAATCTATATAGCAGGGGTGAGGAATCTGTGGCCTTCCAGGTGTTGTTGGACTCCAGCTCCCATCAACTTCAGCCAGCATGGCCAATGGCCAAGGATTATGAGAGCTGTATTCCAATAACATCCAGAGGGCTAAAGGTTTCCTGTCCTTGCAGTAGTGTAGTAAAAGAAGGTGATATCCAAGTACAGTAGATCCATCAATGGACTAACTTAAGTCCTTTTATTTTAATGGGTCTAATCTGAGTATGACCGAACATTGGATATCTCTCAGTGTCTGTAGTGTAGACTTAAATCCCTATTTGACCATGAAGCTCATTAACTAATTTGGGTGAGCCGTTATCTCTGAGCTGAACACACCTCACAGTGTTCTGTTTGTTAGGATAAAATGTGCCCTGAGCTTGTTGGAGGGATGATGCATTAGAAAGGTTAGTAATAAATGGACAAGTTTTGAAGAGAGAGAAAAGTATTGATTTCATGGTGTATTCTAAGGGCCCCTTACTGTGCTGCATTTCTTTTTAAATATAGGGTATTATCACTTCATGTAATGCATCTGAATGTAAGGGACACCCTGTAGGGCTCAAAGGAGCTCACATAACTTGACTGAGAGCTGGGTGGGATATAAGAAGTGGTTCCTCAATGCTTTTCTTATGGACAGACAGAGGTAACATGGAGGCACAATTAGAGAACTAATACTAATATGGGGGCTATAGGGCTACTGCTCTCATACAAACCAGAGATTTCACATGTAGAGCCCCCATAACTTCCTGCTTAAGTGTGCTCTGAAAATTATGGAAGTATGGGTGTGGGGGAAAGAACAGATTAAGACTTTTTTAACAAACAACAACACAAAGCCTCTTTCCATCTAATGTAAGTAATTTGGCATATCTCAGAAATAGTTTGTGCCATGGCTTATTCTTTTTTTTTTTTTTCAATAATTTTTATTCAGATTTTCATAAAACATACAAGACAAAATCATAAAACATTCAAAGACAAAAAACAAAATCAAAAATAGTTAAACAAAAAGAAAAAAAGAAAAAAAAAAACAAAAATAAAAAATAAAGAGTAAAATATTGACTTCCCATTTGTCAAAGATCAAATCAGTTATAAGTCTATAATATATAACAATCCTGTCTCTTAAGTCATATTATAAAATCACTTTCCTCCAGTAGTTATCTTACTTAATCATCAAATCTCATAAACATTACTTTATTCTTTCCACAAAAAGTCAAAGAGAGGTTTCAATTCTTTAAGAAATATATCTATCAATTTTTTTTTCCAGATAAGCATATCGATTAATCCATCTCATTACTAATTATGATAATCTTATTGTCATAACCATAGTCAAAATAAACATTTCAATTAATCCATCACATCAGAATCTGTTAGGTTCAGTAATTTCAGTAGCCATTGTTCTATTATCCCTATTAGTTCCATTTTCCATCTTCCATCTTCAGTAGTCTTGTTAAGTCCAATAATTTCAGTATCCAATCTTCCATTATCAGTATTCCATAATAATCTTGCTGTCAAAGCCATAGTCATATAGTAAGAGTCTGATGGGAATTACCTCTATCCCAAATATTTTCTTGCCATCCATTCTGAATAGGTTGCTGAAATACTGCTGTAAAATCATATCTCTGTTCTTTTTTTCAAAATACACTGGGTCATCTCTTGAAAGTTTTTCCATTGTCACATGGCTGCAGTTAATTCCATAGATTTTCTCTATATTGGGCTCCATCACATCATTCCAGTCCAGAAGATTATCCATGCCATTGATAACTTTATCTCTAGAATCTTCATTAATTTCTTCAGAGATAACATTGAGTTCCAAACAATAGATTTTATTTCTAAAGTCCATAGACTCCAAATCTTGTTCCTGTTCCACGTTTGTTCCAATCTCCGGGATCTCCTCTCTCACAGGGACCCCTGTTCCAGTCTCCAGGGTCTCCTCTCTCACAGGGACCCCTGTTCCAGTCTCCAGGGTATCCTCTCTCACAAGGACCCCTATGTCTTTAATCTCCTGTGTCTCCAAACAATAAATTTTGTTTCTAAAGTCCATAGACTCCAAATCTTTTTCCTGTTCCACGTTTGTTCCAATCTCCGGGGTCTCCTCTCTCACAGGGACCCCTTCCAGGGTCACCTCTCTCACAGGGACCCCTATATCTTTAATCTCCTGCTTCATTTTACTCAATTCAATTTTCAGCTCCTTACAACCCTGTCGCAGGTTTTGTTTCGTTATCTCAATCTCATCCATTATTTTCTGAAACATAGTTATTTCCAGCTTCTCAGCCACTTTCTTAATTGCCATTTTAAAAAAAATATATAGGAAAACCACTTCTTATTTCAGCAACAATTGGGTTAATACTCCAAACTTGGTGACATCACAGTATAAACAGAGCAGACAGCCTTATCTCTCCATGCTTAAGTAAACAAAATGCAGTTCCCAGGATCGAAACAATTAATGGCGGTCGTCAGAAAACAGATTCGTCAAAATAAAATAGACCAAAAAGAGAGTAGTCTCAGACAATATAATATTCTTCAAAATAAAAATCTGGAATAGAAATCCCTCTTCTGTGTATATCTTTAGAATGCAAATCCAGGACAGCTTTTTGCAACAAAAACAGAGATAAGCTATTAATTAGTGAGTAGCAGAGAGAAGTTATGGCTCCCCAGTGAGATGTCAAAAACCGATCAATCTGGCAAATCTCTTTTAAACAGCAACAATTTAAGTCAAGTAAAAGAAAAATATAGAAAGAAGGGTGCTTGCCTGTTAGTGCGTTCTCTCTTAGAAGATAAGATGAACGTTCGCTTTTCCAGATAGAGCTTGTTGTTAAAAATCCGTCCCACCTTCGTCGGCTGGACCTCGTCCCATAAATTAATGAGATCTGGTCGTCCCAACAAAAATAGGCTTTCAGGTTAATCTCTTCGTTTCTCCCTACCCGGGAGAAGTTTAATCAGTCAAAAAAAAGAAAAAATCTGACTGATATATCTGAATAAGCTTCTTTTGAGGCAGGAGCCCGTCTCAAAAGCAGGCACAGGCTAAGTCACCCTTCCCGGAAGTCCTCCGCCATGGCTTATTCTTAATAACATTGCTTGCAGCAAGAAGTGGGATATCCTTGCATGTACTCCAGTCTCAGTCCATTTAATCTTCATAAGCACTCACTGACATTCACCGTATTGTCTCCCAAACAAAAGTCAAAGGAGATGTTAATTAAAAATGGCTTTAAGATTTATTCTTGAGGGAGAATTATTGAGCAAGTTCTGTTTTCACAGTTAAGCGCTTAACGTGCTGAGCTTTGCTTAAAGGTGAGGCAGAAATTCAAAACACTGTTAGATATATGCTGAAAGATCTGGCAAAGTTTCACAGCAGTTTGACTTGCAGTTCCGCTTGTCAAGCTCTTTCCCTCCATACCGGTCAGAACATATTCCACACCTTTTTAATTGTATGCCCAACCCAAACGTCTTTAGCCTACTTGAGCTATAGAAATTTATGCACGGTCCTCTGAGGGATCAGTTTGTGATAAAGTACAGAAATGTATTCTTGGTGTATTAGACACAGATATCTTTTGTTTTACATTAGCCAAACTGTCTCCATTTTAGGTATAAAATCTTATATTTCTGAATCCATTTGAGACTGAGAATTGTTTGACTGGATTATCATGCTGTCTATTATTTTTATGTGTTTGTAACTGAAGAGATCTTTCTTCTTCTGTGATTAGGACACCCCTGTTATTGTTCCTAGTTGTAACTGCTGAGTAATATAGACCCCAAGAGAGCAATCCAAAGCCCCCTTGCGCTGGATGGGGTGGTGGTGTTGGATTCAGTAGAGGGGTCCCTCTGCTTGGCTTTGTTGGCTTCCCGCCAGCTGCCAGAGTAATGAAAGCATCACTTCATCAATGTCAGTCTTTCCCTTTGGCCAATTGCAGGGGAAAATCCTCAAATAGGAAGGATGTTCTGAGGACAGGGAGAGAACAGGTCTGAGCTAGCCCTGGATCAGATGGACCCCAAGCCAGTCTCACAGCCATTTGTGATGGCATTGGGCCCAATCTGGACTTGATCATCCTGCCCCTTCCTCCCTTTAGCCTTCCACGACAGCCACCAAGAACAGCAGGACCGCAGATGCACTGGTGGCTCCACCTCTCCACAGAGCTGCAGTGATACAGAGTTTGGATTGTGCTGTAAAGCTGTGTTCCTAAATACTTGTAGGGAGTAATCCCCATTGACTACAGTGACACTTACATATGAGTAAACATGGTTAGTGCAACAGACCTGCTTGAATTGGTTTCCAAAAATACCTGATAATGATACTGAGATACACAAGTCCTATCTATGTTATTGTTGTGGCAAGCAGCAGCTTAGGATTTAGTGCACCTGTGCTGTGACACCGAGTGGTTATTTAGCTATCTGAGAGAGCAAAGGCCTACCTAGGATGGACTTATTATTTAGCATAATTGCTAACTCTCAGAACTATGCCCTGTTTGTGAGTCTTCAACGACTAAGGTAGTTTGGAGGGGAGAGATTGTTGTTGATAATCAAGGGTGACCAGTTCCACCTAATCTGACTCACTCCCATATCTGGGTAATCTTATAATCAATGAGGTTCACCGGCACCTTCATTGCCATCTTTTTGGTGCTAGATAAAGACTTATCTTTCCCCCCAGGCATTTGATAGATTGACATGATGCAGCGGTGTCACTAGCGGGAGTGCAGACCTCCAGTGCGCACCCTCCCAGGGGCATGGACGAGGTGGCTGGGCTTGCGTGTGCACGCACACGTGTGCACTCGAGGCCAGCCACCCTGTCCATGCCCCTGGGAGGGCGTGCGCCGGAGGGGCACCCAGCTGGAGAAGGCCTGGGAACACCGGCGCACCTCCCTCGCCCCGCCGACACTGCTCCCGGTTTCGCCCGCCCGCCCGCCTCCAAGGAGGAGTTGGAGCAGCCTTGCCGGGCAACGGCATGGGGAGGGGCGGCTGTGGGTGTCACCCCCCTCATGGTGACACCCGGGTGTGGGCCGCACCCACCGCACCCCGGTAGTGACGCCCCTGAGATGATGATGTTATATTAATGTGAAGCAAAAACCTTCTGTGGTTGTATAGGGGTAGTTATTGTTTTATTTTATTTTTGTTTTATAGATGATATATTATCTTGGCTTTTAATTATGCTGTAAGTTACTTGGAAACCTTTGGGTAGCAAGTGGCTAATAAACCAAATGAATTATTATTATTATTATTTGTTCTCTTTTGACTAATGTTTACATGAATTTGAATGTTAGGCTTTAGTTATAAATATGCTGTTGAGATATTGCTGTTTTATTTTAAATTTCTTGTAAGCTGCATTTTTTATATTATTTGAGTGTTTTATTTACATTAGCCTGTGCTTGGAATGAACTAATTCAGTTACACTAGGTTCACTGAACTAGTTCCAAAAGTATTTCCCATAATTGTCAGGTGAACAAAAGTGAATGAAGTTCATTTTGGGATAGAACTTTGAAAGATTTCTAATTTGTCTTCACATTCATCTCCTGCACCCCACCACACCCCAAACAGAAGGGCCAGACTTTTAGCTTTCATTTTTTAAAAAGTAAGTCAATCAGACATCTGTAAAGAAAGTTAGAAAGCAAAATGTGGAGGCAATGTTCTAAGGCTTATTAGGCACATTTGGAGATGCTGCTGTTACTAAGAATGTTTAGTCACTTAAAGTTGCTAAACAATCAGATGGAAGAAATATGAGGCACTTCCTATATCTTCCCTATTGAAGAAATTCACTCTCTTCCAACAGAAGCAGCTTGCAGCAAGAAGTACAGGAACAAAGCGAGTGATGCATTTTGCCTTTAACAACTGTGCGGCTGGCACAAATTTAAATGTTTTAATTGTATTATTCCCATTTTATGTTTTTAGATGTGGCTGTGTTTTGATGTTTTAATTGCTTGATCACTTATGTGTTTGTTGCACTGGGTTTTTTGGGGAGGAAGGGTGGCATGTAAATTTAATAACAAATATCAATATAAAGCAAACCTATCTGATTCACGCTTCCTGAAACAATATGCAGAATGAAAAACAGGTATCCTTCAAAATTCACACTTCCCCAATTTTGTTTTTTTTGTTTTTTTCAATAATTTTTATTCAGATTTTCATAAAACATACAAGACAAAATCATAAAACATTCAAAGACAAAAAACAAAATCAAAAATAGTTAAACAAAAAAAAAAAAAAAGAAAAAAAAAAAGAAAAATAAAAAATAAAGAGTAAAATATTGACTTCCCATTTGTCAAAGATCAAATCAGTTATAAGTCTATAATATATAACAATCCTGTCTCTTAAGTCATATTATAAAATCACTTTCCTCCAGTAGTTATCTTACTTAATCATCAAATCTCATAAACATTACTTTATTCTTTCCACAAAAAGTCAAAGAGAGGTTTCAATTCTTTAAGAAATATATCTATCAATTTTTTTTTCCAGATAAGCATATCGATTAATCCATCTCATTACTAATTATGATAATCTTATTGTCATAACCATAGTCAAAATAAACATTTCAATTAATCCATCACATCAGAATCTGTTAGGTTCAGTAATTTCAGTAGCCATTGTTCTATTATCTCTAGTAATTCCATTTTCCATCTTCCATCTTCAGTAGTCTTGTTAAGTCCAGTAATTTCAATATCCAATCTTCCATTATCAGTATTCCATAATAATCTTGCTGTCAAAGCCATAGTCATATAGTAAGAGTCTGATGGGAATTACCTCTATCCCAAATATTTTCTTGCCATCCATTCTGAATAGGTTGCTGAAATACTGCTGTAAAATCATATCTCTGTTCTTTTTTTCAAAATACACTGGGTCATCTCTTAAAAGTTTTTCCATTGTCACATGGCTGCAGTTAAGTCCATAGATTTTCTCTATATTGGGCTCCATCACATCATTCCAGTCCAGAAGATAGTCCATGCCATTGATAACTTTATCTCTAGAATCTTCATTAATTTCTTCAGAGATAACATTGAGTTCCAAACAATAGATTTTATTTCTAAAGTCCATAGACTCCAAATCTTGTTCCTGTTCCACGTTTGTTCCAATCTCCGGGATCTCCTCTCTCACAGGGACCCCTATTCCAGTCTCCAGGGTCTCCTCTCTCACAGGGACCCCTGTTCCAATCTCCGGGGTCTCCTCTCTCACAGGGACCCCTTCCAGGGTCACCTCTCTCACAGGGACCCTTATATCTTTAATCTCCTGCTTCATTTTACTCAATTCAATTTTCATTATCTCAATCTCATCCATTATTTTCTGAAACATAGTTATTTCCAGATTCTCAGCCACTTTCTTAATTGCCATTTTAAAAGAAAAATATAGGAAAACCACTTCTTATTTCAGCAACAATTGGGTTAATACTCCAAACTTGGTGACATCACAGTACAAACAGAGCAGACAGCCTTATCTCTCCAATAGTTAAGTAAACAAAATGCAGTTCCCAGGATCGAAACAATTAATGGCAATCGTCAAGAAACAGATTCGTCAAAATAAAATAGACCAAAAAGAGAGTAGTCTCAAAACAGTATAATATTTTTCAAAATAAAAATCTGGAATAGAAATCCCTCTTCTGTGTATATCTTTAGAATGCAAATCCAGGACAGCTTTTTGCAACAAAAACAGAGATAAGCTATTAATTAGTGCGTAGCAGAGAGAAGTTACGGCTCCCCAGTGAGATGTCAAAAACCGATCAATCTGGCAAATCTCTTTTAAACAGCAACAATTTAAGTCAAGTAAAAGAAAAATATAGAAAGAAGGGTGCTTGCCTGTTAGTGCGTTCTCTCTTAGAAGATAAGATGAACGTTCGCTTAAACAGATAGAGCTTGCTGTTGAAAATCCGTCCCACCTTCGTCGGCTGGACCTCGTCCCATAAATTAATGAGATCTGGTCGTCCCAACAAAAATAGGCTTTGAGGTTAATCTCTTCGTTTCTCCCTACCCGGGAGAAGTTTAATCAGTCAAAAAAAAAAGAAAAAACTGACTGATATATCTGAATAAGCTTCTTTTGAGGCAGGAGCCCGTCTCAAAAGCAGGCACAGGCTAAGTCACCCTTCCCGGAAGTCTCACACTTCCCCAATTTTGTGATGCAGTTCTCCAATGAACAAATGTGTATAAAAAATGTTAGGGGGAAGTGTGCATAAAAATTATATTACTAAAAATGATAAATCAGAAATGCGCTATATTAGTGAAAATTGCTTGCAAAATGTGTTTTTGTCAAAATTCCATTACAATGTATATATTAGGAGAAATACACATTACAATGCTGACAAGGTTTGATGAGCACTTAAAAATGTGCACATGAATGCAGAAATATGCAAATTAAGGACTGGAAAAACAAATGGATCTGTCTACCTCTAAATGCAGATTATTATTATTATTATTATTATTATTAGATTTATATCTTGCCCTTTCTGCCAGCAGGAGCCCAGGGCGGCAAACAAAAGCACTAAAAACATTAAAACATCATAAAACAAACTTTAATACATTAAAACAAAAAATCTTCAAAAACGTTACTTAAAAAAGCTTTGAAAACATCTAAGATTAAACATATTTTAAAAAAGAAGGTTTAAGAACATATTAAAAAGCAATTCCAACACAGACACAGACTGGGATAGGTCTCAACTTAAAAGGCTTGTTGAAAGAGGAAAGTCTTCAATAGGCGCCAAAAAGATAACAAAGATGGTGCCTGTCTAATATTTAAGGAGAGAGAATTCCACAGGGTAGGTGCCGCCACTCTAAAGGTCCATCTCCTATGTTGTGCAGAATGGACCTCCTGATAAGATGGTATCTGCAGGACGCCCTCACCTGCAGAGCGCAGTGATCGACTGGGTATATCAGGGATAAGACTGTATTTCAGGTATCCTGGTCCCAAACTGTATAGAGCTTTGTACACCAAAACTATTTATTTATTTATTTAAATTATTTCTATCCCACCCTTCTACCCTACAATAGGGCACTCAAGGCGGCTTACAATAAAATCACACACATACATAATAAAATTATACACAATAAAAACAAAACATTACAGTAAATTAAAATACATAAAATACAATATGCATATATATACAGACAGACAGACATGTATATATATGCATAGATATAAGGGGGTGATACTCAAAGGACTCAAACAATAAAAATTAAAAATAAAGAGCTTAAAAACAGTGTCAGGCAGCATTTAGACAGCATTGCTCTTTGTAGAGGAAGACCCAAGGTCAAAAAGCCACAACTTAGAAAGTCTTCTTTCAACATAATTCACAATGAATTTATGCACTAGAACCTTGAACTCGGCCTGGTAGCAAATGGGCAGCCAGTGCAATTCTTTCAGCAGTGGGGTGACATGTTGGCGATACCCTTCCCCAGTGAGCAGTATCGCCACCGTATTTTGCACCACCTGCAACTTCTGGACTAACCTCAAGGGCAGCGCCACATAGAGAGCATTACAGTAATCCACTGTGGAGGTTACCAGTGCGTGGACAACAGTGGTCAGGCTATCCCGGTCCAGAAACGGGCACAGCTGTCTTACCAGCCAAAGGTGGTAAAAGGCACTCCTAGCCACTGAAATCACCTGGGCCTCTAGCAACAAAGATGGATCCAGGAGCACCCCCAGACTATGAACCTGCTCTTTCAGAGGGAGTACAACCCCATCCAAAGCAGGCAGCTGACCAATTATCCGAACTCGAGAACCACCAACCCACAGTGCCTCTGTATTGCTAGGATTCACACTCAGTTTATTGGCCATCGACCAGCTCATCACCGAGTCCAGGCAGCGGTCCAGGGCTTGCCAGCCTCTCCCGAATCAGATGTTATGGAGAAATAGAGCTGGGTATCATCAGCATACTGCTGACACCTCACCCCGAATCTCCTGATGACCACTCCCAAGGGATTCATAAAGATGTTAAGCAGCATGGGGGTCAACTGCCAGGGGGCCGAAAGACAGTCACCCAATATTATTCTCTGAGAACGACCTTGGTGATAGGATCGGAGCCACTGTAAAACAGTGCCTCTAATACCCATCTCACCAAGTCAGTCCAGAGGATACCATGGTCAATGGTATCAAAAGCCGCTGAGAGATCAAGTAAGAATAACAGGGTCGCACTACCCCTGTCCTTCTCCCAATAAAGGTTATCCATCAGGGCAGCCAAGGCCGATTCAGTCTCATAACCAGGCCTGAACCCAGACTGGGATGGGTCAAGATAATCTGTTTCATCCAAGAGTACTTGCAACTGCTGCGACACAACCCTCTAATTCACCTTCCCTAAGAAGGGGGTATTTGCGACTGGTCGGTAGTTGTCACAAACCAATGGGTCCAGGGTGGGCTTTTTCAAGAGTGGTCAGATCACCGCTTCTTTCCAGGCAGCTGGGACCACTCCCTCCCACAATGATGCATTGACCACACCCTGGATCCTCTCAGTCAAACCCCCTCGGCAAGCTTTAATAAACCAAGAAGGACAAGGGTCGAGAAGACATGGTGCTGGCCGCATCAACACAAGCACCTTGTCTACATCATCAGTCGTGGCACATGTTGCACTGGACACCTCATTGGGGACTACAGTAGATATGGATGGGGCATCAAGACTGTTACGGAGGTGAGCAATTTTACTCTCAAAGTGCCTTGCAAACCACAGTGGGCCTGTGAAGGGTCTAAAACTCCATTTCCTGGAGTTGATGTCAACAGACCCCCTAACAATACGGAAAAGCTCCACTGGATGGCAATTTGAGGATGCAATGGAGGCAGAGAAGTGTGCCTTCTTCACTGCCCTCACCGCCACACAGTAGGCACGGTTTTGATGTTTTACTCATGCCCAATCAGCCTCACAGCACATCTTTTGCCACTTGCACTCTAGCCATCATCCAGCCTGTTTCGTTGCCCTTAGCTCACGTACCATGGTGCAAACCGGGCTCCACAATGCCGGAGAGGGCACATGTGTCAAGAGCCTGACGCGCCTCAGTGTTCCACATCATAACAAGGGCTTCAACACGGTCACCTGTTCTATCTACTTGGAACTTCCCCAGGGCATTCAGGGATAATACAACCAGTCAGTACCCTCTTATAGTTGCAAGTTGGAAGAGACGACCAACAATAGTGGACGAACTGGCTTTCAGGGTCTCTTGTCTGCTACTATTGACCCTGTTCGTGTGATACTTCTGATACATTTGTGAATACATCCAGTGTCCCCCCAAACACAGCTTGGAAACCATTGCTTTATGTTGTGGGGAATGTAAGTTGTTAAATGCCCCTGTGAAATATCACTAATTTTATCAAAAATTGTAGTAATCCCTTAGAATTCCTGCAGATGCCTTGTCTGAGGAAGACCTTCCAAATTCAGTTCAGGTGAAATTCAGTGGCAAGCAAGTCTTGCACAGAAAAAAGGGTGGCAGTCCTGGTGCTGCAGGAAGAGTAACAATAAATCTGTAGCTAGCATGCATATTGGCAACACATCACAAATACAAAACACACACACAATTTTATACTAGCTGGTGTTTTGACAGATTCTTTTTTAAAATATGGAATGCAGCTTCTCTTTCTGAACTGGAAGCACTATTTTTATGTTGTCTTGGTGTGAAATCACAACAGCAGCAACCACAAACAGAGCATGCTTATAAGCAAGTCAACACAGCATCAAGTGGGAACACCTCTTTATGTTGTATGTTTTTTATAAGAGAGAATGCTTTAGTGTGAAGCTATTCCTTGTGTTTTTAATTTATACTAGGGGCTGTTCCCTTGCTCCCTTTGTTCGCCAACCCTGCCTACTCCTCACCAACCCCCTTGCCAATCCCCTCCCTTTATCCCTTGCCAAAGCCACCCAACCCCTCCCATTACAAGTCTCTAATCTACCCATCCCCTTTCTGTATACCTGCCTACTTCCATTTCCCTCCTCTGCTGGCCCAGCAGCTCTTAGAAGTCTATTATACTGTAGTTCACAGCGCCACCTGTTGGTGGCCATGTAAAGAGCATTGTGATGATATTTTTAGGCAAATAAAAAATAGTAGAGTATTTATAGTCTGGCTTTCTTCTATGGAGCTCAAGGCTGTGGACATCAGGTCCCAGGAAGTCTCCCCCCATTCAGGCACAGACTAGACCCAGACCTGTTTGGCTTCATCAAGTTGCTGTAGTAGGTGCCTTCAGTCTATGCCTAATACCAACTTATTAGGATCAGTATGACTGAAATTCAGTGCATAGTTACATGAGAATAAACTCCCACTGAACTCAATGGTACTGACGTCTTGATGCATAGGTTCAGCATGTGAAACACAGTGAGCTTTAACAAGAGATCTTTAGTCAGCTGAAGTGCAACTTTTAGCTATTAATCAGAAATGCAAGCAATTTTGCAAAGAAGTGCTACAGTTTAAACTGATAGTAGGAACCCCATCAAACAAAAGGAGAGAAGTATCTGGCCTCTACTTGATTGTTTTCCCAATTCTCTGCCTTTCTGTATGCTAATTTGTTAGAAGCAAACTTGAAAGGCTCATTATCACCTAATTCACTTGCCAGAGCAAGGAGGCCTGTCAGTTACCCTGGAGCCCTGGCAAATGGTGTCATCACTCTTAACTCTGAAAAATGTCCTATGTCCCCCTTCCACTACCTTACTGCTAGTAATGTTCACTTTCAGCTTGTCTGAGTTGATACATGGAAGAACAGGCTGCATCTTGCTTCTACTGCTTTCTAGAGAAAAGATGATTACATTAGATTCCTTAAATAAACATGGCCATCACATCCCAATTACACTTTTTTGTTGTTCTAAGAAAACAAATTCAATCACTGAGCCTCACTGAGACTTAATGACCACAATAATTTGTTAGGATGAGTAAAGAAGATTTATACATCTGACATTTTATTGCTAGTCTCCCAATCTCCATGTTCTTCCCTTTATCATCCCTTTGCCCCTTGAAATATTGGTTGCATTTATGCAATGCTCTTTGGATTTGCGCTTCACAAATTTTCATGTCAAACATGAGCTTCTTGATTCTCTGCTTCTTAATAGAACCGTTCCCCCCATCCGCTATTGTAGGGAGCCCATAAAGCTATAGTATATAACATAACCAGCAAAAAGGGGGTAGTATTCTTTTTTTATTATGTTAAAAATGTATAAAATAGTCAAACCCCCTGGGTTAAAAAATGAGGTTATTTGTATGCGGATGAACATTGTAATGTTCATGAGAAGAGAATTTTCATGCATCAGTAGTTGTTATTATGCTGAAAATATTCCTGGGTCTTTGCTACATACAATCTTTTGTAGAGTTGAGGCGGGAAGAAATGTAGAGTAAGTATGCTGAAGAATTTACACATCTAATTTTTCACCCCCAAACAGTAGCAGGAAGGAATATGGCTACTTTAAAACTATTTCTATCAGGTTCATTAACATCTTCTCTTTCTTCAAGCTGCAGATCCTTAGGTTTACAGATGGTCTTTTGTATTATTATGATTATCATCAGTAGTATTAGTATTTATTCTTTGTAGAGCACCTTCAGAAACTAAGTGTTATACATAAAACAGGCCCTGCCTTATAGTTTACAACTAAAGGGACCCTGTGAATGCAAACCACCAGTCCATCAAAGACATTGCTTTTTCACAGTCACCTTGAAGTGGAACTGGATGTGTTTAACCACTCAAACAAGGTTTTACTTAAGGTTTTAGTAAGACAATATGTTAAGAGAAAAAAACTTTTAGAGAAAAGCTAATTGTACCATTTGAATAGTTACCCATAAGAGCAAATTTTTAAAGAGATAAACATAACCTGCTATACCTATTATAGACCATTTCCTTAACCAAGCCAATACCCATCACTTTCCATTGGGTATGCTTTATGTTGGATTCCTGCACTGAGCAGGGATTGGACTCAATGGCGTTATAGGCCCCTTTTAACTCTACTGTTCTATGATTCTAGTTCAGTTTCTGGGTCCATTTGTAGTTTTTTGTGGCTCCTTTCTGTTGCAGTGCCCGACGCTTTGTAGTATTTCATTTATTTCACAGTGTTTCAGCCCTTTCCCTTTCTTGAATATCTTCCACTCCACCTCTTCAAGCTTCTGACTATACAATAACTCTTTTCCTCTTCAATTCTGCGAGTAACTACTTATTTTCCAAATCGTCCTATATTTTCTTACTGTATTTCCCTCCCAGCCTTTTAACCGGTCAGAAGCTGAGTAGGCTCCTAGTCAAGTTTTGATTTCTTCTTAATTCTTGTGTTCCTACTGCTGGTTAAGTTTCTATTACCTGTTGTACTTTTAAATTTCCTTTGAACGTTTGGCACTTTTATACAGGAGAGCCTTTAAAGCAATAAACAACCATGTTCAACCCAAATTTTACAATCCAAAATGGCTGAATGTCCTATTTCTTTACACCTAGACACCACCCAAATTTTACAACAAAAAAAGACACAGAATGGCTGGAAGTCCTGTTCCTTCACACCCAGACACAAAGCATGGTCCACAAAGGGTGTTTTATAAGGCTACGGGCAGCAGTGCAAATATCTCATCTAAGGGAAGCTCCCCTGATAGACTGAGGAAAAGCTCATGCACTTCTTTTTATATTTGGGATGGCTGTCCTGTAGCCCTCCACTTGTTGGATTCCAGCTGCCATCATCCTTGACCATTGGCCATTGGCTGGCTGGGACTGGTGAGAGTTGGAATCTAACAGCATCTAGAGGCCACAAGTTAGCCATCCCAGCTTCATCTCATTCTTGTGAAGTCTAGATATTGCCTAACTTCCCCTATGTATTCAAAGAAATCTTCCTCAGTTCTCATACTCCCTCAGTGTTTCTCTTCTATGGTTTTCTTACCTTCCTAGCAAAGTATTATGTTTCCTGTTACAGATTAGCCTGAGTGAAACTTCTGTACCCTATCATTATAGTTAAAGCATTTCTCAGAATTTTTCCCAGTTCATCTCTTTGTCCCACTGTTCTTTAAGATGTCAACCTCCCCACCAACCCTGCATTATTATATCTGCTTTTACTCTTGCCTAGCAGGCAAGTAGTAGTATCAACTGGAACATTGTCCAAATGCAAAACTGCTGTTTTAAAAACAGCCACTTTTACAAGCACTAGGACAGGCAGGACATATTACATCAAACAGAACATCACCTGCAGGTCCTGCAATATAGTTTACATCATAGAGTGCAAAAGACCAGGATGTCATATCCAATATGTAGGAAAGACCAGAACTGACGTACGCACGCGCTTCAGGAACCACAAGTCGGCGATTTGACAAAAAAACAGTGGAGCAACCAGTTGCAAAGCATTTTAACATTGAGGGTCACAGCCTGTTGGACTTTTCCATTACAGCAATAGAGATGCCAACAGATCCAGCAGCATTGACTAAAAGGGAGAACTTTTGGATTTACTCGCTGGACACATTGGCACCACATGACCTTGTTACACTCAATTCCGAGGTTCATACCGCTGGATGAGATCCCAATACTCAAACAACGTGAGACTCAAGGTTTCAAACCAAAGCTTTCTTTATTTCGTTTGCAAACGGAGACTCACGGGCAGCTCTTGCTAGTCCAGTGAGGTCTAAAATTACAGTTCTCACAAGCATAGATATATTCTTCTATCACTAGGCAGATTGCACAAAGCACGCAGGTGGGAGTCTTGGGAATCTTGGGAGTCTTAGCCTGGCATAGTTACGCACAGCACACAAAATGATACAGTTGTATGTGAATCTCACTTGTTGTTCCAGTGTCGACCTTCATCCCTTAACCCTTGCATGTCAGACAACTTAACATTGGCTTTTACTAAAGATCTATTTCACATGGAAATTAATTCAAAATTTTCCATTCTAACAATCCTCCCTCAAAAAGCGTTTAGAGAATTAAATCATACAATCCTCTAGGGTTAGTTTCTGATACCTGACCATCATTTGTCTTTGCACTAGATTCTTCATCGCATTTTCCATCATACATCTGACACATGGCAAAATACATGGAAGCAGCAGCAAAATTAATAGTATTACACAAAAAATCACAAACATATGCCTTATCCAACCCCAGTTTGGGAGCCAATTCCACAACCAGCTGATATTCACTCCATTCCAATGTTGATCCCCAACATATGCTATCCTTTTAGCATGATCCACTAACTGATTAACAATTTCAGGTTTATCATCTATTTCTATGCAGCAATCTTTACTGGTATTTAAGACTGCGCATAGTCCTCCAGAATTTTCTAACAGTAAGTCCAGTCCTTCCTGATGTAAAATTACCTTATTCCGAATCTGAGTTATTTCTTGTGTCAAGAGTTTTATGGCATCCCCAGTTGCATTTGCTACAATTTCGACCACTGCTTGTAGCCTAAGCGCTCCATTTGTCAAATGTCTGGATGTTTGTAATCCGATTGCTGACCATGTCAACGGTTCATAATAATCTATTAAATCTTGGGGGGTCCATCCTTTACTTCCCCATTGATGATTCCCTTGGTGTAATACGCTCCCCCTTTCCCTTTTGTTGTTTGTATACAGGGGTCGAAATATATGGTCTCCCTTGGGCTGTATGTGTACATGTGGAATTAAATAAGCCATATAACAAGAACCTGTCCATCCCTTTGGTAGGGAAGTATATGCAGTTGTCCCACATACAAACCAATGGTGTTTGAGAGCTTTCTTTCCATCTGCCCAAATGGGTGTCTGAGTCTTTGTCAAGGAACCATTAAATTCTGATAAACCTCCCTCTTGAAGGGTAGAATACCATGAACCATAAAAAGGTCTATATGAGATACTATTTTGGGAAGTATGGTTACATATTAAGAAGGCAGAATTTCTACTGGTGCCTGCCTTACATGATAAGGAGTGTTTTCCATACCATGAATCTCGATGGGCCAGTGAGCTATTCCACACTTGTACGTGACCTGATTGATTTACCCATCGTACTCTTCGTGTAACATCTTTGTAAGTACCACTGAAATTTAAATGTCGGCATATCCAGGATGAAAAGAACGAATCTGGATTGGTCTTACACTGGTGGCATTGGCAACCTGAATTTGATTGGTTGTAACACTCTTTGACCAAGGAATCCCAAGAGTTACATGTACACTCGTGGCCCTTGATGTGCGTATCATTATGAACTGAACTATTACACACAATCCCATTGGGCCAAATAGGTACTGTAGTCCATTTGCGAGTGTTGACACAGGAAGAATGTCATACAAATGGACCTGTACCCTAGTAATTTTCCCAGCACCAAAGGTCTCTCCTAGGTGTAACTTGCACAGTATCCTCCTTTTCCCAGGTTTGATTGTTTCTACAATCCACTGCTAATTCCAAAGCTGTTAGGGGGAGTGGGTACAGAGGTATTTGTCCCAGCTGTATTACTAGTGGGGTACATATCCAGCAATTGGTCAGGTTAAACGTTTTAGAAATATTTCTGGTTAATTCTATGACGCCTCCCTCTGCTCCTGTAGAGGATATCAACAGTAAAATGGTTAAAAACATATTCTTATCTAAACAGCTTATGCTTATGATATAATATAAAGGCGCTTAAAACAATAACTAAATAGTTCCACAGGTGCCCACTAGATGGTGCTGAAAGATATGAAGCCCCACTTACCTGCGCAGCATGGATAAGCGGGGCATAGTTGCGAGGAGGGAGCAATGCTGCCGCGGCCATCTTCGTTAAGGGCAACGTCATGTGTCACAGTGTTATGTGTGCGTGACGTGTGGCAGGGAGGGGAGGGGCCATGGGCCTATTTAAGGCCAGGCCGCCCCTCCTACCTCCTCTTTCAACGAACAACGAGAGGACGATGAGGGACATAGCAGAGAAAGCTGCAGGACAGTCAGCGTTGGTTGGGCCTATTAGGCCTAATTGGTTACCCCCAGCGGGGGTTTTGGGAGCCCCAACAGCTATGGGTGGTAGCGTTGCGGTGTGGCTGCCACTGGGGCAGGCCTCGTAAAGGGGCCTGACCAGTGGGCCTCGTAGTGGGGCCTAGCAGCGGCACGTCCGATACCCCCCCACCTAGCAGTTGTGGAGGGGTTGATTGCGGCTTTTTATTGAGCAGCGCGACGTTAGTGCTGCTGCTGGTTAAAAGAAAGACACAGGAAGTTTAAAAATAAATGAGACTATACTGGATATACAAACAAAATTAAATATAGTCATGCTAATACACTGGTTAAAGATAGACTCATGCACATAAAGGGAAATTAAAAATAAATCAGAATAAAAGGGACGAACAAAAGAAATTGTATCTAATCCTTCTAGTTTAAGTTCCCTCTGAGCACTCTCCCCCCAACAGGTTCAGCTTAGCCCCCCCTGATGATATACACAGGTTGGTTCTTTATTATATTATTACAGGGTGGATGCATGATGTGATGGCAGAGCCCTTTCGTGAGGCTTGTGACTTCTTGCTAGGCCCAGACATAAGGGGAGGATTGCCCACCCCTGCAGGTTATCCAGCTTAGCCCCCCCTTATGATATACACAGGGTGGATGCATGATGTGATGGCAGAGCCCTTTCGTGAGGCTTATGACTTCTTGCTAGGCCCAGACATAGGGGGAGGATTGCCCACCCCCTCAGGTTATCCAGCTTAGCCCCCCCTGATGATATACACAGGTTGGTTCTTTATTATATTATTACAGGGTGGATGCATGATGTGATGGCAGAGCCCTTTTGTGAGGCTTATGACTTCTTGCTAGGCCCAGGCATAGGTACAACTTCATGCTAGGCCCGGGCATGTATGAGGTTTGAAGTACTTAATTATATGATTATTATACTACGTACTAGTATATTGGTGGGGCCTAGTGAGCCTTTTTAGCCTTTGGGCCTTTCATAGTTATATGATAATAAGGGCGGAGATAACAGTTTGCTAGAAAATGTCTAAATCGCTGTATCTTAAGTGAGCGGTCCTTTTGCATTCCAAGTGTTAATTTCAGGCTATTTGTTCACTCTGAGACAGAAGAGGCATTTACCTGAATTTAGTTAGGAATGGAAAGTTTAGCAGATGGTAATCATATTGATTGGGAAATAGGAATAAAGAGGAAAGCCCGATTTGCCTAATAGAGATCCCTCATATTACAGGATCTTAGACTCTTATTGACATAGGGCTGCCTTTTAAGGTCCAGGCAGACTCTTCCCCCCCTTTACTGAGGATTGTGGCACCAACAATGAAACATCATTACCTGAAATTACATTTTAGTTAGGACTTCTGATATCATTACCTGGAATTACATTTTAGTTGGGACTTCTGATATCATTACCTGGAATTACATATAGCGTGCAACTGTTGCATTGGCTCATCTATTTAGATATGTGTTGGAAAACCTGCTATAGTGCAGCCACATATTGGTGACAGCAACACATCCTCGGCATCTGCTGCTCTTGGATTTATGATATCATTTACTAGAAAGGGATATAGGATGTTAATTTTGCATTTTGGACATCTATTATGATAGGTGTTTGGAAGCCTACAAGGGGGAGGCCGCTGCAGTCGGCCAAATATGGGTGGCAGCGCCATATCTCCAGTATCTGTGCTTTGGGGAACTGGGTTAGCTGCACTAAAATGGTGGCTGGGAAAGTGTGCTTACTCATAAATGATTTCCTTTCTTTATGTGAAACAGGGAAATATGAGGCCAGTGGCCCTCACAGCGGTGAGGAGAAGCACCCAGCAGTAGCTGCTCAAGGAAAGCGTTCCTCCCCTGTTAAGCTCGAGGTACTGGGACCTTGCTTGCAGACTGCCCAGTTCCTGGGGAGGTTTGTTTTGTTATGGGGTTTTCTTTCAGTTTCTGGACCCCATATTGTAGTCTCAGAGCTTGCCTTAAGGGACTGCACTCTTAAATTTGTCTTGGGCATAGACGCAATGGCAATCAGTAATGGCTTCCTACCAGTTAGTTAATGCACTGCCTATGGGAAAGTATGACATCTAATCTGTTTTTTCATCTACTGTGGGGATACAAGGGGATTTATAGCTGCTGGGTTTTTGCCTTTTCAGTCAATTCTATGAGGTAGAGCATTACATATAGGCTGCTCTATTCTCGCATGGAGTGCTTCAGCTCCTTCCTTGTAGGGGCTGTTGGGATGAGAGGGTAAAAATAAATAAATTTGGATGCATGTTAACACCTGATGTCACAGATTATGGAATGGCTATGTAACTGGTTCATCTTAATGGCTGTGTCAATGGACCATCCTGCCCGGTTTTAACCTTCCTGGGCATACCACCTAATTCACCACCAATCATACTCATGTGGTCAGTCAGTAGGGTTTCATGACAGTTAGGCCAAGAAAGTGTTTCTTGTCTGCCCTCCAGGTATTAGAGGTCTTTTCTGGTGGTTTATGAGGTCGTAGCAGGACTTCCACAGCCTTACTACAGGTTCAGGTTTGTGGCTGTATGCTTGTTGTGATCAAATATTGATCAAGAAATTAGAGCCAAACTGCAGGTTACATTTTATATTCTTACCCAAATCATTTGGTCTAGTTTTCCCACACTCCTGGGGAAGAACTAACTAACTTGCTGTAGAATTACGTGACATAGCTCAGGGCTAGAGCTTCTGAACTGCAGGGTGAAGGTCCATAGCATCTCTAGGTGGGGCTGGGAGGTAGAACTGGAAGTCCGTGGATGCATCGGGGTTTTTGTGCTGGCTGCAGGCTTGGACTTATGGGCAGTGAGGCTTGGGAACTGTCCATTTTAGGTAGGGTTATGGCCCTTGTATGTTCCTTTGTTCTTTAGTGCCCAGATTTTAATGTTTTCTTTTGGGCATGGTAAGGTAGACTCAGGTAGAGCGGTTCAGCTGTGCTGTGCAACCGCACATTGGGAGATTGGGGAGCAGAGTCAAAGATGGCCATAAGCCGGTCTGTCGCCCCAGCATGCTCAACAGCTATCAGAATGCAGGAGGGGTTTTTCCCAGGACTTCTGGGCCGGCAAGGGCTATGCACCAGAGTGGCCTATTCAGTGAGTCACCTGCTGGGTTTGCCTAGTGAATGGCTGGAGACTGGGCCTCTCAGTCCAAGCACTTCGAGGTAAAGGCTGATGATTTTCCCACTTATTCCAGGGACTTCAGAGTCCACCGTATGTTAGCTGGGCGGGCTAGAGAACACCCTGCCACGCTCGATCCCCGTTGCCCTTTCTCACGGGACATTTTATTGAGTATGGTGGGCCAGTGAAAAACAGTATGCTCCTCAAGCTATGAAGCCAGACTATTCCAGGCGGCAGCCCTTATGCTGGTTTTTGGAGCTTTTTGGATAGGTGAGGTGGTGGCCAGATCCAAGGGAGATTTGTCTCGACGGGCCCTCCAGTAATCAGATGTCTCCATGGAAGGGAGTTGTACCTGTATAACATTGATGGACCGGCAATGTTGCTGGACAGGGATGGAGCAGCTGCGCACCCTATCCTGGGCTTACAGTTAGGCCTCAGTCAATGGGCTGCAGTGTGGTGGCTTGGCTGGCGAGGAATACTTTAGGATGGGCTCCTACCCACTTTGTCCCAGCTTGGTTCAGTGCAGACATCTCCGCATGTGATGGTCATTCCCTGAGTTGGGAATGACCTCAGTATTTGAGGCAAGGCCCTCAGGTAGCGGGCATGTGCAGACATGCAGTTCGGGACGCAACGATGGCCTCGGTTACCTAAGGACATGGTCCTCAGTTTGGCAGGCATGTGCGGACATGCAGTTGGCGAGGCAATGGAAGGGCATGACCCTCAGTTTGGCAGGCATATGCGGACATGCAGTTCAGGAGGCAACGGAAGGGCATGGCCCTCAGTTTGGCAGGCATGTGCGGACATGCAGTTCAGGAGGCAACGATGGCCTCGGTTACTTAAGGGCATGGCCCTCAGTTTGGCAGGCATGTGCGGACATGCAGTTCAGGAGGCAACGATGGCCTCGGTTACTTAAGGGCATGGCCCTCAGTTTGGCAGGCATGTGCGGACATGCAGTTCAGGAGGCAACGATGGCCTCGGTTACTTAAGGGCATGACCCTCAGTTTGGCAGGCATGTGCGGACATGCAGTTGGCGAGGCAACGGAAGGGCATGGCCCTCAGTTTGGCAGGCATGTGCGGACATGCAGTTCAGGAGGCAACGGAAGGGCATGGCCCTCAGTTTGGCAGGCATGTGTGGACATGCAGTTCAGGAGGCAATGATGGCCTCGGTTACTTAAGGGCATGGCCCTCAGTTGCAACGAAAGGGCATGGCCCTCAGTTTGGCAGGCATGCATGGCATGCAGTTAATAAGGCAACATCGGCCTTGGGTACGTCTGCTTTGGTCAGACATACTCCCGCGAAGAGTTTGACGTGGTGTCTGGAGCCCGATAGGGATGGACCAAGCGTGAAAGAAGGTCAACCGGCAAATTCGGTTGGCTATTCTGGGGCAGGGGGGGTTGGCTATTTCACACCCTGCATTCAGCATTGGATGGGTGAACTGTACAGGGCCGATGGCGTTCACCTGTCTGACGCAGGTAACATCTTTTTGGCAGACCTGCAGAGGTGTCCGCGAGAGGTGCTTCTCGGCAGTGGGTAAAAGGGGACTAAATAGAGATTTGTCCCCTTTTTGTGGCGGGAAGGTGCGGAAAGGGAAATAGGTAAGGACAGCTCGGTGGCCCCTTTAGGCACCTTTGGAGGTGATTGGCAGTTCCGGAGGGCCTGTCTCTCAGGGCTTTACGGCTCTAGAGCAGGATATGGGCTGCTTCTGGGGCCAACTTATCCTCATCTACCCAGGGATTATACGGTCCCGGGTGGGGATGACGTGTGAAGGCCCCCCTACTCACCTACTGGGTGTGGCTGGCGGAAGGGGTAAGCAGATGGGGCTTGCCCTTGTCCCAAGCAGGGGCTGGTTGCCCGTGAGCTGTATGGCAAGATGCTTGCTTATAGATAGTTCCGCACCTAGGTTTCCCTCTGCAGGTCACTTTAAAAGGTGTTTTTGTATAGTTTAATAAAGTGGCCCTCGTTCAACCCAAGTTGATGTGTCCTTGTCTTATTTCGCCCCTTCACTCGCAAATGAAAAGTCACTGCTTTCTCTGCAATTTAATTTTCAGGCCGAAACCCAGCACGGTTTCTGAAAGCCACTTGTCTTCAGGGGTCTTCTTCCAGCCCTCAGCTTGTGGGAGACCCTGCACTGTCTCCTCCCCGGGTTCCACTGCTTGGGATGAAGATTTGACCCTATCTGTATGGATCCACTTGGGGTTCCCACTGACTTTGATTGTGGTGTGGGTTGTCAATAAGACTTGTTGTGGTGGTCCCCAGTTGTCATTCAGGGAATCTCTCTGCCAGTTCTTGACATGGACCCAGTCACCTGGCTGGAACTGGTGGATTGGACCTTCCAATGGCAACCTCTGGAATTCTCTGGCGTACCTGTGGAGATCATATAAAACAGACTGCAGGGCAATTACATATTCTCGTAACTGTGTTTCCCCTATTATCAGAGATACTCCTTGCCCCTTCCTTATACCCAGATCAGGAGGTCTGCCATACAACATCTCATAAGGTGTTAATTTAGTCTCACCCCTTGGTGTAGATCGTAGTCGAGTCAAAGCTAATGGCAAAGCCTCAGGCCATTTTAACTTGGTTTCTCTGCAGATCTTTACCACAATCAATTTCAAAGAACGATTGCATCTCTCAATCTGACCAGAGGATTGGGGTCTCCAAGGGGTGTGTAACTTCCATTGTATTCCCAAAGCAGTTGCAACACCTTGTACAATCTTTGAGACGAAATGTGGTCCTTGATCAGATTCAATTACTTCTGGTAGCATAAAACGTGGAATGATTTCTTTCAACAATGCTTTAACTACCGTTGCAGCTGTGTTATTTCTGCAAGGATACGCTTCTGGCCATCCTGTAATCTGATCAATGATTACTAGCAAATATCTATACCCATTTGTTCTGGGCAATTCTGCAAAGTCAATTTGAAGACGTTGAAATGGATAAAATGCCCAAGGTCTGCCTCCCATTGGGTGTGGAGGTTTAATGCCGGCTGGGTTCTGTGCTGCACGTATGGGGCACTGAGTTGCCGCCCTTTGGGTTTCTACATATAGTCCTGGTGCAATTAATTGTCGCATTAGCAAGTCTCCCAAAGCGCTTCCTCCCAGGTGAGTAGCTTTGTGTGCTGCAATCACCAAGTGTCTTAACAATGGTCTGGGTAATATGTCCACTGGGCACTTGCCACCATCCGTCAGCCCTTTTCTTTGCTTTTGCCTCTAATGCTCTTTCCTCTTCTTTAGGAGAATAAATGGGTTTTAACTCGGCTAAGGGCAAACTAGGTAGCAGGGCCCCTTCCAGAGGGGGATCCGTCTCTCCTCCTAGGGCTGCTTCTTTAGAAGCTTCATCGGACAATTTATTGCCCTGTCTCAAGATAGGGTCCTTGCAGCGCCCATGGGCTGGTACATGCATCACTGATACTTCTTTTGGCAATAATAGGGACATTAAAAAGTTCTGAATCTGTTCTCCATTTTGAATGGGTTTACCATCACTCCCTAAAAAGCCACGTTCTTTCCACAAAACTCCAAACGCGTGGGCTGTTCCGAACACATATTTAGAGTCAGTGTATAAATTTATTCTCCTCCCTCTCCATAATTTCAATGCTTTCGTTGCTGCAAATAATTCTGCTTGCTGGGCAGACCAGTGTCCAGGAAGTTTTCCTGTCCAGACTACTGAATTTGCTTTTACTACTGCTGCTCCTGTAAGGCGTTTTCCAGCATAAATGCGGCTTGACCCGTCTACAAACACTTGGTCAGCTTCTAATAGTGGAACGTCTGACAGCCCTGCTCTAATGGAAATATCCTGCTCCAAGACTTCTAAACAGTCATGCAGGAGATCTCCAGGCTCTGGCAGGAGCGTAGCTGGATTCAAAGTGTTACAAACCGAAAGTGTCAAGCCTCGCCTTCCTGTCAAGGTTTGCTCGTATGCTGTTTGCCTGGAAGGATTCAATACTTTATCTGCCCTTGATCCCAGGATTTTTGCAACATCGTGGGGTCCCTGAATGTTTAAGGGGGCTCCCAAAACAATTTTCTCAGCCTTTTTCAGCAATACCGCTGTTGCGGCTACTGCGCGTAAACAGGACGGCCACCCTTTTGCTACTGAGTCCAAAATCTTTGAGTAAAATCCCAAGAGTCTCCACCCGTCGCCCCACTTTGGGGCCAATATCCCTGAAGCCACTCCGTCCTTTTCAGTAACATAGAGTCTATAGGGCTTCTGGTCGTTAGGCAAGGCAAGCACTGGGGGTTGGCTCGGCTAATTTTAATTCTCTAAATGCTTTTTCCATATTGCCCCTCCATTTCCAGTCTTTTAAACCTTCCTTTGTTAATGACTCATAAAGGGCTTTAGCCTTGTTTCCGTACTCGGGGATCCATTGTCGGCAAAATCCTGTTAGCCCTAAGAAGGCTCTTAGCTCTTTTGGTGTTTTTGGTTGGGGCACTCTCACAATGGCCTCCCTTCTCTTATTACTCAAGGCTCTTGATCCATACTGGATCTGATATCCCAGGAACGTTACTTCAGGTTGGCACCATTGAACTTTGTCCTTTGAGACCCTGTATCCCCTTTCTCCTAATTCCTTGAGCAGTGAAATTGAAGCTGTCTCACACGCTGCCCGTGTATCAGCGCACACGAGGATATCATCCACATAAACCAAAAGGGGGCTATTTCTGTGCCCATTTTTCCATTCCTCCAAATCTTTGAGAAGGGCTCTCGTAAATTCTGATGGGGACCCCAAATATCCTTGTGGCAAAACAGTCCAAGTCATTTGACACACCCTTCCTGTCTGTGGGTAGTCCTGGCTATTTGGATGGAGAGGGATTGAAAAGAAAGCATCTTTCAGATCCAAAACTGTAAAGTATTTCGCGGTCGGGGGTATCTGTGTTAAGATAGTGTGGGGATTTGGCACAACTGGGTGGTCTCCTTGGACTACATTATTTACAATTCTCAAATCCTGCACCAAGCGATACTGGCCAGGTCTATTAGCTTTAGGGACCCCCATTATTGGGGTATTGAAAGGGGACGTGGTTTCTCTTAGCCATCCGTCCTTTAAAAACTGACATATCAGGGGTTGCAATCCTTCTCTAACTTCTTTACGCAACATATACTGTCGGGTAGATTGGGGCTGACTTCCTGGCTTCAATCTCACTTGCACAGGGTCGGCATATTTAGCTTGTGCCGGATTCCCTAAAGATGCCTATACTTTAGAGGGTATTTCTTCTGGAAGTTGCCCCTTTTCTCGATTCTTTTCCCCTGGTTCCTTTAGCAACAACATTTGGTATGTGGAAGTAAAGCACTTAGGGATTCTGACTCTCATTTGATCTCCTTCAAAGCTAATTTCGGCTTGCAGTTTTGTCAGAATGTCTCGTCCCAAAAGCGCTATTGAGCACTGAGGGGACATGAGGAACTGGTGCTCAATTATTTCTTCCCCCACTTTTGTCAATTATGGCCAAGTAAAATGGAGTCTCTGCTTAATGCCTCCTATCCCTTCAATCTGCGTCTTATGGGGGCTTATTATGTCAGGCTTTGCCCCCGGTAAAACAGAAAATGTAGCTCCTGTATCCACAAGAGCTTCATATCTTCGCCCCTTTACTTCAATGGGGATGGTTGGTTCTTGACTTCCCCAGGGCGAGCCTGACCCTCTTCAATCTGAGTCCTCTAACTGTTCCTCTGCCCTTCCAAAAATTGTACATTCCTTCTTTTCTTCCTCAGACTTTCGGTTGCCTTTCTTTTGCTTTTGCCATCCCTTTTCGCTATCTACCTTCTGGGTACAATCCCACGCCCAGTGGCCTCGGCGGTGACATTTTGCACATTCATCTTTCTCTAATCTCCTTCGGGGTCTCTCTCCCTCCTTTGGTCGCGCTCCCATGGCTACAGCCAATACCGCACATTCCTTTTTCCATTGCTTCTCCCCCTCCTTCCTGTCAACTTGGTCCCGATTCACATACACCTTGTAAGCCACCTCCATCAGTTGAGCTATTGGCATAGCCTGTGCCCCTGGTAATTTCTGAAGCTTCCTTCTTATGTCTGGGGCGGCTTGCCCAATAAACATTGTGGCCACCAGTCGGGCATTATCAGGGGTCATTGGGTCCATCTCACTATACTGCCAGAAAGCAATATAAAGTCTATTTAGGAAGGACGGTGGGTCCTCTGTGGGTCCTTGTTGAACCTCATATAATTTATTTACATTCACAGTCTTTGGGATAGCATTCCTTAGACCATGGAGGATTAGGTGCTTATAATTTTGCAGAGCTTGAGGTATTCCTGTCCTGCAACTCCATCCTGGGTCTTGGTCAGGGAAAGTTTGTCCCACAGGCACTCCTCCTTGTTGGCCAGCTTCTAACTCAGCCTGTCTTCTTGCTTGACTTAAAACCATGGACCTTTCCTCAGGTCCTAATAAGGTTTGCAACAAAGTTTGTATATCCCCCCATGTTGGGTTGTGGCTCAGGAAAATGGACTGGAATAAGGTGGTCATTTTTGAAGAATCCTCCCTCAGAGTAGGGGTTTGATTCTTCCAATTGAACAAATCAGAGGTTGTGAAAGGAACGTATACATATGCTCTTGGGGCCCCAGCAGGCACTGTGGGGTCAGCCACCTCTCTCATGGGGCATTGGAGCTCTCTAAAACTATCTTCTTGCTCTCGAGTCCTGGATCTAGTTGCTGGTCCAGTATATTTCCTTTCACTTGCCTCTCTCATATCTTGCTCAAACTGATTCTGCATAATGTCAATTTCCCTTTGTATATTTCATAGTAGCCTTCTCTTGCTCTGTTCACAAAGGTCCTTCATTATTTCCTCACTAGTCTGCCGCACCGTTTTTTGATAATCTACTAACAACGGAGGGGGGGTGAACGTCGACTGTGGGGGTGGAAGTATACCGGGAGCGGGCATTGCTGGTGTTGCTGGGGGATGAGCGAGTGCCGGCAGTGGGTTATAAGGTGGGGGTCAAAATATAGAGCTATCCAATAAAAGGTCCTCCTCAACAGGGAGGATAGGGCAGGGGTCCTTGGGCTTCTGACCTCCGGATCTAGCTACCAACATTATTTTACCAAGCTTTATACATTCATATTCAACAAGCCATTGTGGTCTAGCCTCTACCACGGCTTTCCACACTTCAGCATATGGTGCTGAATCTGCATACCCGTCTGTCTTGGTTTGTTTACAAACAGCTTGAATAACATTTAAATCAAACGTTCCTTCCTCTGGCCAGCCTACTCCCCAGCTTGGCCACATCTTCTGGCAACACGCTTTCATCCCCTTGTTAGATACTATCTCCTCCCCATATCTCCCCAAAAACCGGTTTTTATGTTTTAACACTAAACTAAGGGATGTCCCTGGGCTTTTTTGTTTGGATGCCCCTACTCCCATTGCTGGGGTTTTCACCTGGTTGCTTCACAACCCTGACCCAACTGGCACACACCTTCTCTCGCTTCGTCTTTCTCCAGCCGCTTCCCTCGCGGGATAGACGGAACCGTGAATCCAGACTCCACACTCACTCTGCAAGCACTTTTGCGTCTCAGTCACACACACGCACCGGGCAGATGGGGATTCCACGTCCCACAGGATCCCTGGGCTTTTCAGTAGGCTCTCATCCTCCCACCTCTCCTTAGATTCCCATAACGCTTACCGGGTTTCGTCGGGAAGGGGAATCCATGTCCGGAGGTGTTGGTTTGCTCGAGTCTCTAAAAGGGAGTCCTCAATTGATACCGTCGTGCTACTTGCTCTCCGTCTGCCCGGCCCCAGGGCAGGCCAAAACGACCTGGAGCGCTCTACCCCTGGCTCTTCGGCACGGCCCAAGGAGTCGATGGGTCACCAGAGGAATCTCCTGGCTGGCTACGGCAAGTTGTTAGACTCAATTCCATGGTTCGTACCACTGGATGAGATCCCAATACTCAAACAACGTGAGACTCAAGGTTTCAAACCAAAACTTTCTTTATTTCGTTTGCAAACGGAGACTCATGGGCAGCTCTTGCTAGTCCAGTGAGGTCTAAAATTACAGTTCTCACAAGCATAGATATATTCTTCTATCACTAGGCAGATTGCACAAAGCACGCAGGTGGGAGTCTTGGGAATCTTGGGAGTCTTAGCCTGGCATAGTTACGCATAGCACACAAAATGATACAGTTGTATGTGAATCTCACTTGTTCCAGTGTCGACCTTCATCCCTTAACCCTTGCATGTCAGATAGCTTAACATTGGCTTTTACTAAAGATCTATTTCACATGGAAATTAATTCAAAATTTTCCATTCTAACAACCTGAACCTGGAGGACAGTACCACCACTACTTAGCTTCTGCAAATGAAGCCCCTCTGAGCATTCCATCCTCAAAGCTCTATAACTGCCACCTTGGTAACAGCATTTGTATGTTAGCAGCTGATGAAGGCGGAAGCTGAAACATTTTGTTAATACAATAAAAACCTCTGTTTGGTTAATCACAATTACGTTCATATATATATATATATGAAAACTGTTATATATATATATATATATATAAGACAGTTTTGAAAGCAACAAACAGAACTTCACTCAAGCTTGCTCTGGATCCCTATAAAGATTCCGTTAATCACCTAAAAATACATATAAATGTGTCAAAGAGCAGAGAGCAACGGATTCCATTTGTGGTAGATTTCCATCCAGCATCTCCTAACTATCACCGAGCAATCAGGGAGAGCTACCCATTGCTGGCAAACTCTGAACATCTTACTAGAGCCATCAGCAGGCCCACTGTTATAGCCAACTACATCTGATACGAAGGCTGCAACCCTACCTTCCTGTTCATCTGCTCCCACGGGTGATACATGCCCTGGTCTCCTCTCGCTTAGACTACTGTAATGCGCTCTACGTGGGGTTACCCTTGAAAACGGTCCGGAAATTACAATTGGTACAAAATGCGGCGGCAGGGCTGATTAAGAACAGCCGTCGTCGTGATCACATCACTCCGGTGTTAGCAGATCTACACTGGTTACCAATTGTTTACCGGGCCCAATTCAAGGTGTTGGTCTTGACCTTTAAAGCCCTATATGGTTTCGGCCCAGTTTATCTGAAGGAGCGCCTCCAGCATCGCCAATTATGCCGCCTGCCAAGATCAGCCACAAAAGACCTTCTCTCGGTTCCACCAACTAAAACAGCAAGGTTGGTACGGACCAGAGAGAGGGCATTTTCAGTTGTGGCCCCCACCCTCTGGAATTCCCTCCCGTTTGATCTTCGTCATGCCCCCTCCTTAATTGGTTTCCGCCGGGCCTTGAAGACCTGGCTATTCAGGCAGGCCTATGGGATTTCTGGGATGGGTTAGTTGTTAACGTGTTATTAACTGGAAGAGTGGGTTAGACGATGATGGTCTTATCTATTTTATATTGTATTTTATTGTATTAATGTACATCACCTAGAGTGGCCGTTAATTCGGCCAGATAGGCGACTCAGAAATAAAATTTTATTATTATTATTATTATAAATACCAGAGAAGGATCAGTGAACTTAAAGAACACCTTCTTCTAAGAGGATATTCTCCACATATTATCAATTGCAACATCCACCGAGCCTCCATTCTGTCCACAGAAAACCTCCTCCATCATACTGAGGTGTCAAAGAGCAGAGAGCAACGGATTCCATTTGTGGTAGATTTCCATCCAGCATCTCCTAACTATCACCGAGCAATCAAGGAGAGCTACCCATTGCTGGCAAACTCTGAGCATCTTACTAGAGCCATCAGCAGGCCTCCTGTTATAGCATTTCGCCAACCTTCTAATTTGCGCAGACTGTTGGTGAGAGCTGTGCTTAAGCCACCTATCACCAATCCAGGGTCTCATCCTTGTCACTCCAAACGCTGTATTACCTGTGTGTACCTCAGGGAGACAGCCACTTTTACAAGCACTAGGACAGGCAGGACATATTACATCAAACAGAACATCACCTGCAGGTCCTGCAATATAGTTTACACCATCGAGTGCAAAAGACCAGGTTGTCATATCCAATATGTAGGAAAGACCACAACTGACCTACGCATGCGCTTCAGGAGCCACAAGTCGGCAATCTTGACAAAAAAAGTGGAGCAACCAGTTGCAAAGCAATTTAACATCGAGGGTCACAGCCTGTTGGACTATTCTCTAATAGCTATAGAGATGCCAACAGATCCAGCAGCACTGACTAAAAGGGAGAACTTTTGGATTTACTCCCTGGACACATTGGCACCACATGGCCTGAACCTGGAGGACAGTACCACCACTACTTAGCTTCTGCAAATGAAGGCCCTCTGAGCATTCCATCCTCAAAGCTCTATAACTGCCACCTTGGTAACAGCATTTGTATGTTAGCAGCTGATGAAGGTGGAAGCTGAAACGTTTTGTTAATACAATATATATATATTTGAAAAGAAATCTGCAAATGGAAGCATCTTTTTAAAAGATTAACCAAACAATCTCATGAGGTTCTGGTAAGTATCCTTGCAACTGAAAATATTTTGCTTCTGGATCTCTTGTTTGTTACCTTTTTTAACCATAACTTGTGATGGGCATCCATTATAGGATCCTGCAGATCAGTAATTTCAGGGCTATGGCTGAACAAAAGTCTTTCTCTGATAGTACAAAAGCTTTATTAACAGATTTTGAAGGATGGAGGACAAAAGAAAGATATGATACAGGATTATTACGCCTATTCTATGGTAAAGAAAGAAGCAGGAAAGTAGATGTTCCTCCTGCTTTAAAAAAAAGACTTAAGAGGGGTTCCTGACTGTTTTGGGGGGGTAAATATTTTGGTGCAAATTGCGGGCTCAAATGTTACCTGACAATTTGCCTTTTTTGTACCTGTTCACTATTAGCAGATGATGTTGTTGATTTCTTTTCCAAAAGAAGACTCAAGAAGTGTTTCAAAATATTTAAAATCTACAGAAATGATATTTCAGCACCATTCCCCCCCACACACACACCAGAGCTGCTTCTTCCTGAGAATGTGATCCCAAGCAGTTGGGGGATCATGTTTGGAGGAAGATGAGTTGACAATGCTATGTGGCCAATCAAAGTTAGCTAAGTGACATATTACAAAGCTGGTTATGAGTGAGGTCAAGAATCAAGCATGGCTGTGGCAAGAGAGATAGGAGATTGCTGTTACCACATCACAGATATTGTGGTAGTTTCACCTCCTGCATCCATACCATTTATATTATGTGCTCCCTACCTCATGTCTAGTAAGATCTAATATTGTTCCTGACTAAGATTGGTCCTGGTCTCTAGCTGCCTCCATGCAAAAGGGAAATACTTCCTCCTACTTTTGGACCCCGCTTGTCAGAGTAGGGCATTTTTCACAATGGTTTGCAGGAAGCATCCCCTATTTCAAATGAGCCCTACTTAGAACCCTCATGTGTGGTAGACAAATGTACCGATTTACATTCGCTATTATTTAATGCACCTATTACAGTTGGTATAGCACAGTGGGGAGGAGAGCCTGGCTGGGAGTCCAGAGTCTGTGAGTTCAAATCCCCACTTGTGTTTCCTGGGTGTCAAGGGGCAGCTAAAGATCACCTCCACAGGGAGTGGCTCAGGAGTTACGTGCCCTGCTACCTGTGCAGCCGTGGGCAAGCTGCCTAGTCCCAAGGAGCCCAGTTGCCCCTCAGCTGGCAGTTGCGGACAAGGAAGGGGCTGGCTTGTGCAGCTGTGGCAAGCTGAGCAGGCCCTAGCCAGCTGGGGAGGACTAGCCTCAAGGGAGGCAATGGTAAACCCCCTCTGAACACCGCTTACCATGAAAACCCTATTCATAGGGTAGCCATAAGTCGGAATAGACTTGAAAGCAGTTCATTTCCATTTTTTAAGGCACCTATTATTTACTGAAACAAAACGTTTGTTGCTAATTTCTGAGGTTAAAATATTTTATTTATTTATTTATTTATATTTAATTTTTTACAGTACCCGCTTTCTAGCCAAGAAAAGTCCCTAAAGTGGGCTTTATCCAATACTGGATGTTACTGTAATATATATAAATATATAGAGAGAGACAGTGTACAGTGGGGCAAGAGTTGGAAATATGGCATCACCTTTTTGATATTGTTAAGACAATCCCTGATTTCTTTTTAGGGTCAGATGCCAACTTTGTGTTCCCTCTCAGGCATCCATCTTTACAGTTCTGGTTTTTCAATAATTGAGATATAACATTAGATACACTTTTTAAAGAACAAAGTTCTTGATGAGAGTCAGAAGTTCAATTATAGCGGAAAATGGAAGATAGTTGCATCTCATTTCTCTGAATATAACAGTGATCCTTACATGGTTTTTTAAAGCTTGGTGGCTTGAACTTTGGTATCGCCTCATTTCCCAAGTGTATAGCTGCAAAGCCTTATTATTTGCTTACTTACTCACACAGCATTTTAATGGGTTTGTTTGCAGCCTGGTTGAATGGAATGATACCACTATATATTGCACTGAAGCTTCCCTCCAAGGCTTAACTTTAACTATGGAAAATAGAAAAGTAAAAAAAAAAAAGATTGCTCCAATTATGCCCACTTTTACTTTTATTCTTTTTTTCCTTCTGTTTTCTGCACAGATGGACTAATAAACATATTCAGAAAAGCTTTAGGGGTTTATTGTGTTTTTGTGAATGCTGTGCTGACCCCTCCCCATCAATTTTGTGATATTCTTTGTTCTCTGCAAGAGAGTCTGTCATTTTTCTGCCTTTTTGTGGGGGGAATGTGAGGATTTCAGTGGAATTTTCAGGTGTGTGTTTGGCACTTACCTTAATAAAGTTATGAGGCAGCCAAGGTGTGTGCATTCTTTCATTTTACAGCACCAGCACTGCTCTCTGGACTGCTGGAAATGTAAAAAAGAAAGAACCCACACACCCCTCAGCTACCTCATACTTTTTTAAAGGAAAGTGCCAAGCAACCGCACCCACAAAAATTTCACTGAAATTCTCCCCCTCCCCACAATTTTTGGGAGATTTTTTAAGAGCCCTCCCCAGTCAATGGTGATGATGGAGTTGTAGTCCAGCAACATCTGGAATACTGTCAGTGCCCCACCCCTGGTTTAAGTTAAGGACTTTCCATGTTCACTCAAGTTCCAAAATGCCATAAAAATATAGCTGTTACCATTACCATTACCAGCTTCACCAGTACCTTGGAGCTGATTGGTTGTCAGTGGCAGAGTGGTGAACCCAAGCACCATCTAGTCCAGTCCCTTGCCACAGGTAAAGCATTCTAGAGCATATTTTCTTGTAGCAAATTAAGTGAGAGAATGGACGGGATGGAGACTAATATCTCACACATATGCTGAGAAGCATTGTGGCAATCATTCTTAGTGCCAGGGCTGAGCTCTGTAATATGGAGAAACAATGAACAACAATTACCTTTGAACATGTGCAATTTCCTCCTAAACGAGCCACCAGAACACTTTGTAGATTAGGTTTTCAGATCAGACAGGGTACCTTCCTTGCAAGGTTCTGAGCCTTTAAGAGTCAGTCACGTTTTAAAAGAGGAGACACACAATTTAAGAATAGAAAACCAATTCTGGTGTACTGCTGTTTTATTTCTCATACCTTGTTATGGATTTGTTCCTCTCCCAGCTCTATAGCCCCTTCCTCAAGTCAGCATCACCACCACAGTGATATTATGTTGGAGATCAGGATTGCAATGAGAGTTTAAAAAAGAGAAATACTTGCTACTTATATAAAGTATGTGAATTGTTCACAGTCATTTATCATCATGGTCTTACTTAGTTACTTAAAAGCTAAGGGGCCAAAGACATGAACTAATATTGCAATATTATGTAGAGCTCCCCTGCCCTAACTCCAGCCCCTTACATATGGTTTACATTTGACTAAGTTTGCAAATAGTTGTAGTGCAATTCAATAACCTATGAACTCCCAAGCTTGAACTCTTCCTGTGCTCTATGAGGAAATATTAACCCACCACCATATAGGGTTTTTTGTTTCAGGATTACAAAACTAACCAAAACTCTGTTTGGAAGATGTACAGGAGGAATAAGGAGGAATGTCTCACCTGTGGCTATCCTGTACTAAGCAGAAGGTTGGACTAGATGACCTTCTAGGTTCCTTCCAACTCTTATCATTTTACGTGGATGGTATTGTCTTCTGTTTGGGTTCTTGTAACATGAAATGGTAGCTTCAGTTACATAGACTCCATGCATCTCTTCTAGTGAATAGCCAAATCTGGGACTCAGGTCCACCACTCTAGCATTGACATCTACCAAGCTCCAAGGTAGAAGTGAAGCTGGAACTAACTACAAGGCAGGATAGCATAAAATGTCAAAGTTTCCTAAATTATGCATCTGGTAAGAGTGTGGCCCTTACGCTCCTTTCTATGTGCAACTACCCCTTTCTCTTCCTTCAAAAACTGTTTCATAAATCTAGCTTCCTCCTCCTCCTCCATCTTTTGGCATAATCTCTTAAAATGAAAGGCTGAAAATGTGTAAGAAGTATTTTCATGACGTCTGGCAGAGCTCTGTGTTTTTTCTCCACAACTACTGTTGCCCAACTGAGCTTGTACTTGGCCTGTTCTGCTATCTCCTGTGGCAGAAAGTCAGAAACAATTTGAAAATAAAAATGGAATGTTATTTGAAAATCTTCTGTATAAGTGTAAATTAGGAGAGTTTTTTTGTTCATGTACGTCAAAGTTCATAGGCCCTTCACATTTAAATATGTCAATATCAATGGGATTTAAAGTGCTGGAGTAAGAGCAAAGTACATTGGAAAGGAATATTTGAAGTTTTACTTGGCTGAAAACAGAAATTACAGAAGAGCAAGCAGTGGTGACTGGAACAGACGTGTGGCAGAATGACAAAGGTGGTGGAGGTGGGGTGGGAGGAGAGTGATGGGGGAAATGAGAATATTTTAATAGCTTTTCATATGATGAGAAAGATTAGAGGAACTGATTTAATTTTCACAAAGGAGATATAGCAAGATGCTTGAATGATGATGAGGCTTAGAAAACAGAATTGAGAATTACAGAATTGGGTTTTGCCTCTCGAATCTTAATCATGCCAAGGTGGTATGCAGTCGAGATGGAATGCTCAATGAATTTCAGTTTTTGTTTTTGTTTTGTTTTAAAATTTTAAAAAAACAAACCCCAGAGGCAACAGGAAAACATTAGTATCTTATGGTGTTGTGTTGAATTTTCTTTTAAATGTGAAGATAAATGATGCTTAAATAAAGAAAACAAAGAGCATAAGAAGAGCCTGCTGGTTCAGGCCAGTGGCCCATCTAGTCCAGCATCCTGCTGTCACAATGGTCAGCATCCTGCTGTCACAGTTGTGTAGTCTGCAAGCAGAACCTGAGCGAGATCAGTCTCCCTTCCTGCAGTTTCCACAAGCACACAGCCTCTGAATGTGGAGGTAGAACGTAGCCATCATAGTTGCCACTGCTTGAAATGTTGTTCAATCCTGAAAATGTTTGTTTCTATAAGGTGACAAAAGATTAATCCACATTAATTGAGACTTATATTGCTGGGAATTTTTGGGACACATTCAGTATGCCCAAAGTCAAGGATTACCAATGTGGTGCCCTCCGGATGTTTTTGGACTCCAGCTCCCATCGGTCCCAGCCAGCATAGCCAATAGTTAGGGATGATAGGAATTGTAGTCCAACAACAAATAGAGGGCACCACATTGGCTACCCTTGGCTTATTGCTGCGAACACATGATTTGAGTTCATATTGGGTCTAAGCTCTGCCTCTACCAAAAGGGAGCCAAAGGGCATAGGCTACAGCAAGGACACAGCACCAGTGGCCATCCAGATGTTATTGGACTGCAGCTCCCATAAGTCCCAAACTGCCATAGTGAATGATACTGGGATGGTGCGAACTGATAGTCCAACAACATGTGGAGGACCACCAGTGTCCATCCAACCTTAGGTATGATTTTCAGAAAGCTGTTTCCTTGTGTTGCATTGTAGGACATGCATGGGGCAGGACTTTTACAGTTGTGGCAACCACACTTTGGAATTCTTTACAGAGGGAGATCTGCTGACCTGCTGACCTCATCTTCATCTTCAAGTGAGCATCATATTAAAACTTACTGATATTGAAATGCATGCCTAGCTTACTGACAGTGCATATTAATGCAGGTTTACTCAGAAGTAAATCCATCTGTTTTCAATGAGACTTCCTCATAAGTGTGTTTGACTGCGGCCTTGATCTCATGCCTAGCTATTGCTAGTGCTCAATGCTATGTATTTATTATTTAGCTGAAATAGCTGGTGGGCGCTTTAGTTTTTAAAGAGCTGCTGTAGATTTTTTTTTCTTGTGTGAATTACTTTGATTTCTTTTAACATAATGTTTTATCTTGACTGTATTTTTCGTGTGATAAAAAACTATAAGTTCTTTAAATGCCTTTGGCAGAGAATATAACAGATACATTTTATAAATAAATACTTCTACTTTTAGGGAAGTTCTAAATGTCTTGTGTAACATTAGCAGAAGAAACTCCTGTGGATAATCAGACATTATGACAGTTCTCCAGTCGCTTGCTGTGTGGACTGGCCTATGCACCATAATTAGGGCTGTTCCCAAGCAGGTGGTTTGAATACTAGAGTCTATGGCCGAGATCAGAGGCTTTATCTGCACTGAGGCTTCATCAAATCTCCTTTTAGAAAAGGAAAGAGAGTGCTGCTTGGTGCATGAATGGTACATTCATTTTCTCATTGAAGAGAATGGGAAAACTGTACATGTGCTCTGGATCATTGCCTTTGATTACAATATGAAGATAAAGAGGGAAAGTATAGGGAACACCATGCAGGTGATTTTTATGGTCTAAGAGTTCTCTTAAACACAAGCAGAAAATAAATCTTAAAACAGTAGCACAGTATATTCCACAGAATGAAAGGACACTCAGATAGCACTGTACAGTGTGTTTTAGGTAAGGTGATTATAATAGTTTTGAGAGTACTATTCAGAGTGGTTACAAACTGAGTGCTTTATCAGTAAACAGCTCTAAAAACTCTTAAAGCTACATCACTAAATCCATATACAGAAGACACATGTCTTGCAGACCTATTAGTTCATTACTCATTGAAACCTATCCAGAGACAGTTAGCCACACAGTTAAGCCCCATTAACATCAGTGGGGAAAATTAAGTTGCAACCAAGTTATGCCCAGTGAGGCCAATCAGTGGAATTTAGGTGCAACTAACTTCCTTTAGATTGTGGCCTTAATCTCTTGGCAGATTGTGTCTCTTTTTAAAGTTGTTTTGGTCTTTCTAATTCAGTATTCTATCCCTAACAGATCCCCAAACTACAACCCATAGATGTACTATTTATGTATACACTTCACTGAAGTAACTGGAGTTCCATTGATGGGTTGCAAAGTAGAAGATTTCTTCCTATCAGTTTTCCTTTCAAGGAGCTCAGGGTATCATACATGGGTCATCACTCTTTCTCCCTCGAAACAATCTCATGATGTATGATCGATGGAGAGCCAGTGATTGACACAAGGTCATCCAGCAAGTTTCATGGCTGAGTGGGGATTTGAAGCCCTATGTCTCAGGTTGAGGTCACACACTCTAGCAGCTAGAGTCGAGCTACTACACCACATTGGCTCTCAGTGTTAACAATGCTTTAAAGCAAATCCTATGAGAAGTACCAGTATCTTCTAGTTATCTTTGGTAACAAATCAATAACATTTTAGTGATGTTTCCTAGCTTTTTAACGTTAGAGTAAATGGCACAGTTGTGGCAGTAGTGAAATATGCTATCTTTTCACTTCCTCCAAGATGGCTGCAACTTCATTTTCAAAAACAAAAACAAAAATGTAAATACCTACAAGAAAAAATGAACATTAAGGTTGCCAGCTGCATCCCAATAGAGCACCTGGGTTGGGAGGGGGAAGCTGCTGTATCCACATTTGCTCTCTGTATATAAGTGTTCCACAATTTATTTTACCCTGCATTGTGCCATCAATTCACAGAGAATGCTACAAGGACATTTTATGAAGTGTCAGAGGAAACTAGGACAGAATATGCCCACTTGCATGATGTCCATATATTAGGTTTTTTTAAGAAGTTAGCAACAACAGAAGAACCAGTGTGGTGTAGTGATTAGAAAGGGACTAGGACCTGGGAGACCAGGATTCAAATCTCCACTCAGCCATGAAGCTCATTGGGTGACTTATTATTTGAGTGTGAGGATCATTAACAGAATAACTATAAATTTGAGAGGAAGCATAAGGCTGAGTCAAAACGACCATGTGCTGGGTATAAAAATAAAACAACTATTGAAGTACTTTGAGAAATATCTGCTCTCAGAAGAGTTGTCTTGCTGTTACTGACTTCTAAATTCTCCAAGCTTTTATGAGCATTGTGGGTAACTAGCAAGTTACCAGTGGAAATTGCTTTGAGGTTGCTTATATTGTATCTTGCAAATCAAAACGGAGTCCAGTTTAATAACTCAGTTGACTTTATCCACCAGCAGTGGGAGAGGAAACTAGCTTTAGTTGGAATGGGTACAGTGCATAGCAATTTCAGAGCTTGGAAAAGTTACTTTTTTGAACTATAACTCCCATCAGCGCAATCCAGTGGCCATGCTGGCTGGGGCTGATGGGAGCTGTAGTTCAAAAAAAGTAACTTTTCCAAGCTCTCAGCAATTTCTAGTGTAATTGGGAACTGTGCACTATGACAGAAGAGCTAAGTAGAAGGGGTATACGTGTGAAAGTTTACAATAAATGTCATATGTGCTAGATATTTTAAGAAACCTCTTCTGTTTGTGTTGATTTATGATAAAGTTGACTCATTGTTCAGAAATGTACTAGGAAATTAGTTTTAACGTATTAAAGGTCTTGTTAAAAGGACTGTGAAATATTGAGAGCAGAAAAAGTCTCATGCACATGAAAGAGAGGTTACAGCAACTCTCATCATTCCTAACCTTTGGCTATGTTGGTTGGGGCTGATGGGAGTTGGAGTCCAACAAGAATTGAAGGGTGCTATGTTGGCTATTTCTGGGCTACAGCATCATTGGGAGCCACCTTGCATGGAATGAGGTGGTAAGATGAGGTTGTAGAATCCTGAATAGTGCTACTCCCAACCACAAAAGGAGAGACATTTTAATGCTCTCCCATATAAACAAGCTCACTGCATATGGTTAAAAAAAAAACCTCATCAAGGAGAGGGCTATGCTACATATTTCTGTCTGATTTACTACATGCAGGGAGCTTATTAATAAATGCAACTCTCCTTCTGCAGTTTGTAACAGTGTGGAGATCCAACGGGAGCCTGGCAGCCCCAAGTAAAGGCTGCTATTGCCAATGCACAAAGAACTACAAAGGCGCTTCTTTCCTTCTATTTTAATAGAGGAGGTCAATATCTTCCCGCAGCCATACAGGTTTTTGTGACAAAAGTCATTCCACAGCTGCTGTATGGTGCACCAGTTAGTACCTATGAGAAGTATTCCTCGTTTGAAACAGTCCAAAATAGTTTCCTTCGATCCATATTGGCTGTTCCTTGCTGTGTCCCCAGCTATATTCTCTGACTAGAGGTCAGGCTTCCTACCATAGAATCTTGTATTTGGATTTGTAGAATTAAATCATGGCTAAAACTGATCTTTGCCCCAGTGGGCCTGGCCCCATGTATTTTATCGGATGCTTTCCAGTCCAAATGGAAAGAGATGATAAATGCCAAATTACTAAGGCTAGGGTTCTCCATGCCCATGATTCTTAATATGGGACATGCAAAAGCCATAGAGAACATTCTCCAACGGATCCGGGATGTGGATTTTCAAGGCCATCTGATGCTAGTCACCAAATTTAGATACAATGCAAGACCATTCTTACCTGCCCCTTACTTAAACACTCTGACTATACCTAAATTCCGAAGAGCCTTTACATTGGCCAGGTTTAACATCTTGCCCTTGGCACTTCTGGAGGGCAGATATATAAAAAAACCCTATAATGAGAGACTATGCCCTTGTGGTGGGGGGGTGGTAGAAACGGTGGAACATGTGCTACTATGTTGTCTATTCTATCGAGATCTTAGACACCAGTTAATCATTCCAATCTTACAAAACATACCCGGCAGAAATGAGGCTTTTTATGCAAACTATCTTCTATCCAACCAGTCTCCACAGATAACAGCTAAGGTTGCTAGTTTCTGTTCTGCTGCTATCCATTGCAGAAGATCCATGCTAAGTTGAGGGTTATGTACAGATGTAGTTCGGGTTATAATGAAATTTTAATTGTTTAATTGTTCTGTGTTGCTTTTATCGTAAATTGTCACTTTTTACTGATGTATACATTTATGTTGGTCTATGACCGCAATCAATTATTCAGTGTGGAGATTTTCAGCCATGGCTCTTTGTTCTTTCATGGGTAGCACTGCCTTTGTATTCCAATTTCATATTGGAATAGTCTACTGTGATTTTAGTCTTTTAATGTATCATTATGATTTTAATGTATTGTTGCACGCACCCCTATCTCCGAGTGGTGTAAGACTTCCAGGGGTTACAGCACTTACCCAGGGTTTGGTTTCCTTGGAATGAAGGTTCAGCAGAGACTATAGTGTCTTAAAGGATATATGCCTTATTTACACATATATACATCCTGAGCTTAAGATGGAGGGGTTGTCAGAATTAACAGTCCAACAGATCTTGCTTCCCAAAGCCCATGGCTTTGGGGTTCAGACACAGAGAGCAGGCCTTTCTGTGTGTCTTCCCAGTTTCACCTAGACTAACATTAAAACACACACAAAAACTACTTCTTTGTTGGGGAGGGATCACTCTCCTCCAAGAGTTCCTATGTCAGCAGGACTTCTTGGGACCACATTCTTACATATGCAGATTTGGTCCATCCAGCAAACAAAGACATTGGGCAGCATTATTTACTTATTAATGGAACTAGTCTGACTAGTTGACCAGGGTTCTTTGCTCCAATTCCACTTGTACAGTTTCCCAATCAGAGGCTGGAAAAGGGATCCAAAGAAACCATCCGTCACAACTCTCAATCCTATAATAGTATATATGGCACAGCCTGATAAGGATGGACAAATCACTCTTTTCTATTTCTGGGCCATGTCACTTTCACATGTGTTTACACATTAGTCCATTCCATCCTGTTTAATCTGCATTTTTTAAAAGAAAAATCTGCATGAAAGTACGCATTTTAGTACATATTCAAATATTATATGTACTTTCTCTAAAAATATGCATTTTAAAATGCATTTTTATGCTTTGTTACACGCACACACCCCATTTTGCCACAGAGATGAATAGCTAAGGTTTGATCCATACATTTAGTTGGGGGAAGAGAAATTAGGCCAAGTAGTATCAGAATTTGCAAATATCAAATTCTTTAAGCATCCTGATTGTTCCAGGTATAATGAGTTCAGTGAGAAGAGCAGTGCCTGCAAAGTAGTTTTATTTTTAACATGGACTGTCTGATACTAGTCTGATGTACTATCTCAGAAACTTTAAATACTGAAAAACATTATCATTCACTACTCCCTCCTAATCCTCTGTCCAAAGACTTTCATCATTACATATTAGTAATGTCATGAATGTAGACACTCACACTTTAACCATAAGCACATAAGTTTTGCTATGACATTCACATTCTGAATTATTGTCCTGTTCAGCTTGTGACCCCACCACGCTAAACACAGCTTACCAGGCATATATGACAACCTATAGAGGCAAAGGGCCAATAAAGCTTCTGTCTGTTTAGGAGTGCAAAACTGGGGTGGAAGAAGATGTTAAGCATTTTGTGGGCTTGGTACATGCTGGTGGGCTGTGTACAACTTGACAGATTATGTACAGGTATCTCATAACATGTTTGAACTACAAAAATGATCTTTTGTAACAATGTTAGTAATAGCTTGCTGAATTCCTCAAAACATGCTAGACAAATTGAAGCCTAATTTGAATTAGGGGAAACATAATAGCTGCCTTCAAATATCTGAAGATGGGCCACATAGACAATGGAACACACTTGTTCAATGTTGCTCCCGAGGAAGGACTAGATCCAACAGGCAAAAATTGCAAGGAGACAGATTTTTAGGAGATGCTGCTTCCTCATAGTAAGTGCTGCTTCAAAGCAGAGTATCTTAGGAGATGGGTGGGCTCTCCTTTTGCTGGAGGCAGAGGCTGGATGACCATCTATTATGGATGCAGTAGACTGAGCAGGAGATTGGTCCAGATGCCCTTCAAGGTCCTTTCCAATGTTAAACTTTCTATGACTGTATGAATTCCAATATTAGGGTACTTGCTAAGCAGGCAGAGGATAGATTTCATTTTTATACTATGTTATATATCCATATATATATATAATTGTCATCAGTTTTTGGTTTCACTGTTGCCAACCCCAAGCTCCCAGCATTGGGCAGGCTAGTAATCTAAGAGAAGTGAGAAAACTATTGTCCCAACAATCTAAGGTGTCCACTTCAGAGCCTGACAATCTACAGTAATCACATTCTCTAATGGTGTACTGGCCCTTGCCTTGCAATTATGTTGGTGAAGGAAACACACACACACTCACGATCATTTGACCTTTTTGGTGGATAAAGCCAATATTTGAAATCCAAAGATAAATGTCATCTTGCAACTAACATTGTTGACATGCAGAATTCATTATGAGAGACGTGTGTGTGTAATGTGTGTGTAATAAAACATAGGATCTTTTTTCTCTTTTCCCTGCAGACACTCAAGCTGTGCGCTGGGAAGAAAGTCAAATCACATATCTCAAGGGCTAACTGATTATGATTGTGTCTGTATGCAAGAATACAGCCTTGAATCAATTAATGAGCTATGTGCCAAGGATTAAGCCTGGGCAATCAAAAATAATTAGGTATCAGAAGCAAATCTTAACCGCATCAGAGGCCAGGGAGAAAATTTGACATTTTAAAATGTTTATAGATAGCTTGAAAATCCTGACAATGTAGACTGGAAATTATTATTTGCATAATTCTGATATATTTTGGAGAGGAAATGTATTAGGCTACAATCCACTTAGTTCTTCTTTACTAAGAAGTTCCGTTAATACTTCCCGCTCATGTACTTCCCTCCCCCAAGAACTTCACTTTTCTTCCTCTCTTGCAAGATTTAAGTGGATCCTAGGCTTTCTTATTCTGCCAAGCTTTTTATTGATTTTATCTGATGCTGTTTTAATTACATGTTACTTCTTCCATTGTTGTCTTAGTTTTAACATTTTTATTGTAATCTGCCTTGTGAAGGACTTGCCCTAAAGGGCAGAGTAGACATATCATTAATAAATACAGAGAAGTAGTAGTTTCTAACAGCTAAGTCTCCATGTGATGGTTTAAGGCATTCTGCAACAGGGAATATGATATATGTTTCGAATAATGCATTGAATTTTTCTCTCTGAATTTTTTAACTCCAGTCCCAGATGGATCAGTTCAATTTATTCAAACTAGAGAGTGCCAAGAAACATTTCAGAGGGTAAACAAAATATGTGTATGTTTGTTTCATGGCTAACATCAATTTTTAGAGCTAGGCACACTACTGAAGTAAGAAAATGTTTAAAACTTGTTGGGCCTGCGTCAGAGGCGGCCAGTTCAGGTCCTGGCTGAGGGCCCCTACAGCCCAGAGGGGCCCCTGAGGAGCCTCTCCTTAGGGTGGGAGGGTAGTGCTCCACTTCTGCAATCCACAGCAGTGTCAACTCCTGATCCTGCCACAGATTACAGAGAGGGAGCTCCCAGCCCCCACATACAGACTGCGTGGGCCCACAATGCCCACCCACATGCCCCAGTTTCCTCTCCCTTGCCATGAATGCTGTGTGTGCGGCACGCGCATATCTGCGATCAACCAAGATGGTGGTGGAAGCTTCTCTAAGGGGCTGCTTGCTACCCCTACCACCATCTTGCTTGGTGGCAGACATGTCCGTGCACATAGTGTAGTGCGCATGTGTGCCATCAACCAAGATGGCAGTAGGGGGTATCAGCCCCTTAGAGAGGCTCCCACCACCATCTTGGTTGATAGCAGCCATGCACACATAGTGTGCAGGGCATCCTTCCTAAGGATCAACGGAGAGGTAGGTGGGGTATGTGTGCAGGTGGGGGCTGCAGGCCTGGGGCAGGCTAGTGCCCAAGGTCCCCGTCATGTCTGGCAGTGGCCCTGAAAACTCCTATCTATCACCATTCAGAGGTCTGTTGACTAAAATACCTGTGGATCCCTCCCCCTTGCAACACTGGCTATGGATTGTAATAGTTTCCTCTGAAAAATTCAATTGGGCTAGATCAGCCTTTCCCTACCAGTATGCCTCCAGATGTTGTTGGACCACAATTCCCATCTTTCCTGACCATTGGCAATGCTGCTGAGGCTGATGGGAGTTGTGGTCCAACAACATTTGGAGGCACACTGGTTGGGAAAGGCTGGGCTAGATAATATATCTATTCAAACATTTAAAGTAATAAATGTAATTTTAATATATATATAATAACTAACTATCATAAAACATTGTTAAAAACAATAATATATGGCAATAAAATATCCTTAAACCATTCCATGCATTCAGATCTTGTTCTGGGTCTTTCCCCCAATCCATTCCATGCATTCAGTTCTTGAATTATATCTTTCATAAACACGTTTCAACCTGTGAAGGTCTCCTTCAGTGGGCACTCTGGATTTTTGTTGGTTGGAGGTTACTGAGCTCCTCCGGCATTTTTTAGATTTTATAGATAGTAAATCTGACCCTTTGGATAAAGTGGGAACCACACATGGCCATCTGCAATTACATAAATGTGTGTATAAAAGATAACACTCACCAACACCATATATTGTACAGATGTGTATCTTGCTCACTCTCTTAATTTGGATTGGTGAATTAATGGTAAAAATCTAAAGTAAGTTATAAAAGAATCCAGTTAGAATGTGTCACAATTATATTTCAATTTTCTCCTGTAGATACATCATCTAATCACCCACCCTTGATAATGTAGGCCTCTCAAATTCAGTGGAATTACTTGTTTGTCAACCAGCTTGCTCGCTCTGGCTACTATCTGAAATATATATAGTTGGCAAGGTACTAATAGTTTTCCTACATGTCATTTGAGCACTGCAATTTCCTCTCTTATATTTGACAGTCTTACCCTGAAATAACTGAAGAGCAGCCAAACCAAAATATTTGAACAAAATGAGGGGAATAGTTTTCGCATCATCCAGATCCCAGACAGGATTCTCTTGCAAGCCTCACCAATAACAAGGAACATTGCAATTCATAGACCTAATTCAGATACTTTAAAATCCTTTATGTGGAGCATCCCAATAAATGCAGCAATATAATGGAAGTCATGCCTGGCCTCATGTGACCACATTGACAGGTGTACTTACTTTCCCAGTGTTGATTTGCACAAGCATGGATTGTTTTTAAAAATAGGCTGCCACATTCTTGTGAATCATCATTGGGAAGTGGGGCTTGTCCAGTGTACTTATCCCAAGTCAGACTTTACTTCCCTCAGATGTTACTGTCTATGGTGATTAGTGACCAGAGACAGGGGAGGTTGGTGGTGGCACCTTAACCACTACTAGTGAGGCTTGCCTGGCAACCACATTGGTGTTATTTGGTTCCTGGCAAATACCTCATTTTCCCTTGCACTTTAAAATTAGCAGTTTTTATCTGATGAGGATTCTTAATACTGTTGCTATTTACAGTCTTATTATGATTAACTATTTTTTTTTAAAAAAAATCTATATGTTGTATTAATGTATTTTTGTATTCTGTGATACCATCCTGGCAAAATCTCTTTGAACGGAGAGAGATAACAAGAAAATAAAACAACATTAAATTAGTGTTGGGAAGGTATCAAAGGACATGAAGCTAAAGGCAACCCTAGAAGCAGAAACCTTTCTTCCTTTCTTAAAAGTTCATTTGTTTAAGATCCTATTTTCTAAGAATTAAATCTGTTTAGAGTACTGTCATGGGCCTGAAGGAGAACCTTTGGCAAGATTGGGAGAATGAAGAGTGGGTTGCAGATGTCACGGAGGTGGCTGGGAAAAACATGGGAGAAATGTTTCCAGAAGCCTCTGGCAGATCTGGGTTTAGTGAGGTTAATGTAGCCCATCACCCCCTCATCTCTGACAGTGATGAGGTTTCCTCACTGGCACCCAGCCCATACCTAGCTGTTAAACAGATAACATGTAATGAACAACATGGAGTCTTCCAGAGAAAGGAAAGCAAAAGCAGTCTGTCAGAACTTGAGTTCATGCTTTTGCCAAGATCAAGGAGATTAGAAAACAGCCAGCTTCAGAAAATGTCCTGTTTCTAGGGAAAGCCTTGCAATGAAAGCAAGAAAGTATTAGAGAATGCTTGGACAAGTATGTGCCCACGCAACTCTCTTATATTTGGGATGAGTGGACGAGATTAAGGCATAGCAACAACAGTCTGCCATGCCTCTACCTGCTAGTTTATAACCTGAGATATGTAGTCTAATGTTTCTTCAATTTGCCTAGTTTGCATCCTGAGATATGCCTAGCCTGTTTATGAGAGAGACAACTAGCCTGTTTCTGTGAATATATCTAATCTGCTCCTGTTATGTATCTTGAATCATGTCTAGAATGCCTGATGCTGTGTTCCTGTACTGACTTCTGGAATAAAACTCATTAAAAAAAACCCAGCCTTTGAGTCCTGAGTCTACTTCTCTGGCTGGGAGCCAGGACAACTATACAGTCAGTTAACCTGCAATAAGATCCCCTGAACTTGTCTTCCTCTCTAATTTGTGTATAGGCTGTAGACTTGCATTAGAGATTGAAGTGAACTGAATGAGAATAGATGAATCTATATAAGGTTAAGAACTCTTGACATCATCTGTCCATGTCAGCATGTGTGTTTATATAAACCAGGTGCCCCCCCTCAAATCTTTTACCATCAGGGAACATTTTGTTTATTTATCAAAATTTATATATTACTTGATTGTAAAAACCTTTAAATGGTTTACAAAAGACATTACAATTATCGATACAACACTTAAAAAACAGTGATTAAAAACATTTTGAAAACAATTTAAACAACAACAAACTAAAAAGATTACAGCGTATCAACATCTATATGTCTGGGTAGGTAACCTAAGGCTTACCTAAACAAAAACACTGTAAGCAGGTGCCAAAAGGAATATAGTGAAGGTGCCTGCCTGATGTCAATAGGCAGGTAGCTCCATAGAGTAGGTGGTGCCACATTTATTATTATTATTATTATTATTATTATTATTATTATTATTTAATTTGTATCCTGCCCTTCCTCCCAGCAGGAGCCCAGGGCGGCAAACAAAGCACTAAAAACACTTTAAAACATCATAAAAACAGATCTTAAATTACATTAAAACAAAACAGCGTTAAAAACATTTTTAATTTTTTTTAATAAAAGGGTTAAAAACATTAAAAAACATATTAAGCAATTCTAACACAGACGCAGACTGGGATAAGTCTCAACCTAAAAGGCTTGTTGAAAGAGGAAAGTCTTCAAAAGGCGCCGAAAAGACAGCAGAGATGGCGCCTGCCTAATATTCAAAGGGAGGGAATTCCACAGGGTAGGTGCTGCCACACTAAAGGTCTGTTTCCTATGTTGTGCAGAACAAACCTCCTGATAAGATAGTACTAAAAGAATGACTTCTTACAAGTGCTGAACTAGCATTATGTGGCACCTATAACAGGGCCAATTCTGCAGATTGAGGTGCTCAAGTAGGCACATATGAGATAGGGCGGTCCCGCAGACAAACTGATCCCAAGCTGTTAAGGGCTTAATATACCAGTAGTAACACCTTGAACTTGGCCCAAATTGGCAACCAGTGCAGATCTCTGTGCAGAGATGTTATATGCTGACAGGGTCTCATTCCTGTCAGCGATCTGGCTGCAGCATTCTTCACTAACTGCAGTTTCCGGGTCAAATGCAAGGGAAGCCACATATAGAGTGCATTGCAGTAATCCAGTCTTGAAGTCACCAATGCTTGAACTACTGTGATCAAGCTCTCCTGCCTCAGGAACTGTCATAGTTGTCTTACCAGGCACAGTTGATAAAAGGCATTCTAGCCACTGAGACTACCTGGGCCTTCAGTGACGGAACTGGATCCAGAAGCATCCCCAGACTGTGTACCTGCTCCTTCGAAGGAGTGCAACCCAATCCTGGGCAGGTAGTTGACCAATTCCTTGGACATCAGAACTACTCACGCACAGTGCCTCTGTCTTGCCAGGATTCAAGCTCAGCTTACTTTCTCTCATCCATCTAACCACTGTGTCCAGGTACCAGTCCAGGGCCCACACAGCTTTTCCTGATTTAGATGTTATGGAGAAGTAGAGCTGACTGTCATCAGCATACTGATGGCACCTTGCCCCAAAACTCCTAATGACTGCTTCCTGTGGCTTCATATAGATATTAAATAGCATTGGGGATAAGATGGTGCCCTGTGGTACCCCACAGCACAACTGCCAGGCAGCAGAAAGACAATAACCCAACACTACTCTCTGGACTTGGTCCTGTAGGAACCACCATAACACAGTGCCCCCAATTCCCATTCCATGGAGCTGGTCCAGGAGGATACCGTGGTCAATGGTGTCAAAAGCTACAGAGAGTTCGAGAAGCAGGAGCAAGGATGAACTTCCCCTGTCCCACTGTCTATAAAGGCCATCCATCAGGGCAACCAAGGCTGACTCAATCCCATGGCCAGGCCTGAACCCAAATTGGAATGGATCTAAATAATCTGTGTCATCCAGGAATTCTTGCAGCTATGCCACCACTGCTCTCTCCACCATCTTTCCCGAGAAGGGGGTATTTGCAACTGGTTAATAGTTATTCCAATCCAAGGGATCCAAGGCTGGTTTCTTTAGAAGTGGTCTGATCACCACCTCTGTCAAGGCTGCAGGGTCCACCCACTCACACAACAAAGCATTAATCACACTCTGGACCCAACCAGTCAGCTTTCCTGTGCTAGATTTAATAAGCCAGGAGAGACAGGGGTCAAGAGTGCACCTGGTCAGACATGTAGCTGTCAGCACCTTGTTCACATCATAAGCTGAAACTGATCCCACAACACATCACTGACTCCAGCATTGGGTACTTCATCTGAAACTGCAACAACAGCAGAGTCAAGAGACTCTCCAAAGTCCAGCAACTTTATCCTCAAAATGTGTATCCAGTTGGCCACAATGGGTCTTTGAATGCTCCAGAGCCCCAGTGGGAGTCAGTGACCTCCAAACCATTTGAAATAACTCTGCCTGCCTACTGGAGAACTGCAATGCCAGCTCCTTCACAGCCTGCACCACCACATGGTAGGCACAATGGTGTGCACTAACCAGTGTTCGGTCAGTTTCAGAGCAAAACTTGTGCCACTTGTGCTCTAGGCATCATCCAGTTTGATTTATGTCCTGATGCTCCCTAGAATATCGAGGAGCCACTTGGGCTCCACATCACTGGAGAGGACACTCGGGAGTGATTGTGTCAACTGCTTGTTTCATCTCACCATTGCTCAGCGAGACCAGGGCTTTGACAGGATTGTCAGCTTTCTCCACTGGAAAATCCACTTAAGCATTCAGAAACACATCAGTTTCCATCAGTCTCTGAGAGAGGCCATCCAAATGGGCCCACCACTCTCAGAGGGGACAGTTGCCACTATAAGTCCAAACTTCACCAGGTAATGGTCTGACCATGACAAGGGAGTGTATTGCATACCCCCTACATTTGGTCATATTTCTCGGGGTAAAGACTATATCAAGGGTATGCCCTGTGCAATGTGTTGGTCCAAGAACCATATGAGACAGCCCCATGGTTGTCATGGAGGCCATGGTGTCCCATGTCGGTCCTATGGCAGCCTCCATATGGATCTTGATGTCACCCAGAACTATTGCTCTGAGGCTGTCCAACACGACACCAGAGACCACTTCAGGTCAGGAATGCCACTGAACAACAGGATGGTGGTAGACATTCTCCAGTGGATTCATTTGCTTTCTTGAATTCACCTTGTAAGAGTCAAACCAAGTGAATGTGTGTGAGAGACAGGATCAGCTCCTGCTTCTAGAGTAGGAGGAAGACAGAGCTGCTGATGGCTTGGGATGCTTGCAGACCCTGAAGGGGTGCCTTTTCCTTCCAAAGGGCTAATTTCAACAATGCCCGGTAAGTGTGTGTGTGGGGTGTGTGCGTGTGGAGAGACCAGGGGTTGTAGTGGACAGCATGATGAAAATGTCGACCCAGTGTGCGGCAGCTGTGAAAAAGGCAAATTCCATGCTAGGGATAATTAGGAAAGGTATTGAAAATAAAACAGCCGATATCATAATGCCGTTGTATAAATCTATGGTGCGGCCGCATTTGGAATACTGTGTACAGTTCTGGTCGCCTCATCTCAAAAAGGATATTATAGAGTTGGAAAAGGTTCAGAAGAGGGCAACCAGAATGATCAAGGGGATGGAGCGACTCCTTACGAGGAAAGGTTGCAGCATTTGGGGCTTTTTAGTTTAGAGAAAAGGCGGGTCAGAGGAGACATGATAGAAGTGTATAAAATTATGCATGGCATTGAGAAAGTGGATAGAGAAAAGTTCTTTTCCCTCTCTCATAATACTAGAACTCGTGGACATTCAAAGAAGCTGAATGTTGGAAGATTCAGGACAGACAAAAGGAAGTACTTCTTTACTCAGCGCATAGTTAAACTATGGAATTTGCTCCCACAAGATGCAGTAATGGCCACCAGCTTGGATGGCTTTAAAAGAAGTTTAGACAAATTCATGGAGGACGGGGCTATCAATGGCTACTAGCCGTGATGTCTGTGCTCTGCCACCCTAGTCAGAGGCAGCACGCTTCTGAAAACCAGTTGCCGGAAGCCTCAGGAGGGGAGAGTGTTCTTGCACTCGGGTCCTGCTTGCGGGCTTCCCCCAGGCACCTGGTTGGCCACTGTGAGAACAGGATGCTGGACTAGATGGGCCACTGGCCTGATCCAGCAGGCTCTTCTTATGTTCTTATGCTCAGAGTGTTCAAAGCTACCAATGCCACATCTGCCATTCTTCTACCCCAAGTGAGATTCTATGGAGCGTGGGGACTGGGGATAGGCTGAGATGGTTTAGTTGTGTTCATCCAAATCCTGTTTGCTTGATTGCTATCAGCATCTTTACTCTTTGCATCAACTTATCTAGAAAGGAAACTGCTGAGCTTCTTGTCAGGAAACCTCTATGAATTGCAGAGGATTTTGAGTTATGTGCTAGAGTGCACACTCAGTTTACCTAGGGCCCTAGTCAGGCCTTTTGGACTCACGTGAACAGAGAGTATAAAGTAGGACACACCCAGTACGTCCTTGCGTTTGCATGTTGCAGGAAAAACAACAGCACTGGTAGTCAAACTAAACTTGTCTGCCATCAGTGATCTTCCAATGGGGCTGATGGGAGTGGGAGCCAAGCAACATTTATAGGGCCATTGGTTTCCCATTCCTTCCCTGATTGTGTTTTCCTGAACACAGTTTGAAAGCGACCGATCAAAGTAGCAGCAAGATTCTTCTATCACATGGATGAAGCTTGCAGTTCCAGAGACAGTGACTTATGAACAACCAAAGAGTCTCAGTAAGTGGCTGAAAAATCTTGGAAGTACTGCTAAATCCAACTGAGTTGAATCATTGTTCAAACTGGAGTGAAATATTATCTGATGGGTATAAACGTAACCTTGTATCGGGCGGAACAATATCGTGGTTGAAGCAGACATTGTGCCATACAGCTGTCATGTGAATTGGTTGCATTAAGCTTCCTGGATATAATTTTCTTTTCTCACTGTGCAGTGTTCTCTCTCTCTCATCCCCCGACCACACCAACTCTAAAAGATGTGCTTTTTCATTTAATCAAAGATGATAAAACATTTTTATTCTTGTCTTGGTTAAAATAATCCTCATAGTGAGTAATTGCTTACTTTTCGATAGAGTTGCCACATCCTTTTAATTCTTCCTTGGCAGCTCATGCTAGATAAAAAGTAGGATGGCAGAGGGGAGAAACTATACAAATCGAACACGATTAAAAACCCAGCTGCCTATAACAAAGTCTCTCAGCTCCTTTTAACTGCTAAGGAATGGTGGCTGGTTCTAGGCTTGTTAACATCCCTTTTGTCCTCTGGACCACAGGTGTCTGAGGAAGATGAACTGGTGTGAGGGAATTGTTTCCCTGACTTTACACCACTTTCTTTATCCATTATCTATAGTCTCATAGGTTTGCTTGTATCTCCAATGGCTGCCTACACAGCTATTGGAAAAATTCAAAAGTTCCTGTACTGTAGTTAATCACAGAATCGGTTGCACCTCAATGGGCAGAGCGACACTTGGGTCCATTATTTTCTCCAAATGAAGCTTTTTTAATGAGAGCTGAAGGAATCACTGGCTTGAAATAAAATACTTAATGGACAAACAAGCTGGTCTTGCCTTTTTTGACACATGAAAAAAACCCATCCTGGCATTCCCACTTTGTCCCTTTTCAGAAGCACTGTCACCTATTAGGGGTGTCTTCCTCATAGCTTCCTGCCATGTTTCACGTTCATGATTCAGATTCTCTGACGTGAATTTAGGCCTTTAATATGCCTCTCTCAGTGTCCTGTCAGAATTCTGAGTCACAGATTTAGCAACTCCCCAACTGGATCACCCCCAATCTATATTAGAAGTGAAGAGCTACCAGAAGGTGTAATGTTTAGAAGTCACTCCACATTTTTCTAGCATATTTTGCAATACAGAATCTGGAGCAGTTCCAGCCAAGGGAAGAGGAAAAAAATGGTCAGAAAAAAGTTGTTATTTTATTACCAACGCACTTCAGAGAGTGTTTCAACTTGACATTTCAAGCCTATGCAGATACCAGGTTGAAATTTCTTGTTCAAGAGTGCTCTTGAGGAAGAAAACAACTCTTTGAAATGCAATGGTGTTAGTAATCCTAACAAAAACAAAAAGAGCAAGAAGAGTAATATTCAGCATGTCATGACCCTGGGGTCAAATTCCCCTTCTTCAGGCGATGAGATTGAAGAGTCAGAGTCCCAAGGGTGAATTGAATGCAGGGTCGGCACCAGAAGCAGGTCCATAAGATGAGGCTGTGGTACTATTGCCCCTTCAGCCCAAGGATATCTTATTACCATCCTCTTAGGGCATTCCTTCACAGAAGCCCCAGTACAACCAGAGAGGCCACATTCACACCATACATTTAAAAAGGTAAAGGTGTCCCCGCACTTGTAGTGCGAGTTGTTTCCGACTCTTAGGGTGACGTCTTGCGATGATTGCCAGTTCCTTCCCCGGCCTTTCTTTACCCCTCAGCATATGCCGGGTACTCATTTTACTGACCACGGATGGATGGAAGGCTGAGTGGACCTCAACCCCTTTTACCGGAGATTCGACTTCCTCCTTCCGTTGGAATCGAACTCCAGTTGTGAGCAGAGCTTCGGCTGCGTTACCGCCAAAGAAATCTGGGAAATATAGTTTGCAAAGAGAGTTGTTAGGAGACTCCCTATTCCCCCCCCCCACACACACACAGAGCTACAGAGTTGTCAGAGTTCTCTGGGAAGAGGGACTGACCATTAAACCACTCTGGGAATTGCTGAGGAAGCTTGAAAATAAGCTTGAAAAGACTTGCTATCTAAAAATAAGGAAAAGAATCAAAAATTAAAAAGAGAACATTATCAAGAAAGGAACACAAGGGGAGAAAAAGAGATGAGTAAAACAAACACCTGGCTTGCTGAATGTCACATACATAAGGAAAGAGGAGCCAACCATGGAGGTGGGAGATGGCCCAGAGGAGTGGAAGTTTACTGGTAAGGCGATTCAGAGTATGATGAATGGAGGGAATCAAGAGGAAACCGTGATAAATAAAAAATGGACAAGAACATAGAGAGATTTAAAAGTCAGAAGTTTAAACTTGACATAGATAGTGGAGAAAGCCCATGGAGGGAAACCATAGAGTCTAGCTCATCTAAAGTGCATAGAAAATTAACCTAACAGAAAAAACTGAAAATAAAGATAATGGATTTATAACTGGGAATTCTCCTCTGGAGATCAGACACATATTACTGCCTTCAGCGTACTTCACATGTTTTTGAAATCATAGACACAAGGCTGAATGTTCTGCAGCAATCAGATGTGGAGTCATAAGTCATGCTAGGCCCAAACAGGGATTTGCAGAGGCCTCTTCTGGCAGTTGATCACATCAGCAGCAGTGTGCAAATAGCACAGTCTATTAGAAGGTTCCACATGTGTAGGATTTGTCTTGTGCAGATGAGCCCCCCCCCATCAATGCTGGGCAGTGGCAGCCAATAAATGCACTGATCCCCCTTTCTCCTTCTGCGTTTTTGGTGGTGGCTCATTGCTCAGTGACAGCTAGATACTGTGATGCATATTACTTTATGAGCTGCTAGTGGTCTCCTTATTCATAGAGTCTCTTCCAAGCTGAGCACATTTAGGAAGCATTGTAAGACCTTTTATTGAGGTTGTTCAGCTGGTGGGAAGAAGACATTTTGTACTGCTTTTATTATTTATTTATTTATTTATTTTTACATGTATATCCCACCTGTCCTTCAAGGAGCTCAACATGGCATACAAACATGATTTCCCCCCTCTGGATTTTATCCTCACAACAACAGTAAGGTAAGTTAGGCTGAGAGACAGTAACTGGCCCAAGGTCACCCAGATCCCAGTCCGACGGTCTAACCAACTGCACCGCACTGGCTCTCCTATTTTTTATCAGATAGATAGGAGTATGGTCGGATGGATTTCCTATAAATTGTGTTTTTTTGGGGGGGGGGGCGGTTAATCTGATGTATGTCTGGCATTGTTTTCCCATATTACTGATGCCTGTTGGATGCTGAAGGCTACAGAATGATCTGAAAGTGTCTGATGCACTTCCATCTCTGTGGTTCAAGAGGTCTGGGTTTGGTCAGTGTCAGAATGAGACAGTCCATACATGCCACTCTCAGAACCTTGTAGGTAGGGGAGCAACAAGGAGAGCAAAAGCCAATAAACATTTTCAATTATGCCTATTAAAAAGCACTTGCAGTAGAATGATGGTCACAAGTTACATACTCGGGCACTACTTTACCACACTGATAACATCCTGTCCAGATCATGGCCAGAGAGTGTCTAACAATATATTTATTTAGTCTTTTAAGGTGCCACAATATTCTTTGTTGGTTTTGCTGGAACACATGGATAACAAAGTTACTCACTTTCCAAAGCCACTGATGCTTGAATTAAACTGAAAGTCTTTAAGGATTACTTAAATTATATGTAGCTTTAAAAAGGGGGCAGGGAGAAAAGCTTTAGTTATAAAGCAATGCATTTTGACACATTCAAATGATGGGTTTCCAGTTCTTCCCTCTTTCAATTCAATGCAATCAAAACCATTAAGTTTGGAGAAGCTGTAAAGGAGGTATCTGTACAAATTATTGTAAAGGAACATAAAGTGTGCATAGCATACTCAATTAAACATATTTAGATTTTCCAAATAATTTCATTTTACAAAAAGTATCATATTGTCAGACCTAGCTCCACTGAGGTTGGGAGCATTCTGTCGGTGAGCAGAGCAGAAACTCTTACGTCTTCAGACCAGTAAACAAACAAGCCTGACCCAGAAGTCTTTGTAGAGGTCAGGGAGTACCAGCTGATCCATTCTAGCCTGTTGGTATACCGTAAAGAGGCTTCTCTGCTGGTGTCATGCCTGTTCTCCCAGCAGTTACCCCCTTTGATTAGAGGTGCATGGTAGGGCATGGGCTGAATCAACACCTGACATCCATCATGTTATTATTATTTATTTATTTGTTTGTTTAATTTAGGAATTGCTTCCTATGAAGAATCTCAAAGTGATTTCACAGTACAATAAAACACATATAAAATAATTGCATATATAAAAACAATTAAAACAACTACATATATAAAAACGCTTTCAGATCCAATACAGATACTGACTGGGATAAAAATCTCCACTTAGAAGGCTTGTGAATTGGATTCCGTTAGTGTCTGGGGGTGGACCATTCAAATTAGTCCACCATTATTGGAGCACAAGTCACTAGTGCAGTGTTTCTCAACCGGTGCGCCTCCAGATGTTGTTGGACCACAATTCCCATCTTTTCTGACCATTGGCAATGCTGGCTGAGGCTGATGGGAGTTGTGGTCCAACAACATCTGGAGGCACACCGGTTGAGAAACACTGCACTAGGAAATGGCCCAACCATGACAATGGGGTTACATCCACACACCCTATTTCCAGACCACTCCTACCTCTATCTGGAGCAAAGACTAATCTGAGAGTATGGCATGCCCTGTGTTTCAGACCAATGACAACTTCAGACAGCCCTATAGTTGTCATGGAGGCCATGAAGTCCCAAGCCAGTACACTAGAGGCAGCCTCAGCATGGATGCTGAAATCCATGGATGTCCCTCCAAAACAACATAAAGACCACCTCCACCAGCTTAATCAGAAAATTTGCTGGGCAGCATGGTAGATGGTACTGTCTCCTTACAGTCTCCTTAGCCTGACACCAGGTGCAGGCCCTGACAGCCAACTCCAAGACAAGGGGGTTTCCTGGTGATGGGGATGGAAGTCCGGTGGACCATAGTCATCCACACACATCTGTGTCCTTGCAGCCTGTGTTGATGTTTCATCAAATATCTGAGCAGGCACAGCTGGGTCAGATCACCTCCTCCCAGCTCGAGTGTCAATATGAGCTGGACACAAATGGAAAGAGGAGGGTTATTCATTAGAGCTCCCATCTCGTTGCACTTACTAGAAATAAGCTCACTTGACATTTAGAGTCTTCTTAAATATACAGTGGTGTGTACAAAATATGGTTCTTATTAAAGATAACTGAATTTTCCTCTGGGGATACAATTTGCCCATTATAAACTTCTTAGTCATTAATCAGGCTACGCAATCAGTATACTCTGGGGTTAATTTAGCTTCTTTATTTTCTAAATAATGTGATGCACAGAGCACATTTTGGCTATAGTAAGACTGATTATATTTTCCCCTGAAGAAGTTGTGTATAAAAATAAGCACTTGAGACTCTTGAACAAAATTACAGTGCTCTACTTGGATGGCATTAGTAATTATCCAAAAATGCCTTTAACCTGCAGAGCAACCAAAACAAGGAAGCCTAAAATAAAACATATGCGCAATGTAATTTGCAATAAGTAATAGTGTATTTACCTTGGGAACACTTTGCACATTTGTAATTATCCTTTGAAATACCCCAGACACTACTGTACATAGGCATCAAGAAAGCTAAGCAAACTCCAAGATTTTAAAATTATTATTATTATTTGCATGAGAAATGAGGAAATTCAAAATAAGATCCAATTGACTGATGCTATCAGCAGGAAGTCTTTTAATGCATGTCTTTCGCTTTTGCAATACTGTTACCAACCAAGCGTTTCCTTGGCTTCAGAATGATCAAGAAGGCTTTTAAATTCTGCAATGGCCTTATTTCCTAATTTGGACAGGAATAAGGGCATTTTCAAATACATGGTAAATGGCCTACACGTGGCAAAGTGTGGGAAGCATCTCCACGTAGTGAGAGGCTCCAGGTTCAGGGCTACAGGCTTTCCTTTCCTTTGGAAGAGAACAGTGAAGACTTAGGGGGCCTTCACAGTGTATTTGTTTTATTTACAAATATACAAGCAAAGCAGAAGTGGCAGCAGACAGGCACCCATATAAGGCAGTAGAAGCACTGCCCTGATATCAGTTTGGGAGCCAATGTGATGCAGTGGTTGGCGTGCTGGGCCTGGTAACCAAGAGGTCTTCTGTATCTTTAAAAGTTGTGCAGGGGGAAGAGAGAATTTCACCTTGTGGTTTTTCCCATTACAGTGTTGCAAGAACACCTGCACTTGGCTGAATTTTCTCTTCTCTTAAAGATACAGAATCATTCTCAGGCCCTGAGCCTGGCAACCCTAGTTTTGGTAGTACACTTGCATAAGCAAACTGAAGTGCAGGCGTTTGTTGCATGCTGAAACTGTGATTTCCCCCCCACCCCAATAGGTCAGCATTCACTGGATCCTGGAGAGAAACCATTGTCATAGCACTTGGGACTGCCCCTTCAGTTTATCGTATAACAGTTTGTATTCAGATATAGTTGATACCCAAGCACAAAGTAATGCACATCAGAATCAGCAGGGAAGGGCAAATGCATCTATTATTCACTACTTGTTCCTTTCAAATACACCAAGGAGAGAGACAGGGAAGAGATCAAGCGCCTGCTTCCATGTAGCTTGAAAGCAAATAATACATGCACACACATTTCCCAGCTAACACAGCAGGCATGTACTTTATACTCAGGGATGTGTACTGAGTACAAAACTTGTGAGAAGCCATCCTACGACAAGGGACAGGCACTGGATGAATGGAGCCACAAGTACAATGAGATCTAAAGTTTCAGAAAACAGGGAGCCATCCTATTAACCCTCTGCAAAATGAAATACAAACATATCACCACCAGCCTTTGTGATAGCAACGCGATTAGCTAATTGAGAGGTAGCCCAGCTGAGCTCTCTGGGTTAAACCTGCAGTATGTTTTGAAGCCATGGAATGACAGTCTATGAATTACACTCGTTCTGCATAGGAAATAAAGAGCAACTTCTTGGGAATTGTCTCTTCACACAGTTCCATCTGTCTATCCCAACTCTCCAGTGTAGCTGTCCTCTTCTCTCCCAGAAACATTCTAAATTTGGATTCAGTTAAATATTCTGTCTCCAAAAAAAAAAAAAAATCCTGTGCCTTCAATAATTAAGTCATTTGTCATATATAATAAGGTTTAATTGCACCATTTTAAGTGCTGTGTTAAAATTTATTTCACTCTAAATGGCCAGTTGCAAGTATTCAAGACTAACTGAGCAGTTGGTGTGTTTTTGTGAGATTATTTTACTGCATATTGTCATTTCTTTTCTTAATAAAGCATATTTTGTGTGTTATGGCCTCTTTGCAGAAAAATTAAGCATTCTGAGTTGGATGCTGAAAACATGTAAATTGTATTTGCAGGTCAGGTTCCTGTGAAGGCAATAATGGGAAAATGCCCAAAGGACAGAGTGAGCAGGGAGAACATTGAGGCCTCAAGGTTTTTCAAAGATGTACTGTAAAGTTCCATTTACAAGCATCCCCCACAAGGGCTATAACAAATTTTTATTGGACCATGTTGAGGAACCGGTCGCCTTCCAGCTATTGTTGGACTCCAACTCCCATCAGCCCCAGCCACCATGGCCTATGGTCAGGGATGATTGGAGTTGTAGTCCAACACAAACTGGAGGACCACAGCATCCCCATTCTTCTCCTACCCACACCATTCTTAGTTGACAGCAATACACTAACCCCATCAGAAACTACCCTCCATGCATTCCAAGAAAGTATGTAACAGGGCTGTGTGTCTGCTGGCACCATCTCCTCCACATTCTCCACTCCCCCACTTTTGCATGTTGGATGGAAGATCTGAAAAAGAGCAACTATGAGTGTTTGTTTCCCTTTCAGCCTTTCTGGCCAACATGCAAAGGACTAGACGTAGAGTTGGCAAGGATAAGTTTTTAAATTGTGTATTTGTTTTAATGTTTTTGATTGCTGTAAACCGCCCAGAGAGCTTCGGCTATGGGGCGGTATACAAGTGCAATAAATAAATACATAAGGATGGGGGCATGACCTTTCTTCCCCTCCATTCATGGAAAGTCTGATGGGGGCTTCTGATGCTTTTTGTGCTGTGATAGATTTCTAAAATGCTCATATGTCTATGAATAGGCCACATGTGCTTCACTCACATGAAGTGCAAATAACACACCAGCAAACCCACCTTTTCATTATTATTATTTTGCCTTCATGGGGTGAAATGAGATGATTACGGAGAGGGAGACTGGCCCCACTACATTTTGTGCAGCTAGTGTTTTCAGAATGATAGAGAGGAAGACTACTGGGTTAAAATTGGGGGGAGCCAGGGATTGGGTCTTATGGTAATTAATTATGTGCCCCTACTTTTCCTCCCCATAATCTGAGCAGTGGTTTATTGTAAACCAGTGTTTAACTGAGATCAATGTTTCAGTTACTAAATGAGGACCCAAGTCTGGCTGCAATCCTTGAAAGGACAGATTGAAACAGTATGCTCAAATTTTAAGGGTTTACTGGCTTAAATATTACAAGCTACAGTATGAAAATAAACCAGTTATGTTACAATGGAGATAAACCAGGGAAGCTTGAAGGAATTTAATGAATAAACATAACACACGGAAGCCTGAATAATTATATGAACTACAGAACATATTTAAAGGCAGCTTTAGTGTTCAAAATAATTGAAAGCAGATAAAGCCACTTTTATTAAATTAGTACCTGGTTAATTGTTTCACCAACTAGTTAGATACCTGACTCAAATGGAAAAGAGGCAACCCATAGGACCTTTACGTGGCCCTAGATTCTAGGTCAGCAAGTGTGGGAAAAGAGAAAAGGAAAAGTAGCCAGGCATCTCCCCAAATTAGTTTGACTAACATTGTGTTCAACAGGTGCAAGGAAAGTGGGAACAAACAGATTCCCACTAGAGTTTTCCTACTTGTTATTCAAATTTTCACCCATAGGTTAAATTCTTATTATTGAACATTGTGATCTTGTGGAAATCCAGTCCCTGTTTCATGAGTTTCCAGTTCACCAGAGTCTGAGCAGTTCCGGTCCAGGTTTAACACAAAACCCAAGAGCTCTAAAGACTAGAGTTTTTGTGAGGGCTTTTGTGTGCCTGGGTTTGTTCTAAATAAAGTGGTTTGATTTGATCACCATCCTTCATGTAAAGAGCGCACACATCAATTTAAAAAATGTTCCAGAAACTCATAGTTTCAGTTTTCCTTTTACAGGAAATGTCTTGGATGATAGTACTGAGTTTCTCTTTTTCCTACTCGACCCTGTGCTTTTAAGAGCTACATGGGTAACATAAATTCAACAGGTGTCTTTCCCCCCCGGCACGATACACCAGTGGCATGACATTCAGTGATGAAGAAAGCTGTACCTGTTAGATTTCTGCCTATTGTGCAGATGTTAAAGGAACAGAACCTTTCTGCATGGGAACACAGAAAGCTGCCGTTGAGCCATCTAACTTGGTATTATCTACACTGATTGACCTTGGCTTTACAGGGCTTCAGATGAGTCTCTCCCAGCCCTCCATGGAGATGGTGAGGATTGAACCTAGTGCCAGATAGGGATGGAGTATGAAATTGCCTTACTCTGAGATATTTATATATTTCAGCAAGGGCTACCTGACTTTCATTTTCTATGCCCTTAACCAGCTAATTATCCTGCTGTACAGTACCAAAATTATACAAAGATGCAGCATCTTCAGGAGACAATAAATAAGATTTTCTGCATATAAGTTCTGGGTCAGGGGACCGATTGCCCATCTGTTCTTGATCACAAATATCTGGAGACTCTCCCAACTGGAGATCTCTACTATCTTCATCATTCACCATGAAAATAAAATTCAAAGAGTCTCTCATAACTGGGGTAAAGTTACCCTTACTTTTCTTGGTTAGAGATGTTCCTTCAGTTTCCACGGGGTGATAATATTCTAAAATTGACCTCTGTGCAGGTACAGAATGGCCGTCCATGGCGCAGAGTGGTAAGCGGCGGTAACGCAGCTGAAGCTCTGCTCACGGCCGGAGTTCGATTCCAACGGAAGGAGGAAGTCGAATCTCCGGTAAAAGGGGTCAAGGTCCACTCAGCCTTCCATCCATCCGTGGTTGGTAAAATGAGTACCCGGCATATGCTGGGGGGTAAAGAAAGGCCAGGGAAGGAACTGGCAATCCCACCCCATATATACGGTCTGCCTAGTAAACGTCACAAGACGTCACCCTAAGAGTCGGAAACGACTTGCACTATAAGTGCGGGGACACCTTTACCTTTACCTGCAGGTACAGAGAGATGTTCTATAAGTCTCTTTCGGCTTTTCTGGGATCTAGTTACTAGCATAGTGCCCCAGTCACTCTGAGTTGCCTCTGAAAAAAAAGAAAAGAAACCAGGCTCTTCTCCTTTTAAAATCTTTCACCATCATCACCGACTCGATAAAATAAAAATAGGCAAAGGCAACAATAAAACAGCTTAAAAACAAAGCCCTACTTCCTTACACCTTTTCACTCACAAATTGCCCCCTCTCCAGACAAGTCCTCCCTCTTCATCCACTTGTAAAAAGCTTATAAAATACTCCAAATCAGAACACAAGAGGGGCCCGGTAAACTTTAAACAGAGCTTGGAAAAGTTAGTTTTTTGAACTACAACTCCCATCAGCGCCAGCCAGCATGGCCACTGGATTGGGCTGATGGGAGTTGTAGTTCAAAAAAGTAACTTTTCCAAGCTCTGACTTTAAACTTTAACTCCTTAATCACAAAAGATTAAGCAAAGTGTTAAAATTGTTAAAAAGTGCCCTACTCAGAATCCAAAGTGACTCATCTGATCTGATCTGGGTGGATCATGACCCACGTGAGAAAAATGGTCCACTTCAGAATCCACAGTCCAGCAGATTCCATTACAAGGTAGTCAGACGGTTGTGTGGTGCGGTGGATGCTGCCTCCATCCCACCCGCAAACATTTTTTTTAGCTTGTGTATCCAGCTGCCCAAAGCCTGAGCAGCTCACTCACAGAGTTCCTTGCCGCCACACGCTTTCCATACACATAGCAAGTGCCTCCAGGAGCGATGAGACGAGATGTTCTGTCACTCCCAGAGGGAATTGTATGGGGGGAAATAGGGCTGCCCTCTGTGTTTACATGTGCTACCTTTACTCCTAATGATTTCCACTGGGCTTTTTTTCTCTTGTTCCTGCTTACGAACTAGAGTAATTCAAATGGCTTTAAGCGGTTTCCCCCCATAATCACCTCTGCTGTACTTAGTGCTTTTATAAGAAGCATTAATTTCAAATAGCCTTACATTGAGCAATAACCATGTATCGGAAGGGGAATAAAAAGAATCATTTCAGTGCAATAAGCTAAACGATTGGTTACTTAAATATATTTGTTATTACAGTATGTAAAGATCCATACTGAAAACTTAAAGCTGGCAGTGTTTAGCTGTGTTTTAAATCACATATATTTTCATCCATATTGTAGATTCCTTTTCTCAGCCCCATTTCCTGAATAAATACAGATGCTATCAGAATAATTGTCAGTTCAGAGGAAACACACAGTCCTTCAGACTTTGTATTGTGAGATAGAGAAGTATTTTTATTTAGCTATGAGAAAATGTACAGTACTGTGTTGTTTTTAGCACATCTTTGGCAGTTTCAGAGCTTGCCACACCTCAGATACCTAGAGCTGGTTAACCGATTGTGCCTCAGTGTGATATATATGGAATCAACAATTGCAGACAGAAAGAAAGAGGCAGACACCAATGCTGGGAATGATTCTGCCACAACCAGCTTTAAGCCTGTTGCTATTGTAAACAATAATTGGGATCACTATGAGGGGAGACCCTTTCTCTCTTCGACGTCCACTGGCTTGAACTGGCTTGGCTGTCCATCCCTTTGGGTGCAATGCTTGCTGCCTGTAGTGAAGCCTTAGCTGTCAGGTTTGGCTGAGATGTGGTTGGGCACATTTGTCAATTTCAGTTTCTCTCAGTTTCTCATTGTTCCAAGCTGAAGTCCACTTCTTCACCTTTCCACATCAGTTTGTGATATATAAAATTCTCATGAAAAGTTATCAGCATTTCAGTGTGAATTTCTCCAAAGAGACATATTTTTATGCATTTATGCAATATACACCAATTTTGCAAATATATTTTCCCTAATATAGTGCATTTATGTATATTTTCACTAAAATCCTCTTTACCCTAATATACACATTTTTGTACATATTAATTGGCTGGAGAATGGCACTGCACTGCAAAATTTTGAGAAGTGCAAATTTTAAAGGATGGCTGTGTTTCACTTCTAGTACTGTTTCAGAAAGTGTGAAAAGGGTAGGTTCACCTTTAAATGTGAGATGAATCAAATTTCTCCCCCATCCCTAGACTGAGAGCAGCTGTCCAGTCCCTGTCCCACCATCCTGCATGATTGCTGAATTACAGAGAAACTGATTGGTTCCCAATCGGAAAGGGTGTGAGACAAGGGTGTATTTTATCACCCTATTTGTTTAATCTGTACGCAGAACATATCATACAAAAAGCGGGATTGGACCAAGTTCAAGGAGGTGTGAGAACTGGAGTGAGAAATATTAAGATATGCAGATGATATCAAACTACTAGCAGAAACCAGTAGTGGTTTGAAACGAATGCTGATGAAAGTTAAAGAGGAAAGCACAAAAGCAGGACTACAGCTGAACTTCAAAAAGACTAAAGTAATGACAACAGAAGATTTATGTGACTTTAAAATTGAGAATGAGGACATTGAACTTGTCAAGGATTGTCAATACCTCGGCACAGTCATTAACCAAAATGGAGACAAGGCAAGAAATCAGAAGAAGGCTAGGACTGGGGAGGGCAGCTGTAAGAGAACTAGAAAAGGTCCTCAAATGCAAAGATGTATCACTGAACACTAAAGTCAGGATCATTCAGATCATGGTATTCCCAATCTCTGTATATGGATGTGAAAGTTGGACAGTGAAAAAAGCAGATAAGAGAAAAATCAACTCATTTGAAATGTCGTGTTGGAGGAGAGCTTTGCGCATACCATGGACTGCGAAAAAGACAAATAATTGGGTGTTAGAACAAATCAAACTAGAACTAACACTAGAAGCTAAAATGATGAAACTGAGGTTATCATACTTTGGACACATCATGAGAAGACATGATTCTCTAGAAAAGACAATAATACTGGGATAAACAGAAGGGAGTAGAAAAGAGGGAAGGCCAAACAAGAGATGTATTGATTCTATAAAGGAAGCCACAGACCTGAACTTACAAGATCTGAACAGGGTGGTTCATGACAGATGCTACTGGAGGTCGCTGATTCATAGGGTCACCATAAGTCATAATCGACTTGAAGGCACACAACAACAACCCCAGCCCCAGGGGAGTATCTCCTGTCCCTGCGTTAAAATGTTGGGACAGAAACATGACTTCCTACTTAAGTGTCTTATGTATCCCCCTCTCCTGTCTTAGATGCTAAGATGTGGCCACTGTTCTTCAATCTTGGGTCCCCAGATGTTATCAGACTGCAACACCCATCAACCCCAGACAGTTTAGCCAATGGCCAAGATGATGGGAGTTGTAGTCCAACATCTGGGGACCCAAGGTTGAAGAACAATGAGGTAAGCTATTAATCTATAAAACAACAAATTACCACTGGGGAGGAGAAGACCATTCCCATGTATGGCCAATTAGGATGGCATGAAAAACATTCCTTCTCAGTCCTTGAAAGAGCGACCAGATGACACTTGGGTAATTTGTTATTAAAGCTGGGTTGTGTGGCTGGCCAGATTGAAAGAGGCCAAGAGATGTGTAATGAGACCTTTGACAGCTCACTGCAAGTCTCACCTCTAGAATGCTGTGATATGCTGAAATCCTGGCCCTTGTGAAGTTTTCCCCTTCCCCTCAGCATCATAGCGGCTGAGACTTCCAGGCCATTGTGCAATTAGCCTCCAAAGAGGTGGAAGAATGGTGCCACCACCTCAGGCTGTTGCAGTTTTCCCCCTTTCTTTAAAGACATTGCTAAGATCGGGACCTCCTTTGTGGATGACAAGCAGACACGAGTATTCACCTCTAAATTCTTGCAATAGGCCACAACTCTACCACATTAGAAATTTCCCTGCCTCCTCAGCCAGTAGTGTAGTGACAAATTCGGAAATCCAGGGGCCTTTCATGATAGTCACAGCATGTCCCCTCCTATCCCTTTTCCCCCCTGCTCGGTTGATAATAAGATCCTTGTTAACACTGTCTCCCACAACAACAGATGCCCCTATGAGCTATTAAGCATGACAGGGTAGACTGTTAGCTACTGAGAAGAGCTTTCCCAGTGGCTGACTTGCCTCCTTTTGCCCTGATTGGCTCCAATCAGCAGGAAGAACAAGGAAGCACTTTAGAAGATTCTTCTCAGTGGCCATCACATTCCCCTTTCATGCTGATTGGCTTGTAGGATTCTGGAGACATTGGGGCCCTGTTGGGACCCTGCTCCCCAAAACCTAAAGGGTCTAAGACTTGCTGAGAGCCAGGAAGGCTACACCCCTGCCCTCAGCCTTGCAATGGCCATGCTTTCCTGGCCACTGCATGGTTAGCCTCTGGAGACAGCGGTGTCACTAGCCGGGTACGGGGAGTGCAGACCGCACCAGGGTGACACCATGAGAAGGGGGTGTCACCCAGAGTAGGCTTGCCATATTGCCCGGTTATCTGGGTTTTACCCGGATTCTTTGCATGCCACCTGGCACCCGTTTAGCCCCTTAGCTGGCTTGGATTCTCAGCTTTAATTTTTTTAAAAAATTAAGTTTCTAGGTGGTCCGGTTCTCAAGATATACATAAAAACGTCAGCCCCCCCACCATTAAATCTTTTTTTAAACTACTGTGTAGCACTTCATAGCTTTAACCCCGCCCATTCAGGATTGCAGCCAATCAGTGAAGTGTTTGGTTGGCCTGTGGCAGTGTCTAGTAAACCTCATTGCAAGGCCAGAAAAAGGTGGTTCCCCCCCCCCCGTTTATCTGAAAATCTCATAAATTGGGTAAGTATATACATTTCAGTTTTTTTCCCTCTTGTGTGCAGGAGTCAGATCCTGGGGAGTGTTTTGAAAACCTTCCCAATACTTGCTTTTGTGGGGGTAAAAGCATTGCTAATCCCATATGTCCAGAGTAAATCCCATTGAATTCAATAGGATTTACTTTTGAGTAGACATGGTTATGAATGTGCTGAAAATCAATGGGACTTTGGCATGAATGTGAAAAAGAATTGTGTTTGTGTTCTCTTTCTGTCTCCCCCTCCCCTCCAGTCCTATTTTAAAGCAAGTAGGCAGGGCTTACTAAGGTATTACAGTTTTTATTCTGTAGAAAACTAATACTGATTTTTCTGCAATGACCAACTGGTTTGACAATAAACTATTATATGGGCTGTATGTATTTATACATCTGCAGTGTGTGTGTGTGTGTGCAGTCTTTCCAACAACCCTGTGAGGTAGGGTTGGAAACCAAGGCAGCTCACAACAAGAAATAAAGCCATTTAAAATCCAATAACCATAAAAACAAGTATAAACAGTTGCAAAACAGAGTAAAGTGGCATGATTCAGAATTTTGGGTTGTGTGAATGAAGTTGCTTATCACTTGAGGTTGCATTTCTGTCCCTGTTTGAGTAAGTTCCACTGAATACACTGGGACTTGCTTCTGAATAAATAAACCTAGAATTGCACTATAAATATCTTTACAGTTTGTGTAAATAATAAATATATTTGATAGTCATGCTTATAGAAATATTTCTTCATTTATCATATTTTTAGTTTTTGGTTAGGAATCCTGACTGGTTGTGAGAGGCTTAGTTTTCTGCCTTACTCATAGGAATCTTGTTGTGGTTGGTATGGTATTACATTTAGGAAAGTGTTACTGCCTTCTGTGTTTTTTTTTCCTATTTGTATTTCACTTATCTTTAACCTCACTCCGTTACAGCCATAGAAGCAACAGCAGCATATGCAAGATAATTAACTCCCATTAGTGATAAGAGCAAGAACTTATAATTATTATTTTAATTAAAACAAGAGGCTTATCAGTACTTTGAAGAGGACCAGATATTTATTTTCTTTCTGAGCCCAGGACTTGGTCTTTCATGATGCCCGGGGGGGGGGGAGCAGGACAGTAGTCGATAAGACAGACATCCTGGCACTGGTAATCTAATTAGCAAGGTATGTGTGGGCTTGTTGCACACTTCCAGGCCCAGTTTCATTTTGAGTATGGAGGTGGAACCTGTGTAGATGTGGTTGATCAAAGGGGGAAGAAATTTTGAGTTAAGCAAAGCTCTGCTTTTATAAAACCTAAGAAACATACAGATACTTTGAATGTCTGAGTGCCTGCACCAGTGGAATACTGGAGGAACTTGTAAAACTTGCTGCAACAGTTTTTAGAACTGAACATGTGGTGTGAAAGACTCCTTTTCCTAACATTTTGGCTTCTTGTTTTTCTCCACCCACCACATCTCTGAAATATATTGTATATGTAATGGTTAACCGTACTGCTGCCCTGACTTACTTTATGTTTGTTGCTATTTTGTGTTTGTATTATGTTTTTATATTGATTGTGTATTTTTATTGTTTTTATTATAATTGTAAGCTGTCCTGAGCTCTGTTTTTAACAGCAAAAGGGCAGGATATAAATCTTCTTAATCAATCAATCAACATTCCGTAGTGTTGGAAACTAGAGTCTAGGCATTTAAGGCTGAAAATGTTAAGTTTTTTTTAAAAAAGATTTCTCACATCTTTCCCCAGTTTTTGGTGGTAATTCCTAGGCACAAAAACAAAACAACGGGACAATCCAAATATTAATATGCAAATATTTGCATAATATGTAAATAATTTGCATAATATGCAAATTAGCCTGCTGGATTTGTGGAACTGGAATATGGCAACCCTAACCCAGAGCCGCCCCACCCCTAGGCACCCTAGGTCTGGTATGGGAGGAGGTCCATGGGGGTGACACCATGAGTTACTGCACCGGGTGACACCAACCCTAGTAATGCCACTGTCTGGAGAGGCAGAAGATCCACCTCCTCAGGCTGCTGCAACCAATCCTCTAATCCCCACCAACATTTGCCAAAGGTTAGGGGGCATCTTCTTCAAAAGAAGCCCTGTGAAATTCCTAGGAGGCTTTTGTGTGTGTAGAGGGGAAGGACATTCTGGGTTTTCAGCTGTCCAGTTGGTCCTAACACATTTCATAACTTCTAATATGCTCGAGAGTTTTCATAGCAAATCAAATGTGAGAAAAAAAGATGTTTTTATGTGTAAGAATTTAGTACAGCTCTCAAAAGATGACTGGGGCTGTGATTGACTGTACGTAGGTATGGAATGGATTTGTGTGGGTGAATAATAACAGATAGGTGAGGGATTTTTTCTCTGGAAGGAACAGCCATACTTTTCATGTACTGCGTAGGAGGGGAAATGGCACTAGATTTAGATGCAGGTCCCTTTCTTCCTTTTTTCAAAGGAGAACCCAGTGAATTTTGTCTAGCACTACACTTCTGCAGGTGTTCTAGTGCAATCATTCTGGTTGGAGAGTCGGGTTTCTCTATATCCACCTAATCAATGGCAGTTTGCTTACATTTTAATGAACAAAATAATTTATTCACACATTATTGCTGTGTACTTGATGACAGGCAGCTGAATGTACAAACAGGTTTCTTTTTAGAACTTTTTAGAACTTTTAACTGTATTGTTTTATTACTGATGTGTACCCTGGGGCCCTTTGGAAGGAAGAGCAGGATGATCACTAATAGGCAAAAAACCTTGTGGTTTAAGAATGTGCTTGTAGCCTACATATATTTCTATCAAACTTTAAAAAGCAGGGAAATTGGGCAGCTATAGTGAATGCACCAGGGGAGCAGGAGACCTGAACTCCTCTCTGAGATATTGTACTGCCCTACAAATTGGTCAAAATGGAAACACAATTTGGGTTGGTCTTTCACAGTCCAATCCACTTCCTGAGTAGCTTGGAAGAATTTGGTAACATGGAGGAGATTGGAGGGGAGTGGCAAGAGGGAGGGGATAGGAGGGAGGAGAAGGGAGGGCAAGTTTGATCAGTTGCATACTTTTTGAGTTCAATGGGATTTATTTCTGTGCAATCATGTTTGAAAATGGAAATGGACTGCCTTCAAGTCGATCCTGACTTATGGCAACCCTATGAATAGGGTTTTCATGGTAAATGGTATTCAGTGGTGGTTTTACTATTGCCTGCCTCTGAGGGTGAGAGGTAATGACTGGCCCAAGGTCACCCAGTGAGCTTCATGGCTGTGTGGGGATTCGAACCCTGGTCTCCCAGGTCGTAATCCAACACTGACCTGGGGGAGGGGCAGGGAGGGAAGGAGGAGGGGGAGGGGAGGAGATTGGGTGGGTGGGCACTGGGCAGAGGGGAAAACCCTTTCCTTTCCAAAAGGAAAATTTGTGAATAGTATCACTGCTTTTCAGGGTTTCCCCCACCTTTTATTCTACACCAGGCACATGTAGCCTCCCACCCAAATTTAACCAAAGCTTTCACTAACCACATCCACACCAGACCTTTATTTCACTTTAGACAGTTGTGGCTTCTCCCAAAGAATCCTGGGAAGTGTAGTTAGTGAATGGTTCTGAGAGTTGCTAGGAGACACCCTGTTCCCCTCACAAAGCTTTAATCAGAGCGGCTGTTAAGCCACTCTGGCCACTGGACCTCTGTCAGGAGAATAGGAATCTCCTCTCAGCACCCTTCACAAACTATACTTCCCAGGATTCTCTGAGGGAAGCCATGACTGTCCCATGTGAAATCAAAGTCTGGTGTGGGTGTGGCCCCCTGATTAGGCAAGCCCAGCAGCTGTGAGTCTGGCTTTTAGAACACTGACAGTTGGTTCTTACTGAGCATGCCAGACATTATCATTCAGTTCAATGTAAAATTTATTAAATTAATTAAAAATCAGCCAGGCATTTTTTGTAACTTTTAAACTGCAGAAGATGAAGGTCAGAGTATGGGGCAAGGTCAGTATTACAAGTACTCTGTGAACATAGTTGATTTTTAATGAATTTCAACAGATTATGAGAACTCTGAGAGAAAAAAGTCCAAAAGAGGTCTGGGTTTTTTCTCTCTCTCTTTAGATTTTGAACTCTCTATTCTCTCTGACTATTTTGTGTATCGCCATGAAAATTGAGAAGGTTGTTAAGCAAGCATTTCTGAGTTCAGGACTATAAGTTTTGTAAGGTTTTGTTTTGAAATGAGCTTATGGGAAGCATGAGAATGGCATGGGAGTATTTTCAATTTAACATTGCGGAATGTGGAAAATCCATGGTGGCTATAGTATACAGCCACTGTCATGGCTGTATAATAGTAGAAAAGACTTCAGTTGATGTGAGGAGATATGAAAGTTCTATCTGGAGCAGAAATGGGGAAGATTTTGTGGGACTACAATTCTTTTCAGGGTGACCTCTTCTTCTTCTTCTTCTTCTTCTTCTTCTTCTTCTTCATCTTCTTCTTCGTCTTCATCTTCGTCTTCATCTTCGTCGTCTTCGTCTTCGTCTTCTTCTTCTTCCCATAATGTGTACTTTCTGGAAACGAAGACATTTTTGTTTCAACAAACTTTTCCAGCTTGATGTCTCTGCCTTAGGTCTCTGCCTTAGGTGTTCATTTTGTGTTGTTTTAAAACCTATCTTCAGTTGCTTTTTGTATTGCTTGTAAAACTAATTTAAGTGTTTTTATGGTATGTCTATATCACCTTGAGACATATGTAATTCATAATTATAATTATAATAATTAATAACATCATCCCTGACCATTGGCCATGCAGGCTGGGGCTGATGGGAGTTGGGGTCCAACATCATATGTAGATTCCTCATCCCTGACCTGTATTTTTATATCCATGATGGCCTTTTCAGCGGTTGCTACCCACCTGTTGAAAGCTCTCCTCAGTGTGGTCCACCTGGCACCTTTGCTGACATCTTTTTAGAGCTAGATAAAGATCTGCCTTTCTGTCTAGGCTTTTGATGGACTATGATGATGTTTTTGCTGTTAAAGTGATGCCAAAGCTTCCTGCTGCTGTTATGAGTGGATTGTTTTATATTCTTTTTAGTGAATCTCATATGTTTTTATATGAATGTGTTAGCATTGTAATGTATTTATGTTCTTTTTTAAAAAAAATATGTTGTATCTTGCTTAGATACTTTTGTATAAGAAGCAACTAACAAGTCTAATTAATAGTAATAAAATAATTCACACAAAGAAGTCATCACTTAGACCCTGAACAGAGTGTATGTTTTATGGTTGTCTTTTCTGACTCTCCCCCCCTTTTTAAAGAAACATCATATGTAACATAAGGGTTTCAGCGATTCAGATCAGGATGCTAGCATGCTGGTTTTCCTCCCAAAACTGCTCTTCCTAAAGCTGTTGTTTGCTTGCATGCTGTGATCCTGATCCAATTTTGGGGCTGAGGGGTGGGAGTGGGCTGCAGCAGATATATCTAAGAATACCCCAGTACTAACAAGCCCAGGAGAGATGATCTCATGAATAACAGTCTGTTTAGGGCCTTAGTGAACATATGTGATTTTTGCACTGTCAGGTAATGTGGGAAAGGGCTGATGGCACATACCTCTGCCATGGCAGGATGCTTGAGTCTAATTTGAAGATCACCATGCTGGGGTTGTGTTAGTGATTGACATTTCAGCCACCTGTTATAAAGAGCATTGGGATGTTGCGCAGGGAATATGGCGTAGACATAAGTGGGAGTGGCCTCCCTTCAGTAGTCAGTAGGGATGGCCAAATCTGTTGATTTTGGTTTTCTCAGTTTCTAATTCTTCCAACCTTAAGTTCAGCTCCCCACTCAATTAATAATATCTCCACTTTTCCACATCAGTTTGCTTTTTTCAAGTCCTCATGAAAATCTGTCTGCATTTTAGTGTGAATTTCTAGTAATTACACATTTTGTATGCATATTGCCTAAAACACACATTTTTGCAAAGCAAATTTTACTTAATATATTTATATTTCCCCTAATATATCTTTGTTTATTATTTTCAAGCTTTTATATAGATATAGATTATGCACACTTTACCCCAGTGTATGTATTTTGGCTGGAGACCAGCACTGCAAAATTCAGTGGTGTGTGATTTTTGAAGGATGGCTGTATTTCATTTCTCATGGTGATTCAGAAAGAGCGACTTTGGTGGACTTGCTTTTAAATGCATACTGAATCATATTTCTCCCCAATTCATCCTGGTCTGCCACCCATCAGTCCACTGATGTGGACGTTCTTCCTTATCCTTGATGAGCAGCTACTCTGAAGTTACTCAGTGGTGAGAAGGATGAATATGCTCATTGGCACAGTCATGTCTTCATATATTTGGAATTACCCTACAGTATTCAAAGCCAATGTCATGGCTGAGCCAAGATGAAGTCATTAAACAACTCTAGGTGGTTTGCTAAGCTGACCAAAGCCAGAACTCCTTCAGCCCACAAAGTTTTCCTACTTTGTTTCCTCTAGTGCAGTGGCTCCCAAACTTTTGTTTTCCCATGGACTACTTGGAAATTGTGGAGGGTTTTGGTGGACCACTTAATGATTTTTCTGCCTGTTGTAGCAATTGTAATGTGCTCAGCTACATGCTGTATGAATTTTATTTGTTATTTTTATAAGCATGCCATGGACCACCTGAATGTAGACCGCTGACCACTGGTGGTCCATGGATCACAGTTTGGGAACTCCTGGTCTGGGGTTACTTTAAGGCCAAAGAGAGAAATGTAACATTCCATAGCATCACTCTGACTATAGGAGCAGGCAAGACCATGATCCACATCTTGTCCCTCCCTATATCATTAAGTTAGGTCTTCTAGGGAAGGCAGGTGCAAAGAGGGCATTTGGAATGTAGAGCAATAACATTTATCAATGAACTATATCTCACACAGCAGGTAAATTGCTTTCTTATTAAACCAACAACAATATTAATAAAATGCAAGGGGTTGCAGAAGACTCGCTCATGTTGAGCCTCAAGCTGTCAAGAGAATCTGTGGCGATTATAGGGCTATCATCTATTATAATAAACATTTTTCTCCTCATAGCCCTCTTCTGACTTGCTGCTTTTAATAACCATAAACCACAGGAAACATTATAGGTAATGTAGTACTGGTTATCATTGATCGTGACATCTGTAAATAAAAAATATATATTTAATGAAATGCTCCTGTGGGGCGGAGGGAAGGATGCCTTTTGTTATCTGCTACCTCCAACAGTTAGGTATTTTGTTCAGAAGTTGAAAAAACTTGCATCTGAGGTAAACTGAAAAGACTTTTTAAAAAAGAAACAAACTTCTGTCTTAGTGGAATGTACGATAGGTACATTTAAACCTCCTGTTGTTCCCTTGTCACTCTTGTTTGCGACTCTTGCCTCCCCTTTGTCCTTGCTTCCTCCTCAGTGTCGCAATCTGCCATTTTTCATACATGAAACTGTAAAGTGTCAATGTATATTGACAGTGCTGTATGAACTAATTGGGTTTTGTTGTCCATTGTTTCATTTTGTTGCTCCTCTTGTACAGCACTGTGTGCATTTTAAATGGAAAACTGTCTATAAATGATAAAAAAGATCAACTAAAAAAAAATAGGCACCTAATCAGCAACTGCAGGTTAGTCTTGCACAGTAAGATGCAGCTCTAACATCATTTCAGTGAATTCTTAACTGTCACTTGTAGGCATCCATCCTTCTATTGTTATTTGTAACTAAGCCCTGTTGAAACCAAGAGAACCAGTTGGCTGCAGTTCAGGATGGGCGAGTCTGTCAATTTCAGCTTCTCATTTTCCCAATCTTAAGTTCCGTTCTGCACATGTTTGCATCAGTTTATGAATTTTCTTTTTTTAAAGTCCTCGTGAAAATTCACCAGCATTTTAGTGTGCATTTCTCCTAGTTTTTGTGTGCAATTTTGCTTAATATACACATTTTGCCTGCAGTTTCCTAATATCTCCTCATGCAATTTTGTATGTTATTTTCATGAAGACACACATCTGTTTGTGCACACTGTCCCCTAATATAGGCATTTCCCCCCCTGCACATTAATTGGTTGGGGAACTGCATCTCAAAGTTCAGAGGAGTGCGAATTTCAAATGATAGTTTAAGAACTGATCTGAATTCTCCCCGCTTCCCTAGTGGCAATTAACTTTAGCTGCATTGCTTTAAGAAAAAAACTTAGTCACTCATGGCTAACTTTAGATGGATTTGAACCCAGGTACTTACAGCTCTACATAAAGAATGCTCAAGCTACCCCCATATGGGAAATTGGTCTCACCCCTCTATCAGCAACCTGTAATAGTGGAGATAAAGAGAGAGAGAGAATGGGGGAGGTCACAAGAGGGGGTATGAAAAAGGACTTTACAGATAACAGTGTTTTAAGTGGCATTTTTTTCTAACCAAACCAAACCAAGTTGTGAACAGATGTTTATAAAATCATGCATGGTTTGAAGAAAGGAGGTAGAGAGAAATAAGCAAAGTTAGCTATTTCTTCCCTTCCACAGGCATAAAGGGTTGGTATTTATTTCAAAGCATTTATAAACTGCTTAATATTTCAATAATCTCAAAGTGGTGTACAGTCTAAAACAAACAGTAGATCATCAAACCAAAAAAAAAATGCAACCTGAAACTAATGAAACCGCAGTAAAAAACACATACAAGCATATACATGCACACAAAACAGAAATTCAGAAGATTCAGACACGTAAAACAGGGTTCAGTCTGGTGGGTCAGGGAAAAGATTAGACTTCACAAGGCAATATGATATAATGACACTCTTGCTAAAAGCAGAGAATGCACAACACTTTATGCATGCGGTCTGTTGAACCAGCTCCTCCAGCCGGCATTGTATTGTAGAAACCTGTTAAAAAGAATAAGTCTGAACTAGTTGAAATGGGGGGGGAGGGGGAAACCCAGTGAGCTGGTTGAATAGAGTTTGTTGAGCGTTTCCCATTGATAGGCTCAACATTCCATTGTGGTGCTGAGGGGTGGCATGGCTGGAGACTTCCTTCAAAGAGCCACATTGCCACTAAAGGTCACAACTGGCAGTTAGATTATACCCATCCATGCTAGAAAAGCAACAATCTTCACAAAGCAGGATCATTTGCTGGGGAATTAACATTTTCTCTTCTGTGTGCTATATATCCTTCTTGGAAAATAGCCAACATTTGAATTGCATTATCCTACATGATTTACAAGATAGACAGAGCAACAACGGTCCTAAAATTATGTTGTTGAGGAAGATTAAGAGTTACAGGGGCCTTTTTTGGTGTAAGAACTTTGTGCACCCGCAGATTTATCACTGCAAAGGTGTAATAACTTAGAGCGAGTTTTCACAATCAATATATATGGTTACCATTCTGTGGCTGGTTACCTGGATAAGGTATCGGTGTTTGTTTATTATTGTTGTTGTTGCTGTTGTTGTTGTTGTTGTTGTTATAGTTAGAATTTATTACGCACGCTTCACCCAGAGGTTCCAGGGCAGGTTACAACCATTTGAAAACACATAATTAAAATAGTTAAAAACAACCTAAACATATCTGTGTAGTAGCTAATTTGACAGATGAGGAAGAGGACTGAGATGGAGTCATTCAGCTCTTTCCCAAATGCCACCCACCACACTCACTCCCAAAAGGGAGGAGCTAAAGTGAGCACTTTCTCATCATCATAAAAAAGGAAATGCATCACTAAGAAAAAGGACAAAAGGGAACGCTACATTTACATTTAAATTTGCATATGGCAATTTATATGTCTAGATGGAAATGTAGAAATAAATACTATAATTGAATAGAAATACAATAATGCCACCTTAGTGAGGAACTCTGACTAGGTGACCTATGCACCTGCTCAGTCTGCTGTTCAGATGCTGCTGCCGATGCATAAATTTAAGGTCCTTACCCTTCCATTCCGTAGTTCTTCATCTGGACTTGTACTGGACAGTTTTCAAAAAGAGGACACCTTCAAACAGAAAACTGACAGCCTTTCAGATAGACAGACGGCTGTCCTCTGTAAAGTAGGAAAAATGGCCACCCAAGGAGAAGCTGACCTGATCCCATCCCTCACTAGACATGCTGTAATAGGATATGAGATGGTGAGGAGGAAGATGTGAAGAGCAATACGTGGAGCAAGCGACTGCCATAGGTGGAGTAGAGAATGGAGTCTGGCCTTCATTTACAAACATCTCCCTGTTTCCAGTTTTCCAAACTTCATCATGGTCTCCAGGCCCTGGAAAAGAATGCTTTCAACTATAAGCCAGCATTTTATTTTTATTTTTTAAGAGGAGGAAATTTGGAAATATATTTCCTCCTTTCTAAAACCTTAAGCTGGCCTAGGGTATGTGTGCGCATTGCTCCTCCTAATGAGGTTGATATTGGCAGTGCACAAAAAAACCACATTTCACCCCAGGGAATGATAACTCAAAGCGGAAAGTTTCCTGGTGATGATGCGTGATATTGGGTATCATAACTCATATTTTGTGGCGCAGGATCAAATAAACTAAAGTATTCACAGAGCATTTTTATTCATTCATTCATTCTATTTGTACCCACTTTTTGGCCAAAAAGGCTCCCAAATTTGGCTTACATACAATTAATTAATACAAGACAATTTGTTGCAAAAGGAACTGGGAACTGGGCACCAAATTCAGCATCATAAATACCACATAAGACAGTGATAATTGCAAAGTCACCACCTATTTTCCAACTACCGAGGTATAAATCACATTCAACTTTATTCAGCACACTTGGTACCAATTCACCATTTTTGGTGGCATGGCTCATGTACTGTCAGTGTGAGAGGTGGAGGGCAACCATTGCTCTTTTCTGCTGCTTTTAATATGATTTGATGCTGTTCTTGTCATTGGCTTTTTTGCTGCTTATTTTTATTTGTTTTATAGGTGTTTTTATATCAGTAGCAGCCTTGCGAATTCCTGTGGTCAAGATCAAGAGACAGGGTATGGACATTGCAAATAAATGAATTAATGGGGTGTGCTTCTCCCAGGTTGCAGGGGGCAACATGCACACAAAATGCCTATGGCCATCATTCCACATGAACCGCTCTTCCTATCCTCCAGAAACAGGCTCCAGAATCTGTATGGCAGAGAAAGCAGTGTGGAAAGGAGTCCCTGAAGGAATAAAACGTGCAACTTCACTGCTTTAAACAAAGCACATGAAAAGTCTCTGACCCATGAATGGGCTTAAATGGTCTGGAAATTCTTCCACAAATGTAATGAGTTTGGAGATCAATAATGTCATTCTGGCATATTAGGGAACAGGAAGAAACATCAACTGCATTCAAAATTGTTCTGTGAATACTGCAAGCAATATACTGGGTTCCCTGAAATTTTTTTCACCTAGAAATAAAATAACATCCTAAAATAATTGACTGTTTCTTCCGCTTTGGTGCAAATATTTACTGAACAATGGGCAAGACAACCCAAAAGAGGTGGGGGGGGTGGAGAGAGGAAAAACCAAAGAAGGACAAGACACTGCATGATTCTAGTCTATAAGACCCCATCTCTTTTATCCATCCAGTAATGAGGAAAAGGCATCTTGCACACATTTAGAGAGGCATTTACTTCTGCTGTTAATGTCAACTCAAGTATTACAAGACTGAAAAGAAGTTCTAAGTCTAAGCCTTGGAAACATCTGGCAGAAACTAGGGATGGATGGATCAGTCTATTGCCCGTCTGTGACAATTGCATATGTATTTATTCACTTTATTGAGAGCCAGCATGGCGTAGTAGTTAGAGTGTTGGACTATGACCTGGGAGATCAGGGTTCGAATCCCCACACAGCCATGAAGCTCACTGAGTGACCTTGGGCCTGTTAGAGTAAACAAATATTGCATGGTCACTTTAAGGGATATTTGGGGAATCTCCCATGTACCTGTTTACCATAATGTAACTTCCTAATGGGTGGGGTTTAGTTACCTGACTTTAGTTACATGAGAAGGCGCAGTCTCTGTTTGGATATTACCTTAATAAAAACTGAATTGCTTTCAACCACGAGTCTGATTCCTGAGTCCCATCCTGGGCCTGACAGCTTGACAGAGCCACCTAAATCACCCTCAACACTTTCTCCACTTGACCGTGACAAGATGTCAAAGGGAGCGGCGGGGGGAACGAATCCCACTTCTGAGACGGAAGAAGTGAGACTTTTGAGGACTAATGTGGCTGAATTGCAGACGGACGTTCAAACCTTGCTGGCAGCAGTCAAGGCGCTGAAAATGGATAATCAGGCCTTGAACGCCACGATCGATTGGATGCGGGCAGCCCCTCCAGCCGCTGCGGTAAAGGTTCCCATTGGATTACCCCCAAAGTATGCGGGGCAAAGTGATCAGTTGGCAACTTTCGTGGCTCAATGTGAGTTATACTTGGATGTCAGGAATGCAGAATTTCCGGGTGATGGGGCTAAAGTGGCTTTCGTGATCAGCCTCCTGGAGGGAGAAGCTGCAAAATGGGTGACTCCATAATTGGTGAGAAAGGATGCCCTCCTAGGAAGATACAGAGGGTTTATACAAGAAATGACCGATATGTTTCAAGACCCACAAAGAGCTGAAACAGTAGCGCGGCAGCTAGGCGCTCTGAAACAAGCAAAAGGGACTGTTTCTGAGCACACTAATGCTTTTAAAATTTTGTCCCAGGAAACTGGTTATAATGATGCAGCCTTGATGTTTATGTACTGGAGTGGACTAAATGCTGAAATCCTGGATGAGCTGGCCAGGACCACCCCCCCCACTGACCTGCCAGGGCTAATCCGGCTGTGCCTGCAGATTGATCACCGGCTGGAAGGAAGGCGCCTGGAAAAGAAACAGGAGGTCCCGAGATATTCAGCCTCGGCATCCCGCAGCAAGGCCCTTTCCACTTCAGGAACAGCAGGTAATGCAACTGAGGGACAGGGAGGGGCCAGGCCAAAACTGTCAGAAGAAGAAAAGGAGAGACGACGTCGAGAAAGTCTATGCTTTTATTGTTCGAAACCGGGCCATGTGGCCAGAGACTGTGGACTGAAAGGGGGGAAAGCAGAGCCGTCGGGAAACTAAAATACCCAGTTCATGTGCAGGCCGGTGGACTGGGGGCAGTGTTGTATAAAGGCCCTCCAATGATCCAACCTCCCTCTAAAGGAGTGTTGTTCCTACCTATTCGGATTACAACTTCCCAAGGAGTGGTGTTTAATTCTACTGCACTAATTGATAGTGGGGCCTCCACAAATTTTATTGATGCAAAGTTAGCCAAGCGTTATGGAGTTTCTAGGTGGAAACTGGATGCTCCCCTATCTGTGGAGACCATCGATGGGAGACCCCTGAAGTTAGGAGGAGTGACACAAGCCACAGAGGAATTGAAACTTCAAATTCCTGGGCATGAAGAGTTCATTTCGCTGTACGTGTTAGATCTCTCGAACTTTGAGGTGATTCTGGGAATGCCCTGGCTAGCCAAGCATGAACCCAAAATAAGTTGGAAGGAGGCGGTGGTGTGGTTCATTTCTCAGTATTGTCAGGAAAACTGTCAACCAGAAGGAATCAAGAACACCTTAGCGGGGGCGGTACAAGAGATCGAGCAAGTGATCCTCCCCTGGAAGTACAAGGAATTCAAAGATGTATTTGATGAAAAAGAGGCAGAGGCTTTACTCCCCCACCGCCCTTACGACTGTGCGATTGATCTCGTGCCAGAAGCCAGCATTCCATCGGGAAGAATTTACTCTCTCACAGAGATTGAGAGGGAGGCCCTGAAGGAATTTCTGGAAAAGAACCTGAAGCGAGGATTCATATGTCCCTCGCAGTCCCCCGCTGGAGTGCCCCTGCTGTTTGTGAAGAAGAAGGGGGTAGCTCAGGCCTTGTAACAACTACCGTGCATTGAATCAGATCACCATACCTAACAGTTACCCACTGCCCCTGATTTCAGAGCTGCTAGACCGACTGCGCTCAGCAAAAATCTTCACGAAGCTAGACTTAAGAGGAGTGTACAATCTGATCAGGATGAAGGAGGGACATGAATGGAAAACAGGATTTCTGACTTCTTATGGTCAGTTTGAATATTTGGTCATGCCGTTCGGACTTTCGGGGAGCCCAGACGTGTTCCAAAAGTTCATGAACGACGTGTTTAGAGACCTGTTGGACACGTATGTAATTTGTTACTTAGATGATATCCTGGTGTTCTCAAAGAATCAAGAAGACCATGATCAGCATGTGAAAACTGTGTTGAAGAGACTGAGAGAGAATCATCTGTATGCTAAGCTAGAGAAATGTGGATTTGACCTCCAGTCTTTGGACTTCCTTGGGTACCGAATCTCAGCGGGGGGAGTGGAGATGGACCCAGGTAAAGTGAGTTGTATATTGGACTGGGGCCAACCTGTTACCAAAAAGGATGTACAACATTTTCTAGGGTTTGCCAATTATTACAGAAAGTTCATCCCAGGGTTTTCCAAATTAACAGCTCCTCTGACTGACTGTTTAAGGGGAAAGAAGAAATTTCAATGGACAGAGAATGCTACAAACGCCTTTGAGGAGTTGAAAAGAAGATTGGCTACTGAGCCCATTCTGCATTTTGCCGATCCAACCCGCCCTTTCGTTGTGGAAGCAGATGCTTCGGATTTTGCCATCGAGGGGGTCCTTCTTCAGTTAGACCAAGAAGGGAAGGAACTGCACCCCTGCGCGTACTTCTCTAGAAAGTTAAAGCCTGCAGAGAAGAATTATACAGTATGAGAGAAGGAACTACTAGCCATCAAGGATTCTTTTGAGAACTGGAGACAATATTTGGAGGGGGCCTCTCATCAGATAGAAGTGCGCTCCGACCACAAGAACCTAGAAAGCCTCCAAACAGCCAGAAAGCTGAACCAGAGACAGATAAGATGGTCCCAGTTCTTCACTAGGTTCAATTTCAAGATTACTTATGCCCAAGCCGAAAACCAGAGAGCAGATGCCTTATCCAGACAGCCACAATTCAAAGGAAGCGAGTCCAAGGACCAGCCTCAGTACGTGATCCCACCAGAGAAATTAACATTGGGATCATGTCAGCCTTCATGGGAAGAAGAACTCAAAAGGGCCCAACAGGAAGACGCAGGCATGCAACGATATATTCAGGAGGCGGGACAGGATCAAGACCCTGAAGTAAGTTTCCACTGGCAGGATGGACTGTTATGGTTTAAAGCAGCCAGGTATGTGCCAGAAGGGGAATTAAGACTCAGAGTCCTACGTCAATGCCATGACTCCATCACCGCGGGGCACTTTGGCATTTACAAAACCATTCAGAACGTGGCCAAGGACTTTTGGTGGCCTAAAATGCGTCGGGATATTGAAGACTACGTAAAATCCTGTGCTGTCTGTATGCGAGCGAAAACACAAACAGGAAAACCAGCAGGGCTGTTACAACCGCTACCTGTCCCAAACGAACCCTGGAAGGACCTTTCCATGGATTTTATAACTGATCTACCAAAGTCACAAGGAATTACGGCCATCCTAGTAGTGGTAGACTTACTCACCAAAATGGCGCATTTTCTTCCTTGTTCAGGGGCCTTAGAGGCAAAAGAGACAGCCAAGTTATTCATCAAGGAAATCTACCGATTGCATGGATTGCCAAACAGTCTAGTCTCGGATCGAGGAACTCAGTTCACAGCTAAGTTTTGGAGAGCAATGTGGAAACAGCTGCAGACGGAGCTAAAACTCTCCTCAGCTCATCATCCCCAGACAGACGGTCAGACAGAACGACTGAACGCTGTTTTGGAAAGATATTTACGTTGTTATGTGTCCTACCAACAGACTGACTGGGTGTCATACTTACATTTTGCAGAGTTTGCCTATAACAACTCCTTACACTCCAGCACTAAGCAAACCCCGTTCTTCGCTAATTATGGATTTCACCCTAAAGCCTTCCCAAGCAGCTCCGAAGGGGTGTTGGTGCCCGCTGCAGGAGACTTTCTGAAGGAATTACAGGCTGCGCAACAGACGTTGAAACAGCAGCTAAACGAAGCCAAGACGGAGTACAAGAGAGTTGCTGATCTGCACAGGAGAGAGGGGGCCGCCCTCCAACCAGGAGACCAGGTATGGCTGTCCACCCGTTTCCTTCAGATGCCAGGCAAATGTAGGAAATTACAAGACAAGAGAGTGGGGCCTTTTGAAATAGAGGCTCAAATCAATCCCGTGGCATACCGACTGAAGTTACCAGACACGTTTAAAATGTACCCTGTGTTTCATCGATCTCTGCTAACGAAAGCAGCCCCTCCCAGTGAGTTACGGCCAGAGGAGCCTCCGGGGGCTCCGCTCCTGATAAATGAGCAGACTGAGTTTGAAGTTGAGGAAATCCTGGACTCCAGAATAAGGCACAACAAATTGCAGTATTTAATTCACTGGAAGGGCTATGGGCCAGCAGATAGATCTTGGGAAGCTGAAACTGACGTGCACGCTCCAGATTTGGTAAAACTTTTTCACCAACGTTTTCCCCATTGCCCCAAGCCAGTCAGGGGGGGGGGCTCAGCCTGGGAGAGGGGATGATGTCCAGGGGCAGGGTTGGGGTCCCTGGGATTCAGAACTGGATTCAGAAGAACCGGAGAGAAGGGAGGGGGTTTCATCGCCAGAGTGGAGCGAAGACAAAACAGAGGAAATTCCAGAGATAGCGTTACCTAGCAATGGGGACTTTGAAGGCTTTACAGCTTCAGAGTCTTCCCTTGAAGTTCCCACGCCTCCTCTGCTCCGAAGCTCAGAACAGGCGGGGGAAGAGGGAGGGCTGCCCAAGACAGAAAAGCCGCAAGATAGTTTTAAAACTGCCCCCCTTTCCCCCATAGCGGAGTCGGAGACTTCAGAAAAGGAGGGGCCCCTACTTCCCCCGTCGCCGCATACTCGAAGACAGTTGAAGAGACAAGAAAGGAGGGGGGGACGGAGGGCGGTGACTGAGGGTCCGTTAAGGAGGAGTGAAAGGCTTCGCGCCCGTTTGCCCCCTTCTTAAGAGACAGGCGGGAAAGCAGTTCCTTGCTCTGTCAACTCTCTTTCTAAGTCGCAGGACCTGTAACTCTGTGTTGCTTCATGAGAAGGCGCAGTCTCTGTTTGGATATTACCTTAATAAAAACTGAATTGCTTTCAACCACGAGTCTGATTCCTGAGTCCCATCCTGGGCCTGACAGAAGGAGAGGTTCTTGGATCCATTGCTTTCACTTGAGGCACAGGTTGCCTCAGTGGCACAGAGTGCCTTCCATCAGCTTAGGTTGGTGGCCCAACTGCAACCCTATATGGATAGGCATAATATGGCTCCAATGATCTATGCTCTGGTAACCTGAAGGTGTGATTATTACAATGCACTTTATGTGGAGCTGCCTTTGAAAATGGTTCAGACGCTTCAATTAGTGTAGAATTGGGCTGCCAAAATGTTTACAGCTTCAAGGGGAACAGATCGTATGACACCAAATATTTTCCAGTTATAGTGGCTGCCTGTATGCTTTTGAGCCCAATTCAAAGTGCTGGTTTTGACCTATAAAGCTCTTTATGGCTCAGGACTCCAATATCTTCTGGAAAGCCTCTCCCTATGTGAACCTAACTGGATGCTTAGATCTTCTGAGGCCCTTTCCCAGGTTCCCCATCTGAGGGAGGCTCAGACGGTGATGAGAAATGAGAGGGCCTTTTTTGTTGGTTTCTTTGAATCTCACCTTTACATTTTATAAGGAATTTGTCTTAAACCTCCCTAAAATTGCACTTGACAAAGGTTTTTGTGGCAACCCGAAATACATTGGGCTTCAATAAATTATCTTTAATATTCCAACAACTCTGCAGTATCATCTGGCCTTGGCACCTTAAGAACTCTCCTCTCCCTGGTGTGTCTTTCTTTTCAGTTATGGCTTCCCATCTGCGGAATACACTTCCCCAGTGAGGTCCGCTTTGCACCTTCATTGACATCTTTTCATCACCAGGTAAAGGTAAAGACAGGTAAAGACTTCTCTTTTTTCTCTAGGCATTTGATAGACTAAGATAATGTTTGTATAGTGTGCCGCCAAAGATTTTTGTGGCTGTATGGGGGTGGTGGGTGTTAATTATTTTGTTTTATGGTATGATATGTTTATTTTGGTTTTTAACAATGTTGTAAGTCGCTCGGAGACCTTCAGGCAACAAGTGACTACAGGAATACCCCTCATTAACATACACAATGGGACCGGAGCATGTATGTAAAGTGAAAATGTACTTAAAGTGAAGCAATTATCTATGCATGTACTGCACTGCAATCGCCACTAGATGGCAGCGGCGTCATGCCATTAAGTGTCCTTAATTGTAAAGCGCACGTACGTTAAGCGGGGTATGGTGGCGTATGGAGCATGTCCGTTATTGCGAGGGTCCGTTGAATGAAGGTACGTAAATCAGGGTATTTCTGTAATAAAGATGATGATGATGATGTCCTGTTTTTGCATTAATCTGCATTTTTTTTTAAAAAAGGCCAAAACTCATATTTAAATATATACTTTAAATATTCTCTCATTGCAATAAGCATTTAAATTAAGGATAGGCGAGAGTTTTATATAGTTTGCATGCTTGCTCTGTACTATGGAGCAAACAGGCTTTTGTGCAGCACCAGAATTTCTCCTCCTACCACCTTTTTAACAAAAATAGCAACTAGCAGACTGCAGCTTCTTTCTTTCTGTCTCTCTTACACATACACAAACCACACCACCCTGCTTATATGCACACACAACACAGCTCTATTTTTTCAAGAGCATGAAAACATTACCCTCCCAGGGCCGGATTATCCATTAGGCTTAGTAGGCTGAAGCCTAGGGGCCCGGAGCTCTTGGGGGCCCACGATCCGTGGAAGCAGGACAGGAGCCGCGGATCGCAGGACAAGAGCTTCCGAACCACCCGCCATTCCCCTGCTTCACTTACCCTTTTCTCTGCTGTTTTTTGCAGTTTGCTATCAATCAAGATGGCAGCTGAGGTTTCCCTAAGGAGCTGAAGCCTCTGCCGCCATCTTGGTTGATGGCAAACCTGCATGTGCAGTGCGCGCAGCTGCAAAAAAAGCAGAAAGGTAGGTGAAGCGGGGGGGATGCGATGGGATGAGATTGGACGGGATGGTGGGCGGCTCAGAATCAGCCTAGGGGCCCTCCTTAGCTTAATCCAGCCCTGCACCCTCCCACTGCACACATAATCACACATGTCATTGCTTTTACCCAAGCAGCAAGCTCTCCACAGTAAGCTTTTTCAAAAACACACACACATCAGCCTCTCTCCATACATAGTGCCTGCTTCTCCTGAAGAAAGGAAGCATGTGCCTGCCAGCCTTTGTGTGTTTGTGTGTGCATGTTCTAGGGTTGCCAAGTGATCAAGCACTGCATTAAAGGGTTAAGATACTACCGATTAAAAGGAAATTCCATAGAGGCTCTCTAGGCTTCCCTGTTAATCTCTATAGTTATTAGAGTTTAAAAGGGAAGTCCAGAGAGACTCTCTAGGCTTTCCTGTCAATCTCAATAGTATAAACCCTTTAAATGACCTTCCCCCTTGTTCCTATTCCCTGTTTCAGCTTCACTGTATAGATTTGAACTGCGTGAAGCAGAAGTAAGAGGGGAGAAAGCGAAGATGGGATGGGGCTGCATTCCAATTTGATGGAATGCCAGTAGACCAGGACCAGCCAGTGGATCCCAGCCCTAATTTTTATATATCTCAATGTACAATTTTATCCTATCTATCTATCTATCTATCTATCTATCTATCTATCTATCTATCTATCTATCTATCTATCTATCTATCTATCTATCTATCTATCTATCTATCTATCTATCTATCTATCTATCTATCTATCTATAGCTGCTCTTCACCCTGAGATCCCAGGGCGGGTTACAACAGTTTAAAATAATCCTTAAAAACAATTTAAAACAACTTACAGTCAGAAACATGTCTTACAGTCAGAAACATGCGCATCTCATTCCTTTTCTTTGGTGTGTCATTGCCAGATAAAGATGTTTTTAGAAAGAGCGTAGTACGACTGGGAGTCAATTGTGCAAAGCTGGATCTTACAGAATTAGAAATTTAAGCCTAACCTAACTTTGCAGGAAAAATGAATAGAAATTAATCCTGCAAGGCACATACACTCATTTTGCTGATGGATAATGGGTATATATAACTAAAGAAGCACTGAAACACCATACATTTATTTCACTAATGATGATAGATATAGTTTGTCCTATAATTTACTGATGCCAGAATCCATCTTGGTAGTAGGTGAAGCCAAATGGGGAAAGCATGCAATTTCCACATCAGGTGTAGCCAGACATAAGTCATGCTTAGAGCAGACCCACTGAAATCAGTGGGCACAATTCTAACCATGTCTACTAAGAAGTAAGTATTGTTGAATTCAATGAGGCTTACTCCCAGGGTTAGGATTGCAGCCCAAGTTGGGATCCAACACTCAGAAGTTTGAATGCAACAATGAACACTTCAAAATGGTGGGCAAAAATTGTGTCAGATGTACAATGTATTTAGCCAGAAGAGGTCTATGATCCAACAAGGGTTATGTTTGTCTTAATTTCCTGGCGGAAAAAAAAGTTCCTCTAGTAGTCATTAAAAGACAATTGCTCTTAAAAAATATATGTTCTTGAAAACAGCAATAATTTCTAATAGTGTACTTAATTAGTAACCTAGTGGCATGGTGACATTACCTAATTATACCCTGAGATTATATTGAAATTTCTGCCAGAACTATGACATTAATTCCTTGCAACTTGTAATTCACTGGAATGAATTCATGATAGCATTTTGAAAGGCTAAACTGTCTGAAACTTCATTTGGCTTAGTGAGTGGGAGCAAAACTATTTGGGCACTTGACTAATTCCTATAACCAAGGAAAAGCCTTTGTTCACAACCCTTGAAAATCACTGGAAGCAACCCACATTTCATGTAATAGATTGTAAAACAAAGGAATGCCTGGTGCAGTGAAGTAGATAGGGAGTATAATGCTTGCATGTTGGAAACCTAAGTTCAGATCACAAGCTGAACATGAGCCAACAGTGCGATGTGGCTGCACAAAAGGCAAATACTATTTTAGGCTGTATTAACAGAAGTATAGTTTCCAAATTGTGTCAAGTATTGACTCCCCTCTATTCAGCACTGGTTAGACCTCATCTTGAGTACTGCGTCCAGTTCTAGACACCACGCCTTAAGAAGGATGCAGACAAACTGGAACAATTTCAGAGGAGGGCAATGGGGGTGATCAGGGGACTGGAAACAAGGCTCTATGAGGAGAGACTGAAAGAACTGGACACATTTAGCCTTAAGTGAGAAAAGAAGACTGTGGGGAGATACGATAGCACTCTTCAAGTACTTTAAAGGTTGCCACACAAAGAAGGGCCAGGATCTCTTCTCGACCATCCCAGAGTGCAGGACATGGAATAATGGCTTGAGGGCAGGAAGCCAGATTTCAACTGAACATCAGGAAAAACTTCTTAACTGTTAAAACGATAGGACCATAGAACCAATTACCTAGGGAGGTGGTAGGCTCTCCAACACTGGAGGCATTCAAGAGGCAGCTGGATAGGCACCTGTTGGATATGCTTTAATTTGGATTCCTGCATTGAGCATGGGGTTAGACTTGATGGCCTTATAGGTCCCTTTCAACTCTATGATTCTATGAAATCCCTTTTCGTGTAGCAAACCAACCAACCAATCAGGGTCATGTTTTATGTGTTTGGGGCTTGGTGGGCTTCCCCTACTTGTCTGGTACTTAATGGGGTAGTAGCTCCTCTTCCTCCTCACTGTTGCTCCCCCCCCCATTTGCACAGAAAGCCAGCAATCCAGCAAGTGACGGCTGCTGCTATCACTGACATTTCTATTTAATTTCCATAGTAGGGGGTGGGTGAACAACATGGCAATGAGTAGTAACAGCTTCAGGCAGCTCCTACTGGGATGGCCTCTGCAAGAGCACTGATGCCTTGGCAGCTGCCTGAGGATCCCAACGCCTGAAGCTAGCCTTCACATGTAAAAACAGTGTTTCATTTACTCTGCCCCTATTACATGTAACATCTCAGCAACTGCTCCAAACCTCCTTGGGGGCCACTGATTCTTGTGTCCATTCCACACACACAAGGCAATTCAAGCACCTGTTTCAGCAGTCTCATGGGATTGCATTCAACGTACTGACAAGTCAAACTTTCCATCCGTGCAAAGATTTTTTTTCTTACACAGTGGAACATTCTCCCGTCTCCTCTCCCTGTGCCCCCCTTTGGCGCAGATTTGGGAATGACAGGGGGGATGCTTGCAGGGAGAGGGGAGGAGAGGAGGGGAAATCCTCTTGCACTAATTGAAGTTGTTCCACTGCCGCAAGGGTTTCCTTGAATACCGCCCAGGAAGTTCACTGAATGAATCTCATGCCTATTTCTGGTCTGTATCATTTTTGTATGCTTTTACCCATAATTCTGTTCTGTTTCCACTTTAATCTGTTCCTCTAAGTATTTAAACTCATGCCATGTACATATATATTTCCTCTCGTAATGTGTATATAAATGTTTAAGCTGCAGAGGATATCGTTCCCCCTTTCTGCAGAGGCGTGTATGCTCTTACCCCTCCCATTTAAAGAAGACTTGGGTGGTTCCTTCCCGGGGGGAAGGAGGAGGCCATGTGGGCCTGCGGGCCAATCTAGAGGAGGGGGCAAGGGACAGGACTTAAAAGCCAGTTCCTCCTTCAACTCTCCCTCTTCATTATTTTCTGTGCTCACCCGTCAACCCTTTCAGAACTTGTCTAGTTGCCATTTAGGGGCTGAATAGGAATTGGCGGGGATGCACAGTTGGATCCCCCTTATTTTGCCTACTCCATACTGCGGGGTTTAATTTGATTTGCTGTGGGAGGGGTATGGTTGTTGGCCTGTAATGTGTTCTGTGTGTCTCACAGAAAGAGGCTCTGGAAACCTGAAGCAGAAGAGTTAAGCAGAGCAAGAGAGTGTGCCAGGTCTGCCAAGGTCAGCAGCTGGTTGACAAGGGCAACCGCTGAGATAAGAAGGGGACTCAAGGCAGCTCTGGTGTGGGGGAAAGTTTGTATGGAAGGAGGACTGCGTTTGTTAACTTTAGTGTCAGTAAAAGACTCTTACAAAGTACTTTGCCTGGCCTGTATTATTCCGGTTCGGACCTGCTCCAGTGCCTCTGCACTGTACGGTATCAACACGCGCTGCAACAATGGTTGCTTGCCAGTTGGTGTGGAGTCCAGGCAGGTGATGAGGTTTGGGGGTAAAACATAGGTATTCTGCGGCATTCTGGGTTTAGGGGCACCCTCTAGAAATCTCCTGGTGCTTGGTGCCTGGGAGGACCTGGGGGTGTCCCTCATGCCCTGGCTTGCATATTTGGGTGAATGCTGGTACAGTAGGGCATGGATATATAGGTTGGGTGCACACCCAAGGCTCGCCTAGCAAGGAGGAAGGTTTCCCTCCTCATCCTTGGCTGGAGAGCCACAGCCTGTGGCTGGTTACATGCCCAGGGGGGCTGGAGGCGAAGGCTTTCCCACCAAAGTTGGTCAAAACCTCACCTGCCCGGACGGTTTGAATCTGGTTAATTTGGTTGATTTGACCTGCATGTTCTCAAAAAATGAGTTATTTTTAAATAATCGTAACATTATTCCAACACTGGTGTCCTGCGTCCTCTTTCTGGATGTGGGGGCAATTGCGTTGGAACCTTCAGAGAAGTGTGGAATCCAGTGAGTTGGCTTAGTTTGATCCACACGTTGGTCTGAGAGGTGCTGAGCACATACTTTTATATAGGAATTCACATATGTAGAGTTTCTCAAGTATTCCATGGCAGGAAGCTCAGGATCACTTTCCAAACTGCAGTTGCCACAACCACTCTATCCCCGACTGTGCTGTGTGATGTATGAAGGTGTGTGCACAAGCAGTGAAGAACTCAAAGCAATCAAAGTTCCTTAGAGGATTAACAGATACCCTGTGGTGAAGAAGGAAATGGATGCACACCAGGTAGGTTCAGATACAATAAATACCTCTACATGGACCAATGTGGAGCCAATGTGGAGGTAGTGACGTCTGGTCTGGGGAGTCCCACGGTTACATTTGCTGCTTCTCAGCAACAATATACCCAACCAGGGTGGATGAATAATGTAGGGATGGGGAAAAGAATCCTGCAAGCTGCAACTCCAAAGTGGACACACCTAAGCTGATCTGCCTGAGCCAAGGTGGGGAGTGGGGTAGGGGTTTGCTCCAGTCTGTGCATTGCTGGATTCCCAGTCCTTTGCAGATTTCCATATGAGGTGGTCTGAGGGCTGCCTGCCTTCCTTCTTTAAAAAGTAATCCCAGCCACCTAAGATTGGCTACATAGTGCTCTGCTGCCATGCACATTGAAATCAATGTAGCAAGTCTCGCCAGGAGTGATGTGTTGTCGCTCTAAGGGAGGATTTTTAAGTATTTTATGTACATTTTATCCATTTTATGAACCTATATTTTATGTTTAATCCCCTCAAAGACTCTACGGGGAAATTGAATGTAAAATATGTAAAATGTATGTAATATATATACGCAATTTCCCCTGAGAGTGACAGGATATCATTGAGACCCATGGCTCCCAGCGGGACTTGCTACACTGATTTCAACATCTGTGGTGGGAAGAAGCCCACACCCCAGCTAGCCGCTCATAGTGGCTGAAATTCCTGTACAAAAGGAGACTGACAGCTCTCAGACCACCTCAGAAGCACTCTCAACTCCTAAGTATTTTTTTTTCTTAAATACTTACATCAAAAAATTCTGTGTGGGGTTTTTTGGGGATATATACGGATTTGTCTTAAACCCCCAGACAGAAACAGATTGGAATGGACTTTAGTTCCATTCTGTGATGAACTGGCCAGACACACACCCTTTTTCCTTGGGCACATATTGAGAAAAACATACTAGCATGCTCACAAAAATCTGCACTATACATTTAAAGCCATATTATACGACTTATACCATCATGGCTTCCCCCAAGGTATCCTGGGAACTGTAGTGTGTTAAGGTGCTGAGAGTTGTTAGGAGACCCCTGCTCCCCTCAAAGAGCTACGATTCTCAGAGTGGTTTAAGAATCAATCCCTCTTCCTAGGGAACTTTGGAACTTTAGCTCTGTGAGGGGAACAGGGATCTTCTAACAACTCTCAGCACCCTTAAACTCGGGATTCTTTGGGGGAAGCTACAACTATTTAAAGTGGGATAACATTGCATTAAATGTATGGTACAGATGGGGCTGGTGTAAGGACAAAATAAATGGAAAGGGGGGAACCATATGCACCACCTTGAGCAACTTGGAGGAAATGTGGGATATAAATGCAATAATAAATAAATACATTTCAGCTGCAGTATGTGGACCCCAGCCTCAGCCAACCTGCTGAGCTTTTTTAAAATAACAATAATAATCAAGAAGCAGCAATATGGTAGTGGTGGGGATGCTAGATTGTGAAGACCAAAGGGTGGATAGGCTGAGGAGGGGGGTTAGTGCTTTTAGGCCTTGGGATGATCATCAGAACTGATAACTTGGTTAGCATGCAGGTCAGGAATCAAGAGTGGAGCAGAAGACAGATCAGCGTACGCAGGCATGCACACACACACACTTGCCCCTTCTGCGAGCATCTGCAGGCATGCTTGCATTTGGGCACATGGGAGGGGGAAGCCCTCAACTGCTGCAGCATCTTGGAGAGAGAGGTTGGGGAAACGGAATGTAGGTGGGAGAAAGGCACTGGCACACTTTACCATCAGAGATGGGGAGTGAGCAAGTTCTGAGCTTCCTCACTGCTCCTTGGCTCTGTCTGGGCTGAAGATGGGATCTGGGCTGCCTCGCAAATAAGAATAACTTTTAAAAGGAGGTGGCAGTGAAGCAGGAGTCAAGGATGGCAGGCAGGCTGGCTGTCAAGAAGAAAGGGGGAAAGCAGCCTTTCCTTGCAGCCTTGCTTCTTTTTGCTTCACAAAAAGCCCTCTCCTCTCGTTCTCAGTAAGGGTGTCATAATCAGCGGCAATGCGAGGAGATGGGAGTTGGGATAGTAATCACCTCTTCTTCCTGATAGAACCTCTCTCAGCCTCCTTTGGCATCTGCCATGTGTGGTACAGGCAGAAGCCTGCCCTTGGTGTGCCTGAAAGACACTCTGGCACTTCAGCAAAGTCCTCCCTTCTCGTTTGGAGCAAGGGGGAGGTGTCATCTGCAGCGGCAGTGGGGAGTAAGAGTCCAGGGAGGGAAGACTTTTTAAAACATGTATTTCTTTACTGTTTGCGGCCCCCTCTGGATTACTTCACACACACCCCGGGGGTCACATCCCCCAGATTGAGAACCACTGCATTAACCTTAGACTGTTGTATTAACAAATGAGATAATAGTTGTAAAGCACTTTGTAACAGAATGATTAATTCCTCCTATTGATTTTAATAGAATGGAGCTCTTCCTCTGTCAATTGCAATCTTATTTGAACAAATAAATTGTTAAGCAATTGTTAACCTAACTACATCAGCTTTATGAAACCTCATGGTAAACATGCAATACATTTTGAGTGTTTGTGCTTAAGATTCTTCCAATACTAAACTACAGAAAGCAATACATAGGTTTAAACAAACAGGACACAGAACAAATGTTTGTTCAGTGTTGGGAAAACATTTAAATTGTTTGATGCCAATATAAAATTTATGCTAAATGCAGCAATTAAATACAATCAAGAATAATGACTGGAATATGGCATGAAACAATATCAACTTTGTTTATTAGACTGTGACAAAATCAAATATAAACTTAAGTCTCTGAATGTAAAAGTGATGACATTCTTTCCTTGGCCTCATTTGTTTTCAGACATTAAAAAGCAAACAATGTCAAGTAAAAGGAAGACAACACAATTACTGATATTGAAAGCATCAGATATTACAGAGTTGAAAGAATGTAGTAACCCCCACCTCCCAAATCACACCTTGCTGGCTAGATGTAACAACAGTGAACAACTTTTGAAATACTTTTAAGGAAAATAAAAGGGGAACACATGGAACACCACTACTTCCTTGCCCTTCTGGCTCAGTGTGATTAAGGTCAGATGTTGGGGTGGCTTTCCCCCCTAATTTTCTACCCATTGACTGCTATGAGAGGGATATTAATGATGGCAGTTCCAAGGCTGATGTGGTTCTATGCCTATTCCAGGCTGCCTTTCATACGCCCTCTCCTCCCTCACTGGGAGAACATCAATAACAACACATCTATGTTCTGTGAGCTTTTTTATTGGTGTACCATGGTTTCTTGCAGAGCTTGGAAAAGTAACTTTTCCAAGCTCTGGTTTCTTGAGGGCATAAGTGGTATCTCACTAGTAGGAATGGTGGGGGAATCAGATTCAGTTCATATTTAAAGCTAAATCTATCAAATTCACACGTTCGGACACAATGTGAAAACTGAAACATAGATATCTTTCTAAATGTTTTAATGTAGTTCTTCAACTAAACAATATTTTAAAAATGCATATATTGAGGAAAATGTGTATAAAAATGAATATATTAGTGAAAAGAACCACAAATGTGGTTCTCCACATTTCTGTAGCAATTTGCATTTTTTTAAAAAAAAATCCTCATGAAAATTCTTCATCTTTTTAGTGCAAATTTCTCCTAATACATTTTTGAATGCAGTCTTGACTGATGTACACATTTTTGCATTTCCTCATCATATAATGAATTTCTGCACATCATTTTCACTCATATATTCATTTTTATGCACATTTCCCCCTAATATATGCATTTCTGCAAACATTGGTTGGTTGACAAACAGTGCATTGCAAAATTCCAATAAGTGTGAATTTTGAAGGACAGTTACGTTTGGGTTCTCATATTGTTTCAGAAAGTGCACATTTGATAGATTTGGCTGGAAATTGAACCGAAAGTCTTGCCCATCCCTACTGGAGAACTCAGTTGATTCCAGGATAGTAGCTGGGTGTTTTAGGAAAGGAATATGGTTAATAATATTGACCATAATATAGACAATATTAGCAATATCAATTACATACAAGGTGAGGCATTAATTGGTAAGACAAACAATGCACAATTAACTCATGGTTCTCTCTGCTGCTGTATGTGTTAATGATGACTACTATTTGGCTGGCTTTGAAAGCAGATTAGAACAGTCATAGAGAATAGTTCTATCAACAGGTTTGGCTTTGATTTTTAAATAGAGCCTCCATGTTCAGAGGCAGTATACTCTGAAAATGAGATGCTGGGATTAGAAACAAGGGATGGCTATCAATGTATTGCTTTACTTCCAAAGGCATTTAGCTAATCAGCCTTAATGGCAAAGGTAAGCACTTTTAGACTCCGGATTGAATGGTCATTTTTGGAGTAAGATGGAGTTTATTTAGATAGCAATGTGATAGCAAAGTTCAGTAAACTTAATCATGTGGCTAGCTCTGCTCTGCTGGGTTTGGGGACCTTTGTGATCATTCTGCAGTGTGGAGCCCTGGACTTTTGCTTTAAAGCACCCCCAGTCACTGATAAATGGAATGCTAGACCAGATGGAACGTGGCCTGATCCAGTGAAGTAGCTTCTGAGGATGCTATATATCCAGATGAAATGCTGCTTTATTTATGGGAAAGTGGTAAAATATAAGTTACAGCAGGAATAAACAAACGATCAGGTTTCCCATTAAACACCATAAAATTCTTTTAGATGACATGTAGATTTATTGGACTGATGTTTTATGAGTCTAGAATTAAAAATGCATGTTCACACACAGAGCCTCAGCAGTCTTTTTGGTCGGGACTGTAAAGTAGAGACAAAGCAGAAGTTGTGATGGCCTAGCATACATAAACTTAGGGATGAGGAGAACCCTACTTCATGTGTTGATCTGACATTGAGAGACACGTTGTGGCAGAGTATGTGAATTTAATCTGTGAACACACTAGTCGCAAGAGCAAAGCGTTTCCATTAGCCACACCTGGAGGGGAAACAGGTTGATCTGGATCAATAGCAAAACCTCTTTATTTATTTATTTATTTATTTATTTATTTATTTATTTTGTTGCATTTATATACCGCCCATAGCAAGTAGCTCTCAGGGCGGTAAACAGAATAGGATAAAATACATACATCATAATAATAAAATCACAAAACATATAAGACACAATGAAAACAAAATACAATTAAACAAAATATAAGATGATAAAAGGATTAGTATTACAAGATTAAAAAGATAAAAAGATTAAAATGATTAAAATGCCTGGGAGCATAAGAAGGTCTTTACCTGGTGCCGGAAAGATAATAATGTAGGCGCCAGGTGTACCTCTTCGGGGAGGCTATTCCACAACTCGGGGGCCACCACAGAAAAGGCCCTAGATCTAGTAACCACCCTCCGGGCTTCACGATGGGTTGGTACCCGGAGGAGGGCCTTAGATGCTGAACGAAGTGAGCGGGTAGGTTCATAGCGAGAGAGGCGTTCCACCAGGTATTGCGGTCCCACGCCATGTAAGGCTTTATAGGTCATAACCAGCACCTTGAATCTTGCCCGGAAGCAAATAGGTAGCCAGTGCAGGCGAGCCAGAACAGGAGTTATGTGCGAAGACCGACTGGTCCTCGTCAATAGTCTAGCTGCTGCATTCTGCACTAGCTGAAGCTTCCGGACTGTCTTCAAGGGCAGCCCTATGTAGAGCGCATTACAGTAATCCAATCTCGAAGTTACCAGAGCATGAACAACTGAGGCGAGGTCATCGCCATCCAGATAGGGGCATAGTTGGGCTACCAAACAGAGATGGTAAAACGCGTTCCGTGCCACCGAGGCCACTTGAGCCTCAAGAGACAAGGAAGGGTCAAAAAGGACCCCCAAACTACGGACCTGTTCTTTCAGGGGGAGTGTAACCCCATCCAGAACAGGATGCACATCCACCATCTGAGCGGGGAAGGCGTTCACCAACAGTGTCTCAGTCTTGTTTGGATTGAGTCTCAGTTTATTAGTTCTCATCCAGTCCATTATCGCGGTCAGGCAATGGTTCAGCCCATCAACAGACTCACCTGAAGAAGATGAAAAGGAGAAATAGAGTTGCGTGTCATCAGCATACTGATGACAACGCACTCCAAAACTCCTGATGACCGCACCCAGAGGCTTCATGTAGATGTTAAAAAGCATGGGGGACAAAACCGACCCCTGAGGGACTCCACAATGGAGAGTCCAGGGTGTCGAGTAATGTTCCCCAAGCACTACCTTCTGGAGACGATCCACGAAGTAGGAGCGGAACCACTGCCAAGCAGTACCCCCAACTCTCAACTCCGCGAGTCTCCCCAGAAGGATACCATGGTCGATGGTATCAAACGCCGCTGAGAGATCAAGGAGAATCAACAAAGTCACACTCCCCCTGTCCCTCTCCCGACAAAGGTCATCATACAGGGCGACCAAGGCTGTTTCAGTGCCGAAACCGGGCCTAAAACGGATCCAGATAATCGGTTTCATCCAAGAGCACCTGGAGCTGGTTAGCAACCACCCGCTCCAAAACCTTGCCCAAAAAGGGACATTCGCCACCTCTTTGAAGCTGATTTTTTTTTAAAAAAAAATGCACTCAAGCTGCTCCCACCAGGTTTTACAGTAAAAAGGGGCAGGGTTTGACTAGCATCTTGTTCCCCCGTTTTCAGAAGAGACAGGTTGAGACACACTGGAACCGGCAGAATAGTGTCTTTCTTACCCTTAGTTTAGTTTAGTGACTTAATCAGATTCAATCCGAGCATTGTTCTTTAACAGTACCAGCCCAAGAGGTTTTGGTGCCTTAGGTAGGAAGAAGTTCCAGCAGTCAGCCAGGCAGGGCAGTGGCCGAGGCCCACAGCAGCTCAGAAGGGACCTTCATCATCCAGATCTAGTGCACCACCACTCGCTACCTCTCTCTGCCCTTCCCATTAGGCCCTTGGATGGTCATTTTAGTGTGGGTGGCTGGCAGTGTGACTTTTGAATGGGAGCTAAGCTTGGCTCCAATCCATGATGTCCACCTGCCATTTGAATTTTCCCAAAATGTTCTATAGGCTGGGGCACTGCATGGGGGGGTTAAAGCCCCATTGGTGGCACTGTACTGAGGGCCCCCTAAAGTCTAGTGTCAGCCCTGATGGAAAGTCCAAATGACACACTCCGTCCCCTCTAATTAACAAGGAACACAAGCCATTCAGATGTTCTTGTGCACATACCCAGTATGTACTAGGATGGTGCAAAACTGGCTTCCCCATTATTTCTGGGTGGTGAAATTGGGAGGGGGGCAATACACTGAATATTCTTTCAGGGTGGGGGAGATGAAATTCTCTGGTAATATTTTCCCCCAGCAACACCTCTTCTGTGAAATTTCTGCTCACTTGAAACTCTATTATTAGTTCATATTGGTGGATGAAAGAAGCAGTAGAGTAAGAGCGGAGGGACTGGGACAAGCCAGTAGCAGGTAGCAGGGTGTGGCAGTGGAGCTGATCTGACCTCAAGTCACCTATGCTGCTGCTGCACATTGAACAGAGAGTGGGAGAGTCGAGGTGGCAGTAAGGTGTAAATGCACCAGTGAACCCAATCAGGTATTCCTGCTAGTGTGTTTACACCACATTGACCTCTCTGCCATCTTGCCCCTCTCCCTCTCCATCCCAATAGGCAGCAGTAACATTGGCAACCACAGGTCAGGTGACCATCATCACACCACTCTGCCATTCACTACTGGGCCAAGCCCATTGCTGACATCAAAAATATTGAAAGAATATGGAACAGTATTAAAACTGGATCCATTCAATATTCACAGATGGGGAAACTAGGGAGGCCATTTTGGCCAGTATTCTTCAGGGAAAGGATTGAAGTTCTTCAACCGTTCAGGAGAAGCTCAAAAAAGAAAAACGTGAAACATTCAGTCAGAAAATTATTTTCCGCTACATTTTTGGTTCAAACATGCCTTGTTACCCACTCTATTTTATTTTTAGTATATATCTTTATTCAGTTAGATGTTTTGTTGTTATTTTTTGAATAGTTTTTGAGATTAATATTTTTAACACTAGAATTCCTCTCCCTGATTACACAATTGGTAATACAGAACTTATTGTCAATAAACTTTTGTTTCCATGGTTCCTGTACTCCCTCTCCTCACACTACTGACCTGTGTTAAGTTCTGGGTCTTTAAAGCTGGATACTAAACAATATACAGTTGTAGCTTACAGCTCCCCCCCCTTTCTGAAACTATATAGATGAAAAAGAAACACAGGATCAAAATTATTTGCAGAGAAAACATTATAAATTTATAATTGCCTCAGCTGGGAAACATGGGAGACTGATGGAAGCAGGTGTGAATTCTGGATATGGTTCCAGCACCATGGAGGAGCTGGTTGAAGCCTGTGGTGCTCTCCCATAGACCAGCTGTGAGTTGTGGGGGTGGGGAGGAGCTGGAGTGAGGAAGATCCCCTGGATGCCATGGCATCCTCTTGCATACTCTCCGTAAGATTGGAAAACTGGGGAAACTGCAGTGTGCTATGCCCATTTCCACTGTGATGAGCAGTGTGTTGACATACCCAAGGTAGGAATATCAATACTCAGGCACTTCCACAGCAGCAAAAGATTGCGTGGCGAATTTCTTAGACCAGGGATGAGGAATCCACGGCCTTCCAATGATTGTCATTCCTGACCATTGGCTATGCTGGCTAAGGCTGATGGGAGTCCACCAACATCTGGAGGCCCCCAGATTCCTCATCCTGCCTTTGGGGAAATGAGTATGTCATTAATGACCACCTGAAAAGGATTTAGCATTATAGGCAGAAGGAATGTGCAGGGCTTTGAAGCCACTGACACAATGATTCTCTAGCTTTAGGATTATTTTAAGAGTAATACTGAGCAAAGGAAGGAGGGACCCAAATACCCCAAAACAGTATCCAAACAAAACAGAAGAAATGCATCTTGCCAAACTGCTTTTTCAACCCATTATTTTACTAAATGACCCTTTTAAACACCAAGTGCCGTAATTTGACAAATGGATTCTCTTCATGAATTTTATTTATATATTAGCTCCTGTAGAATAATAGCCCTGAAAGCCAAAAGAATCTTGTCCAGCAACAAAAATTGCCACAAACAATCTCAGCTTGGGCTCAGAAAAAAAAAGTGTATTTTATTAGCATGCAAACTCATTTGTCAGAATGACTCAGTAAACACACCTTTCAAAAGATGGTAAAAGAGGACAAAACCACAAATTTCCTAGTGGTCCTAATGGCTCAGTGCATTTTGAGCTGGCATGCAGGTCTGGCTGCTGAGAAACCTTTTCATTGCTGTATATGATATCCATCGAATATGGTGCGGGTGGGAAGCTCTCTGTGCATGTCCTTTGCTATATACTATGAAACCTTGACAGAGACCAAACTACCCAAAGGAGAGGGTCTAGAGTGCAAAAAAAAAAAGAGCATAAGTGTTGCTCCCTGTTTTACCAGGTGCTTTCCAAACATAAAGAATAAGCTGTGATGTTCCTGTATTAATGTAAATATGGTAAGTGCTGTTTGTATAGAAGATATATGGTAAGTGGAGTGAAAGAGGAGGGGGGAGTAGATGAGCAGTAGAGTGCTGGATGATTGGCTGAGCGTTTGAATGGTTGGGAGTATAAATGGAAGAATGACAGTTGAATCGGGGTGGGTGTTAGTTGGTGGATGTGAGAGGAAGAAGGTGTTTGGGGGTGGATGTTAGGAGAGTGTGGAGAAAGAGGGAATTGTTCTAGTTAATAGTAAGACAAGTATCACAGGAATAGATGAAACCATATGCTTATGTACCATTATAAAAGTAATCTTATTTCTGATATTTAATAAATACTATTTTGGTTTACCGAAGGCCTGATCCTTGGCTGGGGTTTTCACAGACCAGAAGGGAGGGCAAGGTAATTACCAAGGCTGAAGGGAAACAGTAACAAATGGTGGCAGCGGTGAAGAGAAGAATAATAACATTACAAGTATCCAGCGCAACCCAGAGTTATATGAGTTATCTATATAGATACAAAGGGGTTGGGAACAGCATAAACACAGAGTCACAAAAGTAACCAGATAGAGAGAGGCTCAGGCAAAGTCTCTGGGAACATTGGTTATAGGACGTGACTGGTGGTGCTGCCTAGCAGAGGGATCTAGTGAGATCTGTGCTAGAGCGGAGAGAGAAACCATAAAAAAGGACAGTCCGGACTGGTGGAGTCCCTGGCGGTGCCTAGTGAAAGGTAGTAGCCACAAGCAGGTAGGAACCTGACAGGGAGAGCCAGGGAAGGGCGTCACATAAGCCAACACAAGGACTAATCTTACATGCAGCCTTTTAGACAATAGAACTGAATTTGCTTATTAAAAGGGCTACTGCTTAAAGTTTTATCTCTGTGGGTAGGATTAAATCCCAACGAATAAGTTCTGGCTATACCAGAATGCCATTTGCTGGGAATCACAAGTGGGGAGAGTGCTCTTGTGCTCAGGGCCTGCTTTCAGGCTTCCCACAGGCATCTGGTTGGCCACTGCAAGAACAGGATACTGGACTAGATGGGCCACTGGCCTGAACCACCAAGGCTCTTCTTATGTTCTTATGAGGCTAGTTTCCGTCATCCACTTGCTGGATCGTCACCTTGTAGTGGTGAATGGGCTTGAGTGTTCCAATGAACCCTATGAGCGATGCCGTCGGGAGTCATGTACTCCCAGCAGGGTCACCCATGGCGGTAAGGTCAAGGGAGAGAAACCAGACAAAAAATGATCCAAGAATGTCCTCAAGAGCAGAACAGGTGGAGGGTAACAATGTGTATGTTACAACCAGGGCCGGCTTCAGGCATGCTGGGGACCTTGGGCATCAGCTTGCCCTGCCCCCCATGCACATGCACGCACACACGTGGGCCCCCCACACCCCCACCGATCTGTCTGCTGTCTTTTACCATTGCCTTTAACGAAGATGGCAGCCACAGTTTCCCTAAGGGGATGACGCCTCCACCGCCATCTTTGTTGATGGCACGCATGCATGCTACATGCATGCATCTCTGCCATCAACTAAGATGGTGGCAGGGGCTTCAGTACCTTAGGGAAACTGCAGCCGCCATCTTTGTTAAGGGCAATGGTAAAAGACAGCAGACAGGTAGGTGGGGTGTGTGGGGGGCATGGATCACAGAAGGGGAGCGGAGGGGCAGCTGAGGGGCCCCTGTAGCTCCAGGGGCCGTCAGGCCAGTGCCCCACCTGGCCGCCCTTTAGAACCGGCCCTGGTTACAACGGCTGTGAAGGCGGATGAAGGCTGCAGCAGATAAAAGACTTCCAATCCTCGTGGTATCCATGCCATTGGATCAAAGCCTTTTTCTGTCAAGATTGTGTGTTGATCATTGTGCACTGATCTCCCCACATAAAACAAATTCATGCACAGGCGTCTTCCAACCAAATTATCTTGGAAGACAATCGTACTCGGCCACAAGTGATCGCCAATGGAGTTTCTGTCAATGGCAACACAGGACACTCAAGGGTGGGGATGTAGCCTGCTCTTTTTGAACAGCAGGTTGACATGTGATTATGGTTTGGCGGTGCAGTAGAGCAAGCTACTGAAATCCTGGTGCAAGAAAGAACTGGGCAAACAAATGATATTCACAGTGATTCCGCCCCCCCCCCAATTCTACAACACATTCTGAGAGAGAGAAGACATTGGAGACACACACAAAAAGAGGGGGGTTCGTACAAGGAATATTATTTGTGATTCCCCATCAAATGAAGAATATGTACAATAAACAATCCTGCCTCTTTGGGGATGCCACCACTGTCTCTTGAGCCTGGCTTAGGTGAAGGAAAGAGAAATAGGATGCAGCCAGAGATGGGGTTGAGCTGAATAATGTGGCCTTTCACTTGCCCTATCTGCCAAACTGAGATAATGTGAGAGGCTTCAAAGTCTGTTTCATGCTAAATTTTGTTTTCTTCTAGAGAGATTTTCGTCAAGACCAAGGGTCCCTAAAGAATTAGAGTGACCCGAATAGCCTCAATTGTTTTCTGAATAAAAGGCTGAATATTCTTACAGAATTGTGAGTTCTAAACAAAAAGAACAGGTTTATCATTGGGCATCACAAGGCTTAATTGGGCTCTTTTCTCTCCTTTTGAAGTCAAAGCAACTTGGCTTATCTGATGCAATTTCACTCTCAATGGGCTGCTACATCGTACTAGAATTAGCTGCATCATCTATCTTCATATCCTCTACTTACCATTAAAAAGTGCATTTACTGATGAAAAGCATGTTTTGCTGAAATGGAAAATAATCAAGTATAAAGTTATTATACACTTTTGCATGATTGCACAATAGCCCACGTGGCTTAGCCATAGCGAGACATGTGAGCCACACCACATCCTAGTAAGTAGCCTTAGGAACATTGTGAATTGTTCATATGTCCAGCTAAAATATGGGGACAGTAATACTGACCTACCTTAGTGAGTTTCTATAAGAATTACTGAGCTTAATTGCCAAGGATTACTAACAAAAATGTAAATCACAGATGGCAAACCTGGGGCCTTCCAGATGTTGCTGGATCCATCAGGGCCAGACAGCATAGACCATGGCCATAAAGGATGGAAGTTCTAGTCCAAACATCTGGAGAGCCACAGGTTCCCAACCCTTGTGTTAAATGATAGTTTGTCATGTTGTCTGAACCTCTTTCAACTTTCCTCTTTCAACAAGCCTTTTAAGTTGAGACCTATCCCAGTCTGCGTCTGTGTTAGAATTGCTTGTTAATATGTGGGTTTTTTTAATAATATGTTTTTAACCCTTTTTTAGAAGATGTTTTTAAAGCTTTCTAAAAAAATGTTTTTAATGTTTTGTTTTAAGGTATTTTAAGGTCTGTTTTTATGATGTTTTAAAGTGTTTTTAGTGTTTCTGTTTGCTGCCCTGGGTTCCTGCTGGGAGGAAGAGTGGGATATAAATAAATAAATAAATAAAACTGATGCCACCTTACAAATTTCAGTTTGTGAGGGCTTGCAAAAACCAGGGTATTAAACCACACTTGGAGGGGGGGGGGGGTTTGCACACCACAGTGTGTGCTAACTATTTTTGTTGTTATGTGCCTCCAAGTCGACTACGACTTATGGCAACCCTATGAATTAGCAACCTCCAAGAGCATCTGTCATGAACCACCCTGTTCAGATCTTGTAAGTTCAGGTCTGTGGCTTCCTTTGTGGAATCAATCCATCGCTTGTTTGGCCTTCCTCTTTTTCTACTCCCTTCTGTTTTTCCCAGCATTGTTATCTTTTCTAATGAATCATGTCTTCTCATTATGTGTCCAAAGTATGATAACCTCAGTTTCATTATTTTAGCTTCTAGTGATAGTTCTGGTTTGATTTGTTTTAACACCCCATTATTTGTCTTTTTCGCAGTCCATGGTATCCACAAAGCTCTCCTCCAACACCACATTTCAAAGTAGTGCTAACTATAACTTTCTGTTATGTCTGATTTCACAAACCATTTATAAGCCACAAACCACTGTTCTACCATGAGAGGCAGTAACATTTTGGAGATAGGAATGAACTTATGAAGCTGAGTAGGGAGCAGATGGACAAAAAGCTGCTCTAAACCATGGCTGCCTGCTGTTTATCTGGAAGCTCAAGCCATGTTCTTATCAATGCTTAGCACAAAACATGGTTACGCATGCTGGCTGGATTGCACTAGTATTTGTGAAGGTAATTAAAATACCTGCAATGTGCTAGGCAATTGTTAGATCTTGTTAATAGCTTGTTTCCATATTTGATCCTAACATTACACTAATGTCTGCATGTGTGCATAGGCATTTACCCACTTTAGTCTCACTCACCCATAGTATACATATCCATTTTGAAAGTGTGTTGTTATGCCCCCCCATGGGCACATCACCATCACTAGGTAAAGTGGTGTAGTGGTTAAGGTGTTGGACTATGACCTGGGAGACCAGGGTTCGAATCCCCACATAGCCATGAAGCTCACTGGGTGACCTTGGGCCAGTCACTGCCTCTCAGGCTCATGAAAACCTTATTCATAGGGTCACCATAAGTCGGAATCAACTTGAAGGCGGTACACATACATTTTAACCAAGGAAAATGTAACTTAGGCTCCAATATGAAAGATATACTGGGCATGCATTGTGAAGTTCTATAAGTCTGGCATCTCATTTAAACCAGGTCACTTTGCCTGCTTGTGGAGTGTCAGGGATTTCTGGCTCAGGTAGACGCCACAGAGGCATGGCAATATTATATCCATAGCAGCTGAATGCCAACATTAACTGGCACATACAACATGCCATTGTTAAGTTTTTCTTCCATGCCTCATGCCAGTCTCAAATCCTTCCTTAGTTGAGCCTTCCCCAACTTAGGCCCCATCTGCAGTATAGATTTAGAGCATTATTATACTTCTTTAAACAGTCATGGCTTCCCCTAAATAATCCTGGAAACTGAGGTTTGTTAAGGATGCTGAGAGCAGGGATAGGATTTGCCCACCACCACCGCCCTGCTCACCCCTGGCATCATGGAGATGGAGGAGGCAGAAGAGAAGGGGCCCTCCCTGAGTGGCAGCTGTGGCAGAAACCTCCCCTGCAGAGCCAGACTGCAGAGGAGAAAGAAGAGCAGGAAGAAGCAAGCAACAGACTGCAGGCTGGAACATGCAAATATCCACTTAATTCTGACCCCCTGTGGTCAGAATTAAGTGGATTTTTCACCCACTCTAGCCTGGTTAACTCCCAGGTATGTGGAATTAGTAGGGTTGCCAGGTCGGAAGCATCCCAAAACCTGAGATGTCACGGGGTGGGCCCTAGTGATGTCATTAAGTATGATACATTAAGTATCAACCACAGTTGCTTGGAGCATTCCACTCCAACAAAAAAATTTCTCTGATTGGAAATTAAGATAGAAATCTTAGGTTTTTCTAGGTCCAGCTGAAGTGACTGGATCATTCCTTCTCACCTGCTTAGAGAGCTTGGGTAAGGAACATTTAAACTAGCCTACTTGCTTCTGGCAAGAAGATTTAAGTGCTCTCAGGCCAGGCTAGTCACCAGAAAGCCATAGGAAGAAGGGAGCCTAATGTTGTGGAGATGTTAGATGGGAGCACTAAGTAAAGATGGATGCCCCTGAAGGCTGCAATTCTAAACACACTTACTAAGGGACTAAGCCCTATAGAACTCAAAAGCACTTACTTCTGAGTAGATATTGTTAGGATTGTGCTGTTAGTAAAGCTTGACTAGGGATCCTCTGCAATGATACCTACAGTATATCAAAACAGGGTTGGCAACCCCTGCCTTTTAACATGGCTGCTCCCAACTTCTTTACAGACTTTACCCTTCACTGCGGAGAGAGGTTTGAGAAATGAGTAAGAGTTAAGAAGATTCTCTACTCTTTCCTGCCTACTCTGTGGGCTGCTATAAACTCACATTGACAGCCAACCCAATTCCAGAGAGAAAACATACATGATTCGATCTACCTTCACAGGCAGAAGATTGGGAACAACAGCAATTGAAGCCACACTTCCCAGTATGTAAATTCTCTTTTATCATAAGAAACAAACTATCATGCAAACAACAAGGTGCATCATCAGTGGGTTTAAGGGGTTTGAGCTGACCACATGGAACCACTGTTGTTGCTTCTGTGGATATAAGGGAGTAAGGTCAAAGGTAACCAAGATACAAATAGATGTGCTTTTGATGTTACGGGTTCCACATAGTACTTGTTCTGCTTTTGTAAGGAATCGATCCTTTAGTGTGACAGTACCTACACTCTGGAACTCCCTGCTTATTGATATTAGGCAGGTGCCATCATTGTACTCATTTTGGCACCTGTCAAAAACACTTTTGTTTAGGCAAGCCTACCCAGGCATGTGGAAGCTATTGTGTTTTTTATATATGTTTTTAACTCATTTGTTGGTTTTATTATTTTGAATGTTTTTAAATACCTGTCTTTAACTTTTTTTGCCAATAATTGTATTGTTTTAATTCCTTCTATAAACCATTTTGAGGTTGTTTTACACTAAAGCAGTATATAAATGACGTAAATAAAATAAATAAATTTTGGAGTCACTGCGGCTCTTGGGTCTCTTTCCTCTTTTGTACTGAATCAGGCCATTTGGTACCATCTAGCTCAGTACTGATCACATGGACTAGCATTGGCTCTCCAGGATTCTAGGCAATAGTCTCTTCCAGGGATTGAATTTTGGACCTTTGCAAGCAAAGCATGTGCCCCACCACTGAGCTACAGTCCTGTTTAAAACGTGTCTTTTAAAATTGTTCTTTTCAATTCACTAATGAATACACAGCATACTAGGGCAGATCCACACCATGCATTTAAAGCACATTCCACATACATTTGAAGCACATGAATCCCATCACAGAATCATGGGAACTGTAGTTTGTTAAGGGTGGTGGGAACTATAACTGTGAGGGGGAAACTACACTTCCCAGGATTCTTTAGGGGAAGTCATGTGCTTTAAATGTGGGTTGGATGTGCTTTAAATGTATTATGTGGATCTGCATTACTTCATAATGCCTATGTATAAATCATTTTAATTAAATTTTAAAATGGAAATAAGCTACAAAGTGTACTGGGCAACCATGGGCTACACACCATCTCTCAGCCTAATCTGCCCCTCAGGGTGAAAACAACAAAAGGGGACCATAACCACCCCATAGAAGAAGGGCACACTTAAAATGTAGAGGAAATTAAAATTTGTAAATAATATTTGACAACCATAGTGTGAACTCAGATACTTATCAAGGCATAGTGTAAAGAAATATTTATATAAGCATGAATGTCAATGATGTTTATTATTTGCACAACCTGTAAAGATACTTATAGTGCAATCCTATCCATGTTTATTCAAGAGCAAGTCCCGATGTATTCAATGGGGCTTACACAGACAGGGAAGCATGCACAGGACTGCAACCTCAAGTGACAAGGAACTTCACTCACCCAATCCAAAATTCAGAATCATGCCTGTTTAAGATGTTTGGCAACTATTTTATATTTGTTTTATGGTTATTGGATTTTAAATGGCTTTATTTGTTGTTGTGAGCTGCCTTGGTTTCCAACCATACCTCACAGGGTTGTTGGAAATATTCCATACACACACACTGGAGATGTAAAAATACATGAAATGGAAATGGACTGCCTTCAAGTCAATTCCGACTTATGGTGACCCTATAAATAGGTTTTTCATGGTAAGCGGTATTCAGAGGGGGTTTACCATTGCCTTCCTCTGAGGCTGAGAGGCAGTGACTGGCCCAAGGTCACCCAGTGAGCTTCATGGCTGTGTGGGGATTCGAACTCTGGTCTCCCAAGCCATAGTCCAACACCTTAACCACTACACCACACTGGCTCTCAGTAAAAATACATAGACCCCATATAAGGGGTCCCCTTAAATATTAGGCAGGCTTCATCTCTGTTATCTTTTTGGCACCTTTTGAAGACTTTCCTCTTTCAACAAGCCTTTTAAGTTGAGAACTATCCCAGTCTGCGTCTGTGTTGGAATTGCTTTTTAATATATATTTTTTACTATAATATGTTTTTAACCCTTTTTTAAAGATGTTTTAAAAGCTTTTTTTAAAAAAATGTTTTTAAAGTTGTTTTGTTGTATATTTTAGGGTCAGTTTTTATAATGTTTTTATGTGTTTTTAGAGCTTCTCTTTGCCGCCCTGGGCTCCTGCTGGGAGGAAGGGCAGGATATAAATCAAATACTAAATAAATAAATAATAAGAGCTGATTATCAAAACCAGTTGGCCATTGCAGAACTTCTTTTTTTAAAAAAAATCAGTATTAGTTTCCTGCCAAATAAAAGCAGTGACACCTAAGTAAGCCCTGCCTAACTGCTTAAATAATAATAAAAAGGATCAGAAGGGGAGAGAAAGATTTACAATCCTTTTCTATGTTCACTCAAAAGTCCCACTGATTTTCAGCACAATCTTAATCATGTCTACTCAAAAGTAAGTCCTACTGAATTCAATGGTGTTAACTCCCAGGTATGTGGAATTAGTAGGGTTGCCAGGTCAGAAGCATCCCAAAACCTGAGATGTCACGGGGTGGGCCCTAGTGATGTCATTAAGTATGATACATTAAGTATCAACCACAGTTGCTTGGAGCATACCATTCAAACAAACAAAAATTCCCTGATTGGAAATTAAGAGAGAAATCTTAGCTAAAAGAGGATGTTCCAGGACCAGCTGAAGAGATGAGGTCATTCCTTCTCACCAGTTTAGGGAGGCTGTGTAGGGAACATTTAACATAGCCTACCTGCTTCTGGCAAGAAGGGTTGAAGTGCACTCAGGCCAGGTCAGTCACTAGAAAGCCATTGTAGGTAGAAGGGAGCACTCTGGAGTAAAGATGGATGCCCCTGACGGCTGCAATTCTAAACATGCTTGCTAAGGAACTAAGCCCCATAAATATGGTTGCAGCCATGTTAAGGGCAGGGGAGGGCATTCTAGGCAAGCAGTTTGCAACTGCCTATTAGCATTGTGCTGTTCTGGGGATCTTCCACAAAGTTACCCATAGGCCACTGCAACTTCATGTATTGGCTATTGTTCTATCAGTCTCTGTTCAAAGAAACTGAAGAATCACAATTACACAGTTACCTAACCCTATTCATAGGGTCGCCATAAATTGGGATCGACTTGAAGGTAGTCCCATTAAGGTAAAGGTAAAAAAAATGAGGAAAGAGAAATAAAACCAATAGCACTAGGTTAGAAACAATCTTTTTTTTAATTTAACAAACACTGTATTTTAGAGAACAAAGACAGGTTACACCACCAATCCAACTACTAATCATAATCAGAGCTTGGAAAAGTTACTTTTTTGAACTACAACTCCCATCAACCCAATCCAGTTGCCATGCTGGCTGGGGCTGATGGGAGTTGTAGTTCAAAAAAGTAACTTTTCCAAGCTCTGATCATAATCCAATTGCTAGTCCCAACTAGAGTAGAGAACCATTGAAGCAATGAAATTTACATAGTGTCAATTTACCAAGTTCCCATCAATTCAATGGGTTTACTGTCCTTGATCAGATATGTTCACCTCAGTCACTAACTTGTTAACTGGGCAAAGTTCATAAAAAAGTCCCATCAACATTGACTTCAATGCCCAGATTTGAAGTCAGTTTACTAATATGGTCCACTGTTGCTCCTCTGACTCTCTGCCCAGATCAAAGGCTATGAAGTCTTTTAGGGCTAGTTCACACTGCGACTTACTCTGAGATTGCTGCTACTTGCATCCCTGTTTAATTTGCATAGTTCACATGATGTTGCAGGCAATCAGCAGCTATCACACAGTTTTCCTGTATCAAACCAATCCAATTTTAATGCGAAAAGGAAAGGAAAAACTGTTTCAGATTCATTGTGCTTCTCTTGGAGGCACTTTGCCTTGATTTTTTTTTTAGTAGGCAGGCTCTCCTATGCACCATTGCCAGCTCCCTCTCTCTCTGCCACCCACAAAAGCTGCCTTCACTCACTCTCATATATAGTTTCATATAGTTTTGTGTCTATTGCACCCCCATGCTCTCCCGCTGAAGCCTGGAGAGGCTTGCAGAGGTGTGCAATTGACAAGAAACAACGAAACTGACAAAAATCGCTCCCCTTCTCCTTTAGCAATATCAGTACTCCAAAGGGAGTAAGCATGTAAAGTTAGGGGTGGGGCCACAACGAAACAGCAATACTAAACCTTTCCAGAGGAACGCCTACTTATGTGAAAGGAAAACAGCCAATTTAAAGGTAGGAAGTGTGAAGCTTGCAAATCTATCCCAATGGCAAAGCTGCGTCTTTACTGCGAAGTCTAGCTCCCGTGTGAATAAGACCTTTTAATTGTGAGTTCTCTAAATCATACCATTTCTCAAGGTATGCTAATGCCCGTTTGTACATCTGGAGAGCATCTGTAGTGAAAGATGCACGTTGAGATGCAGGGAGGTGCTTTAGACCTGAAAGCACCTTTGCTCCAAAAAAATCCTTTGTCCACACAATTTACCAGCTTCTCCCTCAAGCTGGACATCAAGATGTGGAGGTGCGGACTTACTGAGTTCTTCTTTCCAAAATGCTAATAGTCTCATGAAATAGTTGCATGTAGTGATGTACAAAATAGAGGTAGCACTCTGGGACAGAAATCTTTTCAGTTGTGTCACTAGTTGCCTCATCTGCATTTTCCCATAAAGTTCAATGTCATGTTGCTGGTCTGCTCTTCCTCAAGCTCCAAGGAATAGGATTTTATAGCAGGCCATGACTGGAGTAGCCACTCAACAGCTGGGAAGAGAGAGAGCCACCGTGTGTTTCTATGTCTAAATAGTGCATGGTAATGCATGTCTAGCTCATCAAAACATTCTCTGAGTTTCCCATTTTTAAGAGTGCTCCTGCAGAACTCTGTGTATACCTTATGAGACTCAAGATCATACTTACTCTTTAAGCAGCCATGCCTGGCAGCATTGTGTAGAACATGGCAAAACTAGTTTGCCTTCAGAATAGAACTGTTCTGTTCCTTTAGGATCTGCAATACAGAGTTCCTTACACCGTAATTGACAGCAGCATTGTTTGCCATGTAAGCCATTCTATTTTCAATGGATAATCCCAGATCAGTCACAGTCTTCAGAAGGCTATTGCTGATGGCAACAGCAATCTCTGATGGTAACTCATAGAAGCCCAGCAGTTTCTCTTGAATTCCAAGGACAGCATCAAAGTAACGCACAGCCACAAGAAACATTTTGCGGTTGCCTTTGTTAGAGGCATCCGTGGCAATTGAAAAAGGAACTTTTTTAGTGGAACGTCCACCCAGTGCCTGCACAGCATTTTCTACAGATTTTGGTCCAAGCATGTTTTCAACAATGCACTCTGCCTTCATTCTTCCACAGTGCAATTTTTTAACAAGAGCAGAGTCCTCGATCATTGTAGAAATCAGTTTTATTCCACAATCCTTGCTCAGGTAACTGTGCTAGTGCATAACTGTATGATACATGCTGCTAACCTCTATAGCAGCAACACTGAGCATTTCTGTGTACTTTTCTTTGCAAAGAAGGATGTCACGACAGCACTCTGCTTCACCAGTCTTGAGGCTCTAATGTGTGCTTCAGTTTGCATGTGTCTCTGGGTGGCCTTGACACCACCCTGTCTCACGGTGAAGGTAGAATTACATTACTTACAGCTGGCAAGAATGTCATCTACTTTAACAATCCAGTCTTTGAAAGCATCATTCTGCAGCCATTCAGTCTGAAATGATGCTGCATATTTCTTCTTCTGCTTCTCCCCTTCCAGCTGCATTGAAACCAATAGCAGATACAACAGGTGGAGAGATGTGCAGCACAACAGCACCTGTACAGGAAGAAAAGAGAGCTATGCAGCTTATGCTTGTTGTGAAAAGGTTCCTCAAGCATGCACATGTTTTGCAGAGTCTGCACGGTGTCATTGGCATCAAAAGGCCAGCCTACATCCACCTGGCAACCAAGAGGTCTTTTGTATCTTTAAAAGTTGTGCAGAGGGAAGAGAGAATTCCACCATGTGGTTTTTCCCATTACAGGGTTGCAAGAACACCTCACTTGGCTGACTTTCTCTTCTCCTAAAGATACAGGATCAGTCTCAGGGATTGAACCTAGCAACCCTACTAGTAACTAAGCTACAATCCAATACACACTTACCTGGGAGTAAGTCCTATTGAACCCAATTGAGCTTACTTCTGAGTAGACATTATTGGATTGTAGCCTTATTCACAAGAAGTGGGGGATGATTATATTGGATGGCAGCGGTGAAAATAACTCTTAATCCTCTGCTGAAGCTTTCCTCTGAGTAGCTGCTTTTCATGTTTATTTATTTAAGGCATTTATACCCCACTCTTTAGCCGAAAGGGCTGGGAGACTGTTACATAATGGTCAAGGTTGTTGCTAGGTTCTTGAAAGACCTTGGGCAAAAATCTGCATAGATGTATAGAATGCTTCTGAACAAATTAAAATAGTGAGTGTATACTAGGGTTGCCAGGTTCCTGGCCTGAGACTGATCTTGTATCTTTAGGAGAAGAGAAAGTCAGCCAAGTGCAGGTGTTCTTGCAACTCTGTAATGAGAAAAACCACAATGTGGAATTCTCCCTCTTCCCTCCACAACTTTTAAAGATACAGTAGACCTCTTGGAGGCTGGGCGTGACAAGCAAGAGGTCTTCTGTATCTTTAAAAGTTGTGCAGAGGGAAGAGAGAATTCCACCATGTGGTTTTTCCCATTACAGGGTTGCAAGAACACCTGCACTTGGCTGACTTTCTCTTCTCCTAAAGATACAGGATCAGTCTCAGGCCAGGAACCTGGCAAACCTAGTGTATACACAATACATTTAAAGCACATTTCCCCTTCCCCAAAGAATCCTGGGAACTGTAGTTTGTTAACGGTGCTGGAAATTGTAGCTCTGTGAGGGGTAAACTGCAGTTCCCACAATTCTTTGTGGGAAGCCTCACACTTTAAATGTATGGTTTGTATGCAACCTGGGGTCTCACTGGCACTGCAGTTTGCTGCCCTATGAGCAAAATAAAAACAAGCATGTGATTTAAAAAGGGGGGAAGCAGCAGATCTGCTTGTAACACAATTTAAAGACCCAGGACTCTGTCTCCCCTGATAATGCCCCTAGCAATTACAATTTATTATAATGTACCATGTAACTACCATGGGAGGGTTCCCAAAGAGGGCACAAATAAATGACTACTTACAGAAGTGAAAAAAAGAAAGAGGGATGGAGAGCAATTTCTTGTTTCACCTTCATCACCCCGAGCCAGAGAGCGAGTCTGTTGCAGCTGGTACTTCAGAAAAGGGAAAAAAGGGGGGCAGGGGAAAAGAGTGACTGCATGGTGCTTCTTGGGAAAAGGTGTCATTTCCCAAATGCTGCATATACCTAGCATCTTGGCTTGTGACTCCATTTCCCAGCTGTCTGGGGGGTGGCAGCAGCTCAGCTCCAGCTTCCCTTTACGTTGCTGCTTGGTGCCCTTCTTAGAAGTCTGCAGCCAAGGTGTCTCCAGTGGTGGTTGTGGATGGTGGTGTATGCATGGCTGGAAAACCAGAGCACACATGCACGGCTGGGCAGCCAGTCTAGAAAACCGGAGATCCAGGGACATGGGGTTGATTTGCCCGGAGATCTGGAGAGCACTCTTGAGAGCTGGAGGCTCCGGCTGAAAGCCAAAGATCTGTTAAACCTAGGAATTAGCATTGCAGCTTTAGTCCCAGAAAAAAATCGTACTGAGAAGGTTTTCAAAACAGGTTATGAATAAGACAAATAAGCTGCCCTCTTTAATAGTCCAGTAAAATTTAAACTTGTTTGACTCCTTACTTAGAAAAGTATAACATTGTAGCATGTACACTTTTAAAAACATCTGTTCAAAAATTATTTGAAAGATAAAAGTGTAATATACCTTTTTTGCAAGTAATTAAAAAACCCTGCATGTACACTTTTATGCCTACCAAGGTCCTGCTGTGATCTCTTGTAGTGCAAACCTATGCATGTTTACTCAGAAGCAAGTCCCAAGTACTCTTTATGCTGCTGAAAGCTATATATTTACTTAATTCCTAATGCAGGAAAAGGAAACTGTTCTCAGAACCTGAAATGACGTTTAGCTATTGATTGCTGTTGTCAGTCACAACCCTGACTTTACTTATTGGCTAAAAACCTGAAAGGGCAGGGATTAGAGCAGCCAGTACTAATAGAATTTGTGTGTGTGGGGGTGACATTTTGGTTTATATCTTTTGGACCAGACCACCAAGAAACTTTTTTTAAAATGAAAGCTAAAAGTCTGGAGAGTAAGGTGAGTCACCCGAAGACTTGGAGGGGACCCCCAAAAACCAGAGTCTCTGGGCAAAAACTGGACACCTGGCAACCCTACTGAGCACCAGAATCTTTAATATAATCCAATACATGCAAACCTATGCTGCTAATTTCTGAAGATGTGACTCAAAATCAAAAGAAGTAAGAACATTTTGCATGCAAACAGTAGCTGTTGGAATAATGGGTAACACACGGGAGTTGTAGATTCGATACCATGACCTATTTTCAGGATGTACTCTAGAACAACCTTGTATTTTTTGACCCATGAAATGTGTACGACACAAATCAATACTCAGGATTTGTTTACTGCAGGTCTGCACAACCAAGATTATAGCTCCCCTAATCAGTCACCCTGTCAGTCAGTTTCCAAATGTGTCACATAACTTTTAGATTTCAGAAAGAAACTTTTAACTAATTATTCCTTGTCAGAGACCGTCCAGATGGTAAAAAACAATTTCTTCCAATCAGAGCTGTTAGTGTTCTTGTTTATTATTAATTCAACATCCCAACACTTCTTTATACATTTCATTTTATTATCTGTATGCATAGTCTACACATTTTTTATTAATGTGTACAAATCCTTCAGAACAATAACCCTAGTAACAGGGACAGGGTATGTGACTATTGAATTAGCCAGGCAAAAATATTTTTATTTTCCTGGGCATTTGGACAATATGAATGGTCTGGCTTTTAGTGCCTGTTTCTGGTGTTTAGTCTTGTGTTGGGTGAGGGTGAATTTTCTTGTTTTTGGTGATTTGAGATCAACTCTTTTAGTATATCTGTATTTTTATGAACATTTTATTATGAAATTTGCATTTTATTTTTCTTGTAAATTGCTTTGTTAAGCAATAAATAATTTAATAAACTAATAAAGGCTGCCTTGGAGTAAGCCCTAATTGATCTAACAGGTCTTACTTCTGAGTGGACAGGGTTAGGATTGTGCTGTAAACTACTGATATTTAAGATGACAATCCTGCTGAAAAGTTCAGATAAGGGCTAATTCTCCAAGATGACCAAACTGAAGTTATTGTAGTTAACAGCCAACACAGAATAAAGTGTTCTTAAACATGCATTATATATAGCAAGCACAAGGAACCTGCAACCTTCCAGATGTTCCTGAACACAGCTCCCAAAATCTCTATTGGCCATACTGTCTGAGGTTGATGGGAGCTGAAGTCCAACAACATATGGAAGGCCACAGGTTCCCCATACCTGGAGTAGAGAAACTGATAGAGAAATTTTTTTCTCCTCTCTCATCATACTAGTACTTGGAGTCATCCAATTAAGCTGAAAGATAAACTGTGGAATTTGCTGCCACAAGGTGTGGAAGGTTACTAATTTAGATGGCTTTAAAAGGGGATCAGAAAAAAAATCATGGTGGATAAGGTCATCAGTGGCTACTAGTCATGATGGCTATATACTACCTCCAGAATAAAAGACAGCAGGACTCTGAATTGACAGTTGCTGGGGATCACCAGCAGGGTAGTGTTATTCCACTTATGTTCTACTTGTGGCCTGCTCACAGGCATCTGGCTGACTACTGTGAGAAATAGGATGCTGGACTAGATAGACATTGTCTTACCCAGCACATGGCTCCTCTTATGAGCTCAACTGCAGCCGTACTGTTGTTTTGTCAAGTTCCCCAAATTAATAGAATTGTTTATGCTCTCTTCCAGGATTTTTTTTTAAATTGTGCTTGGTTGCTCAGTCCAAAATATCTCAATTCAAAAGTAAATCCTATTGAGTCCAATCGGACTTTCCAGTTTGCAATGTATGCCTAGAATTGCAGTGTTATGGTCAGTACAGAAATAAGAGGAAATACCCAGTTTCCAAGGATAGAAGAAAGACAGCCACACAAAAACCTTCAGTGAACTTGAAAATTAACAGAATGAAAGGAACGCCAAATAACATCTTGGATCATGTAAGTGTCTTTTTAAGACAGTGAAGGAAAAGAAAAGTTAGTTTGCAACATAAAAAGAAAAAGACTACTACTTTTTTTGTCAGAAAGGCCATCTTTAATTTCTCATTCACTCACTGTGAAAGTTATTGGGGCAGACACAAAATAGCCTCAGAACATGCTATGCCCTTAACCCACAGTCCCACTGATTAAATTGGCCCCATTAGATGGATCACCTAAAATCTTTACAGCACAAGCCCATACCCATCTGCTCAGAAGAGAGTCACAATCAGTGTCATGCAGCTTACTCTCAGGGAAGTGGGTAAGAGATGACAGCCATAGAGGGCAATTCTAACCCTTCCAACTGCTGGTGGGGTTTTTGAGGTGTGGCAGAGCAGAGGGGGGTTGTTTGGTATGAATGTTTTATTTAGAGCGTATGCGTGTATTCTTGTTTATTTGTATGTATTCAGATTTGAGTGATTTTCAGGGAGTGGACATGGGAGTGTGGTCTTTTTAGGATGTAAGATTGTGACTGCTTGAGATGTGCTAATATAGTGAGCTTGAGTGCATTTGTTTAGAATGTTTATAAGTTTGATTAATGTGAGTGTGTTGATCTTGTAAGGGTGTGCTTGAGTTAATTGAATGATATCTATTTTCACCTGTAGTGAGATGAAATTCTATTTGTTATTATAAAGGGGGCTGGCTGTTTTAATTGTTTTGTTTTATTATTATATATTGATTAAGAAATGAGGGCTTTTTTGTCTAATTTACCATGTTTAAAAATAAGGTTGATGTTTATATATATATATATTTGCAGAAGCTAAGTGATGCTGGTACTGTCCTCCAGGTTGAGGCCATGTGGGGCCAATGTGTCCAGAGAGTAAATCCAAAAGTTCTCCCTTTTGGTCAATGCTGCTGGATCTGCTGGTATTGCTGTAATGGAAAAGTCCATTACAGTGACCCTCAATGTTAAAATGCTTTGCAACTGGTTGCTCCACTTTTTTTGTCAAAATTGCCGACTTGTGGCTCCTGAAGCGCATGCGTAGGTCAGTTGTGGTCTTTCCTACATATTGGATATGACATCCTGGTCTTTTGCACTCGATGGTGTAAACTATATTGCAGGACCTGCAGGTGATGTTCTGTTTGATGTAATATGTCCTGCCTGTCCTAGTGCTTGTAAAAGTGGCTGTCTCCCTGAGGTACACACAGGTAATACAGCGTTTGGAGTGACAAGGATGAGACCCTGGATTGGTGATAGGTGGCTTAAGCACAGCTCTCACCAACAGTCTGCGCAAATTAGAAGGTTGGCGAAATGCTATAACAGGAGGCCTGCTGATGGCTCTAGTAAGATGTTCAGAGTTTGCCAGCAATGGGTAGCTCTCCTTGATTGCTCGGTGATAGTTAGGAGATGCTGGATGGAAATCTACCACAAATGGAATCCGTTGCTCTCTGCTCTTTGACACCTCAGTATGATGGAGGAGGTTTTCTGTGGACAGAATGGAGGCTCGGTGGATGTTGCAATTCATAATATGTGGAGAATATCCTCTTAGAAGAAGGTGTTCTTTAAGTTCACTGATCCTTCTCTGGTATTTATAATAATAATAATAATAAAATTTTATTTCTGAGTCGCCTATCTGGCCGAATTAACGGCCACTCTAGGTGATGTACATTAATACAATAAAATACAATATAAAATAGATAAGACCATCATCGTCTAACCCACTCTTCCAGTTAATAACACGTTAACAACTAACCCATCCCAAAAATCCCATAGGCCTGCCTGAATAGCCAAGTCTTCAAGGCCCGGCAGAAACCAATTAAGGAGGGGGCATGACGAAGATCAAACGGGAGGGAATTCCAGAGGGTGGGGGCCACAACTGAAAATGCCCTCTCTCTGGTCCGTACCAACTTTGCTGTTTTAGTTGGTGGAACCGAGAGAAGGTCTTGTGTGGCTGATCTTGGCAGGCGGTATAATTGGCAATGCTGGAGGCGCTCCTTCAGATAAACTGGGCCGAAACCATATAGGGCTTTAAAGGTCAAGACCAACACCTTGAATTGGGCCCGGTAAACAATTGGTAACCAGTGTAGATCTGCTAACACCGGAGTGATGTGATCACGACGACGGCTGTTCTTAATCAGCCGTGCCGCCGCATTTTGTACCAATTGTAATTTCCGGACCATTTTCAAGGGTAACCCCACGTAGAGCGCATTACAGTAGTCTAAGCAAGAGGAGACCAGGGCATGTATCACCCGTGGGAGCAGATGAACAGGAAGGTAGGGTTGCAGCCTTCGTATCAGATGTAGTTGGTACCAAGCCGCCCAGCTCACTGCCGAAATCTGAGCCTCCATGGACAGCTGGGAGTCTAAAATGACCCCAAGGCTGCGGACCTGGTCTTTCAGGGGTAATCTTACACCATCAAACACCAGGTCTATATCTCCTAATCTTCTCTTGTCTCCCACAAGCAACACCTCGGTCTTATCGGGGTTCAGCTTCAGCCTATTCCATCCCATCCATCCACTTACGGATGCCAGGCACTTGGACATGGTATCCACAGCCAACTCTGGTGAGGACTTAAACAAGAGATAGAGCTGAGTGTCATCCGCATATTGGTGGCACTGCAGCCCAAATCTCCTGACGATGGTCCCCAGCGGCTTTACATAGATGTTGAATAGCATGGGGGAGAGGATAGAACCCTGTGGCACTCCACAAGTGAGAGGCCAAGGGTCTGAAAACTCATCCCCCAATGCCACCTGCTGATGCCTGTCTGAGAGATAGGAATGGAGCCACCGTAAAACAGTGCCCCCTATGCCTAATCCCTCCAGGCGAGCTAAAAGCATACCGTGGTCGACGGTATCAAAAGCTGCTGAAAGGTCCAGGAGGACGAGGAGGGTATATTCTCCCCTATCCAACGCCCTCATATCATCCACCAGGGCGACCAAGGCTGTTTCAGTTCCATGTCCAGTCCTGAAGCCCGATTGGAATGGATCTAAATAATCTGCTTCATCCAAGTGTGTCTGTAACTGTTTGGCCACCACTCGCTCAATCACCTTGCCCAAGAATGGTAAATTAGAGACTGGCGGAAGTTGTTCAACTCTTGGGGGTCCAAGGAGGGCTTTTTCAAGATGGGTTTTATTACCGCCTCCTTGAGGGCTAGTGGCATTGCACCCTCCTCTAAGGATGCATTTACCACTGCCTTATCCCTTTGCTCAGTCTTTCTTTGCAGCTCATAATGAGCCACGAGGGGCAAGGGTCTAACAAGCAGGTGGTTGGCTTCACAGTAGAGAGCACCTTGTCCACTTCCTCAGAGGGAAGAGGCTGAAACCGATCCCACTTGATCGGAATGCAACTGGTCAACTCTGGCTCACTTCCTGTGTCCACGACGTACGGAATCATGCTCTTCAGACGTTCGATTTTATCAGCAAAGTGTATAGCAAACATGTCACAGGAGGCTTTAGAGTGCTCCATGGGTTCCTGAGCAACTGGACCGACCAGGCTTCGGACCACTTGGAACAACCTCCTGGGGCAACACTCTGCGGATGCAATAGAGGCAGCAAAGAATTCCCTCTTTGTTGCCCCTGTTGCCACTTGGTAGGCAGCTATTGCTGCTCTAACCAGTGTCCGATCGTTTTCAGAGCACGATTTCCGCCATCGGCGCTCTAGCCGTCTCACCTCCTGTCTCAGTCCCCGCAACCATGGTGTATACCAGGGTGCTATCTGAGCTCTATTCAGGGGGAGAGGGCATTTCGGAGCCACCCGGTCTACCGCCTTAGTGATCTCCTATTCCACTCCATCACCAAGGTTTCGACCGGGCATCCTTCAGCCGGCTCCAAATCTCCCAGCGCATTCAGGAATCCTCTGGGATCCATCAGGCGTCTGGGGCGGACCATCCTAATAGGCCCTTTTCCCCTGCGGAGGGTGTGTGGCATTGAGAGGCCTATATTCACCAGATAGTGATCTGACCATGACACGGGTTTAGAAAAATTAGCCCCCATTTTCAGAACACTTCCCTCCCCTCCCGAGACAAACACAAGGTGAAGAGCATGACCGGCTACATGGGTGGGCCCTATGTTACTAAGGTGCAGTTCCCAGGAAGTCATGGTTTCCATGAAATCCCGAGGAGCTCCAATGAGGACAGCCTCGGCGTGCACGTTGAAGTCCCCCAAAACCAGTAGGTTGGGGGAAAGCAACTGGACACATGAGACCACCTCGAGCACCTCGGCCAGGGAGTCTGCCGTGCAGCAGGGTGGGCGGTACACAAGTAGAATCCCCAAACTGCCTTTGGGCCCAACCTCCAGTACATGCAGTCAACAAACTTGGTCTCATGGAGAGGGGGTCTGGCGAAAACCAAGGACTCCCAATAGATGACTGCCACTCCCACTCCCCGCCTACCAACCCTTGGCTGCTGTGCGTATTGGAAACCGGCTGGACACATGGCCCCAAGTATAGGAGCTGAGGCTTCATCCAGCCAGGTCTCCGTAATACACACCAGGTCTGCGTTCTCATCCAGGATCATATCATGGATGATCGTTGTTTTTTGTACCACAGACCTGGCATTACATAACAGCAGTCGAAGGTCAGATGGAGTCCTGCATCCCCCAGTTATCTTCCGGTTATGGGCAGGCCCGGAACAGGGGATGGATATTATACATCTATCCCTTGTTCCCCCAAACCGGCGTGGCCTGCCACCAGCACTTCTCCAGGATCTGCCGCCCAGCCGTTTATCTTCAGTGTTGCAAATAAGTTTGATTCTCAGAACTAAGCTATACACAGTGTTCTTCTTTATATGCCTAGGATGGCAGGATTTCCAGTTTAAATAGGTGTGGGCATCAGTGGGTTTGCTGTAGAGATCAGTGGCTATTTTGTTGTTTTCAGTGGTGAGAAGAACATCTAGAAAAGGGATGTGCGGATTGTCATTTGTACTATTAAATGTAAACTTAATCGTGGGATGGATAGAGTTGATGTAATTTTTAAATTTTTAATCGTGTTTATATATATATATATAATTGTTATATATACATAATATATATATTGTTATATATAAAGGTTGGGAAAGGCTGGCCCTGGGGATATCTTCTTCAGTCTATTATATTTGCTATGTTTTTCTTGTGTTTTTTGTAGTTCATTTTTATATGCAATGTTGATACTAAAGACGATATTCTGTTCAGTTATCAACTGTATTTTTTGTATTGTGTAGGGGTTTTTTGTATTTGCTGTTTAAGATGTTTAACTTATGTTGCACACCGCTTAGAGGTATATAAATTGTCTAAATAAAAACAAATAATAAATAAACAGTACTGTCACATTCACAGCCCTGTTGCTCGTAGTGGCCACAAAGAAAGGTGGAAGGCAGGATGCTGGAGCCCAGTGCTATCACATGATGATAGGGAGACACTGGCAATTGTAGCTGTGGGAGGGAAACAGGGGTCTTCGAACAACTCTCAGGTTCCCAGGCCACCTGAGCCCCACCCTGTCCCCTTCCCACACTTGGAGCCTCCCACCCGACCTCATATTCACTGGCCAGTAGAACTGGGTGGAGGAGAGACACCTTCACCTAATCCAGAACCTCCCAGGCCAGAGCAGGGGGATTGGATTGTTCTGCCTGTTGATAAAGCTACCATTTAAAGAGACCAGCATGCTTGCAGCCCTGTTTCTAAGGTCAGTCCTGCCCATCTTCATTCCAAGGAGCACTGTGGTAACAACGCTTGGTCAATCAAAACGTTTGGCTGCAATCCAAGCTATGCTGGATCTCCGTCTCTGCCATTTGAAATGTCAGGTTAAGATTCAGACGTGAAACAATAGGCTTGCTGTGTGCCCTTATGAATAAGAACCACTGGGAGGATAATGAGGCTTTTTAATTACATAGAGGAATGCTCCTATGTCCCACCTCCTTCACTTAGACCTACAGTTCAGTTTCTGTTCAAAGTTCCTCCTGGCATTTTGCAGACTAGAACTTGTCATGTTTTAATCACCTTACCCATGGCATTTCTTGAAATGAATTATTTTTCAGCCTCTAATGCAATGCCACCCACATTCTGCACCAAACTGAATTATGCTTTAAAAAATAAAATCAAGATGTGAAGTCTTGGCACCAAAGTCCACAAAAGTCAATGTGATGTGTCAGAGAACGTTCGTCTCCTGCCTAAGAGCTGCTTTGCAAGCAATTACTTTGGGAAAGAACATGTTGGGCCTCTTCTTGTCACACCAATTTTTTGATCAATATAAGTCTTCCTTACATCTCTTTCCTACGTTCCTGTTCACATCACAGATGGCTCAGATTGTTTTGGTATCTGAGGCAGAAGAGCTGAATGGCGCTATCGGTGGGGGTGAAATTATAATAACAAACTAAGTAATTGGTCATTTAATGAAAGCCCCAAATCTGCTCCTGAGGAAAGGGCCATAGCTCAGTGGTAGAGCAGGTTCAATCCCTGGCATATCCAGGTAAGGCTTGGAATGACTCCTGCTTGAAACCCTGGAGAGCCACTTCCAGCCAGTGTAGACTAGGTGTGGGAACCTTTGGCCCTCCAGATATCTGATGGAAATACAAGTACCATCACACTTGGCCATTGGCCATGCTTGCTGGGGCTGATGGGAGTTGTAGCAACATCTGGAGGGCCAAAGGTTCCCCACACCCAGAGTACACAACACTGAGCTAGATAGAACAATGGATTCAGTAAAAGACAGCTTCTATGTTCCTATAAGGTAGCCACCTCACCTGGCTTTAGGATATGGCTAGCCTTCCTTCACATTTTCAAATGGACACAATGTTTCTTCTTCCTTAGACGCTTGTTGTAAGGACAGTGGCTCCAGGATTGTTTTAGAACAAAACAAAACATATTTGTGTTTTTCCATGTCCTGAAAAATTAGTCACTTAACTTAGCACCCTGTTGTCTGAGAGTCACTTTGGATGTTCCAATGTGAGAGAGGGGGGTCAATTTTGTCTCCATGTTGGAAGAACATTCATCTTTCTGCAGAGGCAGTAGACGTCTCCCTGTTTCCTTGTCTTGTATAAAGCACAAGATACAGAGAGGTGAGTCATTCATGTTTGCTTTCTTACTGCTTCTTTGAATCATCTGGAGCTGCACTGAATTTTCACCTATGGAATTATTGCGAGTCACAGGTCTCCTTATGGAGATAACAGCAGTAAATATGTGGGCTGGAAAAAGAGAGTAGATTTCAAGAGAGTTGGTATGACAGACTACACGCTACACACAAATTCATATAAGAAAGCCCTGACAGCTGTTTCTGTGTAAGGAAAACCAGCTTTTGAAGGCACTCATTTTAAAAACAAAAGTGTCAAGAGGAGAGGCATTTAACCTTTTTCAGCTAACAAACTCCATCTGCCATCAGCTAGCCCCTGCCTCCCTGCCTTCTTACTTACTGCCTTACTCCAAGGATGGCACTGCCTGTCAGCTTCCTCCTCCTCGTTCCCAGTGTTGCCCTTGAGGAACTCATCAGAGATGGGAACAAAACTAGAACTAGTTGGTTCAGCCTGCCATTGTTACTGGATCCACCTATGGTTGGCCTCCCTGCCTTCCACGCTTCCAGTCCCAATGGGCACTAGTTACCACTGCTGCTAGAGAGTTAAATACCTCTTCCCTGCCATTACTGCACTTAAGACCTCTCCCTCTTGAAACTGCTTTTCACGCTAAAATAACTGGTTGTCAGGATTTCCTTAGATTTATTTTCATGTAACATATAGTTACTGTAACATATATTATAGAGGAGGAGGATTAATCCTATTTGTTGGTTGTTTTTCCTCACAGAAGTGACCCAAAGTGACTTACATTAAAACCAGTTAAAACAAACACAACCGAGAAAAACCTACAAACATGTAACACTGCTAATTACAGGGATTGGACTGGATGACCTCTTGGGGTAATTTTCAAGTGTGTGGTACTTGTTTCCAAACCTGAGAGTTAATTGCACACGTAGATGGATGAAGAGGTCAAGCCGGATTGACCAAGTCAAGCCTGGTATATCTCCTGTATGAAAGAGAATTGCTGGTTATTATTGCTGAAATGATTGTCTGATGGAAAATAGAAATGGGGAACTGTGCCCGTCCAGATGTTGTTGACTCCAACTCCCATCAGCCCTAGCCATTGTGGTCAGTGGTCAAATACAATGGGAGTTACAGCCCAACAACATCTGGAGGATCACTGGTACTCCATCTCTGAGGCAAAAAATGATTCTGTCGTACCATCTTGAAAGCTTGGGGGGCAGGGACTGTTCCCAGTACCATGCCATGCAATCCTATCCATTCTTCTCAGAAGAAAGCTCCATTGGATGTAATGGAAATCACTCCACAGGTAAGTGAATATAGGATTGTAGCAAAAAGCCTCTTAGGAGTCAAACTGAAGGATACTGCAAGGTACTGAAAAGCTTCTTTGCAGAATTATCAGTGAGTAAAAAGCTGGATAATGCCATGTCCAAAATAAATAGTGTTTAGCAGTGTACTGACAAGAAAACATTACTGTATAAACATGACCAAAAAAAAATACATAGTGAGGAAAATATAAGCTAGTGATAAAATAAATTTATATTAGGAAGGCATTTTGTAAATAACAGCAAAGGTCTGCAAGCAAAACTAGGTTTTATAAGGTGTTGATCTGGAGGACGTTGGGGGGACAGCACAGAACAAAGTTTTCAACACATTGCCAAGACTCTGTTCAGTAGATGTTGTTCAACAGTTTCTCTCAGTTTCTCTCAGCTTCTCATTTTTCCATTGTTAAATTCAGTTCTCTTCGTTGCTGTAGCAATCTGCGATTTTTTTAAAAAAAGATCCTCATGAAAATTCTTCAGCATTTTAGTTTGAATTTCTCCTGATAAACACGTTTCGTTTGCATTTTTGACAAAAGAACACATTTTTGCAAGCAATTTCTCCTCATGTATTTTCTCCTCATGTATTTTCACAAATGTATTCATTTTTATGTACACTTTCCCCAAATATATGCATTTTTGTAAACATTGTTTGGTTGACAAACTGCATTGCAAGATTCAAATGTGAATTTTGAAGGATGGCCGTGTTTCACTTCCCATTGTTTTTGAAAGTGTGACTTTGATATATTGGACTTTAGGCCCTAAAAGCTTATACCACAATAAAGTTGTTGTTATTTAGATGCTAGTACTGTTCTTTTTGTTGTTTTGCTAAAATTGCATTATGATCTACTTTTCAGGTTTGTTGTGAAGATGAAAAGACTATAAAACACTTTGGCAAACTTAAAATGTTATGACAAGAAGTAGAATGGTACAGAGGACGATTCAGAAGAGAACTGAGTGTGCAGAGCCTCTATGTAGTATGAGATCATGGATTGCACCCTGCCTGCACATTCCACCCAGGCAAGCATGTCCCAGCAGACAGTCACACATTGGATTGGCCAAGTACCTACATGTAAAGTCCAGTGTTTGTAGGCCTGAATATCCCGGTTGTGTTTCAGATTCTTTTTTCTTTGATTTTTAGGTTAAGCTTTTTTTAAGTTTTAAACAAAATTTAAGAGAAGGGGATCTGCAACCCTGAACACTGCTATGAGGGTGTAAGCCTCATGGAACACTGTGGGGCTGACTTTGAAGTAAATATACAGATGATTGAAGGACATTTCTCTGCACTGATCCTTCAAAGAGCTCAGGCTATAGAGGTTGGAAAAATTACTTTTTTGAACTACAACTCCCATCAGCCCAATCCAGTGGCCATGCTGGCTGGGGCTGATGGGAGTTGTAGTTCAAAAAAAGTGACTTTTCCAAGCTCTGGCTATATCTAGTGAAGTGGTTCCATTGGCCCAAGAATTTCCATTTGTGACACGGAACGTCCCCTCCCTCTTCTCTGTCCCTATGCCCTCCCCAAATCTGCTCTAGAGGACTGGGAGAATCCGCAGAACAGATTTGAGGGAGGCACACAGGAAGGAGAGAGAGGGGGGAAGTTCCATTGAGCAGCCAGACAGCCTTGCACTCATGGAACTATGGCAGCAGATATTGCCCTTGGACTCCCGGGCCTTTCAGATGCTCCTATTCTGTTTCATGGATTGATACCTTTCAACCCTTTGGCATGTCTAATAATAACACCACATCATATCACTGGAAGCTATGTTAAATGCCTATGAGGTGACATTAAATATGCCATTTCATAAAAGTAAAGGGTAGCTTCATAAAAAAAGAGTTAAAGCTGGATATAAATGTAGCACAACAATCGTGTCTGTGCATCCAAAGATAAAACATAAAATTTTACAGCCAGTGCCTGCTCTTATACCAAGCTACTGTGCAGATGACATTCCTGGATCACAATATGGATTCTTCACGACCCAGTTTTTGCTGTGTGTCTTTTGCCACCACACCAAAGAAGACTCGTGACACATATATGGAGAAATGTTATATTTATTAAAATATAACACATAATCAATCAAATTCAAATCAGCCAATTAATGAATATCAAATACTTCAGGCAGGTGAGGCTCAACCTATCTATGAGGGTATAGACCCTCCAAACCAGGAGGCAAGTCAGTCACATCGTACTACAACTTCCCATTCAAGGATGTGGGAAAACTTATCCCTCCTTGCAATTGGAGTCAGGTATGTGGTTCCAACCTCCGCATCCTGGCCCCGCCGTACAGGTGTTCACCATGATGCGCAAGCCGGTCCCACGTGGACACTCCCCAGATCCACACCAGACATTACGCCTTGATGTTTCACCAGGGTGTGCCCTTTACCAAAATGCCTCATCCACCTCAATTTTAACCCCAATTACCTCACCTGCCCGAATTCGACGCCACAAGAGGGGATCAGCTGAAGCTTGGTCCCCTCAACCCAAAGAAAACAGAGCCCCCAAACCCAACCTATAATCCTCCAATAATAAATCACACCCACTCTCTGAGAGATGAACACCATCATCCCGAAACAAATGTGGGGAATGAAAGTGAATCCTGTCATGCGGGATATAAGCCCTGCCCAATGACAAAACCAAATTCCTAACCTTCCTATTCACCCACTTTCTGGCTCTATCGATTCTGTTAGGGTGCTGTGCACCCCTCCAAACTCGTCTCACCAGCATATCAGACCACACTAGAACAAGGTCTGGATATGACTGGATGAGTCCAGTGAAATCCCGCGTGATCTTGAGCAGCATATCCATACCTGGCCGCTGCATCAAGTCATTTTCCCCCAAATGAACCACCAGCACATGGGGCCAATTAGTGGATGACATAATACGACACACCGAGAGCATTAACGCATCCCGCATATTAAAGCAACGCCGGGAGGGCTACCACGCACCGCGACTAATAGCGGCAGCAGACTCACCAGAAAAGCCACCCCGCACACGCTGCCCGAACAAGTGAGCGGAAAGGACGGCCCTTCCCCGCACTTCACAGCTGACCCGCGGTAGGAACCAAAATGGGAAAAGAGCAGCCAATAATCAGACTGCAAAGCAAGCCCACAATAATAAGGGAATATGCCGCTGTAATTATTATATTGCTGGAAGGCAGGGAGAACGCCACCAGGCCCCCGATCCCCAGCTAACGCATGGGGACAGACAAAAAGAAAAAAGGGGGGGAAGGGGGGAAAGCGTAAAAGGAACCCCCCCACCCGCTCTGGCCTGCCTAAAAATTACAGGGAATTAAGGGTATAAAAACAAGAAAACCAATTATGTGATACAATCACCAGTGACGACTCAGGAGCAAGGTTAACGATGAGCAGAAAGATCTGGGTCACAGAGTGTTTTCACAGCGTGCCGCAAGGCAAAAAAGGCACGTTTTTAGGGAGGAGCAGGCAATATATAGCTGCTCAATCCCTGTTCCCAATTGGTCAAGATGCCCCACCTGACCAATTACAAATTTTTCTCGAACCTTCCCGAGTCTTCCCAGAAATAGGGTGGCGGCAAACCCGCCCCTACAAAAATGCAGGAACGTTATTTAAAAAACAATTTCATAGAAAATTAAAGCTGTTTCCAAAACTGTAAAAACATTCTTTGCCCAGATTAAAAAAGAACACCCAAATACCTCAGAATGAAAAGACATTTTTCACCCACATGGGCTCAGTACACACCATACATTTAACAGTCATATACAGTACATTACTTCCCCCAAAGAATACTGGGAACTGTAGTGTATTAAGGGTGATGGGAAATGCAGCTCTGTGAGGTGCAAACTATAGTTCCCAGGATTCTGAGGGGGAAGTCATGTGGTTTAAATGTGCGTTAAATGTATGGTGTGTACCCAACCTGATTGCCCTCATAACTTTCCTTAGATAGAACATTTTAACAGATAGGTAGGAGATCTGTTCCCACACAACTAAGCAAATCTGAAAATGCTATTGGCAAAATGCTCTGTTTTAAATCTTGAAATCAGCGTTGAGACGAAAGCACTAACACAAATTGTTAAACTGTGCAAAAGTCTTCTGGTATCAATTTCTACATTTTCATTCTTTTCAGAAATGTTTTTAATCAACTGCACAATAAATATGGCCTTCTTCGAGGAAAAAATATGTGGTCCAAAACCAAAATTACATAGGTAATAGATCTATGTAGAAGACATATTCTAATCTATGTGTTAACTTTAAAGGGTTGCTGCTGCTATAACATTATCAAGAAAATTCAGCCTACGTGTAAAGTTCTACGTATATATTGCACAGCATTTGTCCCCATATTTTTAAATAGTTGAGTAAACTTGTTCTGTTTTGGAGAGATTTTTTATTATCAGGCAGCACCTTGGCACATTTTAAAATTGGATTTGTTTTTTAATATATTTTTGCAGGCTAACAGCAGTTACATTTTTGATAAGCTTTATCTTGTGCTCTTCCAAACAGGCCGATCTGGAATGAAGAGCTGTTTGTGTAGTTTATGGATTAGCAAATCTCCCACATTTGTCATTGAGCAAACCAGTAACAGGCAATGACTTGGATCCTATCTTGCCTTTCTTGAAGAGAGATCTCCATCACAGAACGGAGCACCTCTTCTTTCCGCTTCCCTCTGCATCTCATTGTGCCTCCCCCCTGGGAGATGGAGTGTTCCTGGGAGATGGGGGTGGGTCCATTGAGAGTGGTGTGGCCTATGGGAGTTGAAGATGGGGGGGCAGTTGGCAGAAATCACCCCCCCCACTTATGTGAGTGAAGGAGCAACTTAAAATCCAAGTTAACGTTATGAATTTTTCTTAAAAGACTGTAGTGCATGTGACTAAGGACCAGTTTATACAACCTGCAGGTTTACATGATAAAAGCCTTTCCTGAATTGCACGACTTCAGGCTACAGGTGTGTGTGTGTGTTGCATGTTTGCATCACACTAAAAAAAACCCCATTCATAGAGAAAGAAAACATCTCAGGAAAAAGACTGCCTTGACCCTTTCCCCCTCATATTTATGTATTCATTCATTTCATTTCTTAGTTGCCTAATAATAATACTTGATAAATCTTCAAGATGACATACTATAATAATATAAAACATTGTTTTTTTTTAAAAAAGACATAACAGATAACAACAATTCAACAATAAAGCCAATAAAACTTGCCCAGGAACAATTCAGCCACAAAATCCAACTGACATAAAAAGAAACACATGACACCCCCAACAGCCAATTCAATTTAATCCATCAGACCTAAACCTGCTTATATAGCTAAAACCCGACTCATTACCATCCATCCGCAGAGAGTGAAATAATGTTCATGAATGTTGACCAAACAATATCAAATGGTGGTGATGGTAAGAAATATTACTATATTAACTGGTCTGGAAGAATAAATTGCCTGGCACCAAAAAAAACTAAAGTAGGCATCAGGTGAGTCACTCTATGGATAGCATTGAACAGATAGGTGCCACTCCCGAAAAGGCCCTCTTCTGCACTTGATTTTTAGGGACCACTTGGAGAAGGACCTCCACTATTATCTAAGGGTAGGCACATGTGGGAAGATGCATTTCTTTAGGTCAGGGATGGGGAAGCTGTGGCCCTTCAGATGTTGTTGGACTCCATTTCCCATGAATCCCAGCTAGCCAATGGTCAGGAATGATGGGAGTTGGGATCCAACAACATGTGTTAGCTATCTGAGGGAAGAACTGTGTATGAGGAGCCGCTCTGTCTTCCTGGCCTGGGCATTTCCACCAGCTCTGCTTCTGGATCTGATATTGGGATGCTTTTGGGGAGGACCAGACAGCCAGAACTGCCAGTGACATCAGCAAGGGGGAAGGATAATTCCCTTAAGCACGCTGCTGTGAGGATTCTAACTACCATCAAGGCAGCTGTCTGAGAGAAGAACTGTTTGGCAGGAGCTGCCGTCTCCTTCTGCCCTGGACAGAGTCACCTGCTCTGACAGCCAGAACTGCCATTGGCATTGGCTGTAACTTTGAGAAATTGGGCTTGAACTTGCTTTTCTCCCTTCCCACCCGCTCCTTTTTCCTCGCGTGTCATGACTTTTTAGATGGCAAACCTGAGGGCAGGGACCATCTTTAGTACTGATTTTTTGAAGCCTCTGAGAGTCTTCTTGGCTTGATGGTGGACTATGAAAATGGACTGCCCTCAAGTCGATCCTGACTTATGGCTACCCTGCGAATGGGGTTTTCATGGTAAGGGGTATTCAGAAGTGGTTTACCATGGCCTTCCTCTGAGGCTGAGAGGCAGTGACTGGCCCAAGGTCACCCAGTGAGCTTCATGGCTATGTGGGGTTGGTCTCCCAGGTTGTAGTCCAACACTCTAACCACTATGCCACACTGGATGCCATAAAATAAATAAACATTTGGAGGGGTGCATGTTCCCTATCCCTGCTGAGGGTTCCAAGATTTGTTGATCAAAACCAGCACTTTGAATTGATATGCCAAAGTTGGTTTGTTTGTGTTTAACATGAACTGAAAGTAACTTGGCTCCCCCCCCCCTCTTTTTGGTGAAGGGTATTTCACTCATACATCCCTCCACCCTAAAATGCAAGTGTCGGGAATACTTTACAATGTGATTCTGCTGAATGTATAAATTGACCCTTTAGAAAAACTTTTCAATTGCGCCTTTCATGACCTCTTACAAGCAATTCTGAATGGAGGTCTCTGCATTACCACATCCTGAGCTTGTTGTAGGAAAGGGACTTTTAAGGGAATTCAAATGGTACCTGAAACAGAACAGCGCAAGTACAGTAATGCCCCTTTATGGAAACCACAGCCAAAGCACTGGTCTGCCTGTTTTCCTTCTGTTTTACGGTTGCAGTGATTGCCATCTTCATAGATGCGTTGAGCATGCAGCTGTTGATTGACAGGCTAATCCACATTTTTATGTGGCAGCTGCCTCCCAGGAGTAATGTATGTGAGGTCTATGTCTTTTGCACCAAGAACAATAATAAATCTCCCACATTGGACGCTGGTGTTTAGTTGAGGAAATTGACTTTGCTTTCTGTGTCCTCAAGGGTGAAGTTTTTAAAAAAACTGGGTTCAAGTTTTGAGGAAAGATGTTAATCATTTGGGTTCTTTTTCCTTTTGTGGATATTGTCCATAAGAGGATTTCAGACTTGAAAGGTTAGCTTGATTTGTTATGATAACTCTTATTTATGGATGTGAATCTTCAAGAGGTATTTGCATACCAAATACTTTCCCCCCTTCCCGCCCCCCACTAATCCTCCAGGCAGATACAATCCAGTAAATCTCAGTTTCAGACTCTATCCCAGAGGATTATCAAGGCGACTCTTCTCTGTTTTAAAATATACATCATATTTTTGAGAACTTCACAGGGAAAAAATATTAACTTGGCCCAAGGTGGTTTGGTTTATGGTTGGTGCATTCAGTCCCGGAAGATGAGATAAAGAGAACAGATAAGGTTATATCTTCTGTTATGCCACCTCCTCGTGGAAAGTCAGAGCTGATGTCAGAGGTTGGCAGTGTTGGGCACCTGCCAAGGCCTACACCTGGACAGGGCCTCCCGCTGCTGCCCACTAGACCTCCCTGGCACTAGAGTGAGAACAACCAGCATGTGCCACTGTCTGCCCTCCTTCTCTGGGTGACGGAGGGAGAACAAAATAGCAATGATAAGGAGGAGGCCCACTGAGTAGGACTAGTATGGAATACCACTCAGGAAAAAGATACTCACCAAGCCCTGGACTCCTGCTGGGAGGAAGGGCGGGATACAAATTAAATAAATAAATAATAAACAATCAGGCGCATCCCCAATCAGTTGAATCTAAATCAACCTTCACTTGCATATTTTTATCTGTCCAAGATACGTTTTTAGAAGGTGTTTTGTTTTCTGTGCACATGTACAAAATACTGTTACTGGATGGCATGAAGGAGGGAAAAACAGTCTAAAAGAGTATTATAATTTATTACCCTCACCATAGCATCCTGGACATAAGCCACACTCTGTATTTAAAAACAAATAGAGAATCCTGCTCCATATATCCTACCCAGATGGTTTTGGACAGGCATTGAGTCTGGCTCCATATGGGAGCAGGATGTGTAGGTGTCTATACCAATGCTAGCTGAGGACATAGCCAGCACAGTTGTGTAAGCCTGCAGCAACACTATCCGGCCCTCTTTTGCCAGCAGTCTTGGCAAAGAGCAGATGCACAAGACCAAGGAGGAGAGCAAACTATGGTCTCCTAGTATGGCCTCTGTAGCCTGGTGGCAGCCTCCTCCCTCAAAAGAGAAGGGCAATTGGATTGTGCCCAGCAGGGCCTTGTACAGTTTTCCTCAACTGGGGGAGAGGCAGAGGGGGACTAGTTGGCTTGAAACTGCACTCGGTAGGGACTAATAGCATATTTCCCAAAGAGGGAAATGGGCCTGAGGCCTGATTGGCCTGGCAGCAGGCCCCAAAGCAACAGTCCCTTTTCATTCCCCAAGCAAAGGAAGTGCTCAGGAGGAAGTGTGAGGAAGTGGCAGGAGAAGCATGGAGAGGATTCAAGTGGGCATAGCAGGGGTGCCAGATAGATAAATAGATACCCAAACAGACACATGCATGTACAGAGTGCTGTGTAGTACCCATTGGGACTGGTAGGGGAAAGACTAGGAGACCAACATTAGGAGAAGCCAGAGCCAATTAAGTCCAGGTTTATCCCCATCTCTCTTCCTGCTGAGTTCTTACAAGGACAATCTTGAGGCTAAGGAGGAGGAAGATGACCACCAAGGCCATCTCCTAGACCGGTTGTAAGAAAGAAGACGGACAAGAGGGCAGCCTGAGGTTAGTGGGTCAATGCCCCATTTGCCTTAATGGACTAGCCTCCACTCTATACACATGCATATATAAATTAGTAGTGTGGAGCAACCACAAGACTTGACTCGTATCTGTAATGTTTGGAAGCAGCTGGATCTGGTTCAGACCAATTTTGTGTCATTCCGCTTCAATGTGTTATTCAGGTCCACTTCTGATCTGCTACATCTGAAGTTCTGTTCCACAGACACACCCTTGACTATAATGGAGAATCTAAAGATGGCATGCATTTCATCAAAACATAACTATCAGAAAAGAAGCTCAAAAGGGAGGTAGCCAATGGAACTTTCCTTCGGAAGGAATTTACACAGCCTGGAACAGAAAAGGCTCCATTTCACCTCCCACACCTCAGAAACAAATAGAATATGGAGCAGAGCCTCTGATGATGAATGCAGTGTTTCCTCAAAGTCCTCATTGCAGTAGATGCACTACTGGATAGATACTCGCATTTCCTCTGATACAAAATATTTTACTTTGGGGTGTTCAGAAAACAAGACATTATTGCAAACAAAGCATGCTATTGAGAAGACATGCAGGTGATGCAACAAGTAGAAAGAAGCATTATACAAGAAGCTGATTATGCGAGAAAGCTAAAATACCAAGCCCATGTACCGAAGTGCAGATTTGGTAAATAAGAAGTCTGTCTGCTTTTTATTTGATTTACTTATTTAGTAGATTTATATCTTGCCCTTTCTCCTAGAAGGAGCCCAGGGTGGCAAACAAAACATCTCTTCTCATAACTTACATTCATTGGTCTTTTTCTTTTTTTTCTGATGGTCATCATTGTTTGGCATTCCCAAAGAACAGCTAGATTTTTTTTTATTATTCTAGCTAAAACCTGAACTTGCATTTGTGGTTCTTATCAGGCAGTGGTTACTTGTTTCTCAAGCATTTCTTGTTAGTGTACAGCATCATACTCTGCAATCATGTGGGCTTGAAAAAGGATACCCAATTTAAGCAATCATGAGACTTAAGTATTGGTGTACAGAAAGAACCTACTGAGATATTGCAAGCAGGACTAAGGCAATCAAGCCTAAGTGAAGGGTAATCACAAAAAAGCTGAAGGTGAAAGCGACACCCTCAGAATTTCTGTCTGAGGTCAGCTGAAGGCCATGGTGATAATCAAAACGATCAGAGGTGCATTTCCCCCCCCCCAAGTTCTAAGTGAAATAAAAAAAATGCATTGGGGGTGGCATAAGGCAGAACAAACCCCTGCTTGCATTCAAAGCTGTACGGTCACATTTCAGAATATACTTTTTCTGAGTTTTATATAAGTATTGCAAAGCTGTATTCTAATGTTAATGAAATAGTTGTTCACTTGTGTTGGTAGGAAGATACACTATGGTCAGGCACACACAAAAACTTAAATTGATAGGAAAATAATTTAATCGGCTTACTCTTTGAAGTTTCATTGTCAGGTAACAGCAGAAAAGACCAGACAGAGATGCTAACAACTAGCAAATGATTGTTCTTTTTCCTAACAGATAGCTGGAATCATCCAATATCAAAATTCTCACATGATGTATCATTTTGAATACAGCATAGCAAGCAAAGATTCATGATATCAAACATGCATCAAAGCTGCTGGATCATGATCCAAAGCATTGTTCTGAGAAATGAATAATGTATAATGTCATTCTTCCTCTAAGCTATATACCCCAATGAGAAATCCAACCAAATTTTATCTAATGTGAAACTCCAGCTGAATTTGGGGGTCCGGCTGAGGCAAAATATCTGCAGAAGGTTTGAGGGAAAAGCATATTGGACTATCAGGGTACAAAATACATCTTTATAATCATTGGAGATTTTTCTCAAGTGGGGTCTCACACGTCTCAGTACCAGATGTGTTCCACTTGCCTACACCAATAAGCCCTCTTCAGGCATTCTACTCACATGGAAAGGTAACATGTGGGCAGGAAAGAGCATGCTAATCTTTGGCCCCAAAGGTAGTCCTACTCAGAGTAGACCCATTGAAGCTAATAAACATTTCTAACTTAGGTTCGTTATTTTTAATGTGCCTACTTAGCTGAATACAACCCTCTCTTTCAGTCAATTGTCTTGGTTGTTTCCTGCAAATATTGAATGTGGTGGCTGTTTTCCAGACAGATCTAAAACCCTGTCCTGAGCCCCAGTGAGTTTAAAATAAGGTGTGTGTATGGGGGGAGGTGAATTTCCAAGCAGTTCTTAGCCAAGATGGGTACCTTGAGCTCCAGTTCACAAAGATGAATACCATCAACATAGATGCATACCGCATTATTAGCTTCCATGCACCAACATTACAAGATGCGCTTTTCGCCTGAGTTCTTGCCAATGGCTCAGTAGTAGAGCATCTGCTTTGCATGTGAAAGGTGCCAAGTTTAATCCCTGACATCTTGGATAGGGCTGGGAGAGACTTCTGTCTGAAATCCTGGACATCTTCAGCCAGACAGTGTGGACAATATTGAGCTGCATGAAAAAATGGTTCGACTCAGTGTACAACAGCTTCCTGTGCTCCTAAGCTCATACATACAGACCCAATTCTATATTGAAAAGAATTTGCTGGGCCCATCACTAATTGCAGTCGCATAGTTGCTTGGGGGGATCTGGGAATTTATTTGTGGTAACTCTCAGAACTCTTTGTTCATTACTATGCAAGAAAGCGACGATTCTCCATTTCTTAAAGAAATTCATTGTTTGCTACGGTACATGTTCTCTAATACGCACTGAACTGCTGCTGATATCACTGATGCCTCCTGGGAGTGCACTTAATTAAGGTCATGCTTTAAAAAAAATAAAAAAATAATGGGATCTCACTTGCTAATTGCACCTTTTTGGGGCTTAATTTGGGGAACTACTAAATGTACCTTGGATTTTTTTAAATAAAGGCTAAGGGACAATTTTCTGCATAATGGTTTAATATAAAAAGGCAGTGCCCCTGCAAACCACCTGTGTCTGAAATCATACAACTGGACGGATGAGTACACAGAATTTGGGCTCATTTAGATGTATGCCTTAAGCCCTTTTCAGGTATTCATTTTAAAAAGGCTAGATTCCATAAAGCTCTCTAGGACACAATCCAGATCTATTCAGACTTTCTCATTCAGCACACAATGAGGGAGAGTAGGGGTGAACTTGCTGAGTCCATCCCCCATTACCATCCCAATTGCCCTCCATGAGTTGAAAGGATAACTTCTGAAGTGGGCAGCCTTTTTTTTTTAATTGCAGATGCTCCTTGCATGATTTAGAACCGCTGGTTTTGTGGTGTCCTGATCTCTCATGGATTCTGCCACCTTGGGGAGATGATAGTCCAGATGAGATGGTGGGAGGCAAAGCTATGAGTTGGAGTTGACCTGAGGTGGGACACAGTCAGGACCTTGGACAGGGAATCAAGGTGATGATCTATAGACTAAAGGTTAAGGTTCAGAACCATGTCGACAAGAAGACAAATTACCTTAGTGCAACCCTGGAGCTATTGCTACTTTTTATGTTTTGGGCAAGAGAGCCAGTCTGAAAGCTCCACCCACCCACTCCTCCGAGACTGCATCTTCCCAGCTTGAAGGGCCAGTGCCTTTTTATGCCATCAGATGGTGTCTTCTACGAGGTGAGGTTTGGAATGGTGGCCATGTAGGAGACTGTGATGGATGCTGGGAGGAGAAGTTGGTTCAAGGGCTCCTGCAGTTGCATTTTGGCCCAGCATTATTCTTGGCTAATTTCTTCTCAAAAGCTATCTACTATACAGCTCTGGCAACTGGCAACTTACAGAACAGTCCAAACCATGTCTAATCAGAAGTAAGCCCTATTGAATTCAGTGAGGCTTGCTCGCAAGTAGGGATGGAAGCAATTTATTTTTCTCTCAGTATCTCATTTTTCCAATCTTGAGTTCAGTTCTCTACAGCTCCACATCAGTTTGCATTTTTTTAAAAAAGTTCTCATGAAAATTCATCGGCAAATTTCTCTTCATATATACATTTTGTATTCAATTTTGCCTAATATACAAATTTTTGCAAAGCAATTCCCCCAACAGAATGCATTTGCTATCTTCGCAATCCATCTTATGCACGTTACCCTAGTATATGCGATATGCATTTTTGCCTGGAAAACAACATTACAAAATTTGGAGAAGTGAGAATTTCAAAGGATGGCTGTATTTGAGTTTGTGTATTATTTCAAAAAGTATAAATTAGGTAGCTTCACTTTAAATGTGAATTAGGTAGGTTCGTGTGAACTGAATCACTTTTATTCCCCATTCCTACTCCCAGGTATGTGGGGCTAGGATTGCAGCCTCACCCTTCACCTGTCCCTCATCAGTTGGATAGAAAGCAGTTGCATAACTGATGTGCAGTGATTTTCAACATGTTAATTATGCCTATTATATTGTTACTGGGCATAAAGCTTTGTAGCTTTCAAGGATCTAGCCCTGATCAAATGGCAATTTAAAGGACAGACCAGATTCCTCATATAAGTGCAAAAAAATTCATGTTATTATGTCTGTGAAGCAAAGGATATAGTGAATTGGCATCAATATATTTCACAAATCTTCTTTCATTTCTTTCGCTTTTATTTCTATCCAGCTTTATGTGAGGGATTCCATTTTCAGCACAGTTTAAAGTGAACCCAGCAACCTTAAGCTTCCTTTAAACAAACACAATAAAGCACAGCTTCTTCATTGTAGCAAACATAATTTTCTGTCTCTTGGGAATGCAACCATGAGCTTGGTGGTGGTTCTGTCATCTATAGTCAATGGGCAGAAACAAATAAAAATGCTAAGAAGGATGGGCAGTATTTTAATTCCATAATTTTGCTGGGCTGACTCACAATTTATCCTCAGAGGCTTGCTGAACCTTGACGTGCAGCCGTGAGCCTGTCCTTGACTATGGCAATTTTTTCTCTGCTTTGCTGGATTTGGTTCTCTGTTAGTATTGAAACCATGTTTTAAAAATAAATGGTCAGTTTTAGTCCACAAATGCCACCTGATTTTCTCTGACATTAAAGGGATATGAGAAGGGTCGGTGACAGTATGATGATACATTGAAGGCTTCTTCAGACAACCTGTTAACTGAGCATTCATCCTGATAATTGCTTGCACAGAACTTATGCAGTAGTTAGACTATGGCCCCATCTGCACTACACCACTTTAACCAATCATGGCCTCTCCCAAAAAATCTTGGGAACTGTAGTTTGTTAAGGGTCCTCAGAATTATTAGGAGACTTTTATTTCCCTGACGGAATGATGGTTTTCAGAGTTCCTTGGGTGAGGGATTGATTGTTGGGGCACTCTGGAATTGTAGCTCTTTGAGGGGAATAGGGGTCTCCTAACCACTCTCAGTACCTTTAACAAACTACAGTTCCCAGGATTCTTTGGAGGAAGCCATGACTGTTTAAAGTGGCAAGTCACTGCTTTAAATGTATAGTGTGGATTGAGCCTAGGTCCAATCTTTATTGAGCATTTTTTCTGATTTGTTTGTGAGGTAGTTATTACAGCCATGACCGTCGATCCTGGACTTATCCTGATTTGATTGCTAGGCGTTCATACGTTTTCCTGTTTCTTATTTGTTCATCCCACACTTTTCAATGTATTTCCCTGTCACTTTCCAAACTGAGAAATCCCTCTGGGTGTGTGTGTGTTTTTTTTTTAAAAAAGAGCCCTTTAATCCACGCAAAGACCTGAAGCTCAAGTATGAACTTGAATCTCTCACTGCAAAGCACTAACAGGCTGGAGGCACCCTGGAAGAAGAAGCTTTATGCTTCACGTGGGAATGCCTGCCCACGTATTTATCTGCAAGCATGATAAATAGGTGTATCTGCTAAATCATCCCCAGGTTTTACTGTCTGTGTACATGCAGCATACTTCAAGGAGCCGTTATTGCTATCAAGGCAGAGTGTTTGACATGTGCAGATATATTTGCCTAAGCCCACCTTATTGCTAGCATCCCAGTGGCCAGTGGCACATTTCCTGTTGATGAAGTGCATTTCGGCAGGGGCAATGTGGCTGAAGCTGACCCAATATGGATTCTGAATTCTTACTGAAGCTGAACTTATACGACACTTACCGTTGCAGCTCTTGTTGCTGACTATGAAACGGCACCTCTCAAATTCAGCTCAGCTTTGAGTTTAGCCAGAGGTTACCGGTTACACTGCACGAACCCTTGAAGTTCATTTCTTCTGCGCAGCAGCAGCCTGTGTGGTAGCACCGGTATAGCTGCAGTTTATCTGGACAAGGGCGGGGTTAAGCAGGCTGACAGTGAGGTCAGGGCTTTTTCTACAGTGGGAAGGAAGGAGTGCTAGCTTAGAAGCTCTCGAAGCAGTGACTGTTATTCCTGCATTACAGGCAGGCATTACATTCCAAGGATGTTACCCTGTGAGGGAGGCAGCGGGAGGGGGGGGAAAAGAAATTTCCTAGCTTCACCTCCTATTTCTGTTGTCATTGCTTTCCAACTCATGGTCTGTCTGCACCAGAAGGCCTCTTGGATCTGTTGAGGCTACCTGGAAAATGAGGTAGATGACAAAACAGCTAAGGAGGAGGTTGGAGGTTCACATTCATCCCCACTGCCCCCGCAAATGTAACACTTGAATGGCTTTTTTGGTTCAACCAATGACTAAACCAAACTGAATTAATTTTGCAGCGGGCCTTATGCCACATGGATAAATGTCATTATGCCATGTGGATATATGTCTGCGTCACTCTTCTACATGTGATGGTCACAGGATAACTTTTTCTGGCCATGCATGCTTGTGGGAAGAGCAACATTTTGAATCTTTGGTATCCCATGCACCTTGCTGTAACCCATCACAGCATTTTATCCCATGGTTTCTATGACCCAGGATCTGACCTATCCCACACTGCTATTTGACCCCGTGCTGAGCTCCACACAACCAAAGCTGCATGTGTGCACCTAACTGAGTTGAGGTTGGCACAGTTCTGATCAACTTGTGTTCCAACCAAAACAAAAGGCAGGTAGAACACAGTTTCTCCATGTGTTGGGGAAATGCCGCAATATGTGTGAATTTGTTCTTCGTAAACATAAATTATTAACAGTGTCATCTGAAATATGAACTCCTTTCAGCTAAAGATTTCTACATTGTTATTAATGTTATGCCTTGTGTTATACCACATACACTATGTTTATTGTAGGTTTGTGTATAATGAAGAGATCCTGAATATTCCAAATACTGGCATAAATCAACAGGCAATTATATGTGGTGTTGCTTTAGGCTTGGTGATACTTGAATGCCAAATATAATTTCTATGGCATTTTAATGCATAAATAACCATGTAATTCTTAGAATTTTTCACAGCTTGCATTCTGCTTGGCAATAATAATTATATTATTACAAAGAATTACATGAATTATGTATTTCTCCATCATCTTCCCACCTTAACATATAACATTTTTTATTTTACAAATTAATAGAACATTTCAAGAAATCCTCTTTTTTATCATTCTACAGATACTGAGATCATATCTATGTATGCATCCATGAATGCAGATGTATTAGGTTATATCCCAGAGCTATTCTCGGTCTCTCTTCCAGATATTCAACCAATGAAAATCTCCACCTGCATCCTATTTAAGGCTCAGCATGATTCTGTGGCTGAAATCTTGGTAGAAAATGCATTTCCCAGTTAAACTGAGTATGATTCATCAACACTGTTCTTGTAACAAAAACTGCACAAATCTTTAAATGCCCTGAAATAAAACCAAGTAACTTTCTATCTCCACATAAATACTTTGAAGCAGACCATTAAAAATTGGAAAAATAAAATTAGATCTGATATTTTAAGTCTGCACAGAATACAAATATAATAAAATAGGATGGTGAAATCCAAAGCAAGCCATCCAAATTGCAGAATGACTTTCGATCTACTAATGGAAGAAGAGGGGAAATGTTTTTTCTCCTGTTCTCCCATTCAGCTGCAGCCCCCCAGGCCTTCTATACTGTTCTGGAGGGTTGTATAACCCTCTGGGACATATTTTCTTTGGGAGAAAACTGCTTGTGAAAGAGCACCCTGCAGCCAGCAGGATTGAATCCTCCACTCATTGGTTGAGGATGGTTTCAATCCTGCTGGGGTATGCTTCCCCAGCACATTCCCTGCAAGGAACATGCTAGTGAAGCAGACCCCTGAAGCCTTCCTTCCCAGTGCCCCGAGTCTGACAGTCCTGGGTCACTCCCTCCGGTCTGGGGCCATCTTGACCTGGCTCGGTCAAAGCCGAGATCTCCTCAAATTGGCCTCATTTGGTTCAGGATTCAACTGAATCCAGTGCACAGCCCTAGTGGGGACCTCTGCTGGTTCAATCATCATTATCACCATTGCCATCAGCATTATCATCTAAGAGATAGAAGGCCAGCCTCTTTTGCCCCCAAGCAAGTATTTCAGGTTAGCAAACAAAAGAAATAGAAATGGAAAATGTAAGCCACAGTAGAAAAGTCTCTGCAGAGTTGGTAGAATTTCTCTGATAAGTCCAATCCTACCCCTTAAATGGAAAGAGGGATATTGTAAGGCTAGCAAAAATGGAAATCATGTCCTAGTACACCTCTCCCACTGGATCTACAAAAGTTTGTTTATTTATTTTCTCATTCATTCATTCCAATATCTGGCCCACCATTCTTCTTCAGCTCATCATCCCTGGGTGAGGTCCAGCAATGAAATTCATATAAAAACCTATTTAAAATATGTCCAGTATCCGAATGCAGCACTGCAGCAGATGAACACCCAGCCCATTTATAGCTGGCCACTTCCAGCCAGCCCCCTTCACAGGTCTGCATGATTAAGAAGAATGACGGCACCCACTGTACATAAAGAGGAAGGCAGTTCCATAAAGGACCCATGTCCTGAGGTTCCAGCCATCTGCAATTCACTGCCAGTGATCAGCAGCGACCAGCGATGTGGAGCAGTGATTGCATAGGGTCACAAAGTCAGTGGGTTTGTTAACTTGAGGAGGAGCTGATCATCCTTTGTTCCACCCTCTTAGAGTGCCATAGGTTGCATCTGCATCATGTCCCACACCGCCTACTTTCTGGTCTACACTTTGAGAATTTTAAATTTTTTAATTTTGGAAGTGTACACGTTTGCAGTCTGTCTTTTCTTTTCTTCTTGCTTACAGGTTGCTTACAGGTTACTAATGCACATATGCATACTCCACACTAAAAGGAATGCTAAGAGAGCATGATCACAAAGGACAAGGCAAATATAGTGAAGGACTATGGGAAATATGCAGAAGCATATTAAAGTATTAAAAATGGGGAAGGGACATAGCTCAGTGATTGGGCATCTGCTTTTTATGCAGAAGGCCCCAGGTTCAATCCCTAGTAACTCCAGGTAGGGCTGGGAATGTCCCCTCCTTGAAACCCTGGAGAGCCACTGAACTAGATGGACCAATGGTCCGATTCAGTCTAAGGCAGTTTCCTATGTTCCTAGGAGAGGGATGTGTATTTAATTGGTGACCGGTTTTGTTTGTTTTGGCTAGCCCATTAAAATCCACTCAGAGGTGCCCCAGAGTTATTACCATGTCTGAGACTTGGTTTTACAGCTTCTGTAAAAGAAGTTTAGCACCAAGCCCATTTTCTAGAGGATGGGTGCCTTGTTTTCAATCTCAGCAAGGTAGTGAAAGGTTGAATAGGAATTTATGAGCTTGCGTGGGAAAACTTGCATAGCCATCTGTCTAGCACCTTTGGCGGGCACTATGCTTTAAAGTGGCGGAGGAAAGAGATGGATGTCACAGAGAACGAATGGTTATTGGTTATCCACAGTACAAGTAGAGGCAAAATGCAGCTTTTCTGCCAGCAACATGCTTGAATTCTGTAGGACAATGCAAGAGCAAGACATTCGGGAGGGTTACTTCTAGAAAGTGACTGTGTGCCATGGACTGTATTCCTTTAACATCTTAGGGTATAAACTTGGGGTGTTTCGAGACTGTCACTATTTTTGGGTGGGATTCGGTTACATACTGGCAAATTCAGGTCTGAAATTGTTGGCCTTAAGCAATAAACCTGCTTCTCCAAAATATCTGACTATTCATGATAAGGAAAGTGATAGGAAGATGCATTGGAAAGTGTGGGGTAACCGTTGCTTTGTCACAATATCATCTAGCCTGTCCTCAAACCAATAAGGATAGATGCTCATTAACAGGTCATCTGGAAACACCCTTCCCTCATTGGTCATTCCCTCCCCCATCCCATTTTCTATAGAGCAGGGATGGGGAACCTGTGACCCTCCAGACATGGGAGGCTCCTCATCTAGGCTATTATGGCATAGCCCACCTAAGATCCTGAACCTTGCCCCACCAAATCCTCAAAGCCATAGCCTAGTTTGTCTCCTGTCACCTACACTCATATTCATAAATTTCCATTTAACAGACCCCCTGGAGTTGTTTCTGTCCACCCTTAGCCAATCACAATTATCACTATGGCCAGATGGTCCCAGATGTTGTTGGACTACACCTCCCATCACCCCTGACCAGGGTTGAGGTTGATGAGAGTTGGAGTTCAACACCTGGAGGGCCACAAGTTTCCCCATTTCTGCGAGTTAACATGCGTCTTTTCTTCTCCATTTAGTATATTGATCATGTTCTCCTTTAGAGGGTTTTTGGCCCATTCTAATGTCAGCTGCACTTTTAGCTCTCTTGTAATATTCACCTTAGCTGTCCCCTTGACAAAATGCAACATGCATGTTAACCATGCCCCTTCTTAATGTTTTAATGGCAATAAATCTGACCTTCCTATCTCTTTCTCATGTAAGACTTACAAGACCAGAGACACTTCATCACTCTTTTCATACTGTCTCTGTAAGTTTTCCAAGCCTTATTGTAACAAAACACCTAGATTTATATGCACACTCCAGGTAGCTTCTCATTAACTTCCTATAAGCAGAGCCAAGATTATCGCATTTGATTTGTGGTATACTCTTATATTGCAACTTTAGCTTATTGCATTAATCTGAGTATTTTCTTGATTGCTTCCAAATATTGACCCGATGATGGTAATGACTTGAGACAGCAGGTATAAAGGCATACTCAGATCACACATTTTATGTGCAAATATTTTACCCTACACTTCCAAAAGCAAAGCAAAATGTGGTGTGCAATTCAAGCAAGACCTATATGGAGTGAGGACCATGGTTCTTGAATATGCCAAGCACTTAGTGTGCTTTCAAAGCAGTCTGAAAAATTGCTAGAAGGGAGCAGTGTTCACTCAGTACTGAGAGAAATCTTTGCAAAAACTATTCCCTCCTTTCAACTCAGCCCTAAACTAGCTCCCATTCAATGAACATCACAACTGCCGTAAGAAAACCATTCCCAATGGCACCCTCTACTGCTTGAAAAATGGAAATGGACTGACTTATGGCAACCCTATGAATAGGGTTTTCATGGTAAGTGGTATTCAGAGAGGGTTTACCATTGCCTTCCTCTGAGGCTGAGAGGCAGTGACTGGCCAAGGTCATCCAGTGAGCTTCATGGCTGTGTGAGGATTCTAACCCTGGTCTCCCAGGTCGTAGCCCAACACCTTAACCACTACACTTCTATTGTTTAAACCAGATTAAAACAATCAGCACCTCTTAAGGTGTGTGGCCTTTAAACATCCAGAGGGATGAAAAAATCCTGAGAGATGCAGACAATCGCACCATTTGAAGGGGGTCATCCCCCAAATTTTGGGCCACAACAGGAAAGGTCACACATTCAGTTTCTAGCTGTGAATTTTTAAGGATATTGCCAAGCCTGCTATTGCAAAACACTTGCTATAATCATGTGAATTTGCACATTTTATTTGAATGAATATATTTATACTCTCACATATAGAAATATAATTTCTGTATGCCTCTTCTGCTACCTAGCACATCCTGCTATTTTTTAAAAGGATAAGAACATTAATTATATCTCCTTAATTCAGAAGATAATGTCATTCATTTTCAAGTTCTTCCTTTCAGTGATTTTGTTACTGTTGTTCTTGTTGACAACAACCCCATGTTAGCCTAAGGCAGGATGGAAACGTGTAGACCTCCAGATGTTGCTGGACTAAAACACCTCTGACCATAGGCTATGCTGGCTGGTCTGATGGGAGCTGGAATCAAACATCTGGCCTAAAGACATAAAAGAGGACTGAAATTCAGGAGCTCTAAACTTATTTGATTAGAATTGGTTTGTGCTGCCCTCATGGCGTAAAGATTCTATCTGTGATGGGGGGGGCACAGAACTGATTTGTACTGACCTGATCAGACATGATAGGCTCTGCATAGTGGTGAGATATTTGCAAGGCAAGTTGTTGTTGTTATATGCCTTCAAGTCGATTACGACTTATGGTGACCCTATGAATCAGCGACCTCCAATAGCATCTGTTATAAACCACCTGGTTCAGATCTTGTAAGTTCAGACTCACTCTCATATCCTATCATGTGAATAATCTACAGGTTTGAGAGACAGTGTAATTCACAATCTAATAAATTTAATCTAATAAATATATAAATAAATAACATGAAATATTGGGAATGACACTTATCCAGCCTATTTACTGTAGCCTTTTGTCAATAAAGTAAAGGTGGGAAACCTATGGCCCTCCAGATGTTGTTGGACTCTAACTCCTATCAATCCCTGCCAGCATGGCCAGTGGTCAGGGATGACTGTTGGGAGCTGGAGTCCAGCAACACTGGAGGGCCATAGGTTCCTCATCCCAGCAATAAAAAACTGTCAAATTTTTTAAAGAGCTGGTTTTGGGATTGTATGATTGCTAGCTTTATATATATATATACACACACACACACACACACACACATATACATGTATACATACATACAAACACAGATACATACATACATACAAATTTAAATGTTATCTAGCTCAGCCTCTAATTTATTGTAGATATCAACCTTTTTCACGTTTGTGCAGCAAAAGTAAAATGAAGCTTGGGATTTTTTTCCTAAAAGGTATCTTCTGTCCACAGCACTTGCCAAAAGGACTGTATTTTGTGTGATTGAGGCTCTAAATGGCAAGCATGAAAAATAACTTGACATTTTAATACACAGAGAGTATTGATTACTATCCATCTTATACCTGACTTTGAGACGAGCTATTATGTATGCCTACAGATGTTTCAGCTTTGAAACCACATCAAAGAGGCCCACAATAATATATGCTAATTTCCTCACAAAGCTCAGTTTCAAAAACCTGGAAGGTGGCGATGCTATTTCTGTATTGATAAGGTTTCTTGATAAGCATGTAAGAGCTTATAGTCAAATAGAGACATTCCAGATGTGTATGTAAAAGTAAACATAACACTTATTTTGATATTTTCCTCCAGGTTCAGTGCTGCTTTGAAATATATTTTTCCATCTTTCAGGTACAAATAGTGGTAATTCTGCGACACAGTTTGTTCCCAATTTATATCAGCATTGTCATTTAGAGAAGGTATTACTACTACTACTACTACTACTACTACTACTACTACTGCTACCAACAACAACACTACCATTGCTATGTGGTATCTGGATGAGTAGACCTCTGCCACGGGTGTCTATCTTGTATTGTTTTAAAAATATAACTGATGTTGTTTTCTGTTTTATTGTATCTTGTATATCACCATGACACCTTTATGGAAGACAATAAATCAATCATCAATCAATCAGTCAATCAATCAATCAATCAATCATCCAACTGGCATCACTCCACCAGTGGAATGGGAAGGAAAGCAACTTTTAATGATTCCTCCTTTCTCTTGTAGCCTTTCCCTTCCAATCTGGTCTGTAGTGTCCCCTGACCCTCTCTTGTCCCTCCCTTTTTCCCTATTCCAAGTGTGTTGCTGTTGTTTTAACTAACTTTTTATCTCTTTTTCTAACTTCCTTCAATATCTCTTCTGGCTTTTTCCCCTCAGAAAGGAGAGACCTCCCTTTCCATGCAGAAAGTTGCTGGCATTGGCATGGGTCCAAGCAAAAGGCTGTAACACAGCCAGGGTGTGGGGTGGAAGTGTGAGGAGGCCTTTGGTGGGCTGTGCCACTGTGGATCCCACTGACAGTCCCCAGCCCACTATTTAAGAAACACTGGACCAAACGAGTTTTTCAGGGAAACACCAGATATCTCTAGGTTGTTATCAGATTCACAAGCAATTCACAAGCAATACTGAGGTAAGCTGGAACACTAATAAAATTTCTTGCTGTATGTGTGTGTGACATATCCCTAAACTGTACAACTGTGGTGGAGCATGCATTTGAAGCAATGGATTATATCCAAAGAAGGCTTTGCCTTAATTGAAAGACATTCCACTCATGCAAGGCAGGGCATCTGATTTCTGTCAATCCCTGCAGTCCTCCACACCACATCCCATTCTCTTCTAGTGACTCACCCAACTCTCTGGAGCATTTTTTTGAAGGGAAGTGGATAGGGGGATAGGTGAAATCGGGTGCCTGACTTGTACAAGCAGAGGCACTTTTAAGTAAGGCAGAGCCACTGTTGAATACAACCCAGCATGTTTCATTGAGGGGAAAAAAACAACACTTTCACCTTTCTTGTAGTTTCAGTTTTGTGGTCTACCGATGCACCTTGCAGTAACTTTGCTGAAGCTAAGCTGATCTGTGTCTGGTCAGCACCTGGATAGGAGACCTGCCCAGGATGGAAGAGAAAACCCAATGTCAGAAATAAAATAAGATATCAAAATCACTCATTAGGCTGCTGTAACACACTGAAGAAGTTGTCAAAATTAAACACAAACAGTCAGTCTGGCTATAATTAAAGCTTGGAAGCAAAGAACTCTGTATGGAAGAACATTCACCACTAGGACTATTCAGGCGGCATTTTCTTGCCCCACCAAAATGGCTAGTTTCAAGATGAAAATTGGAAGTGGAAAATATTTGGTACAGCCCTCCTTCTCTGCACTGTAACTTTTCAGGACTAGGAGGGCAAACTGAAAGAAAAATTGTGCAAACTCAAAAGAATATAAGAAGAGCCTCACGGGATCAGACCATAGGCCAGCATCCTGTTCTTACAGGCCAACCAGATAATCAATAGTTAAATTTCAATTTAACATTTTAAAAAAAATATTGGGGGGGGGTATATCCAGCAATCCAAAGGGGGCGATATCTGCATATTTTTTTAAAAATAATATTAAACATAGCAATACACTTTCTTTCCCCTTTCTTGCATGTTAGGTCACACAAGTCCATGACATTGATTAGCAAATTAATTAGCAATATCCCTTAAGCCCCAGGAGCTGGTCTCTTGTGTCCATTAACATACAGGCAGAAAGAACAAATCTGCTTACCAGCATACAAAATGAACGGATATTCTTGCAAAGGCATTCACTTCTTTGAACCTGGTTGTTTCATACCTCCAGCTATCGGCAAAGTTCGATGGGAAATAATTGAGTGTTGTGACTGAAATTAAATAATATAGTGCTTTCACATTCACCCCTGAGGAGCATACACTAGTTCAACATTGATATGAATAGCAAGGCGTCTGGCATACAACAAAACCGTATCTTTTCTGTCGATAAAAACAGGCTTGCTGTCTTTTGAAGCTATATTCGTCCTGGGTGTGAACTCTTTGTTATTTTGAAATGCAAATGAGGGGGGTGGAGCTGTGATGTTGTGGCAGGCTTCTGGTTGCAAGTTTCCTAGGAAATCACTAGAATTACTCTTCAAGCCATTCATCCACCACCCAAGCTTCCACTCCTGGGTTGGTTTGTTTGTTTTTTTTGGGGGGGGAGGAATGGTGGGGAACCTCACAATGGGTTTGTCTACCAAGGATTAATTAAGCAGCTTATGCATGGAGATTGCACAGCACTGAGAGGGAGTGGATCAGATAGCCAGGAGCAGCTGGTGAGGGGGGAGGCTATGCTGCACTGATCGGGAAGCGGGTGAGGGAAGGAGATGCTGCTGCTCCTCCCCCTCCCCGACATGAGAGCAGGCAGGTGCAACCAGCACCCCTCAGGATGGAAACCTCTTGCTTACCAGCCGATAAACAAGGAACCTGTCCTGAGGGAGGTTGCTCCTTCACAACCAGCATTGCATGGGACTGGGGGAGGCCTGGCAGGAAGGAGAGGTCAGGCAGAAAAGACAGCTACTTTCTCCTGCCAAGAGGTCCCTCCTTTTCCAGTTTTTCCTTCTTCCTGTGCTCACCCACCTCTCCTTTCTGCTTGATGCCTCACCCCCTGATAGCCCTCCCCAACCTGACCCACAGAGATCTGGGGCTATCTCAACCTGACTTGGCCCAGCCCCAAATGCCTCTAAATAGGCCCGATGTGGCTCGGGGCTTAGCCAAATCCTGTGTGCAGCCCTAATTTGGATGTGCCTTACTGTTTACATTGCAGGATGACTTTTCTTTTCTTGGGTCATGCTATACATTTCAATCTCAAAATTGGACTGCATTTGGCATTCTGCGTACAGTTCTGGTCACCTTACCTCAAAAAGGATATCGTAGAGTTGAAAAAGGTTCAAAAAGGGGCAACCAGGATAACTGAGGGGATGGATCAACTCCCCTACGAGGAAAGGTTGCAGCATTTGGGGCTTTTTAGTTTAGAGAAAAGTTTAGTTTAGCCAGAGATAAAGTAATAGAAGTTTATCAAATTATGCAGGGTACAGAGAAAGTGGATAGAGAAAAGGTTTTCTCCCTTCCTCATAACACTAGAACTTGTGGACATCCCATGGAGCTGAATGTTGGAAGATCCAGGATCAATTCAGGCAGGCTTTTGGGGTGGGCTAGATTTTACCGTTATTGTTTTCAGTTTTTTAATGTCTATTATATCTCTATGCCTATTTTGTATGTCGCCCAGAGTGGCTGGATAGTCAGCCAGATGGGCGATTAAGAAATTCAATCGATCAATCAATCAATCAATCAATCAATGAAAATACTTCTTCATGCAGTGTATAGTTCAGCTATGGAACTCGGTCTCAGAGGAGGAAGTGATGGCCACCAATTTAGATGGTTTTAAAAGAGAAATTCACGGAGGGTATCAGAGGCTACTTGCCACGACAGTTATGCTTTGCTTCCACAATCGAAGGCAGTATACTTCTGAACACCAGTTGCCGGAAGCCATAGGGGGAGGGGAGTGCTCTTGCACTCAAGTCCTGCTTGTGAGCTTCCCATGGGTATTTAGTCGGCCACTATGAGAACAGGATGCTGGAGTAGATGGGCCACTGGCCTGATCCAGCAGGTTCTTCTTCTGATCTCTGTGTTCATGTATATTGATTTGTTGATTCCTAATTTATTTATTGTACCTTTGTCTCCTCTTGGTAAACTCAATAAATTCTTATGTAAAAGTTGTGTCTTCACTTTCTTATGACTTAAGTTATTACATAGAGAGAATTCTCTGAATGGGAACTAAGCATAGGATAGGAACCTAGGAAGCTACCTAATATCAAGTCAGACCATTGGTCCATCTAGCCAGCAGCAACCCATGTGGTGGGGCGGAGCCACTCTTTCAGCACTGGCATTGCTGCACTTGACTTAGACAGGATGGGGCAGAGCAGTGGCAAGGTCTACACTACATGGTTGTCCCAGTGGAACCAACCCAGTGCTCCTGCCAGTGCGCCTCTGCAGCCTTGACCTTACCACCACCCTGCCCCAGCCCCATTCAGATAAGCTTCAGTGAAGCTGGTGTCAGGAGGATGGCTCCACCCCACTTCACTGGCTGTACTGCATGTAGTTCAGTGTTGTCCAGACTAGCTGGCAGTAGCTCTGCAGAGTTTTCAATAGAAAATGTTCCAAGCCTTAGCTAGAGATTGGAGCTGGAATTTTCTGCATGCAAAGCAGATGCTCTATTGCTGACATCAGGCCCCTCTCACTGTTTTTTTTTTAGCAGTGTTTTATATCCTAAAGGATCAAGGAGGAAATAGTGGGTCCTTGCTGGAACCCCTCTGTAGTATCAGGGTCAGCAAGATGGTTCCATCTTGATTTACAGCAACATCAGCATTGATGCATCTCACTGGCTCACAATGGAGCTAATATCATGTGGCGGTTCTATGTTGTGACTTCTCATATTCTTCAAGAAATGGAATTTACTTTCAGTAAGCAAGTCACTTTCCCTTTCAACAAATTGCCACGATTTTGTTGCTCGCTATTTTTGCAATCGTGTCAGACGAGGTTCCCCAAGAAGTTTCTGGAAAGTGGTATAGTATTTTAAAGCCATTTTGTAACAAAAGGCATTGGATAATGTAACATTTTATTGAGGTTTCCCCCCCCCGCATCATTTTCTTCTGGATCATTGTGTCAAACCTAAAACTCTCCATCTATTCTGCCATGAAATATGATCATTTTTCTTTTCCTTTAAGCAACTGTTTGTCCTCACACGCTGCAGTGAAGACACAAGGAACCATGTGAGTTTCGTAAAGGGCCACAACCTTATTGTAACTTACAGGGAAATGCAACGGGTGGTGAACTCTCTCAAACAATCCATCCCAGTAGTGTGAGCTTCCTAACATGTAAGGCAAGAGCTAGGACACCCTGTTATATTCTTTAAATCTGTGAGAACATCCTAGCTCCAATTGCCTACTCATTCTCAAAGTGTACCAAGGGGCCAGATGACAGCTTCCTCCCACCACAGCGGGAAAGCCTTAGAAGGGACAAAACCATCAGAGCCCAAAGGGAGCTCCCTCACCATGTCCACTCAAGGCAGGCATCGGTGAGAGGTGGTGTAGTAAGCTCCCCTTCTCTATCATTAAGAGAATGCAGCATGATCACTGTTACGGTCTGCACAACCCAGAATGATCCTGCCAATACGTACAAAAGTGTAGTCAAAGCATACCCAAAAAAAAATGCTCACCTTTAGCGGTCCTTACAATGTGAAGAATGTGAAAAAGGTGTTCCATGCAGCCCATTATGAGGACCATTTAAAAAAAAATCCTACTCAACCCATCAGCCCACTGGCTAATTGCACACTTTTTGCCTACAGTGAGGTGCATGGCAAGGCTGCTGTCTTGGCTAAAATGCAACTGGGGGAAGCAGCCCTAGCCTTTATGGAGATAGCTGTCCATGAGCCCTAACTGACTCAGCAGCAGCCACACCCCCAAAAAGGATGTGAGGCAAATTCAGGCCCACCCACAAGCTGTAAGTTGGCCTTACTGAGATCCCTTTGGATTATTTTTTCAGCATTCAGGATATGGTGATTCCCTCCTCCCCCCAACAACAAGAACAATACACACATACATTTGTTTACAGTTTTGTTTTGTTTTTAAAAACGAACCTCTCACATGGAAGACGGAGTGAGACAAAGAAAAGCACTCTTATCGGCACCATGACAAATGCATGTTTGTGATTCGTTCAGTGGGTGCTAATAGTGTCCCTTTTTAGTAGTTTCTATCCCTGTGCTGAAGAGTAATGTTACAGTGTTCAGGAGCAGAGACAATGAAATGACTTTTCTTGAAGCCAGGAAAAGATACCAAAGATATTATCCAGTATTGCCTCACTTTTATTGCCAGCTTCATTTTTCTCTGCAGCAATAGGCTGGGAGTCAGTTCTGATTGGGAACTGGAAGTGCCAATAATGGATTGCAATTCCACAGGCTCAAAAGTCCACTTTTGTGGACAGAAAGGTTTAAGGGTAGGGGTAATCTTCCTGGAAGAAAAGGATATCCAGCTCAAGAAGATCTAATAAATGTACTGCCTTGGCCAAATGGTTGCAAGATGTATGGTCTCTTCTATGTATTGGAGAAATGTTATAGGAGTCCATTGAAGTGTGCATGTTCAAAGGGATGGATCTGTCACACTTAGGCTTGCTTAATATTGTCACATGAAGCAGCAGAAAGTGGGTGCATAAATGTACTTCATCTTCTTTTCACCACTTCTCATAACACACAAAAGGGAAATAATGCATCTCTTCCCATGGAGTGATGCAGAGGCATCGGATGTTTGGTTAACCCATACGTTTCCACATGAAAGACATAGGCGAGTTACCTTTTAGGATGGCCTACAAACACTTATATAAAAATAAACCTGTGGAAGAGCCAGAAGACATTTTCTGGTCAAACAGCAGACTATGTACTACCACCTCCAACTTGTCATTTCTTCTTGTTCTCTCAGACCTTTTCATTTTTAATTTCCAGTTGTAACGACAGACTTTCCACATTCTAGACCAGGTGTAGCTCACATGGTGCGCACCAGATGTTGATAGACTTTAAGTCCCACAGCCTCAACCAGCATAGCCAAAAGTCAAGGATGATTATGATTTTTTTAAAAAATGTATATAACACCTTTCATTTTGAGAAGAAATACTAAATGATGAGAGTAGTAGTCCAACAACATCTGGAATCCACCACACTGGCTGCCCTTGTTCTAGACATAGCTTGCATGCACATTCTGATAAATCAACCCTCCATATGAGCTAAAAGCTTATTGTAATATATTATTGAAATATTGTTTAAAGCAGCTAGTCTTCACTGATAAGTAATCAGTTTCCACCCCTGATATCTATTCTTGAATGTCAACTTCTGTTAGGACTTTCACAGGTGTTTCTCCTTCCTCTCCACAGCTACAGCACACTGAACCTTCTGTACTTGTTTATTTGGAGCATAAACTTTCTGCCCACATGTGCAGATTTTTTCTCTCTAGAGGATCTCCATGGGGTTCATTAGAACTTTCTACCATCATTGCTCAGCTCTTATTGAGGAGTGGATGGTGCTGAGTGCACAGCAAAGCATACAGCCATTTATATCTAAATAAAAATGTACAGGTGTCACTGCAAACTGCATGCCACTCGCACCACCCAACTCAGCAAGCAGGCAAGGTAGCAGTGGATGCATGGCGGGCAGGAGGCAGCTGGCATGCTGTGTGGCACTGGCGGCATTTATCCAGGGGAGATGGTGGCGCAGGGCAGCAGCAGCCTAGGTGGGTGGGCAGGAGGCCGGTCTGTGGCCTAGCTGATTTTCAAAGAGCCAGAGGTTCCCCACCCCTGACAGAGACCAATTCATCCAACCCTCCTCTCAAGTAGTGAATTAATACATAACCAGATCCAGCAGCTTAGGTGTGCATGTTAGGGCAGTGGTTGTCTTGTCCTATTTCATGAACTGATGAAAGTCTGCAAATGCAATACAGCAGACCTGTACAACCTGTTCACCAAGAAAGCATGCAAGTGATATTTTAGGATATGCAATTCCACTGCACTGTTAAAATTAAATTATGTGAAGGAATCAGTTCAATCTGAACATAGACAATTAATTTCATACATGTTAACAGTTAGAATACACACACGCAAATGTGGTCATTCGACAACTGTCATTAAATAATGGTATGAGAATATTTGGGAGTTTACAATAATGGCAAAATTAAATGATAGAACAGTATTGAGTTCTATTCATGATTATTGATATTCTCTATATTGTCTCTAATGATAATAACAACTTGCTCACCAAGTCAAATATAGATGACTAGCCCTGTATGACAGGTTTGCAAAATCTCCTACAAGCTTGGGATTTGTAAAACTGAGGGGTTTTCAAGCTCTTGGTAGATCACAACTCACAACTGGTGGGCTTTATTCTGTTTGGTGGTGTACAAGTTTTGCAGGTCTGAACTGAGAATATCTAACTGTGTATATCTGAAGCTTTTCAAGCTTTTTATTGTGTCATTAAGTTATGTTTCTGATTGACACAGATTTTTGTTTTTAAACAATTGGTTCTAGATTCTGTATTCTTTCCCCCAAATATAACCATCCATAATTGTAGAAATCTTTCTTTTTGTTAGGGATATATGGATCTGTGAACTTCAGTTACTTGTTTTTCCAGTCATAAGTTCAGTTCACCACACTTCTGCATCAGTTTGCAATTTTTTAAAAGAAATCCTCACAAAATGTTGGCCGTGCTTTATTGTGCATTTCCATTAATATACACATTTTCTATACAGCTTTGCACAGCATACACATGTTTGCAAGGCGTTTCCCCCTATTTCAACATGATATTGTATGTTTTTTCCACTAATGCATGCATTTTTAAGGCACACCTTCCTCTCATATACACATTTTTTGGTTGGAGACTTGCATCATGATGGGAGGAGGGTGGCATAGAAATTTAATAAATAAATAATAAATAAATGGCAAAGGATAGTGGAATTTTTATTCACATTTTGTTTCAGGCAATGCAAATTAGGTTCATGAACTGAATCAAATTTCTTCCCATCCCTAGTTTTTGTCCCCCATTTCTAAACAATTGTCAAATTCACAAACTACCTCTAACGTCAATGCCAAGAGTTCGTGAGAGCCAAGCTCTCTGTGCAATTACTGCATGCTCATCCAGAGACCACCATGCAGATCAGCTCCCCTGAGCCCTCTTAGGATAACTTTGCTGCTTAAAACTTTTTAACATTAGGCGTGAATCAACTGTCAGTAGGACTTGAGTGTAAACAATGTCTAGTGTCTCACTACATGCCACAGATTACAGATCAGTGCAATCCTATATGTGTCTACTCAGATGTAAGCCCCATTGAGTTCATTGAGACTTGGGATGGGCAGATTTGTCAATTTCAGTTTCTCTCAGTTGCACATTTTTTCCAATCTTAAATTCAGTTCTCCATATTTCCACATCAGTTTGCAAATTGTATTTTTAAAAAATCTTCATGACAATTCACCAGCATTTTAGTGCTAATTTCTCCTAATGTACAATTTTTCACAAGCAGTTTTGCCTAGTGTACATATTTTTGTGAAGCAATTTTTGAACATAATGCATTTTGGTATCTTCACTAATATGCATTTATATGCACACTTTATCCTAGTATATGCATTTCTGTACACATTACTTGGCTGGAGAACTACATTGCAAAATTGGGAGAGTGAATTTCAAAGGATGGCTCTGTTTTGGCTCGCATATTGTTTCAGAAAGCGCGAATTAGATATGTTTGCTTTTAAATGTGAACTGAATTGAATTTCTCCTCCATCCTTAAATGAATCTTAATCCCAGGTAATCAGACTATATATTATCTAGCATTCAATCATTCATTGTTATCCCATAAAGTTAGGGATACAAAACAAATAGACAGGAATCCATTTTCCTTGTATTTAGTGTTGCAGTTAACATTAGCAAAAAGTAAGCGAGAATCTGGACACTTTTATCATCTTGCCCTTGACTTGAAATTATACAAAGTGAGACTGACTGACTTCCTCCCGTGTTGAGCAGATTTTTACACTTTGCATTATTCATTAGAAAAAGTTGCACTCTTATCTATTTTGGCCAGAATAAGCAATCATCTTCTGCCAGCTGGGATTGTGTGTTGTTTTTACTGGGACCAAACCAGCCCCTCTCCCCCTCCCTCCCCCTCCCTCCCTCTCTCTCCATATCCACATGGACAAGCATCTTTCGACAAAATGTTATCATTCATTGCAGCTTTCTTTCAGTTGAACCGCCTAAAGAGTTTCCTGATTAAGTTGTCTACAAATCTTAAACAAACAAACAAAGTGGAGTTCATGCGGCATAATGCTTGTTTGCTTAATTTAGGAGCATAGGAAGTTGCCTCATTCTGAGTCAAACTGTTGGTCCCTCTAGCTTGGTATGGTCTACATGGACTGGCTGTGGCTATCCTGGGGTTCAGTCAGGGGACACTCCTAGCTCCACCCGGAGATGCCAGGGATTGAACCTTGTGCATGCAAAGCAGGTGCTGTGTCACTGAGCAATAGGTTTTGAAGTCTCCTTTTTTCTCTGTGGTCTTCAGTTGCTAATGCAGAATGGTGTCATTTTTATCTATTGAGCTTTTGTTTATTATTGCTTTGCTAAATTGCAAAGTTAAGAGAAGAACAAAATCTGAAGGATAACTACATTCTCATTTGCCAATTAGTTTGGGAGGTGTGAATCAGTTTTGTTTGTATTGCATTGACAAATCAATGTTATTTATTTAAAACATTTATTCACTGCTTTTTACCATATCTGGATCCCAAAGATCAAATTCCTCAAACATCCCAAACATGGCATTTAGAAGTGAGCAGTGAGGGTCCGTGATGGCAATGGAAGCATCATGATCCTTTACTGTCACTGAAGAGACTTTTCTCAATCCTCACTCTGAAGGTGTAAGATGAGAGAGAATGGTAAACTGCAGGCAGGATTAAAATAAATGGAAGGAGGAGCAAGAGGAGAAAGGGGCAAGATATAGCTGCCACAGAAGCCGTGCCAAGCCAAGACTGCCACAACAGAATCCCCCAACTGCAAAAGAAGCTAAGGTAAATAACCAAGGGAAGGAACTTCCAGACAGGGAAGACTCCAAAAATCTTAACTGAATTGTCAATGCAAGATTAGCCACTTTTTGAAGGAGACATTCTAGTAGGGGAGATCTAATATTGCATCTGAAAAGCAAGAGTCATGCCACAAGATGAGGAGACAGAGAGATGATTGGCCACCTTCAGTTTTGTTCTTTTTTAGCTGTGCTCTGCCACATTGAACCAAATTATCATTTGTCAGCTCATCCTACATCTGCATTGTTATGTTCTCTGCCACATTCACACATTTCTCTTCCTGTTAGCTGTCATGGCATGAAGGATCGAAACCATCAAATGCCAGGTCTCCCACTGAAAGCAGTAAGACATACGTACCTCTTCGACAGCAGAAATGGTTGTTTGCTCAATTTCATCTGTCTCTTAAAGCATTCAGCAGGGGGGCTAGCTAAATAGCAGTTCTTTACAGTTGAAATGATTCACAAACTAGAGCAAATTGAATGTTTGCCTCTGGCAGATAACCTCTTATTGCTCAGTGTTCCCAGATTTTATGTGCAGAAGAAAGTGAAGGGGAAAATACTGAAAACTGTAGCTTTCAGAATATTTCTCCATTTTATTTTTATTGTTTGCATATCAGATTTCATTTATTTTGCAGGAAAATTTATATTGCACCTTATTTATACAATTTACACTTTGCACAGAGTCTCTTTTTTTTATTTTATTTTTTTTATTTTATTCGATTTATTAGTCGCTCATCTGGCTGGAAACCCAGCCACTCTGAGCGACGTACAAAATAAAGGCATATAAACATCAGACATAAAAGTATATAAACATCAAAAAAGAAGCAATAAAACTAAACAACAAAGTAGAAGCTATCCCCCAACCCACACAGCCCAACCCAAAGATCAGAAAGTCCTCCTAAAGAAGCTCCCTTTTGAAGGCTGGAGGGTGGGGCAAGGCAGGTGGAAGCAGCCTCCCCTGATGGCAACAGAGTCTCTCTCCCCTCATAGTCCTTCTCTTGAGGCAGCTCCCTTTTGAAGGCTGGAGGGTGGGGCAAGGCAGGTGGAGGCAGCCTCCCCTGATGGCAACAGAATCTCTCTCCCCTCATCCTTATCTCATACCTTTTCCTGGTATAGTTGTAATTTTTTTATATATTTTGTAATTACAGTGCCTGGAATACTGAGTTTCTGCTATAATGCAAGCCACAAAAATTAATTAGGGCAATATGTCACATACATATTCCATGGGGCTCTTTCCCCCCATAATATCTACACTTAGCCCATGATATTACAAAATAATAAGTGATATCTAATGTTAGTCACAGAGTAGACCCACTGAAATCAGGACTTAAATCCATTGATTTCAATGGGTCATGTATGTTGGATACCACTTTAGTTTCCCTGTACCTATTCCATCAACATTCATGGAACACCATTGCATCATGAAACAAGTCTTCCTACATGTTATGGGGGCACAGGGTGCCATTTTGGAAAGAATCCATGTGGTATGTGTAACAAGTATTTCTAGCCATAGAATTGTTTTTAGACAAATGTAAACCTATACTAGGCAAACATTAAAAAACAATTTATGCATGTGCATAGCTGGGCAAGAATGATAAATGAATCACGTACAAATCAAATTGTCAACAACAACAACAACAACAACAACAACCATCTAAGGATGGCAGAGAAATTGGATTCAGTTCACATATAAAGCTGAATTATCAAATTGGCACTTTCTGAAGCAATATGAGAATTGAAACACAGCCATCCTTTGAAATTTGCAGTTATCCAAATTTTGCGATGCATTTCTCCAACCAAATAATGTTTACAAAAAAGTGTATATTGGGGGGAAATGTGCATAAAAATGAATACTTTAGTGAAAATAACATGCATAAATGCATTATATGACAAGAATGGGCTTGCAAAAATGTGTACACAAGTCAAACTGCATAGAAAAATGTGCTTATGAAAAATTGCACTAGAATATTGAATAATTTTCATTAGGATTTTAAAAAACAAAATCTACAAATCGCTTTTTTGTTATTTAATAGGGTAAATAGATTTCCTTTTTTAGTTTTTTATTTACTTTAAAAGCAATTTTAGATTGAATGTGATTCACTTAGGGATGGGTTCGCTGCATGGTGCCCATCGGCATGCATTTTGTTAGTCCGTTGCTTCTTTACCGGTCCATCCTTATTTTGTTTCAGCTTTCTCTGGTGCCGATTTGATCTGCTGCACGGTGTTTTGGGTGATTCGATCTGCAGGGGTTTTTTTCAGGTTACAAAAATTACGTAATTGTTTTTGTAGATACTTATGTAAATGACAGCATTCCACGTAGTTTTATGGCGGTGGAGAAAAACATTGCAAAAATTTTAGGTAGCTGCTGTGAATGAATGATCAGATCACAGTGCTCCATGTGGCTTTTTGGCAGTGGGAAAAACATCGCATAATGTTTAGGTCACTGATGTGAATGAACGATCACAGGGTTCCACATGGTGGTTTTTTCAGTCACACAGTGACAGCACACACACACATTTAGCACTGAGAAGCGAGAGCAAGAGCAAGACAGCCCTTGGTTAGCTCAGGACAGCAGCAACAAAAAAGGGGCAGAAGCAGGGCAAGGCAGACTGCGTGGGTCAGTCTCTTCGTCGTAATGTTTCCCATGTATGAGATTCAGAATGCTCTGAGATATCTTGTTTCAAAAACCTGACATTTAAGAATGATTTGACAATTAACATTGGAGTCATATATAGCCATTTTTTTTGCATTATATTGCGACAACGATTTTTTTTTTTTTGGTAATATATAATGGAGAAATGGAAATCCTGTGGTTAACACAACCTCTTAATTATGAAGAAAATAGATAAAATAGGGGGAGGATTTGGGGGAAAAATTCTTGCTGATTGCAGTCGGGCTGCAAAATCCTTGCCAATTACAGCTGGAGCCCGCTGCAAGAGATTGGTGCCACTCTGAAGGGATAGTGAACTAGTGAATTTAGTTGGGATCTGGTACCAGATTCAATTTTGTCAGATATTGTTCCTCATCCCTAGATTCACTGTGATTGTTTTCTTTCGTGGGTTTTTATTTAAAAATGCACAAATTACTCATTGAATAATGTAAATTGAATTCATGCTGGGAGACTTGTATACTGTAAAATTGCAATAAAATTTGTAAGAAAAAAATGTGCAAATTGCTGCAGAATTGTGAACAGAATTTAAGATTGAGAAAATGAGGAACTGAGAGAACTGAAATTGACAGTTCCTTCCATCCTTACAAAGATCTAACAATATGCTAACAATATGGTCATTGTGTGTCTGTGGAAAACTCACCATAAGGATACTGATCCACATGGCAAGCATTATGCATAGACCAGAGATGGGACAGAGAGAGAGAGAGAGAAGGGGAGAGAGGCAGAGAGGCAGAAAGTGCAAGAGAAAAAAGGGTTGCCCCACTAACAGCTAGCTCTACCCCAGACATTTTTGACTTCAGCCCTCCCCTCCCCTTGCAGCCTGAGAGTTTGCCAGTAGTGGTCAGCAGAGCAGGGTGGGGTGAGGTGCCACTGCTTACCTGGCTTCCCAACTGTGCAGTCACTGCCAGTAACTGAGATGGGAAGGGGTGAGGTGAGGTAAGGCAGTGGGGAGTTTGGTGTAGGATAGGTGCAGGGGCAGAGCTAATCCAGCCCTCCTGCAGCTGCATCCACATTGTGCTGACTTCCCTATCCATCTCACCCCTCTCCTTCTTGATAGCTTGCAGTGACCCTGGTGTGGGAAGCCAGGTAAGCAGTGCTATCCCACCCTACCTGTCCCGCTGACTGCTGCTGAAGACTACCCCTGAGAGAATGCAGCTTTTGACATAAAGAAAGCTTCCCTCCCCTGATTTACAGACAAACTTCAAGGCAAGCTCATAGCAAACCAACCCCTCCTTCAGTAACAAAAAAATGGCCACCCTGAGTGAAAAGCCCATACAATGCAGTCCAGAGATCATGCGCCACCCTGAATCCACACACCACAAAAAGCTTAAACTGTTCCAAGAGCTGCTGCCTTGATCATTGCCATGTTTGGGTGTGCCTCTGTGTGCATGTCCCAGAATTTGGTGGAGCTCTAGAATTGCAGGCCAGGATACAGATGCATCCAAAGAGGCCTCTAGAAAGCAACCTCACTATGATAGCTTGATCAGGGCTGACACCAGCCTGCCCCAGGCACCAACACCCACATGCAAGCATGCATGCTCCACCTACCTACCTTTCCCTTGGTGAATGCTGCCCATGCTGTGCACGCATGCCTGCCATCAACCAAGATGGTGGCTGAGGCTTCCATAAGGGGCTGATGCCTCTGCCGCCATCTTGGTTGATGACAGGCTTGTGCCCAGAGCGCAATCAGCATTTATATCAAGGGAGAGGTAAGTGGGGCATGCAGGTGGGTGTTGCAGGCCTGCGCGGCAGTAGGGGGTTCCTGGGAGCTCCCTCTCACAATCTGCAGCAGGGTGAGGAGCTGACGCTGATGCAGATCACAGAAGGGAGAGCTACCCACGCATCCTAAGGAGGGGCCTGTGATGCGTCCTTCCCTGGCTCTCCCTGTCAGGTTCCTACCTGCTCGTGGTTACTGCCTGTCTCTAGGCACCACCAGGGACTCCACCAGTCCGGACCGCTCTCTCTTATGATTTCTGTCCCCGCTCTAGCACAGATCTCAACAGATCCCCCTGCTAGGCAACCACCAGTAACGTCCCAATACTAGTATTCCCAGAGACTCTGAATACTGGTATTGTTATTCTCTTCACCGCTGCCACCATTTGTTACAGTTCCCCTTCAGCCTTGGTCATTACCTTACCCTCCCTTCTGGTCTGTGAACCCCCAACCAAGGATCAGGCCTTTGGTAAACCAAATTAAGTATTTATTACAGATCACAAAGCTAACAAGATTAACAAGATTTCTTCTTAAGGCACATAAGCATATGGTTTTACTCAATACTAATCCGAACTCCACCTCCCTCCTGGTAAACAACTCTCTAAACCCCACCAAGCAATCCACTCTTTCTCTTCTCCCCCCAGATTCCACAATTCACCACCTCACATTCACCCAGATTTACCTGTCATCCTTTCGTTTATACTGTCAGCCATTTTAAACATTCAGCCAATCATCAAGCATTTTATTGCCCATTCACTCCCCCTCCTCTTTCACTACTTACCATGTATACTCTAAACAACCCGCACTTACCATATATACACTAATATATAGGAACATCACAGGGCCCTTGAGGGTCCCTCGGCCAGGGCCTGACCTGGCTGACCTCTGGCACCAGCACTGAGCTTGATGTACATACGCTGCATGAGTCTAAGCATGTTTACTCTAGAGTAGGCCCTACTGAGACTCTATACTGTGGCAACATAAGATCGTAGTGCCTTTGGGCTTTTTAGACAGTAATTCTCTATCCACTTACCCCATTAACCTCATTGGGACTTACTTCTGAGTAGACATGCCTAGGGCTGTGCTGGTAGGATAATTTATGTCCCACCCATCATTTTCCGCAGCTGCAATGCTCACGTGCTTTCCTCCTTTAATTGACACTATGCTGTTTAATGATAGGCTACATGAGTCTCATCTCTCCTCTCGCACCATGCTGGGCTCTTCTCCCTTTTCACAAATATCTCCATACACATGTTGTTTGCAGTCACTGATTATGCAGCAGTCACATAGCAGCAATTGATTAGGAGTCAGTCAATATCATGGCAATTGGCAGGGACCTACTGCGTGCTAAACCACCTGCCATTGGAATTCACGCAGGCTTCCTTTTAGCCTGCTCTTTCCAATGAAACAAGGCAGAGAGAAAATGGAAACTATTTATTTGCTTGTTTTCTGTTGTTTTCTTCCTTCCTTTTTTCCTTTTTTAAAAACCCAAACAGCTGTCTTAGAAGAAGTCATTGAAGACTTGTATGTTATGGGCTGGAGGACATGAAATGTTATGACTGCCATGGGCCCAAAATCAAATAGTTGCTTTGAAGCATCATTTTTAGCCTCTGTGTGCAAATGGCCTCTCAAATTCTCCACCTTAGTTGTGGGCAGATAAACTGAGAAGAGCATATCTCTGAATTTCTTCAGGGAGAGGACAAATGCTTCAACATGTCTTGGGGATGAGACTCGCTCTTAGCAGTGGCAATAGCACAACATCTTCCTTTTTCCCTTAGGTTTTTTTTTCTCCTGCTGCTCTTGCTGCAGTAAGTCGCTTAGAGGTCTTAACATTCAAGTGGTACACATTTTTTTTCAAATAAATAAAAATAAATAATAAAATATCAGTAAGTGTGTTGGCAGCACAGCCACCATTTTGCATCCTCTACACCACTCTGGGCCTACCATCATTACAGAACATTGTGGGAACTGAAATGGCTGCCACCACAAAATGATGAAGAATATCTGAAGAAAGTAGCCAATTTTTAGTGGTAGGACTGAGAAAAAAGAAAAAAAAGAAATTTCCTCAGAAAATTGTCTTCTGAGAAATTTCTGATCAGCTTTAGTGCAGATCTATCCATCTCCTCCCCCTCCCTCAGCTACTTATACTTCCCAGTCACATACTTGATCTAGGTTTTTATTCAGCTCTTTGTTCTAATAGACACACCTTTACAAAAATAAGATTACTATTCATGAACGATTTAGTCCCAAGTTTCCTATGAACTTGTGGTTTGTTATGGGTGACAAGTGCCCCCCTTTGGCCAGGCCAGACCTTTAAGAGACATATCCTACCAAACTATGTCTCATGACTCAACTAGCCAAGGCCACCCAAACCTCCACTGTATTGCAGTATCATTAAGTTTAAGAGTATTCTGACTTAGAATTATAACGGCATGTGAGCTGTAATTAAACCATTGTGAGACACTTCAGTTGTGCCTTATGACCCTCCAGTATGTCCCGTGAATAATGTGAAGGACAGGGCTTGTCCAAGATGTTGGGATGCCTGTTTAAAAGTATCATTTGGCCCATTCCCCCATTCTGCACACACATCTGACTAGCCTGGCAGTTTATTTCCCCCCGAAAACATTTGTAATAGGATGGCAGCCTGCACTGCACTTGAAGGCAGAAGGCTAGCTTAGGTGACAGGGCCTTCAACCTGCACTATACAATGAAAGCAGTATCATACTACTCTAAACAGTCATGGATTCCCCCAAAGACTCCTGGTAACTGTAATTTGTTATGGGTACTGAGAGTTGTTAGGAGACCCCTATTGCCTTCACAAAGCTACAATTTCTAGAGTTCCCTGGAAAGAAGGATTTATTGTTGAACCACTCTGAATTATACCTATGTTGGATTTTATGAGACCATGGTGGATTTCACTATGGCCACTTGAAATAAAGACTGTGGATTTTTAGAATCACAGTGCTTGGCCTGAATTCTAATTATGGCTAACTCCAGAAAGAGCTCAAAAAAGTTCATTACTTTCCTAAGTTATATCTCTGACAAATCCAAACAATTGATCATTATCACCTGTATCAGCACACAGATAATTATCCTGTTTTCCTCATATATTTACCATGGTCAGTTCAGTGATTGTTCACAGTCCTCATTCCAAGCCTTGCTTTTTCTCTCTTGCCTTCCATTTTACTCTCTACAGTTATCTTTTTGTTTTAATTGCTCTGTCCAAAACTGAATGTGGGTTTCTCAATAAGGTCAAACTATTGTCAGGATTAATGGAATAATTACCTCATTTGTTTTACACAGGAGGCAGCTGCTAGGACAGCTCAATAAAACATTAGTCAGTTTTGCAACAGCTTCACATTGTCAATTCATATTTACTTGATCATCCATTACAACTCCCAGATCTCCCCTCAGGTACATTGCCTTCTTCCATTTTCCATTTGATTGTTTGATTATCCTTTCCAGTGTAGGTTTGCCTTTAGTGAACTTTTCATTGGTTTTTTTGTAGGGGGCATATATTTTCACTGTTACATGGCTACACTTAATCCTGTCATTCACCAACCTAGTTTATAATGAGTTTATTTAAAAAGCTGTCTTAAAAGTGTAAAAAGAAACACATTGTGAACTATTCATTGGGGTGGAACCAAACCCTCCCAAAAAGTCTCCAGACATTTTGGGGAGAAGGTTGTCGATTACTTTACTTAAGCTTATGAGGTGGCCAAGAGAATTTCTATATTTTCCTTGTTTTGTTTTTTATCTGGCATGTTTTGGAATGATGCCATGTGAATCTTTCTGCCCCAAAGGCATTATGGAAAGAGTGGCCAACAGGAAATGGTATGAAGTTATCTCCACAGCTTCTTGATGGCGTCACTTCCTGGCAAGACCCAGTAATGGAAGAAGAAACTCCCTCACAGCAATTTTTGAGAAATTTATTACCCACCCAAGAAAGTGACAGAAAATCAGCCCCTTTGGATAGGAGGGCATGTTGGGGATGGTGGAGAGAGGCAGATCTTGGACCCGCACTAATTTAGTTTGTTATTTAAAATATTTTATATCCCACCTTCTCTCGCATTCTTCAGTGTTACTAAAATAAATAAATAAATGCAATACAATAAAAATAACAAAGCAGAGAAAGAAGATTGACAATAACAAGCCAACAGTGTGTGTGTGTGTGTGTGTGTGTGTGTGTGTGTGTGTGTGTGTGTGTGTGAGTGAGTGAGTGAGTGAGTGAGAGAGAGAGAGAGAGAGAGAGAGAGAGAGAGAGAGAGCAATTCTCAGTCCAGGAACTGGGGAGTTTACCAGTGCTATTCCTCTGAAGGAACAGGTGTGTATTCTGGGAGAACTCCCAGATCCATCCTTGTCACTGGAATCAAAGGCTACCTCCATGGCAAGTAAAAACCTGTTATAAACTTAGGTTGGGACACCATCTACACCCTTTCCTTGACAGGAATAGCTTGGCCACCATAATTCATGCCTGAGTAACCTCACAATTGGACTACTGTAATGCTTTCTATGTGGGGCTTCCCAAGAGACTGGTCCAGAAGCTGCAGCTAGTGCAGAATGTTGTGGCCAGATAGCTGAGTAGAACACCTGGATGTACACCTATTACAGCTCGGCTGAGGGAAGTGTAGTGGCTACTGGGTCATGTTTAAGGTCTTGTTATTAACATGTAAAGCCCTGAACAAATTGGAATCAGGTTACCTGAAAGACTACCTGCCCTTAAAATCACTTAGATCATCTGGGAAAATTTTACTCATGGGACTGCACTCTACATCACAGAGTGGTGACCCAAAACCAGACATTTTTCGCCGATGCTCCTATGCTGTGGAATGCCTTTCCACCTGCCTTATGTGAAGCATCATCTATTATCACGCTTCATATGTTATGTGAAGATATATCTTTTGGCCCAGGCTTTCCCTGATGCATAAGATCAGATCCTGTTATTTCTGAATTCCTGTTTTATCTCCCTGTTTTTACCTGTTTTTATAATGCTGTTTTTCTTGGTCTTATTGTAATGTTTCATTGTTTTTTGTATGCATATTTTTGTGTAAGTGAATTAGAAATGCTTCTAAATAAATATCAATTATAACAGACAGACAATAAAATCCAGCCAAAGGCCTCCCTAAGGCCTTTGGAAGGACAAGCCAACAAGGAGGTGACAAGACAAACCTCACTGGGCTGGGAGTTAAAAAAATCTGAGAAGCATGTGATGTAGAGTAAGGATAGGTGAGAATTGTGATTTGGTTTGCATTTCAAGCTGAATCTATCAAATTTGCATTTTCCAAAACAATAGCCATCCTTCAAAATTCACACTTATTTGAATTTTGCGATGCAATTCACCAACCACTGTTTGCAAAAATGTGTATATTAAAGGCAAGTGTGCATAAAAATGAATATGTGAGAGAAAATAACATGCATTATATGACAAGAAATGGCTTGCAAAAATGTGTATATTAGTCAAAACTGCCTACCAAGATATGTGTTTATTAAGATAAATTTGCATGAAAATGCTGGACAATTTTCATGAGGATTTTTTTTAAAAAAATCACAAACTGCTGCAGAAATGTGGGGAACTGACTTTAGACTGGAAAAATGAGAAACGGGGAGAACTGAAGTTAACAGTTCTTTCCATCCCTAAAGTTGAGTTTAATTGTCATGTGCTATTCCAACTGTAGGTGGCACTGTGTCCAATCTCAGGGGAAGGAGTTAGACTCCTGTCCTAGCCTATTCTAGCAAATAAAGTTTCTCTCTGTTAGCCATCCATTTTGAGTCTGACTGTTTTCTCAGGGATAACCTGACATGGTGTCAGGAGTCTAAGCCTAAAACCTGTCAAGAATTGCTTACCATAGCACAGTATTCAGCCCCAGAAGGCTTCAACTTCAACAGACCCTCAGAATAGCTGGATTGGAAGAAAAGATTTGCTTGTTTCTGCATAGCAACAAAGCTCCACAAGGAGGCTGGGGAAATCCAGGTTAGTCCTCTTTGGGAAAGGAAGCTGACCATATCTTCAAATCCTTCACCTTTACTGAGGGGACTCATAAGGATTATTATGGACCAGGTACTGGCCAGAGGTGATGGGCATTTTATTCCCAAACATAATGTAGTTTATGAGAAGGGCTGTTTCCACCAGCAAGTTCAAAGCCATGGGGAGTCAGTGGAATCCTTTGTGAGAGGCCTTCATGAGATGGCAAAAACCTGTGATTTTGGAGACAAGAAGGAAGAGCATATCAGAGTATTTAGGCATCCTGGACAACAGACTCTCAAAGAGACTGCAAATACAGAGAGATTTAACGCTTCACACTGCCATAGAAGTGGCAATGCATTCTGAAATGGTTAAAAATCATAATATGGAGCAGAAACTACTGGAAAGCAATCTGGAGGAGGTCTCCGGCAAACAGAATCCTAACACTAAAAATCACCCGTCCACAAAAGTCACTACTAGGAAGCTCTCAGAATCCAGTTTAGATGCACAACATGTGGGACAAACCACAGCCTAGAGGAAGGCCTACCCAGCCAATGGTGCCCACTGCCACAAGTGTAAAAAGCAGGGGCACTATGCCACAAATAGTAAGAGAAGTAACAAACGATAATCCAGATTCACTTTTTCTGGGATCTATCGCTTGTGAAGATACAGAGCCAGCATGGAGGGTGGAACTAAACATTGGTGGCATGCCCATAGACATTTATTCAGGTGTGGATGTAACAATAAGGAACACATTCTTACCTTAATCCAATTCCTATGTTGAAACCTGCTGACACCACCTACCTTAAACAGCCCTGGAGGTCCCTTGACCTTTTTTGGGACAATTCTTGGCAGAAACACTGTATGAGGGCAAAAGCTTCCATGTAAACATCTTTGTGATTAGAGGTTCAAAGGAAGACAACCTCCTCAGCCGCAGCGTAGGTGCCATGATGGGCCTTATGCAGAAAACAGAGCATATTGAGAAAGTATTTGGAGATCCTGGACTCCTAAAGGGAGACCTCATGGACATTATTTTGAAGGAAAATGCTGAACCATACAGTGTACATTCACCATGGAGGATACCTGTGCTATTACTCCATAAAGTAGAATCTGCATTAAAGAGAATGGAAGTGGCAATTGTAATAGAGCAGCCTTTCCCAACTAGTGGGCCACCAGATATTATTGGAACACAACTCCCATCAGCCTCAGCCAGCATTGCCAATGGTCAGGAAAGATGGGAATTGAGGTCCAACAACATCTGGTGGCCCACTAGTTGGGAAAGGCTGTAATAGAGAAAATTATAGAACCAACTGCATGGTGTATACCTATGGTGCCGGTGATTAAAAGGAATGAAAAACTCAGAATATCTGTAGATTTAAAAAGACTGAACAAAGCAGTAGTTAGATAAAAGTTCATCCTTCCTTAAGTATTTTCTCCCAAAGATAGCAGGCACTGACATTTTTTCTACATTGGATGCATCTAGTGGATTCTGGCAAATTCCTCTAACAGAACAGAACATTCATAATACCATTTGCAAGATTCTGCTTCAACAGATTGTCATTTGGGATCACTAGTGCTTCCGAGAACTTCCAAAGGAAGACGACCCTAGCTCCTAAAGGACATTGAGAAGTGCATTGTTTTTAGGGATGATATTCTAATATTTGGATCATCACCTGAGCAACATAACAAAACCCTCAAGTAAGTCCTGAGTAGAGTTAGTAGGTCAAGGCTCAAGCTTAAAAAAGAAAAATGCAGTTTCCAGCTTCATCAAATCACATTCTTGGGACAGACAATAAGCAAGACTGGAGTAAGTCCCAGTCCAGACAAGATGCAAACTGTTAGAAACCTAGAACCACTTACAAATGTTGTGGAACTTAGGCACAGACTCGAGACGGTAAACTACTTGGCCCAATATTTGTCAAATGTATCTGCAGTATTAAAGCCTTTAAATGAGTTACCAAAGAAAGACATTGCCTGATTTTGGGGGCCTGAGCAAGAGACTGCTTTTCACAGGGTGAAAGAAATTAACTCAACCACCCCTGTTTTGAAATTTATTTATTTATTTATTTATTTATTTATTTATTCTATTTCTATGCCGCCTTTTGGCCGAAAGGCCCTCAAGGCTGCTCACAAAGTTGTTTATGATCCAAATAAGCTAGTGTTGGTGAGTGCAGATGCCAGTAGCTATGGGATAGGCAGTGTTCTGCTACAACTACATGTCAAGGAGTGGAAACCCATTGCATTCTCTTCTTGTGCACTTATGGACACAGAGAGGCGATATGCACAGATTGAGGAGTCATGTCTGGCAAGTGTATTGGCATGTGAGAATTGTTATAGATATTTATGGGGACTGCATTCTTTTAAGCTAAAACCTGATCACAAACCTCTTGCTACTCTAATTAATGCAATGGACCTAGACCAAGATGCCAGCGCCTCTTGATGATGTTCATGCAATTCAACCCAGTCTTTGAATTTGTTCCAGGGAAGTCCCTGATTATTGCAGGCACATTATCAAGAAGTTCGGTACTACATGGGGATTCCTCTGGTGGAAGTTTACAGACCAATGTCAGAGAGGAGGCAACAGAAGCTATAAGAGGCAACCCAGGCAGATAAGCAACTTCAAGAGGCTATTGGCTACATACTTTCAAGATAGCCAAAGTACCAACTGGATATTAGACATAAATTAAAAGACTTAGTTTGCTGTTGGAGGAAGTTAAGTCAGTCCAATGGATTAAGGGTGAAAGGAGACTGCATTGCTGTTCCAAGTAGTTTGAGGAAAGAGGTTTTAAACTTCAACTATGAGGGCCACCAAGGACTAACAAAATGTTGTGAAAGGGCAAAAGGATGGTGTGGTGGCCATGCATCAGTGTGCTTCATGTAAATTTTGCAGGTCAACCAGGTTTACTCAATGCAAAGAGCCACTGCTTCCAACATTTTTGCCAGATCAGCCCTGGAAGGATGCTAGCAGCTAATATATGTGTACATAGGAGACAGTAATATTTGGTCATGGTTGACTATTTCTCAAGATATATAGAAACTCTACATTTGAAAAGTACAACATGTCAAAGTGTTACAGAAGGGTTAAAAAGCACTTTTGTCTGCTTTGGAATTCCTGAACAGCTTGTGATAGATAATGCTTCTCAGTTCACAGTGGCCGATTCCATGCAGTTCCAAGAGAAGTATGATTTCGAACACATCCTCCCAGCCCAATATAAGGTACTGTGAAGTAGTACTCAGGTTTAAGGGAAGGGCTTTGACATTTTCACCAATAAGAGCATAGTGCCAGTCTTCAGTGGTATCATCTAGACTTGCGATGGAGAACCTGTGACCCTCCAAGTTGTCCAAGACAACTCCCATGATCCCTGATGTTTGGCCATGCTGTTTAAGGCTGATAGGAATTGGAGTTCAACAATATCTGGAGAGTACCAGATTGAAGAAAGCTATTCTTGAGCTTACTCTCAGGGCTTGTAAAGCTTGCCTCTTCTTTTGAGGTGGACTTTAGAAGCCCCTGAAGTTTGCGGGGGGGAATCCACAGAATCCCTATTCAGAATTCTGTCTCCAGCCCCCACAATAATTTATACAACGGTTTTAAAAATAAATATATATGTTTTTCATCATGTTGACTTTTTTGTTCTAACTTTAGTTATAATTTATATTATTATTGTTATTATTGAAAGATCTTGCTGATGGAAACATTAGAACACAATCTTCTCTCTACACTGTTGTCAGTGAGGGGAGCAAAGTCATTTGAATGGGTTGCTAGACTAATGAAGTAATAAGGGCAGTATTCAACTAACATGTCCCATCAGCACAAGAATTTAAACTTGTGCAGTGGGACCCCCTCTACTCATCTCTCACACACCCCATGCCCTTCCCAAATCTGCTCCAGAATACTCGGGGAACTCTAGAACAGATTTAGGGGGTCGAGGGGGACAGGTTTGTGCAGGTAGAAATCCTTGCATTGATGGGACCATGACTTAGCACCATGTTGGATACAACCCACAATTTATGAATGCATCATCATCAGCGCTGCTGCTGCCTCTTACAGAGCTTGGAAAAGTTACTTTTTTGAACTACAACTCCCATCAGGCCCAGCCAGCATGGCCACCAGACTGGGCTGATGGGAGTTGTAGTTCAAAAAAGTAACATCTCCTCTGTTGGCCAAGCAAAGCAGGAAACTCTGAAATATTACTAGCTCACGTTGTCTTCAAAGGAAGCTACAATATAGAGGTCTACAGTCTAAAACCTTCTAAATGAGGAAGAATAATCCCCTCAAAATATTTCTCCTCTCTCAGCAACAGCTGGAAGAAAAGGCTCATCACCTTTTTGGATAGCTTTAGAAAGAGGAAGTTCCCAGAAGTTTCTGGAATCAACCATCTTTGTTATTATGACCCTGGTCTTTGCCACTTAATTGGAGCCATTCTGCTATTCCTAGGCAGCATCTCATTATTTCAGGCAGCTGCAACACCTGGTAAAAGTAGTCTCATCTCTAAGAAAATAAAATGATTTTTGCCCTTTCCATAAAATCGCTCTTTGCATAAGAGGTTGAAACTTGGCCCAGGCTTTTCTGTCAAACAGGCTGACAGTGGATAACAACTGCACCATGCCAGCCCCAGGTAAAATTGCTAACCTTCAGTTCTCCTTCCCCTCCCTCTATTCCTACTGAAAGATATGGGCAGAGAACAGTCCTACAGGGGAGGGAGTGGCAGTGGTGAACTGCCAAATCCAAAGATCTTCTAGGCTTGTGCCAGGAGCAGAGCTTGGAAAAGTTACTTTTTTGAACTACAACTCCCATCAGCCCCAGCCAGCATGCGCTGGCTGGGGCTGATGGGAGTTGTAGTTCAAAAAAGTAACTTTTCCGAGCTCTGGCCAGGAGGCAGAAGGGTTTTTTTTGGGGGGGGGAGGTTTCTTCCACATCTGTTTTGGTGACATTTGAGAAAATGATTTCCTCTCCTATTGGTTCCAGTGGTCCCAATGGGACAGGAAATAACTATGCCAGCCCCAGGGTGTATCTTTCCTCCCACTCTAGGGGCATGAAGCCTGGAAGCCTCAGCCCTGGCCCCATATTGAGCTCTCTGCTGTTAGAATACTGACAGTGGAGGAGCAAAAGTGGTGGATCTTTATGCAGTGGCTGGGAGGAAGGCTTCTGTGGTTGGACCTCCCTTTCTGCCCACAGGGAAGGATCTGGGAGATCCGCAAAATTTTACGGTATCCGGGACATCTTTCCAGCAACCATAGGACTGTATGATGGCACCCCTAGATATGAATAAGTTTACGTAACTATGGGTTCCTATACATGTCTACTCAGAAGTATGGCCCATTAAGTTCAATGGGACTTACTGTCAGGAAAGCGTGTGAGAGAGGATTGCAGCATCTTGATCCCACTGTTCATTATGTCCATCCCAGGATGGCATACAGCACAGAACAAATACAGAAAACTGCAAAAACAAGAGCACATCAGTTCCCTTCCAGACAATATTTTTTAACTCTGGTGGAAGAGGTACGTGGATTGGCAGAGGAGGTCCTGTCGCTGGCGCCGCCTCTCGATGTTGCTCAGTTGGTATTCATCCATGACAAACACATGACAGTAATCCATTCAGGATGCTACCAGAGCTGCAGTCAAACTATATGTTTAGATGTGGCTGGCAAACTTGTCATAGCTGGTAAAAGGCACTCAGTGTCACACAGGCCAGGTGGTCATCTAGCGAAAGTGCTGGATAAAAGAGTACCTCCAAGTTGCAAACCTGTTTGCTCATGGGGAGTGTAAACCTCATCTACAACAGGTTGAGCACCTTCTCCCTGGACACAAGGACCACCTGTATGTAACACCTCCATCATGACAGCAGTCCTCTTCAGTGTACTGGACTTCATCCAGCCCATTACCAAATCCAGGCACTGAGTTCAGCACTTCCGCAGTGCCAACTGATTTGGATGACCAGGAGATGTAGAGCAAAGCATCATCAGCATAGCAATGGCACTTAACTCCAGTTCTGTGGATGACCCCTTGCAGCAGCTTCATATAGATGTCAAAGAGCACAAGGCCTTAACACATACATAAGTTATTTTCTGCCCTTTTGAAACATTACATAATTTCCAGACCCAAAACCAAGTATTTAAATATTTTAATGCTACTTAAGCAAATGTCTGTGATTAAATATCATTAGATATGTGAAGTGACTCAGAATTTGCATCTCTCCCTGCCATGGAACCTCTTATTTTCTTTCTCACGCCCTGAAGCCCTGCACATCCATTTGCTGTATTCACTTTTTAGCAGGGAGAGGCAAAGTACTAATTAAATACTGATCTGACTAAAGCTTGCTGTAACATTTCCCCCTTCCACCACCCCCAGTCAGGAAGCTTCTTTACCCCCTCCCTTATCCACTGATAATATCTTCTTGTTGTGTCATTTCTTCTTTCTTTTTCTTTCATATCTTTACTATCCTTTTATCCTAATCATCTATAATGTTCACTATTTTTTCTACTGTTCCTTTTTGAAAAAGAAATTATGCTGCTGAATAATGCAAATCTGTATGGGCATACTTCCATCCAAGTGGCTCTCTCAAGCCAAAAGTATAGCAATTAACAGTAAAGTCTTATAAATGCCTACTCAGGCGTAAGCCCCATTGTGACATGGCTATTGGATTGCAACCTAGACTACTGAATTGCAATCAGCTACTTCTTCATTTTTTTTTTTAAAGAAAGCTTTCCCTGAAAAGTGATCCCGTCATTTTATGGAATATTCATGGCACAACTGTAGACAAAAAAAAAGGGGGAGGGCTTATTGTTTTAAGAGTCTTTTGGTATGTCATCTAATTTTATCTTATTGCACACCATTGGATACCTTTTTGCTGTGAAACGGTTTATATATCTGCCTGGGAGACCAGGGTTCGAATCCTCACATAGCCATGAAGCTCACTGGGTGACCTTGGGCCAGTCACTGCCTCTCTGCATCATGAAAACTCTATTCACAGGGTTGCCATAAGTCAGAATCGACTTGAAGGCAGTACATTTACATTTTTATTAAATAAATAAATAATAGATCATGCACTGAAAGCACGTTTTAATATATATCACCTCCCTCAAAGAATCGTGGGAACTGTACTTTGTTAATGGTGCTCAGAAGGAGAGCTTCCAGTTTCCAGCATTCTTTGGGGACGTCAAGTGATTTAAATGTGTCTTAAATGAGCTTTAAATGTATGGAGTGTGTGAGGGAGACCTAAGAATGCCGTGAGTGTATTTCCTCAGAAGTAAGTGCTACTGACCGTTTTAGCCAAAGTGTTTATGATCCAGATAATATTACATTACGGTAGTCGCACAAACATGTCCCAATATTCCATAGCAGATCAAATCCAGATGCAATGTGTTTTCAGTTCACACTCTAGCTCACATACTGCTGAAACTCACTCTCCTTGAACTAATGCTGTTTCTTGGCACACATTACCCAGTGTAAAGTATCCGATTGGGGGGGGAAATTAACCTTGATGAGTTGCTGTTTACAGAATGAAGAATCTGCTCTGTAAAGGTTCCAATATCGTTCATGTTCAAACCCCGATTATTAATACACACCAAAGAGCTTCTGGATGGATTCTAGCAGTTGTTGCTGCCAACAATCAGTCCTTGATAGACAGTAATAAAGACAGATTACTTTGGACTGTACAACTGCATGGGGCTACCGCTCCTGGTTTCCATAATGGATTACTGCCCTATTTACAAATGAATATTCACTGCACAACAGCATCTTTATGTTGGGTGAGGGGAAATGCTTCATAGTTTTGTAAAGCAGGTTTCTCTTGAGTTAATGAGCCTGTGACGCTGAGTTTTGCAGGCTTGCAAGAGAGCCAGATGACTTCAAGAGGGGTACAAATATAAGAGTCACACCTGCTGTTCTACCCACTTTTGCCTTTGGGCAGGCACACCCATTGCATACGGCCCCTGAAAAGTTGCCCATGTAGGAATATGGCCCTCAGACTGAAAAATGTGTCCCACCTCTAATCTAGATGAGGCTATGATACTCTAGGAACTACACAGGCGCTATACTTGCCACAGAGCCAAATTCAAAGTGTTGGGCCATTTAAAGCCCTAAACAGCTGGGCTCTTTGGTATATCTGAAATAACATCTCTTCCTGTACCAACCTGCTTTTGTACTAAGTTCTTCAGAGGAGGCCTTTCTCTATGCTCCATCTTTTGGAGAAGTCCATAATGTGTATGTACAAGAGAGCAGGCCTTTTCTCCCGTGGCACCCCAACTGTGGAATGCCCTTACAAGGAAGGTACACCTGATGCCAAAAAGTATTATTTTCTGTGTATTTAAGTGTTAACATGTTTTGTGCTGGTCCAGGCATTTTAGATTATGATATTAGTTTGCTGAGTGGGTTCTCATTCCTCTTAATTGTATTGTATTGTCTGTGTTATAGAATGCTTTTTGAATTTTAAGTTTATTTGTGTACAGCCTTCAAATTTGTTTTTTGGATGGATCCTAACTTATAAATACTTGACCCCAGTTCAGATGATTCTCAGTCTCACTGTAATTTGCACATCTGCTGGTGGACTGGCATCCTGACCAGAGTTATGTGAAGGCAGAGACATGTCCAATATACATACCTGCAAAATTTTGAAAAGGGCCTCTTGCACTTCTGCATATTGCAGTGATTACATTTGCACTCATCGTGTGAAGGCTGTTGTTCATCCAACTGGCACCCCATGCAATCCCAATTAAATAGTGAGCCTGCTGGTGGTCTTCATATGAAAAGTCATCATATGAGAGCCACAAACTATCTGAATGGGCTTCATCATGTAGACAATTCATTTAGGAAGGGCCACATTTCAGTGGGAGAACATCTGCAGAAGCTCCCATCTTTAATCCCGAGTGTCTCCAGGTAGGGCTGAGGATGCCTCCTGCCTGAAACCCTGGAGAGTCACTGCCAGGCAGTGTAGACAACACTGAGCCAGATTAACCAATGGTCAGACCCAGAATAAGGCAGCTGCCCATGTTCTTGTTGGACCACTCAGGAAAGTGTGATGTGGAAGTTTCCATAAAGACTGTGAAGAACCAGCTATTATGGGGTTAATCCAGCAGAAGAGAAGTGCCAAGGCCAAGATAGCAGATGTTGCTGTCAAGGGCATGAGCTGTGTATAAATAATGCTGGGGAAACCGAAAGTGGTGTGGGGGTTGTGATAGGAGCAGAAGAAGCTGGAAATCCGTGTGGAGCTTAAACTTGTGTCAATAAAGACTCTTAAACCTTTTGACTGTCTTGGCCTGTCTTGTCTCTGGCAACCTGGGCTATTACCTTTAGGCTGGCACTGGGCAATGCTACATTCCGCAGAACGACAGGGGTTATGGGCCCAGCCTGCCCAGTATAACCAGCCTGCAGCCTAGACTAAGGAGCGTTTCTAGCCAGAGACAAGCGAGACAGAAGCTTGGAGTCATGTGTTGGAGAGGTGAGCAGGAGTGCTGCTGAGAATGGCTGTTCCGTTATCAGCCGGTATGCCTCTGGAAAGGCTCATGGAGAAGAATTATGCCAGCTGGAGACTTCGTATGCAAGCGTTCTTGACGAAGGAAGACCTCTGGGAGATGATTGATGCAGCCCCACCGGCGGGTCCTCAGCTTGCATGGACGAGAAGGGATGAGAAAGCAAAAGCATATATCATTTTGGCGTTGTCTGACTCTCAGTTGTTGTATGTTCAAAATGAGCCAACAGCAAGACACATGTTTACAGTTTTGAATGGGATTCATGTATGACAAACAGCGGGAAGTAAAATATTTCTGGCGAGAAAGCTGTATCAGATGAGAATGGCTGAGGGAAGCACGATGTCTGAGCATCTGATGGAATTCAGACGGCTGTTTGCAGAGTTACAGCAAAGACAAGTTGAACACTCTCAGCTATAGAGGGTTTATATCATCCTGTCATCCCTGGATGAAACGTGGGATTCTCTTGTGATGTCAATCGAAGCAATGCCTGATGCGGGATTTACCAAGGAATATATCAGCAAAAAACGTCTTCAGGAATTTCAGAGAAGAGAAGAAGCCGAAAAAAGGGAGCCGAAGGGAAGTAAGAAGGCTTACTTCAAAGACACAGCGAATAGACTGAAAGCATGTTATTCCTGTGGTGAAACAACACATTTGCAGAGAGACTGTGCAGCCAAGCGGAGAGGACGAGGCTGGCAGCAATCAAGCGTGAAACTAGTAAGTGCAGAGACTCATAAATCTCAATGTTTGGAATGGGTGCTGGATAGCGGAGTGACCCATTGTTCAGTCAAAGACCGGAACTTATTTAACACATTGAAATCTGTGACAGAGACTGTTGTTTTGGCGGATGGATCAACACGAGACGTTTTGGGACGTGGAACTATAAAATTATGTAAGCTGAAAACAATCATTACTGATGTATTATACGTGCCACAGTTAGAATGTAATATAATGTCAGTTAAGAAGTTGAATGACATGGGTTACACTGTTGTATATGAAAAAGGGAAGTGTTACGTGAAATGGGAAAACACAGTCTGCTTACAGGGATTTCTAAACAAAACACTGTTTCGCATAAACATGAGTGCGATGAGGAAGAGAGATGGTCACTGCAATCAGGGTATGATGCCCGAGGGGGGTAACAGAAAGGGTTTAGTGAATGAAAATGTAATGTGCCCACCTTCAGCGTTCACTGCTAACGTGATGGTGCCTGTGATGGCACAGGAGGATCCGTCCTCAATAGATGAAATCAGGCGACTGCCTGTGGCTGAACAGACCAAATGGCAGGCGGCTATGCAAGAGGAGTTGCAAGCCATGAAAAACAATGGCACATGGACTTTAGAAAATCTCCCCATAGGGAAAAAGGCCATAGGATGCAAATGGGTCTTCAAGAGAAAACGAACCAGTTCGGGGGAGGTTCATAGATACAGGGCTGGATTAGTGGCTAAAGGGTTTACCCAACAATATGGAACAGACTATGACGCAGTGTTTGCCCCGGTAGTGAAACATGAGTCTGTTCGTGTTTTGTTAAAGATAGCAGCAATGAAGAATATGAGGATTAATCATTATGACATAGGCACAGCATTTCTGCATGGAGATTTGAAGGAGGAGATTTATATGGAGCAACCTCCTGGATTTATATCAAAGCAGGGGCTAGTATGCAAACTAAACAAGTCACTATATGGCTTACGCCAAAGTGCAAGGTGTTGGAATGAGAAACTTGACAAGGTGTTGCAGGGCATGGGTTTCAGATGTTGCAAAACAGACACGTGCGTGTATGTCAAGGTGAAAGGAACACAAACATCATATTGCGCTGTTTATGTTGATGACATACTGTACATATATCATGATGAACAGGAGGAACAGGAGTTCCATGAGTGCCTGCACAGGCAGGTAGATACTAAGAGTTTGGGACCTGTAACACATTACTTGGGAACAGACATTGTGCGTGCTGTTGATGGCAGCATACTGCTGAGACAAGAAGGAAAAGTGAAACAGCTCCTAGAGGAATGTAAAATGCTAGATTGTAAAGCTGTTCAGACTCCCATGACAGTAACCTTTCAACAGGAGATAAAAGAGACGCCTTTTGCAGACCCAGCTCTATACAGACGCGTACTGGGGAAATTGCAATATCTGGTCAAAGTCTCACGTCCGGATATTTGCAATGCAGTCAGCATTCTTAGTAGAAAGGTGGAGAAACATGCTGAGGCTGATTGGCAAGGAGTGAAATGGGTATTGCAATACTTACAAGGCACGAGAACAAAGGGTCTGGTACTCTCTGTGAAAAACCAAGGGGGTTTGGAATGCTACGTGGACGCTGACCATGCAGGCGAACTGTTAAGCCGCAAATCAACCACTGACATAGTCGTGATGTTGCATGGGTCATTGATTGACTGGAGCAGTAGGAAGCAGGCAATAGTGGCCACCTCTAGCTCAGAGGCCGAATGTGTCGGTCTATCTAGCGCATGCAATGAGCTACAGTGGTTCGAAATGCTCATGCAAGAAGTGGGCATGGAAATAAAAATGCCCATCACTGTTTATGAGGATAATCAGACATGCATTAAGATGGCAACATCAGAGGCGCACACCAAACGTACGAAGCATATAAGCGTGAGATACCACCACGTAAGAAAGGATTCATTAATTTAACATATTGTAGCACCACCAACATGCTCGCTGATATAATGACCAAACCTTTATGTGAAGAGAAGTTCAACAAATTGGTGTCTATGCTTGGTGTGGCTTGCAAATAAATAAAGGAAAACTGATAATGTAATTGCTGAAGTGGAAATGTAAATTGCAATGTAATAGCAATGGATGTAATATGCTAAGATGCATGTGAAATGTAAAATGGAAATATGACTGTCTTTATGGAAGGTGGGGGCTGTTGGACCACTCAGGAAAGTGTGATGTGGAAGTTTCCATAAAGACTGTGAAGAACCAGCTATTATGGGGTTAATCCAGCAGAAGAGAAGTGCCAAGGCCAAGATAGCAGATGTTTCTGGCAAGGGCATGGTTTATGTATAAATAATGCTCGGGAAACCGAAAGCGGTGTGGGGGTTGTGATAGGAGCAGAAGAAGCTGGAAGTCCGTGTGGAGCTTAAACTTGTGTCAATAAAGACTCTTAAACCTTTTGACTGTCTTGGCCTGTCTTGTCTCTGGCAACCTGGGCTATTACCTTTAGGCTGGCACTGGCCAACGCTACATTCCGCAGAACGACAGTTCTTATGTTGTTCCTATGTTCGATGTTTTGTATCACCTTATTTGTAGCCCAGACAACAGCACAATAGTTTTCTCTTTCAAGCTAGATTTGAACCCTGCTCCTCGCATTCAAAGGTTCTGCAACCCATTTCTAGAATCAGAACTTCCTATGCTCTCAAGGGATAACATTGTATTTTGAAAATAAATGTCATGGAGCTTCAAAGATGTCTGTGAAAACCCTGCTACTAAGTGAGAAACAAATGGCAAGAGTTCCTCGGTCAAGACATTTCAAATATTATCTCACTGGAGTATGGCTAATGATGGCTTTCTCCACTAAAGGGTACCCATGTGTTGATTATCATTCACAGAACATCTCACTATTAATCATGAAACAACCAAGATGGAAGAGAAATTGAGGGTCAGGGTAACTTCCCATTTCATCAGGCTTACCTTTCAGTGAAATAATAAAAAGTTTATGAAATGGCACTTAAAAAAAAGATTTTATTATTTTTTTTAAAAAAGGATTAGATTATGATAGATTTAGATTTCCTTGGATAAAGCAGGATGATCTATAAAACAGCTTGAGATTTGTAAAAAGAGCACCCTGCTGGCCATTTCTATGAATTCCTTATGGCACAAATATCTATTCAGAAGTAAGATGCATTGAGTTCAATGGGGGTTACTGCCAGGTAAATGGGCATAGGACTGCAGCCTTAATTTGACAATTGCTTCATAACCCTTATTCTGTTTCCTCTTACAACAGTCTTCAGAGGTAGGTCGTTAATCCCATTGTTTAATGTATCGATGGGATGAGGAAAGCAGGTTTACAGAGGGTGTCCATAAGACAGAGGGGACCCCCAAATCCAAATCATGAGCATCTAGACATGGAAACACCTACATGCATTTTGACATGATTGTTCTGGGAGAAACATCAACTATCACAAGGGAATGTTGACAATCCCTTGCCCATGTTGCAAATTTCCAGAACTGGAGAGGTAGACTTGTGAATGAGGACAATCATCTAATGCAGGGGTTCCCAGTCTGTGGTCTGTGGGCCACCAGTGGTGCCTGAGCTTCATTCAGGTGGTCCACGGTATTAAATATTCATATTAATTTTAATTGTACCTTATTGCTCCTATTATTGCATTTTATTGTATTACAATTTGAATTGTATGGAATGCGAGTTATAATATAATGAAATGCAATATAAGAAATAAAAGAAGCAATAACAATTCAGAATCATACAGCATCTATCACAGCGCATTACCATTGCTACAACAGGCAGAAAAATCATTATGTGGCCTGCCAAGAACCTTCACAATTTTCAAAGGGTCTGTGGGGATAAAAATGTTTGGGAACCACTGATCTAATGGCCACTGTTGACATTCACTAGGTTAACTCTATGAGTTTGGACATTCACCAGATATATGTGTGATGGATAATATCCCTTTGGGGCTGGCTGCAGCTTGGACATCATTATCATTATTAATATTGCTTTTTGTGATTGTACTCACTGGTATGGAGTACTGACACCTCATTTTTGTTACAAAAAAACGACTGATTATCATGATCGTTATTATTAATTTAATTTATGGATCGCTTTCCATGATGCTTCCCAAATCAATTTACAATATAATAACATAGGCAGAACAATAAAAACCTCTGTATACATGTAACAATACCAAAAAAAGAAGCTCCAGCAGGCTGTTCACCTATGGTGTGAGATCAGCTTCTTCCCAGCTTTTCAGTTTGCAGTCCAGAATTGAATACATTCAAATTGTGTCATTCCTCCTATCCATCAAAAGCACTACCCACTAGGGGTGGCAGGTCTCTGGGTTTTGCCCAGAGACTCAGGTTTGTGGGAGTCAGCTCTGGGTCTCCAGGTGAGTCACCTTAATCTCTGGACTCTTTCATTTTTTAAAAAACTTAAGTTTCTAGGTAGTTTGGTTCAAAAGATATAAACCAAAATGTCTGCCCCCCTGCAACTTCTGTTAGTACTGGCTGCTCTAATCCCTTCCCGTTCAGGTTTTCAGCCAATAAGTGAGTCAGAGCTGTGATTGACAAAATTTGTTGACCCCCAGGCAATTAGGGTTGCCAGGCTCAGGGTCTGAGAATGATTCTGTATCTTTAAGAGAAGAGAAAATTCAGCCAAGTGCAGGTTTTCTTGCAACATTGTAATGGGAAAAACCACAAGGTGAAATTCTGCCTTCCCCCTGCACAACTTTTAAAGATACAGAAGACCTCTTGCTTGTCTAACATCAGGAATTCAGTAAATATATAGCTTTCAACAGCATAAAGACTACTTTCTCTGTATAAGATTGGGACTTGCTTCTGAGTAAACATTGCACTACAACAGAAGATCATAGCAGGACCTTGGTGGGCATACACAGTAAACAATTTTAGTTATAATTATAATAAAAGTGTAAATGCAGGGTTTTTTAATTACTTGCAAAAATGGCATATTATACATTTTATCTTTCAAATAATTTTTGAACAGAAGTTTTAAAAAGTGTACATGCCGCAGTGTTACACTTTTCTAATTAAGGAGTCAAACAAGTTTAAATTTTACTGCACTGTTGAAGAAGGCAGTTTTATGCATAACCTATTTTGAAAGCCTTCCCAATATGAAGCTTTTCAGACAATAAAGCTGTAATTTTAATTCCACATACCTGGGAATTCAAGGTTAATTGAATTCAGTAGGACTTACTTTTGAGTAGACATGGTTAGGATTGTGCTAAAAATCAATGGGACATTTGAGTGAACATAGAAAAGGATTGTGTTGTAAATCTTTCTCTCCCCCTCTGATCCTTTTTTTTAAGCAGTTAGGCAAAGATGACTTAGATGTCACTGCTTTTATTTGGCAGGAAACTAATACTTTTTAATATATATATATATATTCTGCAATGGACAACTGGTTTTGACAAAAAACTATTATATGGGGTTCGTGTATTTTTACATCTCCAGTGTGTGTGTGAATTGAATATTTCCAACAATCCTGTGAGGTAGGGTCGGAAACTAAGGCAGCTCACAACTAGAAATAAAGCAATATAAAATCCAATAACCATAAAGTATAAAAGAGTTGAAAAATAGCTTAAAGTGGCATGATTCTGAATTTTGATGGGGTGAGTGAAGTTTCTTATCACTGAATTGCAGTCCCGTGCATGCTTCCCTGTCTGAGTAAGCCCATTGAATACATTGGGACTTGCTTCTGAGTAAACATGCATAGGATTGCACTACATATATCTTTTCAGATTGTGTAAATAATAAACATCTTTGACATTCATGCTTATATAAATACTTCATACTATTTCTTGATATGTATCTAATTTCACACTATGGTTGTAAATTATTATTTACACAATTTTATTTCCTCTACATTTTAAGTGTCCCCTCCTTCCTTGGGGTGGACATGATCCCCGTCTGTTGTTTTCACCCTGATGGGCAGATTAGAAATGAGAAATGGTGTGCAGGCCATGGTCATCCAGTAAACTTTGTAGCTTATTTCCAGTTTAAAATTTAATTAAAATGATCTATATGCAGGCCAAGTTTATGAAGTAATGCAGATCCACATCATATATTTAAAGCACATCCAACTTGCATTTAAAGGGCATGATTTTCCCCAAAGAATCATGGGAAGTGTAGTTTCCCCCTCACAGTTATAGTTCCAACCACCCTTAACAAACTACAGTTCCCATGATTCTGTGGTGGGATTCATGTGCTTCAAATGTATGTTGAATGTGCTTTAAATGGATCTGCCTTAGTATGCTGTGCATTTATTAGTGAATTGAAAATAATAATTTTAAAAGATACTTTTTTAAACAGGGCTGTAGCTCAGTAGTAGGGCATATGCTTTGCATTCAAAGGTCCAAAATTCAATCTCTGGAAGAGACATTTGCCTGATATCATGGAGAGCCAATGCTAGTCTATGTCATCAGTACTGATCTAGATGGTACCAACTGGCCTGAGTCGCTATAAGGTAAATTCCTTTGTTCCTAAAAGTGGAAAGAGACCCAAAGGCCACAGTGACCCCAAAATTTATTTATGTCTTTTATTTCCAACATTCATATACTGCTTTATTGTAAAAACCTGAAAGCAGTTTATAGAATGAATTAAAACACTGAAATTATTGGCAAAAACAGTTAAAGACAGGTATTTAAAACATTCAAAATAATAAAACCAACAATGAGTTAAAACAGATAAAAAACATAATAGCTTCTACATGCCTGGATAGGCTTGCCTAAACAAAAATGTTTTTAGCAGGTGCCAAAATGAGTTCAATGAAGCACCTGCCTAATGTTGATAGGCAGGGAGTTCCAAAGCATAGGTACTGCCACACTAAAGGATTGATTTTTTTACAAGAGCAGAACAAGTACTATGTGGAACCCGTAACATGGAAAACACACTGAACTTGGCCTGGTAGCAAATTGGCAACCAGTGCAGATTTCAGAGCAGAGATATTTTGTGCTGATAGGGTCTCCCTCATGTCAGCAATTGTGCCACAGGATTTGGCACTAACTGCAGCCCATGGGTCAGGTTGCGGCACATGGAGATTTCTGTGACCTTGGCTGACTGGCTGCCAGAATTTTTTTAGTTGTGGTTTTTAGTTAGGAACCCTGACTGGTTATGGGATGCTGAGTTTTCTGCCTTACTCATAGGAATCTTGTTGTAGTTGGTATTGTATTGCATTTAGGAAATCATCACTGCCTTTTTCTTTTTCTATTTGCATTTCATTTACCTTTAATTTCACTCCCTGACATCCATAGAGACAATAACAGTGGTTCCATGCACTCACCTCAACTCCCTTGTTGGTCGCATGACAGTTTATTTTTTGTCCAATAGCAGTAAAAGATAATTCACATACTGGGAATCAATTGCTTCAATTGCTATTGTTCCCAATCTACTGCCTGTGAAGGTACACCAAACCATGTGTGTTTTCTCTCTATCAGTGGAATTGAGTTGGCTGTCAAGGTGAGAGTAGGCAGGAAAGAGGAGAGAATCTTATTAACTCTTACTCATTTCTCAAACCTCTCTCTGCAGTGAAGGGTTAAGTCTGTAAAGAAATTTGGAGCAGCCATGTTAAAAGGCAGGGGCAGGGCATTCTAGGCAGGGAGTTGCCAACCATGCTTGGATATGGGTATCTTTGCAGAGGATCCCTAGTCAAGCCTTACCAACAGCACAATCCTAACAATATCTACTCAGAAGAAAGTCCTGTTTTCTATGGGGCTTAGGCCCTTAGTAAATGTGTTTAGAATTACAGCCTTCAAGGACATCCATCCTTACTGCTGAGTGCTCCCATCTAACATCTCCACAACACTAGGCTTTCATCCTACAATGGCCTTCTGCTGATTGACCTCGCCAGAGGGCACTTAAATCTTTCTTGACAGAACTAAGTAGGCCAGATTAAATGTTTGTTACCCAGGCTCTCTAAGCAGGTGAGAAGGAATGATCTTGTCACTTCAGCTGGACCTGGAAACACCCTCATTTAGCTAAGATCTTAATTTTCAATCAGAGAATTTATTTTTGTTTGAGTGGTATGCTCAAGCAATTGTGGTTGATGCTGTGGTTGATACATAACATATCATGCTTAATGACATCACTAGAGTCCACCCCTATGACATAACTAAGTTCCACCTCTGAGATCTCAAGGTTTGGGATGCTTCTGATCTGGCAAGCCTACTACCCAACTTTTATTAAAAGCTTCTCCAGAGTGTTGAGGGACCCTCCAGAACAGTGGGCACTTTCAAAATGTTGCTTTTTTGGTGGGATTCAATCACATACCTGCAAATTCAGGTTGCACAATTAAAGTTAATATGGAGACCTTATGCAGCAAATCTGCTTAGCCCTCCCCCCCTTGACCTTTTTGTGATAAGGAAAGTGATTGGAAAATGCACTGGAAAATGTGGAATAACGCTTAATGCGACATTGTCTACCCTCCCCATAAAGAAATAAGAATGAATGCTCAATAAATAGCTGATGTCAACTAACCTCTCTGCAAACAAAATTGGGATGAATACTCAATGAACAGGTCATCTCGAAGAAGGGATGAAAGTACCTATCAACGCTGCTTCTCTCGATTTCTCTTTTTTCTAGTCTTAAATTCAGTTCTCCATATTTCTGCAACAATTTGCAATTTTTAAAAAAGAAATCCTTATGAAAAAATCTTCAGCATTTTAATGTGAATTTCTCCTAATAAACCCATTTCTGTATGCAGTTTTGACTAATGTACACATTTTTGCAAGCAATTTCTCCTAATATAATGTATTTTGCATATTATCATTATTAAATTTATATTCTGCCCTTCCTACCTTCATTTTATGCACACTTTCCCCTAATATATGCATTATTGTTAAAATTGGTTGGAGAACTTAATCACCAAATTTGGGTAAGTGTGAACTGGGACTTCTGGGTGAGGAGCAGGCAATAATGCTAATAATTTTGAAGGGCGGCTGTATTTCAGTTCTCATGTTTTTGGAAAGTGCAAATGTGTTAGATTTGGCTTTAAATAAGAAATGAATCAAATTTCTCCCCATCCCTATCTGGAAGCGACCCTGTGGGAGGTGGTGCTGGGGTTCAAAGGGGAACTGGCAAAAATTGCCTTTCCTGTGCTTCTTCCAGCATGAGCTTCCATTTGATCTCAGTCCATGCTGCAAATGAAGGGAGCCCTTGCATTCATGGAAGGGACACTCTGGATTCAACCCAATGATAATAATGATAATAATGATAAACCCTTTTCAGGCAATTCACTTCCCTAGCATGATGACATTCACACAAAGGAAAGTGGGGCTGCACACTGGCAAGCTCTGCCCCTTCTGGCATATCTGTGCTGGAAGCCTCCATGAGACTCTCCATTGAAACAGTTGCTCAGGCTCAATTGCTAAAGGTCAGGGAAAGTGATTCATTAGAAAGTGAGGCTTGCTAGTGTACAGGTGTGTTTTTGCCTTGGGACACAGTCCTGTTACTTTTTTTGCAAGTGGCCCCCTTCTAGAGTTCCTCTGTCTCTACAGCCAATCAAATTGTGCAATTCCCAAGTGCAGAGCACACATGCATGCAGCCTTTCTTGGTTATGTTGGGAAAGATGGGCCTCGAATCCAGTGAGGGGTGCAGTCACTACAGCCAATAAGCAGTCAGAAAGGATCCCTCTTGCACATTGATTGGCTCCTATCGTTTGTTGTTGTGGGGAAGAAAGAGTTACAGGACCTGAGAGACAGAGGTTTACATAGAGACGAGGGTGGATAGCCAAGCCTTACTTTGTTTCTTATGATCACTGCAAGCTCAGGCTGTCAGCCAGCAGCAAGCTTTGGGGGAATGATTGGGGCTTGCTTTTAAAAAAAGTTGTGAAGGAAAGGATGGAGCAATGGATGGGTCCCTGCATGCTGAAGATACTGTTGTCTGCCAGCAAGTGCTTCCTTTCCTTTGCCCCACTGATGAGTTTTCTTAAGGAGGGGGGATGTTCAAGGTGTGTGTGTGTGAGTGAGTGAGTGAGTGAGTGAGAGAGAGAGAGAGAGAGAGAGAGTACTCTTGTTCAATGGAGGCTTACTCCTAAGTAAATGTGCCTTGGATAGCAGCCTTACAGCCCATTCATATGCATGCTTACTCAGAAGTAAGTCCCACTGCGTTCAGTGGAGCTTACTACCAGGTGACTGTATAACTCAATAACAACTGTAGGAAGATCATCAGAAAACTCTGACAATGCAAATGAAATCCCATGCAACTGATCTTTTGTGTGTGTGTGTGTGTTTGGTGGGAAGCTCCACTCTAAAGCATCTAACTAGAAACCTCAGATTGGTACCTTACTCTTTTGGAGCAGAGAGAGAGAAAGTGTAGTGCTCTCTCTCGCTCGCTCGCTCGCTCTCACTCTCTCTCTTTAACAAAACCAAAGAAGTGGGGATGTGGGGTTTTGTTTCAGCCCAAAGCCAAAAGTTACAAAGAGAAAGAGAAGAAAAAATAAGTTGGGGAAGGGGAATGTGTGTGTGTTTGTGTGTGTGCAGATCCATATAACTGGGTGTGAGTCTGGATGTTTCTGTTGGGTAGATGGAGTTATTAATACTGTAGGTCTTTCACTTGCTGATCTTAGGTTGGTCATGCTACATTCAGTGCACAATCAGATGCTGTATTTCAGATGGAGAGGGTTGAAAGTGATTTAAGATTTATAGCAGTTCTGTTCAGATGTTCATGCCGCCCTGGGCTCCTACTGGGAGAAACGGCAGGATATAAATCTAACAATTCAATAATAAAATATTTATGCTGGGATAAATTCAAGATTGAAATAGTTAAAAATCAAGCACTGATCCATTTCTTGTGGTTATTTATTAATACTTCATATTTACAGTAACTAAAAACAAATGCAATTTAAAATACATCTTTTAAAAAACAATTTAAAACACAATTAAAAAATTTAAAACAATATAAAACATGCTAAAATGCCTGGGAGAAAAGGAAAGTCTTGACCTGGCACCAAAAAGGTAACTGTTGGTGCCAGGCGCACCTCGTCAGGAAGATCATTCCATAATTTGGGGGCCACCACTGAGAAGGCCCTCTCCCCTGTTGCCATTCTCTGAGCTTCCCTTGGAGTAGGCACCCGGAGGAGGGCCTTTGATCTTGAACGTAGTGTACGGGTGGGTTCGTATCGGGAGAGGCGTTCCATCAGGTATTGTGGTCCCAAGCTGTGTAAGGCTCTATAGGTCAAAACCAGCACCTTGAATCGAGTTCGGAAACATAAAGGCAGCCAGTGCAAGCGGGCCAGAATCGGTTTTATATGTTTGGACCATCTGGTCCCTGTTACTAATAAGGCCCATTAAACACAAAGAGGCTCGCTTCTCTGAGTAGATATGTATACCATGGGATTTTTTAAACATCCACTCACACTACATAGTAGAACCTGCAGAAAATAATTTATAAAATGTACCTAATCTCAACAGGAGATTACAAGGAGACAGAAGCCACTAGCTAAATGCAGAGGAGGGGGAATCAGAAGCTCTTTAGGACTACAGGAATTCCTGGAGTGCAGACAACTCACTTATCAATTGCAGAGACTGAAAGCTTATTTTTACTGAATAAAATACAATTTCATTATATTGCCAGCCTGGGCTTCTTTGAGAGGAAGGACAGGATATAAATTCAATAAACAAAATAATCTCAAATGTTTGCATAATCTTAGAAGGGGACGTGGATGTGAGAGGTGTGAGGGGGCGTAGTGTGACTATTATGAGGCTTTAAACATAGTTTATAGAGCACCAGAGAACTATGGATTGAAGTCAAAGACATCAGGGAAGATTGCAAAAAGACAATACCTCTAGTTAAAAAGAAAGAAAGACCTCAATGGATGACTGATGAAATTCTTAAAAAGAGAGAAGGAAAGCAAAAGCAAAGGAGACAGAAACACAGTTAGAACTAAATGCAATAATACATGCAACGATGACAGATTCATTCATGGAGGAACTGTATGATGAAGAACCAGAAATTTTAGAATGTGAGGTGAAAGCTGCTCTTAAAATACTTGGAAGAAACAAATCACAAGGAACAGATGGCATACCAATAGAGTGGCTACAAGTTACTGAGACTGAATCTGTCCAAATTTTGACAACAATTTGTCAGCAAATATGGAAAATAAAACAATACCCCACAGACTGGAAGTGTTCAATATACATCCCGATTCCAAAGAAAGGGGTTCCCAAGGAATGCAGTAATTATCGAACTACTGCCTTAATATCCCATGCAAGTAAAGTAATGCTCAAGATTCTACATGCATCTGAACAGGGTTATGATGTTATCATAGCCAAACTGGCTCTTGAAATGAAGCTGTATGAAGCCTCTCACTGGAAAGGCTGCTTGCAAAGACAGGTAAAACAACTTGTCAGTAGCTTTAATTAACATACAGGCTGAACATTCTAGCTCATCCTGATTGAAATGTCCCTATCTTGCTCCTAGATAGTCCCTAAAAATTTCTTTAAAAAACACACCAATAACAACAAAAAGCCTGTCCCAACATTTCTCATATGTTGGCTTTTAATTTCAGGCTTGATAAACTTGCTGACAGATGCTTGTGTGATAGCCTTATTTGTTAGTCACTTGGTATTTAAAAACTGAAGGTACAATGCACTTCAAACAAAATGATGTTATGTGGGAGATGGATCGGAAATTGCTGCGCAGACAGGGAGCACCCAAGAAAGAGCATGATGCCTCCTCTCTCCCTTTGTGTGGGAGAAACCACAAGCTATTCCCCCTCCCTGTCACTGTGCAAGCAGCCCCCTCCAGTTCAACATCTTGCTTTGACGGCCACAAACACATTCATGTTTTGCAAAATAATAATCTTTCTTCTTTTCTCTCACCAGCAAGTTCTGTGCCATTAGCAGCACACCTGCTTCAGAAATTGCCTATTACAATTCCACATGTTTTTGGCAAGGAGTCACTAGCACCTTCTTTATTTCAAAGGAAAATCATGTTTGATCAATCCAGAACTTTCTCACACAACGTTCCCCTCCCCTCTGGGAAAAACAACACTACCTTAAGAGAAATAATCTCAAGAAAGGGATTTGCAAATTAGTATGAATTAGTATTTCAAATACTAATTTCACTGTGTTAATAAACAAAGTTCTTGGGTAGTAACCCTTTTAGTAATGTGACAACTTGACGGAAATACATTAGAACAAGCAAAGACTATGAAATATGGTGGTTGGAGCATATAATAAAGTGGAGGTCTCTTTTGATACATACTAAAGTCCGGTATAGAGAACACTCACATTTAAGGGAAGGGCATGATTGCCACCTTTGCCTCCAGTCTCTGTGCAGTGTGCATTAAGCTAAAGATTCTGATCCAGGAATGGGGGAGAAATTTGATTCAGTTCACATTTCAAGCCACATCTATCAAAACCGTACTTTCCGGAACAATTTTTTGTTGTTGTTATGTGCCTTCAAGTCAATTACGACTTATGGCGACCCTATGAATCAGTGACCTCCAAGAGAATCTGTCATGAACCACCCTGTTCAGATCTTGTAAATTCAGGTCTGTGGCTGCCTTTATGGAATCAATCCATCTCTTGTTTGGCCTTTCTCTTTTCCTACTCCCTTCTGTTTTGCCCAGCGCTATTGTCTTTTCTAGTGAATCATGTCTTCTCATGATGTGTCCAAAGTATGATAACCTCAGTTTCATCATTTTAGCTTCTAGTGACAGTTCTGGTTTAATTTGTTCTAACACCCAGTTATTGGTCTTTTTCGCAGTCCATGGTATGCGCAAAGCTCTCCTCCAGCACCACATTTCAAATGAGTTGACTTTTCTCTTATCCGCCTTTTTCACTGTCCAACTTTCACATCCATATATAGAGATTGGGAATACCATGGTCTGAATGATCCTGACTTTAGTGTTCAGTGATACATCTTTGCATTTGAGGACCTTTTCTAGTTCTCCCATAGATTCCCTCCCCAGTCCTAGTTGCCTTCTGATTTTTTGACTATGGTCTCCATTTTGGTTAATGACTGTGCCCAGGTATGGATAATCCTTGACAAGTTCAATGTCCTCATTGTCAACTTTAAAGTTACATAAATCTTCTGTTGTCATTACTTTAGTCTTTTTGACATTCAGCTGTAGTCCTGCTTTTGTGCTTTCCTCTTTAACTTTCATCAGCATTTGTTTCAAATCATTACTGGTTTCTGCTAATAGTATGATGTCATTTGCATATCTTAAATTATTGATATTTCTTCCTCCAGTTTTCACATTTCATTCCTCTTGGTCCAATCCCGCTTTCCGTATGATATGTTCTGCGTACAGATTAAATAAACAGGGTGATAAAATACACCCCTGTCTCATACCCTTTCCGATTGGGAACCAACCGGTTTCTCCATATTCTGTCCTTACAGTAGCCTCTTGTCCAGAGTATAGGTTGTGCATCAGGACAATCAGATGCAGTGGCACCCCCATTTCTTTTAAAGCATTCCATAGTTTTTTTCTGATCTACACAGTCAAAGGCTTTGCTGTAGTCTATAAAGTACAGGGTGATTTTCTTCTGAAATTCCTTGCTCCGTTCCATTATCCAACGTATGTTTGCAATATGATCTCTGGTGCCTCTTCCCTTTCTAAATCCAGCTTGGACGTCTGGCATTTCTCGCTCCATATATGGTAAGAGCCTTTGTTGTAGAATCTTGAGCATTCCTTTACTTGCATGGGATATTAAGGCAATAGTTCGATAATTACTGCATTGTCTGGGATCCCCTTTCTTTGGAATTGGGATGTATATTGAACACTTCCAGTCTGTGGGCCATTGTTTAGTTTGCCATATTTCTTGACAATTTTTTGTCAAAATTTGGACAGATTCAGTCTCAGTAGCTTGTGGCAACTCTATTGATATGCCATCTGTTCCTGGTGATTTGTTTTGTGATGCAATTCTCCACCAAACAATGTTTACCAAAAATGCATATATTAGGGGAAAGTGTGCATAAAAATGAATATATTAATGATAGTAACATGCAAAATGCATAACAGCTGGAGAAATTGGTTGCAAAACTGTGCACATTAGTCAAACTTGCATACACAAATGTGTTCGGAGGAATTCACATTGAAATGCTGAAGAATTTTCGTAATGATTTTTTTGGGTGGGGGAAATGGAAAATGCTGCAGAAATGTGGAAAACTGAATTTAAGATTGGAAAACCTGAGAGAACCAAAATGGACAGATCTTTCCATCCCTAGCCAAAGGTCTGAAGGCAGCCTATATGAATACAAAAATGTATACATATATGTTCTGAATGTGTGATTGGGGAAGACTTGTAGATCAGTGGTAGACCTTCTATTTTGCATGCAGAAGCTCCCAGGTTCAACCCTCAGCATCTCCAAATCCTGGAAAGCCATTGTCAGTTAGTGTCGACAGTACTGAGGGATCAACAGTCTGACTCAATATAAGGCAGCTTCTCATAACTCTGTTTTTTTCCAGGTTTCCCAATCATCCAGCGAGAACATAAATTGGATACCTATGTGCACTCTGTTCACACTTTCAGAACAACACTTCCAAGTGGGATCCCACTCCCTCCCTCCATGTGTTTGGTGGACATGTGAAAAGAGCTTAAAAGTACATCCTTAAGTCTGATGTATGCTGTACTGCATTTGGCAGGATTTGGGATAGAAATATACTTCTTCCTAGACTTGCTCCACACAGATCCTTCCTCAACATCAAGCCTTTGGCACCACCTCCTAATTCCCATGCTGTAATTTAAGGAAGAATCCTTAATTCCCCCCCCCCAGGAGCAGTGAGACCTCTTTTGCATCCACAGCCCTATCACTCACTGTGATTGCAGTGGAACAATTGGGCCTATCTGGGCCCAATCACTGCACCAACTCCAGGATCTGGTTTGGGTCTGATGCCATCACCCAATGGCAGTGGGTTCCTGGGCTGGCTCAGCCCCTCCCCACACCCAGAACATCCTGTTTTAGGGCCTTCCATTTGCTACTGCTGGCAGGCAGCCCACAGATAACACTCCCACACACACACACATTTAGCAGGTGGAAGAGGGAGCGCTACATCTACAGAGTGATGCTTTCATCACTTCGTCAGCAGCTGGCAGGAGGCAAGCTTAGCCAGGAGAGCTGGTTGATCTCCGCTTAATATAAACCACCCCCAGCCTGACATAAAGTGCGGGGGGCTGGATTGCTCTATTACCCTGTAACTAAGTGCAGACATGTGCAACTGAAACAGCCACATGTTGCTTGCCAGTTCGTCCCTGCGCATGAGATAGTTACAGACATAGATCAGCTAGAATAATTTGTGCTACTACTGATGTTCCCAGCTTTTTGCTTCACTATGCACGGCCTAAGTAGGTGGGCAAGCTAAGTTAGATGACCAGCAGTGAAAGCTTTTTTAAAAATCAAACAAACAAACAACAAACCTGCTTTTATCTACCTCCATTATGTTTCACAAGGCAGGCTTTCATCTTTAGCAATACATATATTTACCTACATGCCTTAAATCCTACAATCGGAAGCCTTGATCAAATCAATATAGCTTTGTTATACTAACACTTCCCTTTTCTTTTGCATGATGTACTTTCTGAGGAGGCACTGATGACCTTTCAGGTGATCTTAACAATGATTAGCTCTCTCTGTTGAGCAGTATAATAAACTATACTCTGACAGTTTCACTTTTCCTTTGACCGAAGCAGTTCACTTAACATCATAGATGTGAATTTGAAAACTCTTGCTGCATTCTCTCAGCTGAAGGGGTATGCTAGTGAAATAACAAGTATGCATCATTCTAAGGAAATGTTGGAGGACCTGTTCTTTAAAAAGTTTTTTTTTTTAATGGAGGAGGGATATATTTCTGGAAGATAGGTATATGTGTAATAATTGAACTTCCTTGTAAACAGAGCATTATGTACTATTCTGCTACTGGATGAATTAAAGCAAAGGTAGCTAATGTGGTGCCCACCAGATGTTGTTGATTTACAACTTCTATCATTCATGACAATTGGCCATGCTGGCTGATGGGAATTGGAGTCTAGCAACCTCTGGAGGGCACCCCGTTGTCTCAGGGTTGCCAACCCTCCAGGTTTGGTCTGGAGTATCCAGGAATCAACCTCCATCTCCAGGAATCTCCTGAGGCCAATGCTGGAAGTTTGATAAGCCACCATTGATGTCTCACACTGGCAAGTGCCAGTCAGGGGAATGCACAAGGAGCTCGTGCCTGGCTATCACTAATTGGATGAGCCTGTAAGAAAAGGCTGCAACTAGATGGGGTTGTTGATTGCTCAACTATGGGCCAGATCAGTGGAGAAGCAAATGATGGAAACCAGTCTTGGGTAAATATTGCAAACTGGAATCTGAGCAGGAAGGTGCAGGAGATACAGCATCACTGAGTGCTGCCCAGTTGGTGTTTTCCCACGACAGGGCATTCTTGGTGATCGTTCCCTCTTTTAGAACATGCTGCCTAGTGAGGTGCCATCTGTCTCCTCCAGGAGGAATTGAAAAATATTCCTGTTTGCCCTAGCAGTTGATGGCTGAAAGATACTGTTCCTGGCAACCTTGAAACTATTAGCTGTGAGAGTTATTGTTTTACATGGTTTCCAATAGTTGGAATGGGCTGTATTAAATGTAGTGCTAAGGCTAAGATTCTGCCAGTGTAAGGATTTCTCTTGCATGCCAAAGCATACCCCCTGCCTCCACTGCAGTTCCCCCAACCCTCCAGTGCAGATTTGGGGATGTTCTGGGGCATGCACGGGGGGAGGGAAAAATTCCCCTGCACTAATGCTAATCCTTGCGGTAGGACAAAAAGTTAATTGAATACCTCCCAATATGTTTATTTTTAAAAAATTGTGTTATTTTATTTATTTATTATTTATTTATTTATTGCACTTGTATACCGCCCCATAGCCGAAGCTCTCTGGGCGGTTTACAGCAATCAAAAACATTAAAACAAATATACAATTTAAAACACATATTTTAAAAACAATTTAAAACACAATTTTAAAACTTAAAACAATATAAAAACCATTTAAAACACATGCTAAAATGCCTGGGAGACAAGGAAAGTCTTGACCTGGCGCCGAAAAGGTAACAGTGTTGGCGCCAGGCGCATCTCATCACAAACATCATTCCATAATTTGGGGGCCACCACTGAAAAGGCCCTCTCCCTTGTTGCCACCCTCCGAGCTTCCCTCGGAGTAGGCACCCGAAGGAGGGCCTTTAATCTTGACCATAGTGTACGGGTGGGTTCGTATCGGGAGAGGCGTTCCATCAGGTATTGTGGTCCCAAGCCGTGTAATTTATTTATTTATTGGATTTCTTAGTCACCCATCTGGCTGGCCATCCAGCCACTCTGGGCGACGTACAAAATGAACAAAATAACACAAAATGACACACCAATGCAATAAACATTAAAATCTAAAAGCAATAATAATGAAACCTAACCCACCCCAAAGGCCTGCCTGAAGAGCCAGGTCTTCACAGCCCGGCAGAAACTCATCGTAGAGGGGGCCTGGCGGAGATCATTTGGAAGAGAGTTCCATAGGGTGGGGGCCACAATTGAAAAAGCCCTTTCTCTGGTCCTCACCAGTCTAGGTGTTTTGACTGGTGGAATAGAGAGAAGGTCTTTTGAGGCTGATCTTGTTAGGCGGCATAGCTGATGATGCTGGAGGTGCTCCTTCAGATAGACTGGGCCGGGACCGTATAGGGATTTAAAGGTCAAAACCAACACCTTGAATTGGGCCCGGCAAGCAACTGGTAGCCAGTGCAACTCTTTGAGCACTGGAGTTACATGATCTCGTCGGCGGCTGCCTTTAATCAGGCGTGCCGCCGCATTCTGAACCAGTTGCAGATATCACAGATATTTGTCACCCTCAGCTCCTTTGGAAGGATCTACATTTAATGAATAAATAAATGTAAGTACTCAGGCTGCAGGGGTGGGGCTTGATGGTAGTGCCATATCCACAACCATACCATACACACTGGCTAGGGTAGCAACTTTGGAGACAGAACCCAGACCAACACAGCAAAGAGGCCCAGATTGTATTGCCATCATCTGATAGCAGTAGGGCCTACTCAGGATCCAGCAGAACCCATGCAGGCCCAGACTCACCCTCTCCCCACTCCTGCCTACTGCCAGCAGATATGGCATGGGAGCACTGGTGTGTTAATCACTGGCAGTGCTTCTCTGCCAACAGCAGAAATCTTGTGCTGCCAGAGACTGGTGGAGTCAGGCATAGCTGGGTGGAGGGACACCTCCGCTCCATCCAAACCCCCTCCAGCATAGCACATTGGAGGGTTGGACTGGTCTACCTTGGCTTCATCTGACTGGCTTATACTGATCTTGACCATTGGTCCATCAACCCAATATTGCCTACTATGACTGGTACCAGTTTTCCACGGTCTCAGGAGAAGATATCTACCATCCCTGCAATCTGAGGTTCTTTTACCTTGAGGTATCTGGGACTGAACACTGCAAAATCGGTATGTCAGCTTTGATGAAAACCTTGGATCCTGTTGTCAACCTTTCCTACTCTGGGGAAGTTTCTGTTATATTTCTTTGTTTTTATAGGATTTTCCATCACAGCAGACACCTTTGCATTCCTCCAAGTAACCTAGCCATCCTTTCTGACTGAATGATTTTTCAGGATTTTTTATAATTATACTGAAGCTCTTTAATTCACTTCTTTAAATTATCAATTTTCCCCTTGATGCAGTGGTTGACCTTGAGTCTGGCACTCATAGGAGTCTCTTGAATGATTGTGATTTTTGCCACCCTCTGTTGATTCATGTCATGTGCTGCTCAGTTCTGATATGTAGTTCAATTTCTTTTCCTGCACTGTTATATATTGCATCAGGGTGTAGTATTTGGGCAAAGACAAATGCAAAAAATATTAACCATGATACCTCCTTGAGATATCTTGAAGATTTCATACAAGAGGAGAAATCTGTGCAATATCTTTATCATAACTGCTGAGTGGGAAAGGCATGTAGTATCTAGATGAATGTTATAAGGACAATTAGGTCTGGTTCATGAAATCAAATGTAAGCAAAGTCCCACATGCACAGAAGTCTCCAAATGCCTGTAACAGCTAACTGTTCAACATGCTACTAAAATTAGCCATATCAGTCTTCTCTTTATCCCATGCTCTGGACAAGAGAGAACCGCTATGTGTCTAGCACAAAAGAAAAAGAAATGCCCTTCTGCTTATCTTGTCTGAAGTTGGAAAAGTAATGTGTATTATTATTATTATTATTATTATTATTCAGCTTATACCCTGCCCTTCTTCCTAAAGGAGCCCATATTTGTAACTTTAAGAAAGAAACCAAAGTCAACAGTATCCCTAATTGTTAAAAAAAAAACCAAACAAGTCAATCCATATAAAATTTCTAATCTAGAGACAGTTGTTACAGGCACTCCGAGACTTTCATATACATTTTTCTTTTTTTACAAGCTATTGCATGTAGTTATCCCTCTAACATTCATTTAGATACAACCCACACATTTTTGTGTCTTAGCCTAAATTTTGCATTTGAATCACATAAATTTAAAACAATAAACTTAAAATTTAGGAGGTTTAATCCCCAAGCATGTATGTGTATATCATTTTCACATTACATATGTATCTGGGCATATATGTAGAGTCAGGAAACAAGGTATTAGAAAACAAAACACTAAAAGAGTGACTAATATAAGGACAGAATTATGAAAAAAGGTGGAGTTAAGCATAGATTTTACAAAGCTGATTAATACATATTAAGCATAATCTCTTACCACTACCCTCATCGTCTATTATAAGAATAATAAAACTGTACCTCAAATTATTTAAACAGAGTAGAAGAAGTGATTTGAGAAATTAAGAAAAGAAATACAGATCAGGTGCTTCAAATATGATGAAAAAAATCATGTTTCAGCTGTTCGATGTCAGAGACAATAACCTTAGTTCAATTGTCTAATGAAATTTAAGCAATTTCATAGTGTACTTGGCCAGTGACTCCTTTTGTTGTAGAATTGGAAGTGTAGAACTCACTGTTCTGGGTTATATGGATAAAGTTCCTCTTGGGCCATCAATGTAAGTCTAATAGTACTCAGTCTTGTTCCTAGCTATCACTCCCTATTATGCCATAAAGCATAGGAATGGGTGGTAAATGAGATATAAATTGCAATGCAATTATGTGCTCTGCGCAATGCTGTAGAAAATATATGCTTTCTATAGATTGTCCTCAGAGTTCAAGAATGGGGAACCTGTGGCCCTCCAGATACTGTTGGACTCCAACCCCCATTGGCCCTAGCCGGCATTACCAAAACTGAGATAATTTTGGTTCTCCCAGTGTTTCATTTTTCCAATCTTAAATTCAGTTCTCCACATTTCTGCAGCAATTTCCAATTATTTCTAAAAATATCTTCATGAAAATCCTTGCAATTTAGTGCAAATTTCTCCAAATGAACACATTTTTGTATGCAGTTTTCACTAATGTACACAGTTTTGCAAGCAATTTCTCCTTGTAAACATTGTTTGGTTGGAGAACTGCACTGCAAAATTCAGGTAAGTGCAGATTTCAAAAGATGGCTGTGTTTCGGTTCACATGTGGTTTTGGAAAGTGTGAATTTGATAGATTTGGATTTAAATGTGAACTGAATTGAAATTTCCCCCCATCCTTACCTGCATACCTTTGCTGGTCATGGACCGAAATAAATTTATTCATTACCTGCATACCTTCAGTTACGTTTGCTTTTCTACCAGCCAAATCAGATAAACACATAGGTTACTATTCTTTGTGCCCTCTACACATCAAGCCCCATATGCCTATTAGGAACAGTAGTTATTAGCCTAATAAGCCAATGCCCCCCCTCTAGTTTCTGTGCTGCCAACATCCTTTCAATCAATATTACTGAAAACACTGGAGGCAATTGAGACTGGGGAGAATTATTTTTAAAATGCTGCTACAAGTAAAAGATTCAGCAGTAAACACAACTGTGCTGAGGTTTCGATTTTTTATTAAAAAAATGGATATGACAGTCTTAATTAGCACCACATTAGCAATACACTTTGTATAAATAAGTATACTCGGCAAAGAAGGAAAAATATCAATAATCCACTGGCAGTCACTCAGGATCTCAGCGCTATGCTTTCAACACATATAGGCGCCTTAATTAGAAGTTTGCCCATGTTCATGCTTCACTCATTAACTGCCTCTTTACTGAAAAGGAATAATGAGCTGAGTTCCTTAATCTGACGTTAATAAATTGCCACCATTTTGGGAGGTATTTGAATGTAAAATGGTAATGTTCATTATCAAAATTATGTTTGATGAGTTGGTTTTGTTCTGGCTCATTTAGTGGGATATTTTTACCCATTGGAGAGCTCCACGCCAAGGGTGGACAAGCAGGAAGGTGCACACACAACCCAGAGTAAGCCAAAGGGTCCTCAGTAGGGAGGACTTATTGAAGGGTGAGACTATGATGAATTAGACCAGGTGTGGAGAACCTCTGGCCCTCCAAATGTTGCTGAACTACAACTCCCATCAGCCCCAGCAAGCATGGCCAATGGCCAGGGATGATGGGAGTTGTAGCTCAGGCACAGTTAAAATCCAATCTTCAAGGATTTCATAGCATTAATTGTAAAGATATCCATGGGGAATGCTGCAAACCAGGATGGAGAACTGAAGCCCTCTGGATGTTCTTGGACTACAACTCTTATCTCTTTCATTGACTGGAGATGGAGTCCAACAACATCTGGAGGACCAAAGTTTTCCCCTCTCTGTCAGGGTTGTGCCATGGGCTGGTGTGAGTAAGGAACTGGGAGTCAGGACCTAAGAGCAATCAGGATCAGAGGGTAAACCAGAAGCCAAGACTGAACAACAAGCCAAAAGTCAGGATCGAAGACCAAAGGATCAGGATCACAGAGTAAACCAGAAGGCTGCATCAGAGAACAAGCCAGAAGTCAGGACCAAAGACCAGTCAAGATCAGAGAGTAAACCAGAACTAAAGAACAATCCAGGAGTCAGGACTGAGGAGCAAGATCAAAAATGCAAAACACATTAGAGCTCAAATAGACCTTGTTGTTTAAACAAGACTCAGCGGTAAAAGGAGGTCAGGGAGTCCTTTTACTCCCTTCTGCTCGTGTGTGTGTATGTGTGTGTGTCAATAGATAACCTAGGTGGGTGGAGCCAGGCCAGATCTAGAAGGTTCATCCATGAGAGGAAGACTTGATGCAGCTCAGCACCACATGGGCATCAGCTAGCAGTTCCTGACAATCCCTGGTTTATAAGATTTTTCACTCTTGAGATTTCAGCTTTTAAACATATGTAGCTTCATACTTATTACATTAGATAAGAGTATAGCATCATTTTGAACATGGTTAATAAAGATGTTTAGCCTCTCTATGATACTGCAATCACTCACATACCCTTTTATAGAAGCAAGTATATATAACAACCTTATTATCACAATGCTCTAGATTTGTTTTATGGAACTTGTATTTGATCTGGCTTGGGAAGGATCTTTATAGGATGAGCATCATGGACACCAGTCATTTTGAAACGTTACTAAAAAAAATATCTAGGCTTGTGCTAAGAGATGCCTTTGAGGCCTCATTTAACTCTCAGCACTTTGTACTTCATTACCTTTCCAAGGCATTCCAGTTCTCTCTCCAGAATGGAGTTTAATTTAATTTTTGTTCTGGAATTTGGATACTTCCCAGCAAACAGTATGGAGCAATGCACTGACAAATGTGATGGAACTATCCAAACACTTAGTGTATATGATGGCTTTCTATTTATCGTCCTGAAGATTCCTGGCTAAAAAGGGTTTCACATCTACACCACCTGGAGTCATTTCTGAACCAGCATTATCATGGTTTCTCACCTGTTCAAAGCTATTGCTGATACTCCTCTAATTAAACTCTGCAATCCCCCATCTCTAAAGACCTTATGTTTAATTTACTGCTATTTTTATGAGAAATGATCATAATTAATTATAACTATCAAATTAGTATCAAATTGACTTTTGTTGTCCTTTTCGCTCTTGTCAACATGCACACCAAAAATAAAATAAAATAAAAGCACAGTTCAAAATGGCCCAATGTTATTTTCTCAGAAGTTGTGAAAGGAAAGAAAGAAAATAAGATCATGTTTTCTGGACACAATCCATCCAGTTCAGACTCAGAGAGAGAGGGGGGGGGGAAGACAGACAGACAGACAGACAGAGAGAGTGAGAGAGAGAGAGAGAGAGAGAGAGAGAGAGAGGAGGGATCACCTAGGAAACCCACACACCTCTGTACCATGCAGGGCAGAGGATGTGGCTTTATCAGACTCCTCCAGCTTAGAGGACACCCCTCCAATTCATTCCTCATTGCCTTCATATCGCAAGAGACAGCTGTTGCAGAATAGGACAATAGCCCTTTTTATAAACAGTGCGCTCCTCAGAGAGGATGGGTCTAACAGGTGGTTCAGGCCAACCACCCTTCATAAAGCCTCAGGTTTCAGTATGCTGCTGCAGCAATAGCTATCATGGAGTGAGTCCTCATAAGTACTGGGTGCTGTGAGCTCACCAGGGTCTATGCCATATTCTCTGGGATGTGGCTTCTCTTCTATCATTGACTGCCCTGGTGTCAACCTGGCCTCTCCTGGTACCTTAAACTGGAAGAAGATGGGCCAAATATGGTGTTTCAGAATCAAGGATCAGCTGATCTCTCAATTATTTACAGATTCTGTTCTATATTGGATGGAGATGGGTGAAGACTCTAACAGCTTCTAATTATTGCAAAACTTGAACTGGTCACATACGTTATATAGGCTACATCCACACCATCCATTTAAAACACTCCTATGCCTCATTTAATATAGAATCCTGGGAACTGTAATTTGTTAAGGGTGCAGGGAATTGTAGCTCTGTGAAGTCAGCACCCTTAACATACTATTGTTCCCAGGATCCAGAGGGGAGCATGACTGTTAAAGTGGTATAGCAGTACTTTAAATGGATGGTGTGGATAGAGTAGGAAAACTGAAGCTAAATGCTTTGGCAAATGCAGGCAACATGAAATGGAAGCAAGAAAGACTGGCCAGATAGCTACCAGATAGTTTACATAAAACCGGTGGCACCTAGTCATGTAAAGTTAGTTGTGTTTAAGGGCCAAACTGGATGAGACATTAGACATCTGTGACTGGATTTCCCATTGCTTTTGGAGCTGCTTAACAAGATCAGATAATATATTGGCTAGAAGAAACATCCCTGATTAATCTGAGATGTGGCTTATCTTTCTTAAGAGATATGTTGATTGAACCTGGTCCCATAGTGGACTAGTTTTCCTCTGCCATTTTCTCATACATTGCCAGAACATTGAGACTACGATTGATTATTTTGTCCTCTTATTTGCTCTTAGTGTTTCAGATGTCATTCATTCTATTTGCTTTTTAATACTAGCTGTGTGCAGAACTAGAGGGAGGGAGAGATGGGGGGAGGACAGGCTGGGACGAAAGGGGACATATTTACATATGGTACCACAGCATGAGCTATTCCCAGTTATTCCCTTTATTCCCAGTGGTGATGCAGGATACTGTTTAGCTCAACCTTCTCCAATGTGATGCCCTCCCATCATCATCATAATTGGCTGTGTTGATTGGGGCTGATGGGAATTGTAGTCCAAAACATCTGGAGGGCAACAGGTTGGCAGAGGCTAGTTTAATTTGTGCCAAATTACTTGTTGAAGGATTACTTGTTAAAGGAGAATGATCATTATTTGTTCTAAAATGACAGTGTTTATTTTTTTTTTAATTAAAAAAGCATCTGAGATCTGGACTGAACTGGGACTGCAGAGCTGGAGCAAGGGGAGTAGGGTGATAGGGATGTAGGTGATCCCTAAGGTAACCTCTCTCTCTTTTTTAAAGTGCTGTACAAACACACATGCATTACAGCAGAGGGACAGTATTTCGAAGTCACCGTTGACCTTCGAGTGCTTGCAAAAAACATGGATTAGGGATTAAACAAAGGCCTTAAAAATAACACAATGGCAATTTTCAAGGGGAATGTCTACAATGGGGAAGCCTGTGGAATGTACAAAAGCTCTCTCCATGACCTAAAACACTGAGCAATTTTGGAGGGAGAAGAAAACACACACCTATCATTCAGTGAATAATTTTCAAAATGTTTACTTTGCACCCTTGATGCAAAGTGGCACTCCCAAAGAATAAAAATACAACATTGCAAAAACCAACATTGAAAAGAATGATGTTAAACCCATATGCCAGTAGAATTTGAAAAACTTTCCCCCAAAAAGCATTTCAGGTGTTTGTGTGGCTATGCTGAAATTACGAGTGATTAAGGTCAATGACAATGGAAGTATCCATTCCATAGCTTGTTTCTTATTACCCATGGTGCCTTGTTTCACTTTCATGCAACACAGCTAATGATTCCTTTTGCATTGTATGGACTAGGTTTGTCACAGTGCAGCCTGCTTGCTGCTAAAACATGAAGCTGAACAGCATAAATCACTACAGCCTTCCAAAAGAACAATCGTGTTTTCTTATAACGTTTACCAAAGCGAGCCCATAAACTAAACCTCATCTTCTTGCTTTCAAGGTTTCATATGAATTGCAAAATAAATACTTGGCCACATACTATTAATTCTCAGACCAATTCAGGACTCAATGGGCGTTTAAAAGGGCAGGAAAAGAAATATGTTGTGAAAAGAAACACATTTTCTTTTCCATTTGATAGGAAGAAATAGGAATCTGCTTTATACCAGGTTAGATTATAAGGTCGGTTACTAACGTGCAAGGTTGTTGTTGTTTAAAAAAATGCAAATTGTATTAGCTGAGGTTTGTGTGTGCATGCTGATAATTAACAGGATCAGAACTGACACAGTGGATGAATTTAACCCCTTCCTCTCCTGCCACACTCCTGAGGAAAATCCTTCTTCTCAGCTGGTATTGTTGCTTTGCAGGGAAATCCCCCACTGCATCCAATTGATGCCCATGTTTCTCATCCAGCATGCAGAATTCCTTATGTGCACATGCTGGAAGCAAGTATATGTTTGTTTTTAAAATGTCTATACCCATCTGTCTGAAGCAGCTGAAGATGGGGCAGAAATTTGATTCAGTTTGCATTTAAAGGCGAACCTACTTAATTCGCATTTTGTGAAACAGTATGTGAACAGTATCTGAAATCTGCAGTCCTCTGGATTTTGCAATGCAGTTCTCCAGATAAGTAATGCATACAAAAATGCTTAGACTAGGGTAAATGTTATATAAACATGCATATATTAATGAAAATAACATACCAAATGCGTTACATTAAAGAAAATTGCTTTGCAAAAATGCATATATTGGGCAACATGTCATACATACATATATTAGGAGACATTTGCTATATGAGGTGTCATGAGGACTTAAAAAAGATACATACATTGCAAACTGATGCAAAACAAGAAACAGAAATAGAAAGATTCTTCCATTCTTAGGCACAGCTTGGAGTTCAATGTTGATTTTTTTGTTGATTTTTTTTTTTTAATGGAGGCTATGGAAGGCATTAATCTGTGGGTTGTTTCAGGATTCTGGATCCAAGGCAAGGTGCTGACCCTGGCTCTGCTCACCTTGTCCTATACTCTTAATGTAAGATCATAAATGTTGTGTTCTGAAGCTTGGGACTCCTAGAAAGAATAAGCTGGATTCAGACTATGTTTAGTAGATGTATAGTTAATTTAGAGTTCTCTCCTTGTATACAGCTACATGTAATGTTTCTCTCCACAATTATCTTTGCCCTGTCAGCCTATTTTAAGACCTGGAGTAGATCAAAGCATTCTGAAATCCTGGTCTGGATCAAGGAATGGATCTGCCATAAATATTCCAATAAGAGCTCACCTGAATCAGACCAAAGGCCTATCTAGTCTAGCCTGGATTAGAATACCCCTCCACACACACACACATCAGGACAGGGAGACCCTGCCCATTTTTCCATGGGGAAAAGCAGCCATTCCGTTGACAACAACCCAATCCATGCTGATCCTAGCTGCTGCTGTGAGCATTTTCCCACTATGTGGTTAATACCTTAGTCATACTTGCTACTGGTGCAATTATTTCCAGGAGTTACGTTCATTAAACAAGGAATGAGAAAAGAGAACTTGATTTTATATCCAATTTATGTCCAAAATCCTTGTCAGGAATGCATTTTACATTAACATTGGAGATAAAAATAGTTCCGTCAGATTGGAAGGTGTCCTCTCTCTCTCTCTCCCTTCTCTCATATTTTGTTATAGGAAATAGTTTATTAGATTTTTTGCTGATGTATAATCTTTACACAAGAGAGGAACCAATTGGATATGAAGTAAACGTTGTATTGTGCATTGTGAGTGTGTTTTCCCCCTGCTGTACCCCATTAACGAATTCACCAGCGACAAGAAACAGGACGCCTGATTCTTTCATTTTCAGGTCTGTGATTTAGAATCTGTAAGCTCACTGGACCAAAGAATATATCTCTGCAGAAAACTATTATTGAAGCGCTTTGTCACTGAAGCATAAAATGCTGACACTGGGAAGCATTATCCTTCTGATGATTTCATATGTTTGGCCCATAGGTAGCCTCCTCATTTGTTCAGATGACATGCATGACATTCCCAATTTCTAAAGAATTATGGGATGTACTGAAAGATTTGTGATTTTTTAATAAAAAAACCCCCAAGAGGTAAAGTGCAGAGACCAGCCTTTAGGTAACACATTGAACCACAACTGTGCCCCTTCTTCCTTCTCCAAGCTATATGAGGCACACTTTTGAATACAAGGACATTGTGCAACTTTGTGTCAGGTGTCACAAACTGCTTAGGCCCACACAAGGGGCTGCAGTAGTCCCTTTGAATGTGAATGTCTGTGTTTGTGGTCCGTGATTGTATTTTTTGACCAACGGACCCTGGACATATATCAAACTGCTGTTTGAGGAAAAACGAGGTTAAAGCCTCCTAGGATTCAACTAGTCATTTGACAATTATTTGGATCCTTGCCAGTGCTATGCATAATAAAAGCCATACACACTAGGGTTGCCAGACTCAGGGCCTGAGACTGATCCTGTATCTTTAGGAGAAGAGAAAGTCAGCCAAGTGCAGGTGTTCTTGCAACACTGTAATGAGAAAAACCACAAGGTGGAACTCTCCCTTCCCCTTGAACAACTCTTAAAGATACAGAAGACCTCTTGGAGGCCAGGCCTGGTAGTGTGAGGGGTGGAGCTGGCAGGACTATTTAAGTCCCACCGCCCCTCCTACCTTCCTCTCTTTGCTGTGCGACACCCACCCCGCCCTCCCTCTTTCATGGTGTGCCTATGGGGTCGCTTCGGGGCCGAGTAGGAATTTTTATCCTGCCCACCCGTGTTGGCGGGCAGGTTTTTTGCCTACTCCAAACTATGGGACTGGGAGGGAATCGGGTTAGGGGGTGTTGTGTTTAATAGGCAGATTTGGCTTATTTGGCTAATTGAATTATAACAGGTCATGCCCACAGGGCAATGTATTTAAAAACAAAGCGGAAAGGTGCGGGAAGGGAAATAGGTAAGGACAGCTAGGTGGCCCCCTTAGGCACCTTTGGAGGTGATTGGCAGTTCTGGAGGGCCTGTCTCTCAGGGCTTTACGGCTCTAGAGCAGGATATGGGCTGCTTCTGGGGCCAACTTATCCTCATCTACCCAGGGGTTATACGGTCCCGGGTGGGGATGACGTGAGAAGGCCCCCCTACTCACCTGCAAGGTGTGGCTGGGGTAAAGGGTAAGCAGATGGGCTTGCCCTTGCCCCAGCAGGGGCTGGTCGCCCGAGAGCTGTGTGGTAAGCTACTTGCTTATAGACAGTTCCCGCACCTAGGTTTCCCTCTGCAGGTCACTTTAAATTGGGGTTCTTTGTTTACTGTAATTTAATTCAACCCAAGCTGATGTGTCTGCGTTTTATTTCACCCATCAACTGCAAACTGTGTTTTGAAAGTCTGCTTCATTGCAATGTATCTCGATGCAAATGTCAAGTTTTTTAACCACCACCACCACCACCACCAGTATTCATAAGTTAATGCTGAAATGGCATGGAATGTCCTTAGAGGGTACACATGCAAAAATGACAGACCAGAAGAGGACTGATCCACCCTTTGCCATATATTGTCAAATATACAAAACATAAAGGTAGGGCTGCAGACTGCCAACCTGAGCACAGAAGGATGGGGAGGAAGAGACTACATAATCCCTTCCTCCTCCAGCCATTTTCCTGTTCAGCTTGCTGAGGAAAAGATGCAGATAGCAGTATCTTTTCCATGGTGGGTGGAAAAATATCTCAGAAGTGATTTGGGGCCAAAAGAGGGCAGGTGAGAAAAAGGTTAACAGATTTCTTCCCACATATCAACCTTCAACCATTGTTTAGTACAACTTTTAAATTTTGTGGTCGGGAGTGTGGGACTGCAATTATTATTTTTTTAGAATACTTTTTTTGTGAAAAGTGCTTTGCAATGTGTAATCCTTAAGTATTTAGGGTGTGTATGCAGAGAATGCTGCTGGTTAGTGACAGTGTGGTATAGTGGTTAGAGTGCTGGACTACGACCTTGGAGACCAAGGTTCGAATCCCCACATAGCCATGAAGCTCATTGGGTAACCTTGGTTCAGTCACTGCCTCTCAGCCTCAGAGGGAGGCAATGGTAAACCCCCTCTGAACACCACATACCATGAAAACCCTATTCATAGGGTCGCCATAAGTTGGAATCGACTTGGAGGCAGTCCATTTTCATGCAGAGAATGCAGCAATCAGTCTTGCATTTTACAGCTTGCCTGGTAGCCACAGGTGATCAGGAATTCCATCCAGGCATTTTAGAGGTTTGAACTCAGTGCTATACTCAGAAGAAGCCGCATGCAACACAGAAATGCAAAGGGCTAGCAGAGAAGGGTATTACTAGAGCCATAAAAAGATAACTGCATATGACACATATTTGTATGTGCAAATCTATTAGTTATAGATGCAAATTTAGGCAAATTTTGAGAGGGAAAACTACCCTGTAAGCAAAGTTGTTTATGATAAAAAGTTGATGTAAGGAAGGCGCAGGAGATCTGAGATACAATGCAAATGGCCCACAGGCCCCAAGTACCCCCATCTTCCCAGGCTTTATCATTTCTTTGCCAGTCCAATTGATAGACTCTTAATTTTAAAAAAAACCCTAGCCTGCCTTGAACCTAGAAGCCTACGTTTTCATGCAGGCAATGAATGATGGAGTTAACCTTATCTGCCACCAGAATGGGAAAGCAGTCTATTAGCCTTGTAACAGGCAGGCTAGTAATTTTTTAAAAAAAATAGTAGGCTAGTAACTTTTCAGATGTTGTTTACTGGCATGATTATATATACGAAGGTCAATAAAAGAAAATTTTCACTGTCTGCGTTTCTTTTCTGGCCATTATTATTATTCGTTTCATTTCATGATTATTACTGAAAATAGTTTTGTCATATAGAGGAGGGGGGTGTTAAAAAATGATCCGCTCCGGGTGTCAAATACGCTAGGTATGCCACTGCCTGTAACTGCCTTTAAAAAAAGCATCTGGGGAAAGTTATATATAACTGCATGCAATATGCAGTTTGTCCCTAAAGTCCAAAGTTTCTTCACATTTGTAACAGTCACTCTAGAACAGTTCTGTCACTGATACCTTTGTTAATATTACAAAAACAACATTTCCAATTCACAAGTTATAAATCTTACATGGCTCCATTGAAGTAATGCACTGCTGCATTAATACTTTAAAACAGTTTTCTCTTTGTGGCATAATTGGGGTTTCTGCAGGCGAATTGTTGCATATATGTTTAGAGAGGATCTGAAGATACCACTCAGGCAACACATATTTCACTGATGTATGACTTGCCTCGTTTAAGGATATCACTCAGAAAGGCTTTGAAGCAGAAAAAAATCCAAAATTATAATTCATGTTATAACTACTTTTCACAGAAATAAGGATGAATCCTGCAGGCAGTCAAGAAATGTGAAAGAAGTTGATGGCGAGTGTGACTAGTATGGACATAGTAGGGAGGGCCATAGCTCAGTGGTAGAATATCTGCTTTGTATTCAGAAGATCCCAGGTTCAGTCTCTGGCATCTCCAGGTAGGGCTGGTAGAGCACCCTATCAGAAATCTTAGAGAGCCACTGCCAGTCAGTGTAGACAATACTGAGGTACATGGACCAATGGTCTGGCTCAGTATAAGGCAGATTTCTATGGTGATTTCCAAAGTAAGATGACAGTTCACTACCCCAAGGGGCTCACAGTCTAAAGGTAGGCACGAGGGAGACAACTGAAGAAGAGGAGGAAAGTTGAGTCAGGTTGGTAAATGGGAAGAATATGTACTTAGGCTTAGTTATAGTTGGGTGTGGCCAGGGAGATGGAAAGACATTTGTGTGAGCAGGAGACCTTTGTATGGCTGAAGATGGTGAAGCTGGATAAATTAAGGTCACGGGCAGAGATTTATAAGAGACGTAAAGGGGGCAAGGCCATGGAAGTATTTTGTGGTTAAGGTTAAGCAGCTTGTGTGCTGAATCCAGGAGAGAACAGAAAGCCAATGTAGGAATTTAAGGAGATGTGTCACCTGATCAGAGCACTAAGAAATAATTTTGGCAGCAGAGTGCTGGATTGAGGCAAGGGATTTTATTTCATGTGGTGATTTTATTTAGCACTGCAACAGAAGAAAATAGGAAACTCTCTCATATACAACCTCCCCCCACCCCAAGAAAAAATGTTATCTTAAGCATTTTTACTCAAGTGGATTTATTTGCTACTAAGTGTGTTTCTGGTTACATCCTAAATATGATCTCTAGGGTCATGTGAGCAGACTGGCGCAATGGGACTTCTAGGCCTGGGGCATGCAGGTGGCCAGATTGGGCACCGGCCTGAGGGCCCAGAAGCTCACAGGGCCTCTCACCACCAGCAGCAGTCACCTGTTCCCACCGTCGTTCTTCCTGCTGGGTCCCACCGGCACCGCTACTGCTGCTACCTCCTCCTCCTCCTCAGGTGCTATGCCATATGCCCTTCTGCAGCCAACATCACCAGAGCACATAGGGCCCTGACCCCTCAGAAGCAGCCCCCATGGCATGGGAAAATTCACCTCACAGACACTATTGCAACTGCAGTGTCCACAAGGCAAAGTTTCCTGTGCCATGGAGGTCTGACATGCTTCTGGCAGCAGCGGCTGTGGAAGGGTTCACAACAGAGCATCCAGGGCCTCCAGCAACTGAAGGGATGGGCGAGGCACTGAGGAGGTGGAGATGGTGGCGGTAGTGGCACCAGTGGACCCTCACAGCAACAAAGATGGGTGGTGGGAGAAGGTGATCAGGCCCGGTGGTGGTGAGGGCTCATTGTGCCTGAGCACCCCCAGAAACCTGGAACCTGCCTTGGGGACTTCCCTTTCTTCCCCAACATCATGTCCTCACCACATTTTCTCTGGTGGGATTCCCAACCCTCCAGAGCAGCCTTTGGGGATGTGTGAAGAGCTGCAGGGTGGAGAAGAGGAAGGGGAAGTTCCACTATTCCAGTGGAAATCTGTCCCATTGGCAGCCACCCTTGGATGTCACCCTAAACAATTTCATTGGTTATGCAATTAATTTCCTTGGGTTTCTACAATTAAAAATAGTTTGATATGGTCAGTGTTCTGCATGACTATGGAAGTGCTGATGGGTACACACAATTTCTCCATCCAAAATCATTTCCTTATTAACTTCTGTGCGCGGCCCCCCATTTGATCAAGGATGATCTGAGGCTAACCCAACCTTACCTGAATCCTGCCCCCAAAGCAAATTGCAGCCCAGCTCTAATGTCTGAACGCTAATTAAATATGGGGGGAGGAGAAGATCCTGTAGGCAGTGGGCTCCCTGTCCAGGGAAGAAAATCAAGAGGGCGGCATTCCCTCACAGGGAGGCAGAAAGAAAGAGAGAGGAGTGTGGTAGAAGCACCCTCCCTCACCACCACCTTCCCTCCCCCTTTTCTCTCTCTCTATCTGGTGGTCGGGCTGCGCTCCTGGCACTGCCTCCATCTTGCCTTCCCTCCATCCCACCACAGGGACTGCAGCTGCAGCAGAGGCACTGAAGCAAGTGGCAGTGGGGCCGAGCAGGCTGTGGGCATGAGGGAATGGCACTGAGCAGACACGAGCTGAGTTGGCATCTTGTCCCCCATCCCTGAAGGTGTGAGCCTGTCTGCCAGTGAAAGATCTACCACCATGGAGGAAGACAAGGGGGAAGCCCAGGAAAGATGCAGCATCTCCTTGTTCTCCTGACTCTCCACCTGACTACCCCCCACTTTTGACAGCTCAGGATGGGCCTGACCTGGGGCTGTCTCAACCCACTCCAGCTGAACCTGGATCGGCCCATAATTCTGTTTGTAATTTGGGCTTCAGCCCGATATGTTGCACAGTCCCCATTCACATGATTGAAGGTACCTCCACATAAATAAACAAGTGAACAACCAATTTTTTTTTAAAAAAAATAATCTCTGTGCATAGAAAACTAGATGTCAGTCAGTGAGTCCTATTGCAGTTTTTTTTCTCCCCCTGGCAATCCTACATACAAGATTTCTGTAACTGCGAACCTCAGAATAACGATGATTTTTGGCCTTATGCTAACACGCACTTTTACATGCCAGTATCATTAGAAAGTTTTCCAATAATACATTGGGGGGAGTACTAGGAAGGGACAAGAACACACAAAATTCTCTCATTAACTGTGTCTGAGCCATGCTGAAAGACACTGGAGGCTACAGCCATCCTTAAAAAAAACAACCATTAATGAGGGGATTATGCAGTTTTAAGAGCGAAAGGCCATGCATCCACATGAGTGAGGCGCAAAGATCTATTTTACACAGCCAAATAACAAAGCCTCTTTTTAGAAATTATTTCCATTTAAAATACTTCAATTCCACAGGCACTTGCTATAAAGAAGGGCCAAGGGCAAAAGGATCTCATTGCAAAGAATGAGATTTTTTTTTAAAAAAAAGCAAAGCAATTCTCTACTGAATATTTTCCACAATTTGGACAAACTGACCAGTCTTAACTTTTAGCAAATGTTTTATGTCAGTCGAGTATTTACTTCGTTATTATTGCAATTCCTGGGGCAAACTGAATCCATCTCCTAAGTCCTAGGAGCACATCAGAATCTTTGGTAATAGCAGGGAGTTGTATTGTGTTTTGTGAATGTGTTTGAGACATTTCATTCCGTTCATCAGTATTTAGCCTGAAAACCAAGATAGAATTTAATTTATTTTATATATATATATCTTTATTGTTACGGTCAATGACCAGCATGCAAGGGCCACTTCATTTTTGAAAGTGCAATGCCTGTTTTAAGTGTACACACACAAATGTAAAGTGTGAATATAACAAACATGTTTGTTTACAAACACATGCATCAGAGCCTGAGGTGACACTCACACCATATATTTAAAGCATTTGTATATCACTTTAAACAGTCATGGTGCCCTCCAAAGAATCCTGAGGACTATAGTTTGATAAGGGTGCTGAGAGTTTTTAGGAGACCCCCTTTTCCATTCACAAAGCTACCATTCCCAGAGTGGTTTAACAATTAATCCATATTGTTGGGAACCTTGAGAATAATAGATCTGTGAGGGAAATAGTTGTTTCCTCTCAGCACCCTTAACAAGCTACACTTCCCAGATTCTTTGCAGGAAGCCATGACTGTTTAAAGTCACAACACCTGAACAGCCAGCCTTCAGTAATTGCACTTCCATGATGCAGTTCTTCAACCAAAATATATTAACAAAAATGTATATATAAGGAGCAAATGGGCATAAAAATGCATATATTAGTGAGAGCAACATACATAAATACATTGTATTATGAGGAATTGGTTGCAAAAATATTTGGAACAATTCACACTAAAATGCTGATCAATTTTCATGAGGGCATTTTTTTTAATTACAAATTGATAAAGACATGGGGAGAGCTGAATTTAACATTGGACAAATGAGAAACTGAGAGAAACCAGGACTGATAGATTCATCCATCCCCCCTAACCTGGCATCACAGTGACATTCTGTGTAGGCTAATGCAGTCCTATACACAATTACTTGGGAGTAAGTTCCAAAGAGCAGAATGATTGGACAGTTCCTCACACACTTGAACTTTTGATTGGCTGGTTATGATCCCCTGAAACAGAGAAAAACATACCTGATTGCATACCACATATTCCTTATCTTGCATATGTTGTGCACCGCCCAGAGAGCCTTTGGCTTTGGGCGGTATAAAAATGGAATTAATTAATTAAATAAATAAATACAGGATAGCAGAGAAGTCCGTGAAAACTGAAGCACATTGTATGAGGTTGGTTTAAATGACTTTGTCAGGATCCCTTCCAGTCCAGGGTCTCTGACTGTAAAAAGATTCACAATTAGTGGGGAGGGGGCAGGGTACACTGCCTCCAATATCAGAGTCAGTATGCTGCTGAATACCAGTTGTTGGAAACTGCAGGAGGGAAGAGTGCTGTTGCATTCAGGTTTTGCTTGTGGGCTTCCTGTGGGCATCTGGTTGGTTACTGTGAGAAGAAGATTCTGGACTAGATGGGCCTGATCCAGCAGGTCTCTTCTTTTGTATTGTTCAAGGAGGCCAAACATGGTCAGCCTTATGGCTTTAAAACTTAGCTCTTTTGGATAACAAGTAGATGACCAGGGAATGTTCTGGAAAAGGGGATTATCTTCCTCCTCCTCCTTCTCAGCTGTGGAATGAGTTGTGTCTGTGTGAACAAAGAAATCAGTTGGGGGAGTTGCAGGAGGGAGTGACTGAGACCCATGAACAGATTGCAGTCTGAGAGGTAAATGGAGCTCAGGAAACAAGAGACCCCCACCCTTAGAAATCTGATGGGGGAGCAGTTACTTTTATTAAGGTACAAATCTCCACCTGTTCTCCATTTGTGTGCAGAGATATATATTGAAAAACACCAGAAATCACATGTAATTCTAGAGGAAACAGAACCAGGATACATGCTGCACCCCTGCAGTTAAGAATATAGGGACTTGCCTTATGCTTGCTGATTCCAACCTCTGGTCCATCTAGCTCAGAATTGTGCATACCAGAGATAACCAACATGCTGACATCCAGATGTTTTTGCACTACAACTCCCATCATTCCTGTCCATTGGCCATACTGTCTGGGGCTGATGAAGTTCAGCAACATCATCATGTCGGCTACTCCAGGCATATTCTGACTTGCAGCGGCTTGCCGGGCTTTCCAACTGGAGCCATTTTCCCAGTCCCTACATAGAATTGCCAGGGATTGGACTTGGGACCTTCGGCATGCAAAGCAGGTGCTCTACCACTGAGCCATGTCCCTTCCCTCCCTTTGGTCTTCTCTCAGCTTGGAGAGAATAGATACACAAGATATACATAGCTTGGAAATGGCTAAAGAAAAGCCCTCTGAATTCCTGAAAGTTTCAAAGCAGCCACTAAGAAAAACATATCACAGTGATCCTACTTAGGGTTTCTTATTCACATCATTTTTAAATCTTGGCTAGACTTGAAGCAAAGATGTGTGCAGCCCAAAATGCAAGCTGATCTCCCTTCTCTCCCTCCTAGGCTCATTAGAGTAGCCACGGCTGCCACTACAGGTCCTAATTTATGAAGTGAGTTCTTCGAGAGATCAAAAAAAAGTAAGCTAAGTGGCTAGGCGATCCTCATGCCCTTAGGGCCACCTTATTAAAGAGCAATCTTCAAACTTCCCTTTTGACAGCCACATTTTGCTAGGTTTAGACATCATGTAAACCATGTTCTCAATAAGTGGCTTCTATTTCTATTATCCACTGTAGCTGTAAATCCTGATCTAGATGCCAGTGAGAATTTAATCATGCTGTTGTGCAAATTAAAGCTTTCACATGTGTAACTTTGCAGTTAGGCAATGTGTATAAACAAGTAAGATGAAGCACATAAGCTATGGGAAAGCACAGGACTAATTCCAGTTTGCTAACTTCTTCACTAAAACAAAAAGCCAAAGAATATAAATAGCGCATCTGATCTAAATAGTAAACTCCTTCTGAGTGTGGATCATTATGTTATCAGAATAGTACCATCCACCCACAAGAGGAAAAGGCTGGGGAAAACCTCAAGGTTTGCAGAAGTACAAAAATCTTTGGGGGGAGAAAACAATGCAGGAAACCCTCCAAGATTGCCCAGTGAGGACTGAGCATGCTCGGTGGTCACAGAGACCTGACTGTTCGGGATGAGAGGAAAGTAAAAACTGGAGGTGGATATGGAATTGAGTATCCTGTAAGAAGGCATGACTGACTAGCTGGAGTATTGAACCAGAACACTGCTACATTTTGGTGCAAATCTCGCTTCTTCATCTTTAACTTCTAAAATGTGAGGGTGCTGCTTGTAGTTGGTAAGAGTGTTCTAGAGACATACTGCAGATCCTGTCTCAGCAGCTAAAAGAACATGGAAACACCTGTTACGTGTAAACTGCTCAGGGAACTTTTGTTATTGGGTGATATATTGTAAATAAATAAATAAATAAAATTAGATCATATTTATTTATATGGCAGTGTTATAAATAAATATTCCCCGGGGGCAGCTTGCAATAACACAATACTAAAAATAATATGTGATAATTAAAATCATAACTAAACAACAAAAGACAAAAAAAGCCAACCAAAAACCCACCTACCTTGCGACAAAGACCACATGAAACAATTACAGCCCAGATTTAAAACATAATCCAAACAGTAAGAAAAAAATGAGGGTGCAGCCCTTTCTCTGAGGTAGGTATTCAGTGCAGCTGCAGCTTTCAGTATGTCCATCTGCCTGATTTGTGAAATGTGTTCCATTTTTTGAGCGATGAGATCTACACAAAGTTGTCTATTTGCTCACATTTATTTAAGCATATTATTAATCTACCCTTCCTCAACATGTGATTCCAGGGCAGGATGCAATAAACGCATGCCTCTCTGTGTCAATTGAGCCTTCACATGGACCTTCTGTCTCACATAAAACATTAGTGCATGGGGAAAGAACGCAAGACTACATCAACACAGGAGGAGGACAGATGGAGTGATAAGTGTAGTCCTGTTCCAGTATTTACAGCGTGTAAGTAATCGTGTCACAGGGTAACATGACCCTTTGGCATGTCATCTGTTCACATTTTAGAGCCAGGTGTGGCTGGTGGGAAGGGAGGGAGAGGGGGAGGTGGCACAGAAGTCCACAGAGTGCTGACCTTCCCACCACTTTGCTCCCTCCTCTCCCTCCCAGTAAGTGACAGCGACACCAGTGGCAGGCCAGGTGCATGCCCCCCCTCCATTACCTGCCCCTGCTTAGAGTCCTCAATTCATTTGAGGGTGAGGGTCTGCAGCTGGGAGCCCCCTCTACTCATGGAGGTTCTCTGTGTGATTTAGAATCATGTGCAATCACAATGGCTTTTTATCTCAAGACTGATTTGACCAGCACTAACATGTAATGAAATCTAACCTGGTACATCCTGTTTTTGAATCCCTATATTCTATTTTATTATTATTCCTGTGAGTGTGGTCTTTGCCAGCTGTGCAAATATAATGATTTAATCCTTGGCAATTTAGTTTCAAATTAATGCCTTGCAAAACAGCAGGTTTTGAATCTCGGTAGACCACAGGGATTAAATATCTTGGCAAGGAGGAAGAAGGAGAGCAAAACCAAGGAATTAGAATGCTTCACTGTAACAGCAGGGCACAATTTTGATCTCATAGTTTATTCTATGAGAGCCCCATTCAGCATAGTTGCAGCACATTACATATCTCATTCAGAGTAAATATTTCATAATCTGCATTCCAGGTCCCCATACCCTCCTGCACCTTTAGCTGCTAAATGTGATTAGTCATAGAAGATCTCTGTTGGGGATAGACAGTTGCCATCCTGTTCACCAACAGTGGGCTGAGGCTTTTTGAGTGTTCCATTCCGTTGATGACCACTCCTCCAAAGGCTCCAAAACTCACCTTGGGGCATGTGGAGTCAGTGGTGATGGTGAGTGCTATCTCGGCTATCTTTTCGGCGCCTTTTGAAGACTTTCCTCTTCCAACAAGCCTTTTAAGTTGAGACCTATCCCAGTCTGCGTCTGTGTTAGAATTGCTTTTAATATGTCTTTTCATATCTTTAACCCTTTTTTAAAAAGATGTTTTTAAAGGTTTTTTTTGTTTTTAACGTTGCTTTGTTTTAATGTATTTTAAGGTCTTTTTATGATGTTTTAAAGTGTTTTTAATGTTTCTGTTTGCCACGCTGGGCTCCTGCTGGAAGGAAGGGCGGGGTACAAATAAAATAATAAATAAAATAAATAAATTCACACTAAAATGCTTATGAATTTTCATGAGAACTTTTTTTTAAGCATCTGTTTCTTCCCCTGCCCTCCCAACCATATGTTTAATTAGGGTTTTAAAAAGCAGTGACTCCTTCTTACCTCACTCCCCCTCCTAACTACATGTTTAATTAGCCCTAATTAAACATTAAAGCTCTCCCTCCTTTTGAACTGATTTGGGACCTGGATCTGGGTTGAGTCAGTCCTGGATCATCTCTCCTTTGTAGACCAATACCAGCACCTTGAAGCTAGCTCAGGAACTAATTGGCAGCCAGTGCAATTCTTTTAGCAGCGGCGTAATTTGTATAATAGACTTTAGGCTGTAATCCTGTGCACACACTGACCTAGGAGTGATTCTAGATGAACACAGTGGGACTCAATTCTGAGTAAACATATATAGGATCACATGTATTATTATATGATTACAGATAGTATTATTATAGGATTATATTCACTAATAGGCAAAAAAAACCATCCCTTGCGGTTTATGAATGTATTGATAGCCCACAGATATTTCTATCAAATTTCAAAAAGCAGGGAAATTGGACAGCCATAGTAAATCACCAGAATTATCTGGGAAGAGGGGCTGACTGTTAAACTACTCTGGCTACTGGAGCTCTGTCATGATCACAAGCTATGCTTCCCAAGATTCTTTGGGGGAAGCAATGACTGTTTAAAGTGGAATGAATGTCTGGTGTGAATGTAGCCCCCTGATTAGCCAAGCCAAATAGCTGTTAATCTGTTTTTAAGAACACTGACAGTTGGTTCTTACTGAACATGCCTGTGGTTATCATAGACTCCAATGTTAATTTTCTTAAATTAATTAAAAATCAGCCATGATTTTTTTTTTTAACTTTTAAACTACAGAGGATGAAGGTGAGAGTATGGAGCAGGGTCAGTAACAGGATTACAGGTACTCTGTGAACATGGTTGATTTTTAATTAATTTCAACAAATTATGAGACTACTGATAGAAAAAAGTCCAACAGGGTTATGGATTTTTTTACTCTTGTTTTAGACTTTGAACTCTGGATTCTCTCTGAGTGTTTTATGTATTGCCATGAAAACTTAAAGGGTTGTTATACAAGCGTTTTTGAGTTCAGGACTATATGTTTTGCAATGAGCTTATGGGAAACAGCAGAATTGCATGGGGGTATTTTCAATTTTAATATGGTGGAATGTGAAAAATCCATGCTGGCTAGGGTATACAGCATGGATGACCACCTCATTCCCTATAGACCCTCTTGGGTGTTGAGATTAGCAGAGGGGGCCCTTTTGGTAGTTCCACCATCTCTAGAAGCTTGGGAGGGGTCCAGGAGAAGGCATTCTCTGTGGCAGCTCCTAAGTTGTGGAACTCCCTCTCCACCGAGGTGTATCTGGCAACCTCACTGTACAGCTTTAGGTGAATACTGAAGACACACCTCTTTACCCTGGCCTTTGATACCAGAGAATATATATTTTAGGACTCAGCCTATTTTAGGTAGTTTTCAGTTATTTTTAACTCTGTATTGTAACCTGCTCTGGGACCTCTGGGTGAAGGGTGGGCAATAAATGCTAATGCTAATACAGGCGGGCCCCACTTATATGGCAGGTTCCATTCCGGACCCCGCCGTAAAGCAGAAATCGCCGTAAAGTGGAACCCCATTGAGTATAATGGGGCGCGTCGCACGAAAATGCCGCGAAAATGCCGCAAAAGTGCAAAATCGGCTTTAAAATGGGGAATGAAAGCTGCCGCATTAGCGGAACACCGGGAAGTGAAGCACCGGTAAGTAGGGCTCTACTGTAATAATAATAATAATAATAATAATAATAATAATAATAATAATAATCCTATGTGCATGTCTATTTGGAAGTACAGTAAGTTGCATTGTGTTCCATGGGACCTTTTCCCTAGTAATTGTGTTTATGACTGCAGGACAAGTGCCCTGGTCAAGAGTGAAGAATAGAGTTATAAAGGGCATTGATACTGCTCATTGATACTGGGTACTAAGTTAGTTCCCATCACCTAAACCTAAATTTACATTAGGTAGAAACTGCTGAGGCACACTGAGGGTAACATAAGGTTAGTTTAGATACAATGCCAGAAAAGCTAGTACATTTCAAAGAACTAGTTTGAAACAACTGAAGGATGTGAAATCTTTAAAAAAAGAAAGAGAGATGATATTGCCTTTGTTGTATTTTTCTTCTTCTTCTTCTAGACTTCCTGATTGCTCAAAGAAGTTTACAGGGAAAAAGGAAAAAAAGAAATATTGTAAAATGTGTTCCTTAGTAATATTTTAGCGCTGGTATTTCTTCCAAAGGTCAAAGTAAATTGTTATCATAGCCTTTGTTGGCAATGAGCATGAGAAAACAATGTGTTCTCTCTCCCCTCCCTAATGGTTCTTCTATATTGTTGTTACAGGCAGTATTTTTCTTGTTGTAGCATCAAAGGAAGAAAACAAAAAACCTTGAAAAATTGTCAAGTGAGGCTATAAAGCTTTTACACCACAGTGGATTTTGGAATGGAGACACGTTTTGCTTCTGCTGAGGCTTTTGACAGCATATTCTGAAATGTTAGTCTGAGCTATTCAGCAGGCAGATGCCCTACCAAGTACTCTGACCTACAGGACTGGCATCAGCACCTAGTAGCCTTGGGCAGCTGCTAGGGCCCACCCTAACATGTTGGCCTTGCACTCCAGTCAGTGCCAGGCAGATGGGTCTAACCACCCTTTTAATTTGGGCTCCTACTGGGAGGAAGGGTGGTAATAAATAAATAAATTTCTCACGATTCCCCTTATGTACAAGCACTCCAGGGCATTTGGGGAAATTAAATAGTGGCTAGACCCAGCCTATTGTGGTGCTGTTGTCCAACACTGGCGAGGGTCCACTGCAGAGGAGGGGGCACTTTGCCCTGTGCCTGTCAAACTTGGAGCCAGTAGTAGTAGTAGTAGCATTTACCTGTATCTGTCTGTCTATCTGCCTACAGTAAGAATTAGAAAGCTATGTGGGCTTTGTGTAAATACTATTGTATTGTTTAATAGAGATCCAGAGCTGTTTTCTGGCTTCTGCCAATAGAAAGACACTAGCTTCTTATGAAGAAAGACATTTATTTATTTATTATTTGATTTATAGTCCACCCTTCCTCTCAGCAGGAGCCCAGGGTGGCAAACAAAAGCACTAAAAAAAATCATAAAAACAGACTTAAAATATATTAAAACAAAACATCTGTAAAAACATTTTTTTTAAAAGCTTTGAAGATATCTTAAAAAAGAGGCGGGGAAGGTTAAAAACATGTTGTTTTTTAAATAAGGTTTTTAAAAACATATTAAAAAGCAATTCCAACACAGACACAGACTGGGATAAGGTCTCAACTAAAAAGGCTTCTTGAAAGAGGAAGGAAAGACTTGGATATGTAAGCTTCCCCACCCCCACCTGTTTATGTGTAGGCTTTTTCTTTTCAGGGAACTACACTTGCAACATTTGGGAGATCTGCAAACAATCCGTGTTTCTCTTTTGCTGGTTACTTTTGCAACTCTGAATCACTTCTTCAGCTTCAAACCAAGCATGTGGGTATATCCTAGCTAATAGCCATCAGCTTTCAATAGTCATTAAAGAAATGTGTTCTATCCCTGAAGAGCCACTGAGAAAGCTATCAAAACATCAAGTGACTTTCAGTCCTAATTTGCAAGCAGTCAAATCAGAGAAAAGATGGCCATCTCTTCACTTGCCACAACACAATAGCATTCCCATTGCGATGTGCACATGGGATCATTACCTTGCAGCAGCTTGGGACTGAGTGAGCTAGTGGAGTGATGGACAAGCAAATGAGCTGCACCAATTCTCAAACAGTGTATCTACCGCTGTGGGAATACCATTCCTCCTTAGCCAGGTGGGAAAGGGTACAGGTTTTAGGCCCAGTGAGTCCAGAACTCCCTTCAAAATACTAAACTGGGAGAGTTGCCATTCTAGCTGGGCAGTGCTGGTTGACCACCAATTAGCAGTCAGGAGGCTGGCAGCAATGGAAGGTGGATGGGAACTGGCAATGGTGTTGGACCTGGATTGCCCCATCTTCAGCAGTTCCCCCATCCTCTTGATTGCCTCGATATTGGACAAGAAAGGAAAGGAGAGTGTTGATCAGCAGCAGTGAGCACCCCTGCAACCTCAGTCTGTTTATGTTTTATGGGTCTGCTGTTGTCACTGCTAAGTGACACACATGATGTGGTATGACAGTGGCATTTTCTTGACCTCTTGACAGCTGTCATTGCTGCTCGCTGGGAGGAGTATGGGTGAAGAAGCAGGGAGGTCAGCATGGTGCAAGCACACTAGCAGGGGTGCCAGATTGGCTCTGTCAATGCATTTGCCCCACACCGACCTCCCTGCCATCTTAAGAATATAAGAAGTGCTTGCTGGATCAGGCCAGTGGCCCATCTAGTCCAGCATCCTGTTCTCACAGTGGCCAACCAGTGGCCAACCTTGCCTTTCTCCCTCCCAGTGACCAGCAGCAATTCAGTTCTTGGGAGTTCAGGTAAGTGCCACCGTCCCCACCACACTGTCCACTACTGTTGTTGCAGCAACCAATTCCTTCTCTTTGTAAGTACAGACCATTGTGTGCATTTGTATGCTTCCCCCACCTTGCCAAAAATTAAATATACTATGATTGCTAGAGTCCTTTTGCATTTGGTATTGTGGCCCTGTCCTCACTGAGCCTCCAGGCAATTCTCTGAAACGCTACTCATCTCTGTTATTAATTCATGGAATATAGTGAAGGCCTTATCTGCCAGCTTAAGAATGTTGGCAATGCAAATACTGTAGGAACCAGACTGAGTTTGTCAAGTTAGGTCACTCAGGATTCAGTTTACTGGCAATCAATCAAAGCTCTTTGCCTAAAGCTTAGGAAATGTATGCGTAGCTTTGACTTAATTTGCTCATTAATAAGGATTTTAAGGTTATTAAACACGATTGCCTGCTACAGGTGGAGTTCCTTTTGATGGCTTGCCACCAGTACCCAAATTCAAATAGGTTGGCTTGTTTAAGGAGATGTGGAAAATTCACTCATTGCCAAATTTTGAGGGATAGGTGGGTTAGTCTATTTCTGGTCCTTGCCACTTTATGAGTTTACACATAAGTCTGTTCAGTCCTGTTTACACATTAATCTGTGAGTTTCAAAACTTACAAATTTGCATTTTAAAATTTATTTATATGCATGTTTTAAAATAGTAGTAGTAGCCTGCTTTGGATGGGGTCAATTGTTGTTGTTGTTGTTCCAATACAGATACAAGCTGTGATAAGGTCTCTACTTAAAAGGCTTGTTGTAAGAGGAAGGTCTTCAGTAGGCACCAAAAAGATAACAGAGATGGTGCCTGTCTAATATTTAAGGGGAGGGAATTCCAAAAGGTAGGTGCCACAACATTAGGTCCACTTCCATGATAAGATGATATTTGCATGAGGCCCTCACCAGCAGAGCGCAGTGATCGACTGTCTGTATAAGGGGTAAGACAATCCTTCAGTCCCAAGCTGTATAGGGCTTTGTACACCAAAACCAGAACCTTGAACTTGGCTGGGTAGCTAATGGGCAGCCAGTGCAATTCTTTCAGCAGCTTGGTGATACCCTGCCCCAGTGAACAGTCACACTGCCACATTTTGCACCAGCTGCAGCTTCCGGACCGACCTCAAGGGCAGCCCCACATAGAGTGCATTACAGTGATCCAGCCTGGAGGTTACCAGTACATGGACAACAGCGGTCAGGCTATCCCAAGTCCATAAACAGCCACAGCTGTCTTACCAACCGAAGCTGATAAAAGGTACTCCTAGCCACTGAGGTCACCTGGACCTCTAGCAACGAAGATGAATCCAGTAGCACCCTCAGACTATGAACCTGCTCTTTCAGAGGAATTATGACCCCATCCAAAGCAAGCAACTGACAAATTATCTGAACTTGGGAACCACCAGCCCACAGCACCTCTGTCTTGCTAGGAATCAGACTCAGTTTACCCAGTCAATCACTGCACTCTGCAGGTGAGGGCCTCCTGCAGATACCATCTTATCAGGAGGTTCGTTCTGTACAATATAGGAAATGGACCTTTAGTGTGGAATTCCCTCCCCTTAAATATTAGACAGGCGCCATCTCTGCTATCTTTTCGGCGCCTTTTGAAGACTTTCCTCTTTCAACAAGTCTTTTAAATTGAGACCCATCCCAGTCTGTGTCTGTGTTAGAATTGCTTTTAATATGTTTTCTTTAATAATATGCTTTAACCATTTTTAAAAATATGTTTTTAAAGCTTTTTAAAAATGTTTTAACGTTGTTTTGTTTTAAGGTATTTTTATGTATTTAATGTATTTTAAGGTCTTTTTATGATGTTTTAAAGTGTTTTTAGTGTTTCTGTTTGCTGACCTGGGCTTCTGCTGAGAGGAAGGGCGGGATATAAATCAAATAATAAACAAACAAACAAATAAATAAATAAATAAAAATGACCCTGGAGGTAGGATTGGAACCACTGTTAAACAGAGCCTTGATAGCCATCTCGTGAAGTCAGCTCGGAAAGATTCCATGGTCAATAGTATCAAAAGCTGCTGTGAAATCAAGTAAGAATAACAGGGTCTCACTCCTCCTGTCATTCTCCTGATAAAGGTAATCCATCAGGGCAACCAAGGCTGATATAGTCCCCTAACCAGGCCTGAACCCAATTGGAATGGGTCAAGATAATCTGTTTCATGCAAGAGTACCTGCAACTGTTGCACCACATCTCTCTCTATAACCTTCCCTAAAAAGGGAATAGTTATGACCAGGCAGTAGTTGTCACAAACCAATGGGTCCAGAGTGGGCTTTTTCAGGAGTGGTGGAATCACTGTCTCTTTCACGGTCACTGGAACCACTCCCTTCTGCAAAGATGCATTGACCATACCCTGGATACACTCGGTCATACCCCCTCAGCAAGCTTTAATAAGCCAAGAAGGGCAAGGGTAAAAGAACACATTGCAGGTCACATTGTTACAAGCACCTTATCCATGTTATCAGACCATATCAACTGAAACTGATCCCAAGAAATTGCAGCAGATTTTGCACTGGACTGGACATCTCACTGGGGACCACACTAGATGTGGATTGGGCATCAAAATTGCAAGCAACTTTCCACTCAAAGTGCCTTGCAAACAATTCACAGTGGGCCTCCGAAGGGTCTAAAACTCCATTTCCTGGAGTTGATGTCAACAGACCCCTGACAATTATGGAAAAACTACACTGGACAGCTACTTGAGGATGCGATGGTGGCAGAGAAGTGGGCCTTCTTTGCCACCCTCACCACCACATTAGGCATGGTTATGATGTTTTACTTGTGCCTGGTCAGCCTCACAGCACGTCTTTCACCACTTGTGCTCTAGCCATCATCCAGTCTGTTTCATTGCACTTAGTTTACTGGTGTACCAAAGTGCAAACCAGGCTCCACAAAGCTGGAGAGAGTGCTTTTAAAATGCATTTTAATGTGTTTGAACTAATGACTGCTTTGGAACATTTTGGAAATACAAAAGCCAGTGGATAATTAAGTACCAATCAGCACATGAGTCCAGGAGGTGTGGATCATGGCTGTTTGTACTGGAATTCACAAAGAGCAAATTCCGCAAGCATCACACCCCAAAATGTTGTGCATTTGTTCAGAATGCTTAATTTGGATAGGTTGAATAACATTGAATTTCACCTCCTCTGTCCCTCCCCCCCCCCGGTTAAATGTAAAGGGTATAATTTTCTGGTTCATGCAAACGTGGCATTTCAAAACTGTGTTGGGCACTGAATGTTGAGTTAAGATTTGACCAAAGGTCAGAAATCCCTGACTCAGATAATCCTCAGACATGTTTATGCTATCCACTATAATCTCCTATTTTGTGTCTGTCAGGTCTTACCAATTCTGATTTCATTTTGTCAGTAAACATACATTATTAATAAAGAAGGAATAGAACATTCTCTTTTCTTTGTCTGTTGCCAACATCCTTGGTAACTGGGGTAGAACAAATTGAATTCTTCAGTTTCCTCTTTTATACTAAACATGAGGGAGTCAGCTAAATGTCCCTGGATTTAGAGTTTATTTATGTTTGTTTATCACATCTGTATCTACCTTTCCAAGGAAGAAGGATGGGCAACTCCCATGAGAGGAATTAAGTTTTTTTCTTTGTATTGGATCCAGTAAAATTAATTCTGAAGGGAGCAATCCAAATCTAAGATATGCCGCAATGAGCAGCGTTTGGAATAGGCCGATCTCCAGTGAGCATGGGCTAAGTCAGGGCTGTGCCGACTGAAGTCTCTCATCCTGGCTCAGCTGGAGTTATGCTGGCATAAGTCCTCCATCCTGGATCAGCTGATGCAACCAAGGCCAGGGTTAAGTCCTGAAAAAGGAGTATTCTAGGGACATAGCAGGAACTTGCTGGGGGCAGAACAAGGGTGGGATGAAGCAGGGAGAGACTTATCCCTATTCCAAACTCCATTCAGCTTGGTTATGTCACATGACCTAACAATGCTACAGAAGTTACAGTGTCAAAACAGGAGGTGTAAGTCAAACTCTATTTTAAAGGCTTATACTTATAGGGACAGCCAACTCCCGCCCCCCGTACAATATCCTTGTAAGACTCCAGGGACATAGGTACATGCGGGTTCCCCAGAAAGGCACTGCACCATGTGAGGTATAGTCACTCCCTGAGAGCATTTTAAAACAGCCCCCTTGCCCCATATGGCCACAGAGGATGTATCAGGTGTTCTAAGCAGCTGTCAAATGTTAAAGAAAGAGAAAGGCAGCCCTCAGACCACCTTGTAAGTACAGTACAGACCCATGTAAGTACAGTACAGATCACTTTGTTGAGTATGTGGCTTAATCTGAAAATCTGCATTCTGTTCTGCGCGTGAGTCTAAGGGCACAAAATGGTTAGATTTGCTCCAAAATGCAGTGTGAACTGAAATCCTCCCCATCCATAAATCTAGACCCTGTGAACAGGGCTTGGTGGGAAGGTCCCATAGTCATCACATAGTCAGGGGAGAAGCCACAGTAGAGGATAACATGCCAGGTTATGAGGGCCTACACCTCGAGGAGGAGATGAAGGGAAACAGTTTTGAACTTTGCAGTTTCAGTCTCTGGCATCTCCAGGGAGGGCTGGGAACATTCGCTGTCTTAAACCCCGGCGAGCTGTGCAGACAATCCTGAACTAGATTGAGCAAAGGTCTGACTCAGTGTAAGGCAACTTCCTATGCTCCTTTGCTGTGGAGCTGTCCCCAGCCAGCCCGAAGGACAGGTCCTTGTGTGATCAGGCATCCCAATCATGTGAAGCACCTACACACATTCAGCTATTCACAGGTAAATGATATCCCTTGCAGATATTTGGGCAGCCATAGGAAGTGGAGCCAATGGTAGGTGTGATATCAAGGACAGGGACTACAATGTGGCCCCACTTACCCTTATCCATGTGTGGGATAAATGCATGGATAACCCCGTTGCCAATGTACTCTAGTTCTTCATTTATTAAACCTCTGATGAAGGAAACTAGATGTACTTTTTTTTACACTTGATATCTGTAGGTGATATTGAGCTAGTATTAGATCTGGTGGCAAGGTTTGCTAAACACTGGAAACGGTGGCTTGGAAACTGGGTCTATTTATTTAAGTGGAAATACATAACATCATTAAAACAAAATCACATTCACATTATAACACGAAAATCATCATTAACATAAGCAATATCAAATATAATATAGGCAGTAAAATGAAACCGTGCAAGTTTATTATGCACATTTGTTCTTCAAATCTCTTGATAATATCATTTTGTCACTTGTGTTTTAAGTCTGTGTTTATTGCTACTTTTCAATGAACATTTTAGATCATTTTATGCAAACTGCTTAGAGGTTTGGTCCCCCCCCCAAATTAAGTGGTATATACATCTTGCTAAATAAAGAAAATCACAGGCGAACAGCGCATCACAATCCTCACCCATTTTCCAAAGGCCTGGGCAAAGAGTTGCATCTTCACCTGTCAGCAAAAGATTAATAACATCGGTGCAAGATGCACCTTTAAGAGGAAGGTATTCCAAATATCAGGGGCCCTCTCACATGCTACCACCCCATGAACTTCCCCTGGCAGTGGGATAACCACGAGGGCCTCTCCTGCCTGTCTTAATATTGGCGAGTTTTGCTGATTCTACCTTATCCCTAAAGTCCCCCACACAGAGAGCACAGTTCACATGCTATTCCCCCATCCATTTGGAGCAGATTTTCAGAAGGCACAAGGAGCTGCATAGATAACAGGGAACAGGGATGTAAAGATCTGTCAATTTCAGTTCTCTCAGTTTATCATTTTTCCATTCTTAAATTCAGTTCTCCACATTCCTGCAGCAATTTGCATTTAAAAAAAATCCTCATGAAAGTTCTCCAGCATTTTAGTGCAAATTTCTCCTAATAAACATTTTAGTAGCCAGTTTTGACTAAATACACATTTTTGTAAGCAATTTCTCATCATATAATGTATTTTTGTATGTTCCACGGATACAGTATATTCATTTTTATGCACACTTTCCCCTAACACAAAACAATGTTTTATAAACATTGTTTAGTTGGCGAACTGCATTGCAAAATTCAAATAAGTGCGAATTTCAAAGGATGGTTGTGCTTCAGTTCTCATATGCAAACTGAATTGCATTTGTTATCCATCCCTAATGGAGAATCTTAAAGATTGACTCCCCCACCCCCATCCACCTTCTGCCAGTAGGAGCACCCCATTAATTGAGGTTTGCTCTCAGAAAGTTAGAATCCAAGCCTTTAAAAGATGCATTTCCCTACAAGAAGAAAGAATGCACTCCCCCCCTTTTAGGTGTCATACATTTATGCTTTTTTGTTGTCTTGTGACACTTCACAATAAAACACTGACAATTTCAAAATGTGTGCAGTCTGGTCCTGAGGACAAGTATTGTGGCAGCCAAATTAATACAGTTGACAGGCAAACTCTAGAAATAAGTTATAAATTCTGTGTAACCCAGAAACTGGCATGTGGAGTGAGAAAATTGGTGTTGAAACCATGGAAGTGCACAGTTATAGAGTATGTGTATACAGTGTAGTACATAAACAGGCAAAATTTATAAGAGTAAAATATATATTGCTAGATGCTGCATACGCAACAATGCAAACACTTTTGGAAAGTTTGTCAAGCCATTGACATTCACCTGCTTCACTTTCCAATATGCATTTGAATGTGGCCAGCATGGAATTAGCCTTAAATTCCCCTCCCACCTCTGCAAAAATCACACCACTGAGCCAGTGGGAAATTCAAACTACTTGAAGCATAACAGCCACCAAAACTGTTGAAACTTGCAATAGCACTGAGCATAGCATCCAGTGTGCCTGTAATCGTATTCAGGACATGATTTTATCAGTGGATTGGTTGTGTGAGCTTGGCCTGAGGCACCATGCTTCAAGAGGATGGAAGGGGAGAAGAAGAGGGCTTTAGGGAACAGAAAGAGGGGAGCAAGGATGGCAAACCCATGGACTAAAAGGCCTACATTCATAAAGCCTGGCAGATTAACACTTTTATCCTTACTTGGTTCAAAACCATACACAATCCCAAGGAAGCAAGAAGGCTGGCTATTTCATAAACAAAATCTTCTTTCTTTCTTTCTTTCTTTCTTTCTTTCTTTCTTTCTTTCTTTCTTTCTTTCTTTCTTTCTTTCTTTCTTCCTTCCTTCCTTCCTTCCTTCCTTCCTTCCTTCCTTCCTTCCTTCCTTCCTTCCTTCCTTCCTTCCTTCCTTCCTTCCTTCCTTCCTTCCTTCCTTCCTTCCTTCCTTCCTTCCTTCCTTCCTTCCTTCCTTCCTTCCTTCCTTCCTTCCTTTCTTTCAGTAAAATAAAGTATTTTTTAATAGCATTGGAGTGCTTTGCTCCTGGACAATCAGGTAGCGGCTTTAAGAATTTCAGGATGGGTGGTGGTGCCTCATTTGTAACAAAATGAGTATTACATGGTTGTGATTTATTTTTTAGCATCACTAGCAGAAACTGTTGCAATCACATAGTTTATAGAAACTGCATAGCTACCCCATTCCCTCATTATGACAATGAATACGGTCACCTTCCCTAGCAACCTGCACAGAAAAATGAGAACGAATGGGGGACAAGATGTTAAAGAGGAGGAAGACTGAGAAGAACAAGCATACATGGGTTTGTGACACTCGGAGCTCGTTCACACGGCAGTTTAATTTGAGATCGAACCTCCCTGCATACCTGTTAAATTCGCAGCAATCACATGACATAGGAGGCAAAGGGGAGGCAAATCCAAAGCAAATCAATCCACTTTAAATCCGAAAAGGGAAGGAAAAACCGTCTGTGCTTCACATCTTTAAGGGCATGTAGACTCTTAGCTCCGATGCTTTGCTGAGTCCCCGCCTACTCCCTACTCCTCCCTTTGTTTACCTTTTCCTGCTGGTTCCCATTCCTCTGCTGCAGAGGAAGAGATACTTTGACCTTAAGAGGGTGTGGTCATTAGGAAGCTGCGAGATTAACCCTTTCCCCTCGGTATGGACAGAAAAAAGCTGAGGGCTCATATAAGGTAAGAAGTGAACCTTTAAACCCTGTTGCGATGAGAAAAGCTTCATCTTTAATCTGAAATTCGGCTGAAGTATCATTTGGTTTAAATTACTACAGTAAAAGGGATTTGTTTACGAATCAGCAATTGAGAAATCTGGGTGAGTCATACTTTTTCTCTTTAAAATATAATTAAGGAAGAAAGAAAATGTAAACAACTTATAATTTTTTTACGACAAAAAGCTGGCCTGAATTTGGAGTTATAAAGTTTAAAAACGGATGAGAGGCAACTTGATTATTATTTGATGGAAATATATTTGGGACTATTTTTCTCCTTGGATTATTCCTTTTTGGACGAATCTGCTGTTTGTACCTGTTACTAATTGCTTGGTGTTGTGAACCAGAATTGTTTTGCATTCCTGGATGTAGATAAGAGCTGTGCTGGCCGGACTATAATAACAGGCCTGGAATATTAACTCTTTTGTTGGTGGAGGAAAAAAAAAAGAAATAGACTGCCTCTAGGTTTTGGAACAGTGGTTAATATCAGAAATTAAAGGCTTCTTTTGAGAATGACAACCAGAAAAGCAGCTAAGGCTCAGGAGTGAAGAGGTTCAATTGATCCACAGGAAGGGGTTATACCCTCAGATATGTTTCAAAAAATAATGGAAGGGATTAGTGATCTAAAACAAGAAATGAAAATTGAATTGAAAGATATAAAAGACCATATTAAAACACAAGTGGATGAGATTAAAGGGACAATTGGGCAAATAACAGAGGATGTAAAAAATACAAAAGAAAAGGTACAAATCTTGGAGAATAGAACAGATATATTAAATCTGGGATTAGAAAAAAGTTTGGACTACATGGCTGTGATTGAAATGAGAAATAAAGAACATTGCTTGAGATTCCATGCAATCCCTGAGGAAACAGGGGAAGATACCAGAGATAAAATTGTTAATGCCTTAGTAAAATTTTTGGATTGGAATGAAGATCGGATGAAATTTGAAATAGATAAAGTTTATAGAATTAATTCCAGATATGCAACAATGAAAAAAATTCCAAGAGATGTGCTTGTTCACTTTATAAAAAAGACGACCAGAGATATGGTATTGCAACAACACTTCAATAATACCTTTAAAATTGATGGTAAGGAAATACTGGTGATGAAAGAAATTCCTATTAGACTTTTACGTAAGAGAAAAGAATATGCTTTCTTTACAGAAAAACTTAAGCAATGCAAAATTCAATTTAGATGGGATGTTCCAGAAGGAGTAATTTTTACATTCAGACAACAGAAATATCAATTGAATATTGTTCAAAAAGCAAGGGATTTCTTGAGAAAAGCTTCAAAAGACATGGAAGAAGATATACTCAAAGATATGGATATAATTCCTGGGAAACAAAGTCAACAGGAACATGCAGAGGAGGGGAAGGAAGATGATGGATTAAAGGGAGCATCAGGTACATTTTAAAATACATGCTTAAAGATGGATTACAAATATCTAACTTGGAATATAAATGGAGCCAACACAGCACAGAAGAGAAAGAAAGTGTTTCATTATTTGAAAAAATTAAAATTGGATATAATTTGTTTACAAGAAACTCATATTAAGAAGAAAGATTCCAAATATTTGATTTGTAAAAAATTGGGTGAAGAATTTATTTCGGCTGGATTAAAAAAAAAATGGAGTTGTTCTTTACATTAACCCACAATTGCTTCCCAAACTGATATTACTGGATGATAGTGGTAGATTTGTGGGGGTTGAAATTACTTTACAGGACATAAAAATTTTGATAGTTTATGCCCCCAATGAAGATAAAACAAGGTTTTACACAGGACTTATGGAAAAATTGTCAGAGTTTTCATATGATCATTGGTGTGTCATGGGTGATTGGAATGGGGTAATCTCACCAAAAATTGATAGACTTTCTGAAAAAAATATTAAAGAGACACAGGGTAAACTACCGAAGATTTGCTTTGAATTGATGGAAAATTTAGAATTGGTGGATACCTGGAGATATATAAATGATAACGCAAAGGAATTTACTTATTTTTCAGAAAGACATAAAACATTCTCGAGGATTGATATGATTTGGATGTCTAAAAATCTAGTGAGAGAGGAGACCCCGGAGATTGGAACAAACGTGGAACAGGAAAAAGATTTGGAGTCTATGGACTTTAGAAACAAAATTTATTGTTTGGAGACACAGGAGATTAAAGACATAGGGGTCCTTGTGAGAGAGGATACCCTGGAGACTGGAACAGGGGTCCCTGTGAGAGAGGAGACCCTGGAGACTGGAACAGGGGTCCCTGTGAGAGAGGAGATCCCGGAGATTGGAACAAACGTGGAACAGGAACAAGATTTGGAGTCTATGGACTTTAGAAATAAAATCTATTGTTTGGAACTCAATGTTATCTCTGAAGAAATTAATGAAGATTCTAGAGATAAAGTTATCAATGGCATGGATAATCTTCTGGACTGGAATGATGTGATGGAGCCCAATATAGAGAAAATCTATGGAATTAACTGCAGCCATGTGACAATGGAAAAACTTTCAAGAGATGACCCAGTGTATTTTGAAAAAAAGAACAGAGATATGATTTTACAGCAGTATTTCAGCAACCTATTCAGAATGGATGGCAAGAAAATATTTGGGATAGAGGTAATTCCCATCAGACTCTTACTATATGACTATGGCTTTGACAGCAAGATTATTATGGAATACTGATAATGGAAGATTGGATACTGAAATTATTGGACTTAACAAGACTACTGAAGATGGAAGATGGAAAATGGAACTAATAGGGATAATAGAACAATGGCTACTGAAATTACTGAACCTAACAGATTCTGATGTGATGGATTAATTGAAATGTTTATTTTGACTATGGTTATGACAATAAGATTATCATAATTAGTAATGAGATGGATTAATCGATATGCTTATCTGGAAAAAAAAATTGATAGATATATTTCTTAAAGAATTGAAACCTCTCTTTGACTTTTTGTGGAAAGAATAAAGTAATGTTTATGAGATTTGATGATTAAGTAAGATAACTACTGGAGGAAAGTGATTTTATAATATGACTTAAGAGACAGGATTGTTATATATTATAGACTTATAACTGATTTGATCTTTGACAAATGGGAAGTCAATATTTTACTCTTTATTTTTTATTTTTTTTTCTTTTTTTCTTTTTGTTTAACTATTTTTGATTTTGTTTTTTGTCTTTGAATGTTTTATGATTTTGTCTTGTATGTTTTATGAAAATCTGAATAAAAATTATTGGAAAAAAAAAATAAAAATCTAGTGAAAGACATTTTTAAAATGGATATATTACCAAAAACTTTTTCGGACCACAATCCTGTGATATTAACTTTCAAAAAAAAAAATCTTGGATTTAGATGGAGACTAAATGAATCCTTATTACAGAATGATAAAATAGTGCAGGAATGTAAGAAGAAATTAAAAGAGGTTTTTGAACATAATTTACATAAAGGAACAAATGAAAATATTGTCTGGGATACAAGTAAGGCATTTATGAGGGGATATTTTATTAAATGTAACTCTGAATTAAAAAAAAAGGAACAGAAAATGCAATTAATTTTGGAAGAAATAAAACAAAAAGAGGAAGAATTGAAAAAGAATCCAACTAAAGTTTCTATTGTAAATCAAATTAAAATGTTACAGAATCAAGTATCAATGCTGACAGTTAGAGAAATTGAAAGGAAACTAAATTTTGCTAAAGGACTTTTGAATTTGCAAATAAACCGGGGAAATGGTTAGCATATAAATTAAGAAAAGAACGTCAAAAAAGTATTATTTTAAAGATACAAGAAGGAGATGAGATGCTGACAGATAATGTAAAAATCAAAAAGATTTTTCATCAATATTATTCAACATTGTACAAGTGTCAGGAAATCCCATCTGAAAAAATAGAAGAGTATATATCTAAACAGAATTTGCCTAAAATTACAGACTTTCAGAGACAAGCTATTAATGGCCATATCACGTCAAGAGAGATATCTGAAGCTATAAGCAAAATTAAATCAGGAAAGGCGCCAGGACCAGATGGGTTATCTGCAGTGTACTATAAATGTTTGGAGGAAGAACTTTTGTTACCTTTACAATATACAATGAATTCTATTTTGCAAGAGGGGAAAATACCGGATAGTTGGAAAAATGCTAATATAACATTAATACCCAAAGAGGAGCAAGATTTAACTAAAACAAAAAATTATCGGCCGATATCTCTATTGAATAATGACTATAAAATTTTTACAATGATTTTGGCAGAAAGAATGAAAATAATATTGCAACAATTTATCCAGGAAGATCAATCGGGGTTTTTACCTAAAAGACAATTACGTGACAACGTTAGGAATGTCTTGAATGTGTTGGAATATTTAGAACAACGAAATGATAAACAAGCAGCTTTGATTTTCTTAAATGCTGAGAAAGCATTTGATAATTTGAATTGGAAATTTATGTTTCAGGTTTTGGAGCAAATGGATTTTGGAGACAATTTTATAAAATGGATTAGATCGATTTATATATCTCAGAAGGCTCAGATAATTGTTAATGGAGATTTAACGGATTCATGTGAAATACAAAAGGGTACAAGACAGGGATGTCCATTATCTCCCCTTCTATTTATTCTGGTCTTGGAAGTGCTGCTTAGAGATATAAGGCAAGATAAAAGGATTTCGGGACTAAAGATAAAAAAAGAAGAATATAAACTGAGAGCATTTGCTGATGATTTGATAATTGTATTAGAAAACCCTTTGGAAGGAATTAATGTATTGATGGACAAATTAAAAGAATTTGGACCGTTAGCAGGATTTAAGATCAACAATCAAAAAACAAAGATGTTGGTAAAAATTTTAACTTTAAGGGAACAGAAAGAGTTAATGGACAAGACAGATTTTACAATAGAGAAAAAGTTGAAATATTTAGGTATTATTATGACAAATAAAAATTCAAAGTTGTTTCATAATAATTATGAAAAATTATGGACAGAGATTAAAAAAAGATCTGCTAAGATGGGATAAACTACAATTGTCATTAATGGGTAGAATATCTGTGATAAAAATGAATGTATTACCGAGAATGATGTTTTTGTTTCAAACAATACCTGTAATATCCTCTGATTTACCTTTTAAACAATGGCGAAAAGTTATCTCTAAATTGTATGGCAAGGAAAAAAACCAAGAGTTAAATTTAAATTACTACAAGACGCCAAAGAAAGAGGAGGACTGGGATTACCAAATCTGAGACTTTATTTTGCTGCCTGCTGTTTAGTCTGGATAAAGGAATGGATTTTATTGAGGAATAAAAGACTATTGGATTTGGAGGGCCATAACCTGAAGTGGGGATGGCATGGATATCTATGGTATGACAAAGTAAAAGTAAATGTAGACTTTAATAATCATTTTATAACACGTCCTCTGTTGAAAATATGGAATAGATATAAACCAAGGTTCTATTCGAAAATACCATTATGTGTTTCAAGTCAAGAAGCGTTCTACAGAAGAGAAATGGCTGGAAAAGAGAAATGGTTAACTTATCAAGAACTATTAGAAAACGTACATGGAGAATATATAATGAAAGAAAGAGAACAACTGATAAAGGAAGGATATAGTTCTCAATGGTTTGCCTATTTACAATTGTTAGAAAGATATAAAATGGACAAGAAAATGTATGGGTTTGAAATAAGTAAATCTGATTTTGAAATAGGTTTGTGTACAAATGATGAAAATACAATTGCGAAAATGTATAAACTCTTGCTGAAAATGGATATGGAAGAAGAACAAGTAAAAGAGTGTATGGTAAAGTGGGCAAAAAATTTTGGTTATAACATACAAATGGATCAATGGGAAAATATGTGGAAAAAAGGCTTAAGATTTACATTATGCTATAATCTTAAAGAAAATTTTTATAAAATGATGTATCATTGGTACATGACTCCAGAAAAGTTGTCAAAAATGTATAGTAATGTTTCTAATGTTTGTTGGAAATGTAAACACAAGAAGGATCATTTTATCATATGTGGTGGCTGTGTAAAAAGGCAAAATCATTTTGGGCACAGATAGGTAGGATGATGCAAAAAATTCTAAAGATAAATATTCAGTCAAAACCAGAATTTTTTTTATTGGGTTTTATGGATAAACAAATAGAAAAGAAATATGGAAGAATAATATTATTTATTTTATTTATTTATTTTATTTAATTACATTTCTAGACCGCCCTATAGCAGAAAGCTCTCAGGGCGGTGTACAACAAATAAAATCACAATTAAAATATGAGCAAGTGTGAAAAATATAACATGATAAAAATCCGAAATAGAATTGCCTTTATATATGATTACGGCAGCAAGATTATTATATGCACAAAAGTGGAAAATGGAATCAACACCAACAACGGAAGAATGGCTATTGAAATTAATGGACTTAGTAGAGATGGATAAATTGACATGTTTACTTAGAGAAAAATCGACAGACACATTTCTTAAGGAATGGAAGCCTCTCTTAGACTTTTTGTTGAAAGATCAAAATAAAATGATGATGTTGGGATTTGACGATTAACTAAGATAGCCTATGGAGAAAAGTGATCCTGTATGTATATATTAAGGGACAGGTTTGATATATATTATATACTTATAGCTGATCTGCGACAAATCAGAAGTCAACTATTTTATTTTTTTTCTTTTGTTGTATTGTTATGTTTATGTTTTTGTTGTTTGATTTTGTTTTGTTTGTCTTTTGAAAAATTTGAATAAAAAAATTATTAAAAAAAAATTAAATTCAGCTGAAGTCAGCTGCAGTGTGAACCAGCCCTCAGTTAACCATACAAGTGGTAATAGCAAAGTGACAATACCTTAGAGCAGTGGTTCCCAACCTTTATGAGCACGGGACCCCCTTTATAAGCTGAAATTTTTTTGTGACCCCCTCCCCCCAGAGAGGCAGGCTGGCTGCCAGGAAGGAAGGGGGAAAGCAGCCTTTCTTTGCAGGCTTGCTTCTTTTTGCTTCACAAAAAGCCCTCTCCTCTCATTCTAAGTAAGGGCAATGTCAGTAGCGGCACTGCAAGGAGACGGGAATCAGTGACAGTAATCCCCTCTTCTTCCTGGTAGCTCCACCCTCAGCCTCCTTTGGCATCTGCCATGTATTTTATAGGCATATGCCTGCCCTTAGTGCACCTGAAAGATGCTCTGGCGCTTCAGCAAAAGGCCTCCCCTCTCGTTTGGAGCAAGGGGGAGGTGTCATCTGCAGGGCAGTGGAAAGCAGACAGTGTAGAAGGAGTGAAGACTTTTTAAAAAAAATTAATAAATAATTCATTTCTTTACTGTTCACGGCCCCCTCTGGATTACTTCACGGCCCCCCTGGGGGTCCCGGCCCCCAGGTTGGGAACCACTGCCTTAGAGTGTCTGTACAAAGCTACAGCCCAAGCACATGCAATAGGCTTCTAAACAGTCAAGAACTTTTGCAGTTGACAGTGCAAAGCTATCCTTAGAAAATGGCATGGTGTTCAAAGCAGAACAGACTGTAGCCTCTTTAGGTGTCCAACCCCACTGCATGAGAGGAGAAGCAAGGGCCCCCTCACTGGTCCTGCTTTCTCCATCATGTTCTTGTTAAGCCGCATCACCCTCCATGTGTTGGATGGGGAACATCTGCAGTGGGGAGCCTCCCCATACAACTTAGAACCCTACATGATCATGATTTTAAATGGTACAGGGAGCCCACACAAGGAGAAAAGACTGTCGAGGTTTCGCTCGCAGCACATGGCTGGTGATAGTACTGACTGATGGATACATGACACAGAGAGCAAGGCCAATGGGTGAGGTTCCACTCAGATGATACTAATCACATTAGGGGTGAACGCTGGAACAGAGCTAGTGATTTTTCCACCCAGATGCATCAGGGATACTAAAGAGAATTCATGAACAATATATTGGAATGATACCCTGCAAAAGAGAGGCAAGGAATGCACCACATTGGCCCAAACAAAGGCAAAGACAGAGTAATGATTTATCAGGGACCACTGCCATAGAAAAGGGTCTGTCCCCAGTAGAGACAGTTGGGGAGTAAGTCATCCTTTAGGTATGTCAGCAATCACACAATGTTCTGCTCCTTGAAATAATGATATATTAAATATTTGCTATGAAAATCCCAGCTTCACCCTTTAATGAATACTTCTTTTTTAGAGTACATTTGAAACCCTGAGCATTCAGCACAGAGCTGCTGGTTAGATGCTATTATATTGATTTAATTTTCCACTTGACTGAATATGTCAGTACGAAAACTAAAATTCACTAAACATTTTGCTTTAAACACATTAAAAATGGTTCACAGGAATGTCCAAGGGAAAGGAACACAAAATGCCTGGAATGTGTTTGAAACTTGTTTATTTAAAGATGCAAGGCTATTCTTTTTAGTCTGTTGTCTACAAACCAAAAACATTTAGATCAGTGCTGGTCTATAAACTAGCCTTTCCTCAGGCTGTTTTACTCTAAATCAGGGTAGGGAATCTTTTTAGCTATGTGGGCCAGAAAGATTACTCTAAATCAGGGGTGGCCCACCCTGAGGGCCAACTTGCAAGTAGGTGAGGTAACTCACCTGTCAATCACATGACATCACTACGATGTCACATGATTGACAGATGAGTTGTCCTGCCGATCTGTCAAAATCCCTTGCGCAGGGTGCCTAACCTTGGGCACCACTGGGCAAGGGATGTCACCAGGCGTGTGCTCTCTGTACTTCTACTTTCCATCCATGATGTCAGAGATGGAAAGGAGCCACAAGGGGTGACTTCAAAGAACAGCACTGGAAGAGAGATTTCTACTGAAAGGAACTTCCCCCTCTTTGAGCAAAGTGCGCACCATCAGCTGGAGGCCAGTTGGGAATGAGCCTTTCTGTAGCAAAGAAATAACCAGGAGCCCAGTTTATGCTCCTGATTGTGCCTTTGAAGCTCCACTCTTACCTGCCCCACATCTGATGTCATATATGATGTCCAGTGCAGGGTGGGTGGGCATGGCTTCCCAAGACAATCTTGCAGGCCAAATGGGGAGGCCTGGCCATCCAAGTCTTGTCTGCAGGCCAGAGGTTCCCCACTCTTTTTCTAAATGTTCCACAAGCTCCCCCACAAATTCTGAATAACTGTAATCAATGACTCCGCCACTGCATCCTTCTTCTTTGTTGCTTATATTTCCTATTTTATTTAAAAAATGAGATTTCGTGTGGGAAATAAAAGGTGCTCTCTTAATATGATGGAGATTTTAAGTGTTCCTCCAAGTGCTCAATACAAGGTGTGAGGACAAACTGAGGAGGGGGAGGGGGTGTGCATGTGGCAGGTATACCTGCTCCACCCCTCCAACCTTCCCAGGTTAAGTAGGAATGTCTGAAAGGGATTTGTAAGCCCATTTGGCTGAATATGCTGACAAGCATCTCAACAATAAGGAATCCTGCATTATTAGCATTCCCTATCATGAAGATTCTTTTAAGTGTGTTCAACTAAACATGCTTGCAAGCCCCCTTCAGACCTTACAGCTCAATGTAGGAAGGCCAGGGGGTGAGTGGGGGTGCCCAGTGCATGTGAGGACATTGGGGCAGGCATGGAGTGTACACACCTGCCCCTCCCCATTTTAAGCTATCACATGTTCTTTGGAATTCATGAATATAGCTCTTGTCTACTTACTAATCACAGTTGATTTCACAGCAGGGATGGGTGAGAATTTGATTCAGTTCGCATTTCAAGCCAAATCTATTAAATTTGCTCTTTCTTAAACGATATGAGAAGCAAAACACAGCCATCCTTCGAAATTTGCACTTATTTGAATTATGTAATGCAGTTTGCCAACCAAACAATGTTTACAAAAATGCATATGTTAGGGGGAAATATGTGTGAAAATAACATGGCTTGCAAAACTGTGTACATTAATCAAAACTGCCTACAAAAATGTGCTCATTAGGAGAAATTCCACTAAAATGCTTGAGAATTTTCATGAAGATTTTTTTTAAAAAAATAGCAAATTGCTGTAGAAGTCTGGAGAACTGAATTTAAGACTGGAAAAATGAGAAACTGAGATAATCGAAACTGACAGACCTTTCCATCCCTATTTCACAGTACTTTCTTATTTCTTTGTCTTTTTTTATCAGGATGTATGTTTCGCCTGCTATCCCATATCCTCTTACCTAAAACTCAGTGGGATGTACTTCTGAGAACTCATGTGTAGGATTGCACTGTCATCATCTTATAGTGCAATTGAGCTACCCAAGGAGTAAGGTGTAAATCAGCCTAGGTAAAGGTAACATAATCCTTGAAATGGATTCTTCCTTGAAAACAGTTGATGCTAGTGAATAAAATGTTAGCAACCCAGCTCAAATCCATTAACATTTCCTAAAAGTGTAATTTAAGGGTAGAACTGAAGTCTACCACTGTGGCTATTTTCTTCCAGTACACATTGAACAAAATGTACTTGCAGGGGGAGTGCATTTCTGAAGCCATGTTAATTGTCCGTGTTGGTGGCTCTTCCTTATGGGGTTGCACCTTAATGCACTGAAACTACCAGTGTTCACAAAAGCTGTACTGATGAAACGAGGCATTCCTTCTTCTCTCTCTCTCTCTCTCATTATTTTTCCCTTGACTTAGGTAAATTCTTTTATAAATTTCCTAAGGCATTGCTATCCATTATTGCTGATTATCTTCTTAAAAGGCTGGAAGTATTCAACACCTTCCTTTTACTCTGCCTTCTTACTAAAATCAATCTATTGCTTTATGCATTTATACTGGAAAATAAAAGGCACGTCTAATTGTACATGCAGAAATGTGAATAGTCTGAAAAGAAAATGAACCCAAACAATTAGCTAATCCTTGCAAATGAAGCCCATTTCCTTTTGTTCTTGGAAATGTTAATTATTCCTTACAGCTATACTTTCAAGCCGATGTGTAGGAGTTGATTTGTTTGGAGTCTATTGTATGTTCCCCCCCCTCTTTTATCCTTCTCAAATTAGCAAAGCTAGGCTTTGCTATTTTAAATAATCAACCTCAATTAATGTAATCTTGACTTATGAATGTATTTGCTTAATAACGTGCGCACAAAGATTTTAGGATAAAGAAAAAATGCTGAACATATTTAGCCATGACCCTAAAATGATAAATTTTATGTGTAGGATGTGTACCTTCACAAATTCCATTTTAGAATGATGGCACGGGATAATGAAATTGTTATTGGCTTAATGACTAATTGCTTTGCTTGTGTTAACTAAAGGGCAAACTACTAGACATTACACACAGTTGTGTGTAATATTCTCCTGCTGTTGAAATGAAAAGCAGCTGTGGGAGCCTTTAATCTTAGTAGGGAACAGTAGGAGAGAAGGGGTGCTTAACTATCTACTTGCCAACCCCATCTACTTTTAAGCCCACAAGGGAAAAGGTTCATGGCAGTCACTGTTTTTCTACCATGCTTTTCTTTACCAGAAGTGCAGACATCTATGAGCCATAACTAGCATATATCATACAACATCCTACCTGTCAAAACACTCAGTTTAACAGAGACTAGTAGCGCCATAGTCATTCACAGAAGCATTCAGTATAATCAACAGAGATGTCCAACTGCTGACCTGAAGGCCAGATGTAGCCGGTGAAGACATTTTGCCTGGCCCTGGAGATTCTACCAAATTTCAAATGGGGCATGACAACATGTTTGTCCTTGGTTTCTTCCGTAAATAGAAGAATCATAGAATAGTAGCATTGGAAGGGCCCTATAAGGCCATTGAGTCCACCCCTCTGCTCAATGCAGGAATCCAAATCAAAGCATTCCCGACAGATGGAGGGGGTAGTTTTCTAGTTTTAAAACAAGATTATCCACAATGCCATGTCACATGTCTGAAGGAATATGCCCCATAACTGTGAACCATTAACATGGCACCGATTTTATGATGGAGCTGACCATTTGTGAATAGAATAGTTTTTGTTGCAAAAGACACTCTGACCTCTGATCATGTCTGGAGAATATACAGTAGTGGCTGCCTAGAATGTAGAAGTTCCCCATCCAAGGACTAGGAGAAGAAGGAAAGATAAGACCCTGTCACCCAAGTACTAGAAGAAAAGACGAGCTCTTGCCACCATTGTTTTCATTCTTTTCCTGAAATTACTGATGAAGGGGGATAGAACAGTTACCTATTTCATCCTTATTTCTAGAAGGAAGACAGAAGCATCTTAGTCTCTTGCACTTTTTTTTTAATCAGCCTGGTTTATATATATATGGCCTGGGCACATCCCTTAGCCTGTATGCAATAATACACAGAATACAAAAAATCCAAGATCTCTCCCCAGTTCCTTGATCACACTGCCTGAGCTAACCCATCTGCCATCCTCTATACCAGCCTTTCCCAACCAGTGTGCCTCCAGATGTTGTTGGACCACAACTCCCATCTTCCTGACCATTGGCAATGCTGGCTGAGGCTGATGGGAGTTGTGGTCCAACAACATCTGGAGGCACACTGGTTGAGAAAGGCTGCTCTATACTATGGAGTCTATAAGACAGCCAGATGTTTTCGGCAACAATTCCCAACAGCTCCAACCAATGTTAGAGTTGTAGCCAAAAACATCTAGAGGGCACCAGGTTGGCAAAGGCTGCTATAGGGCATAAATTCTTCAACTAAGACCCCAGTTTACTGGTAATCTAAACATCTGCAACTGTGTCAATGTGCCTACATCATTCTTCAAAAGAGAGAGAGAGATTAACAGAGCAATCTTATGCATGTTCACTTGGAATTAAGTATGAAATCAGTGTAATATTGCAATGATACACATCCTTATTTTAACATAGGAGGAATAACCAATATGATGCCCTCCAGATGTTGCTGGCCAATACTCAGGGAAGATGGGAGTTGTAGTGTCACAACATCTGGAGGGCACCATATTTGCTACCTGTGCAATAGAACTTACTTGCAAGTAGGGATGCATAAGATCCTTATGTTGTTTGTGGAATGTTCGGAAGTACAGATTCTTCTATCCTGGGAATACCTCTCCCAGATCTGTAACTCTGCCCTAGAATATGTTATAGATTAAATAAGAGCCTCTTATCACATTATAGTGCCATTTTTCTCACTACTACAGTAACTTCCGCTTGCCCCCTGTCAATAGCTATTAGTTCTTTCTCCACACCATTGCAGGCAGTGTGGCAGTTACTGGGAATCATAAGTGGGGAGAGTGCTGACATCTGGTTGGCCACTATGAGAACAGGATGCTGGACTAGATGGGCCATTGGCCTAATCCAACAAGGCTCTCCCTATGGGATTGGAGACCAGAGCATCTAAATTCTTGGTTTAGCTTCCAGATAGCTTTGAGCTTCCTGGATATTTTTTAAACATATTAACAACTGGACCAGTATATGTATTAAAAATGTATCCCTAAACAAATAAGCACATTTTTATGCTATTCCATCAGAATGTCGTACGATTCACTAGGCTGGATTGGGCTATCCGGTTGGCAATTTTTAAAATTAGCTATTAATATGTTAGGCATTTAATAACTACATACTTGTTACAAAAAGGGATTCCAAAGCAAAAAGGTCTACTGCTAGACTAGTCACAAATGTTTACTTAAAAAATAAAAATAAAGGTGGTTATTGTCCTGGCTTGATGGATAAGAAAGCTATAAACTCAAGAGGGAAGATTCATCACCAACATGTTATCTAACCATTGTATACTGTTTTTTACTATGGAAATTGGATTTGTGCCTGCCCTCAAATGCTACCAGTCACTTGCTAGACTTGACTGCAGTGTCTTAGAAAGAGGCGTAAAAGTGTGACAAGACATAGTATGATGTGATGTGGAGGGAAAAGCTGCATGATTTATGATCTCCCAAAGATTACAGAACTTGTTTCCTACCCCTGCTTCAAAAACTGCTTGACATATGAGTGATGCAAAGATATTTGTTCCTGTTCTTCAGACTGGAAAAAGATTGTACCCTTTTAATACTTTAGAGAATGTGCCAGACAGACATTACCTCACATCCACCACCACCACCCCTTCAAGTGCACCCAGTTAGAAGCATATAATGTAGACATTCAATTCTGAGAGAGGTCCAAAGTTAAAATCTTCACTGTCTGAGACCTGGAAGCCTACATTAAGGATGCCATATTAACCATTCAAAATATTACAGGCTGATAGCCTGGGAATATATAGGGGTAAGGAAAAGATTTGAAAGCTACTTTTGTTCCCAAGCATGTTGTTTTGGAAGGGGTGGCAGTTGAGTATGACAGCTCCTAGAGAACAATATGATAAGGCACATGCATGCATGCACAGGAGAGCTGATTCTGAATTGAAGTGTGGTGGGGGAGTATGACCATCACTTAAAAAAAACCCTCCCTACATGTTGAAAATTAGCATTTTAGAGAGAAAGCTAGGCTAAGAATCTGTTACTAACATGTAGTTTCATGCCAGAAATTTCTCCCAGGTTTTGTTATACCATTCATGAAACAAGAAATTGTGTATCAAATTTATGAAAGGGAAGAGGTCATTTTGGTGAAATTCTCATGAGTGGAGTTCAAGGTTTTTTGTCATGCGTACCTTGGGTGGTATTCAATGCTAGTTGTACTCAGAGTAAACCCAGTAAAGTTAATAGACATGACTAATTTCAATGGGTCATTAATCATATTAATTTCAATGGGTCTACTCTACTCTGAGTAGGACTTAGTTGAATACAATCCCTTTTTTCCAAGGGGTGTCTGTGAATGTTCTTTTATTCTACAAATCCTCTCACCAGTGGCCTGCTCTCTTCAGCCTTCTTGGGTGCCCATGCTGGAATTAAAGACTAGGGAAAGATACAGTGAGGTAATTCCTCCCATGGGGCTTTCTTCAGATCAGGAAGTGTAGGCATCCAGGGAGGCTGCAGAGTCCTGGAGGAATGTTTGTTTGTTTATTTATTTAATTTGTATCCCGCCCTTCCTCCCAGCAGGAGCCCAGGGTGGCAAACAAAGCACTAAAACACTTTAGAACATCATAAAAAAAAACCTAAAACACATTAAAACAAAACAGCATTAAAACATTTTTAAAAAACAACTTTAAAAAAGGGTTAAAAACATTATTAAAAAACATATTAAACAATTCTGACACAGATGTGGACTGGGATTAAAAGGCTTGTTGAAAGAGGAAAGTCTTCAAAAGGCGCCGCAAAGATAGCAGAAAGAAAAACTCACAACTCCCTCAGCCACTTCACAATAATAAGGTCAGCTCAAAACCCCACACCCACTGAAATCCTAAATAAATTCTGAAGTGTCCAGAAAATAAGGCAAAAAATTGGAAGGCACTCTCACGGGGAAGAAAACTTGAAAGAAACCGGAGGGCAGATTTTTGTGTAACACCTGTTGACAAGCTGCTTTGCTATGGCAAGTAAGTTTTGATGCAGTAGAACAGTTAACCGTTCAGCCTTCTTTTCAGTCTGAAAAGATGCAGTTCAAATAACTTTGTACCACATACTTTATCTGAATCATCCCTACAATCCAAGCCCATATGACCTCCTCTCATAAGGGGAATAGAAGAACAATAATTTTACACTTTGCCAGATGTGTAGAACTAGACAAGGAAGAATTAGTAGTCACTTTTGGATGATGTCCCAATTAGTACTTTGTTACCTACAAATAGATGTTAATTGCTCTTCTATAAACAGTTCAGGCATGAAATGCTTGTGTGAGCCTAGTGAACAGGAATATTGTCTGTGAGAGAACATATTAACAACTAAGCAATGAAGTAAAAAAAAAGAAATCCTGTTTTGGTCACATTTTTGAGAAGCTACAGATCATGTTATTTGTGTTTGCTCAACCAATTTAACACCAAGAGTAAACATAATACATGAAGACATGTTGAATCTCTCCCATCTGTTGTTGCTTTTGGGTGCACAGGAGGAGGTACAGAAAAAAAAAGACAAAAATAATTAGATGAGCTTTTTATCATCTGTTAATTTTGTACACTGCTTTCCATGGCACAGTATGGCTACGGCGGCTCACAACATCAGAAAAATTAATGTAATGAAACATAACATTTCAAGAATATTCACTAGCAATTACAATCAAGGGCCACATTATCTCATGCATAGTGTTCCAGAGGCCATAAGTCAGTGGTGGGTTTCGCCAGTGGTAAAAGTGAAGATGGCCAGAGGCAAACATGAATGGAGCAATAGATGTGACTCTTACTGATGTACAGTATAGTACATTCCAACTACACAGAAGTCAGAGGTTTCTGCACACAGAGAGACCATCTACCATCCAGATGAGCAAGAGGCATTGTTATCACACCTCAAGGTCACATTCCAGCCAGGCAAAAACACTTGAGGAGCATGCACAGCAGAACTGGTGAGAAGCATGGCCTGGGAGAGAGTGCCAAGCAGGGCCGGCCCCAGGCATGCCGGGGCCCTTGTGCACCAGCTTGCCCTGGGCCCCGCATGTGTGAGGAGAGTGTTCTTGCACTCAGGTCCTGCTTGTGGGCTTCCCCCAGTCACCTGGTTGGCCACTGTGAGAACAGGATGCTGGACTAGATGGGCCACTGGCCTGATCCAGCAGGCTATTCTTATGTTCTTATATAAAAGTGTGCACACATGCACAGCCATGCGCACGCCCCACCTACCTGTCTCCTCTCTTTTGCGGCTATGTAGGCTGCATGCGCAGCACTACCATTAACGAAGATGGTGGCCAAGGTTTCCCTAAGGGGCTGAAGCCTCTGCTGCCATCTTGGTTGATGGCACTCATGCGTGCTATGTGTGTGCATCTCTGCCGTCAACCAAGATGGTGGCAGGGGTATCAGCACCTTAGGGCAGTGATCCTCAAATGGTGCGCCGCAGCACACTGGTGCACCGCAAGAGGTGACTAGGTGTGCCGCGAATATTATGAAAGTATATTTTAAAAATGAGAAGAAACCCATTTGTATAGTTATTTTTATTCATAGTTTAAAATATATTAATATATTTTTAATTTTGTACACAAAGTGTGCCAGAAAATTTTTATATGTTTTTACAGTGTGCCACGAACCAAAAAAGTTTGAGAACCACTGCCTTAGGAAAACCTCAGCCACCATCTTGGTTAATGGTAGCTCTTGTGTGAGCACTGCACACAGCCGCAAAAGAATTCAGCAGAGAAAGGTAGGTAGAGCAAGGGAATGGTGGGTGGCTCAGAAGCTCTGCAGATCGCAGAAGTGGAGCGGAGGGGCCCCTTAGGGGCCCTGGTAGCCCCAGGGGCCCTCAGCCAGAGGCCCACCTAGCCATCCTTTGGAGCCGGCCCTGATGCCAAGGGCCAGACAGAGAGGCAAGGAGGACTCCATTTGGCCCATGGCCTGATGTTCCCCACTTCCGAATTACAAGACGTCACAAAGATCTAAATAAGCATGCAAATATTAATTGGCTAATCAAACATCTCATATACATAAATATATGCTAAGATTAAACATTCCACTAGTGCTGAAAGATGAGACCCCCAAGTCAGATGGCACTCACTGAGCTACTGGGGAAGAACGAAGGACAAGGACAATTAGCGCTGTGACTAGTGACACCACTGGGTCAAAGCCAAATGGAAGCCCAGAGGCTGGTGTGCACAGATGCAAAAGCAGAGTCCGGAGCTGTACGACGTACACAATAGGAACATGGAATGTAAGAAGCATGAACCAGGGAATGATAGAAACTGTCAAGCAAGAAATGGAATGCATCAACATTACAATACTTGGTATGAGTGAATTAAAATGGATGGGAATGGGACATTTTCTATCAGGCAACTACAAAATATTTTATGCAGCAAATGAGAAATTAAAAAGAAAAGGGGTTGCTTTAATAGTGAGAAGTGATGTAGCAAGCAAAAGCAATTAGGAACGATGACGCAAGGTCTGAGCGAATGATATCAATGAGATTAGACGGGAAACCTATTAACATAACCATCATCCAAGTCTATGCTCCAATGGCAAACGCAGAAGAAGAGGAATTGGAGAGATTTTACGCAGAAGTACAGGAAGAAATTGATCACACACCAAAACAAGATAATCATGGGGGACTGGAATGCAAAAGTAGGGAACAGAGAAGAACTAGGAACTAGGTACTGTGGGAACATGGGGCCTAGGAGACAGAAATGAAGCAGGAGAAAGACTTAATGAATTCTGTGAAACCGATGATTTGTTTCTTGTGAACACATTCTCTGAGCAACTGAAAAGACAACTGTACACGTGGACATCACCAAATGGTCAATATAGGAATCAAATTGATTATATACCTGGTAGCAGAAGATGGAGAAGCTCCATACTTTCTGCAAAAACAAGACCAGGAGCAGACTGCGGTACAGATCATGAACTGGTCGTATTGAAAATCAGAGTAAAGCTAAAGAAGAACAACAAAGCAATCATAATGCCAAAATACAATTTAAATAACATCCCAGAAGAACATATAGATCAAATAAGGAACAGATTTGAGGCTTTGAACTTAGTTGACAGAGAACCAGAAGAACTATGGAGTGAAGTCAGAGACATTATCAGGGAACAATGCAAAAAGGCAATACCTATAGGTAAAAAGAGAGAAAGACCTCAATGGATGACTGATGAAACTCTTAAAATAGCGTTCCTGTAAAGGGGTGTATTTTGCCTTCACCCCATTTAGGGAAGACGCAGGAAGGTTCTCAAAGTTAAGGCGTGCCGCCACGTGAGATCGCCCATCCAATCTGGAGGGGGTGGAGCAGCGGATATAAAGCTGCTCCTTCCCTCACACGCTTTTTGCCTTGCGGCATATGCGGTTTGTCCTCGTTTCCTGCGGCTCCGTTGGCGTGTTGAGTGATCATTCCGTGTAATCCTTTATCTTGCCTTAACCACCACCCCGCTCCCGTTTTACTACCTTTAGTTTGTGTTTCTCCGATCCCCTTTTTGCTCTTCTCCCCGCACATCAGCTGGGCTGCAGGCGTCCGCCCACGCACCGACGGTTGCTCCTCGGCTGTTTAATTTATTGTTGTGTTTCTTGTGGGGTTTAAAGCCTTTGCTCTTCTCCACGTTCATCAGCTGGGCTGCGGGCGTCCGCGCCCGGCGGCAGCACGCCGGCTTGTCGGCTGATTATTTCCTTGTGGTGTCCCCTTTTGAACTTTAAAGCCTCAGCTCTCCTATTGTGCCTTTTAAAGTTTTCCTTTGGGGGTTGGAGTTCGTTGATTTTTTGCTCTTTTTATAATTTCAGATTTACTTGATAAACAGTCTCATTGTTTTCGTTATTGTTGCTTGGCCGTTGCCACCTCCCCCCCCCGCCCCCACTATCTTCGTTAGCGTAATTGCAGTTGGTTCCTTCAGTCCGTTTGTTTGTTAAACAACATCCCCCCTCCCCCTTAGTTGCTACTTCATTCAGTTTTGGCTGTTTGGTATTTATTCCATTCATTGATATAATTTCAGGTTATATGAATATAGTTCCTGCTTATTATAATTTATATGATAAAGAGTTATATTAATTGGATAAGTATATAACGGTTGATTGATTCATTCCCTTCCATTTAACCCTTACCCCCCCTTCCCCTCTTTAGAAATATATATATATATATATATATATAATAAATATAAATAAACCAAAAATATTTTAATATATATAAATATATAAAGACTTAAATATATATTTTTTTAAAAAAATTTTTTTTAGAGTTTCTTGGTTATAGTTCTCTTGTTATTATTGTCTGAGTGATTATTATTACTTTAAAATTTCTGGAAGTTGCTTAGTCAAATTTTGATTGAATTCTAACTTCTCTTGCATCATTGTTGTTGATTGGTTTTTCTGATCATGCCGCCCAGGAAAGTTCAGCAGAAGAAAGGGGTTCGGGTGGTGAAGCAGGCTGCAAAGCGCCCTCCATCGCAGCATACTCAATCTTCTGATGAAGAGGAGGATTTGGGGACTATCCGTGCTTTGGTGGCTAGGGTGGAGGCGTTGGAAAAAGAACACAGGCAGCCAATGGACGTAGAGGCGGGCCCAAGTGCCACCCCTGCAGGTAAGAAATCAGCCCGCTTGGCGGCCAGAATCCCTAAATCCAGTATTCTTGCTGATTTGGTTTCCAGGATTGGTGTTCTGGAAGCTACCTCTCCTATTGCAGAACCGGTAGTTGCTGTGCCTCCAGCTGGTTTGACTGAAGTTCAAGCTACCATCTCTTCTCCTGCGTTTCCAGTCCTACCTGCTGCTGTGCCTCCTCGAGTACAGATTCAGCACATTTCTTGAATGGGCATTAAGGAAGAAAGCCTCTTCATCCTTCTCTGCTCATTATCTGGATGATTTTTTGTTTATTGGGCCAGCTGGGTCTTCACATTGCCTCCATCTGATGCAATCCTTTGAAGCTTTAACTAAAGAACTGGGGGTTCCTTTAGCTCCAGAAAAGTCTGAGGGTCCTACTACTTCTCTAATTTTTTTAGGGATCCAGTTGGATACGGTGGCTCAGTCATCCAGTTTGCCACAAGAAAAGTTGCTTGCCCTTTGGCAACGGCTTTGCGTGGTTCTAGGATTGAAAAAGATTACATTGGCTCAGTTGCAGGAAATTGTGGGTCATTTAGTATTTGCATCAAAAGTTATTTCACCTGGTTGTGCATTCCTCAGGCGTCTTTGTGATGCCATGAAGGGTGTTCGATCTCGCTTCCACTTTGTTAGAATTACTTCTGGGATGAGAGCTGATTTAAATATGTGGCTTGAGTTTTTGATGGAATTTAACCTCTTTCTGGCGGGAGGAATTATTATTGGAAGCTGAATTACAGGTGCATTCCGATGCTGCGGGAGGCCTCGGCTTCGGTGTAATTTTTAGATCGCAGTGGTGCGCTGCAAGATGGCCTGTCAAGTGGCAGGCATCCTGGATCACTTCTGATTTGACATTTTTGGAATTTTTTCCAATAGTTGTAGCGGTTTATATCTGGCCGTTAGTATTTCAAAATCATACAGTGCGTTTCTGGTGTGACAATTTGTCCACAGTTAGCGTTATCAATGCTCAGACTTCCAAGTCGCCGCATGTTATGCGCTTGGTGCGAGCCTTTGTCTTGCAATGCTTGCGTTTCAATATTTTATTCGTAGCCAAGCATGTTCCAGGTTTACAGAATTGCGTTGCTGATGCTCTTTCCCGCTTACAGATGGCGCGCTTTCCGGAGCTTGCACCTGGAGCAGAACTGGATCCAGTCCCAGTCCCACCGTTCCTGTGGAACCTTGGCAATTAAAAGTCGGGGCCGCTATTGCAGCCGCCCTTGCTCCCAGTACTCAAAAAAGCATATGAGCTTTTGCGAAGTTCCAGCGTTTTCACACCATTTCTGAATTGCCTATGGCGTGGCCTATTCCTGTTTCACATTTATTGCAGTTTATGCTAAAATTAAAAGGGCACAACAATGCTGTTTCCACTATCGCTGGGCACCTTTCAGCGCTGGCCTTTATCTCTAAGGCGCGGGGACTGCCGGATCATTCTGTAGATTTTAGGGTCAGAAAGGTCCTTGAGGGTTGGTCGCGTTCCGCTCCCAGGCCCGCTGACCGGAGAAGGCCAATCACGCCCGATGTCCTTCTCCAGATCCTGGCAATGTTTCGTTCTTTATGCTCATCTCAGTATGAGTCGCACCTTTTCGCCGCAGTAACTCTGACGATATTCTATGGTGCTTTTCGCCCTAGTGAAGTATTGGTCCCCTCTAAGCGCGAGGTTGCCTATAGGGCCTTATGCTTTTGCGATTGTACGCTAGGTGCTGATATTGTGAGGTTTTCCCTACGAGTCTCTAAGACGGATCAAAAGGGCTGTGGCAGTATTGTGTCGTTGCACACTTGCCAGGTCCCTGAATTATGCCCTGTGTCTACAATGCGGCAATTCTTGTCTATTCGGTCAGCGGGCCAGCATTATCTGTTCATACATGTGGATGGTACAGCCCTGACTCAATTTCAATTTTGGGCCGTTGTTCGGCGGGCCTTGTTGGCCAGTGGTTGCGATGCTGGAGTCTATGGGCTACACTCATTTCGGATTGGTGCGGCCACGGCCGCGGCCCTCGGGGGCTTAAGCGTTAGCGATATCCAGGTGATTGGCAGGTGGTGTTCCGATGCATTTAAGTCTTATGTCAGGTTTTAACTATAATGTACTGTGTTTTTGTTTCCATTAGGTTTGTTGAGCCTCTCAGTCCCCGTGAGGATCGTACTGTGTGGCCACTCTATCTTGTTTTGGGCGCACCGGAGTGCCTCTTGGTCGATACATGGAACACAGCTGCAGCTTTCGGCCGTAGCTACGGTTCGATGGGAAGCCCGGAGGGGCATGTTATGGGATGCGCTGTTGCCATCAGTTTGCCGGATTATGTCTTCGGCAGATTGGCCTCATGTATTGTTGATTCATTTGGGGGAAAATGACTTGGTGCAGCGTCCAGGGATGGACCTGCTTATCAAGGTCACTCGAGATCTCACGTGGCTTATTCGTTCATTTCCCAACCTCCTTCTGGTGTGGTCGGATATGTTAGTAAGGAGGGTGTGGAGGGGTGCTTTTCATCCTAATAGGATCGACAGATCCAGGAAATGGGTGAATAGGAAAGTCAGGGCTCTAGTCTTATCTCTTGGTGGGGCATATATTCTTCATGATAGGATTAGGTTCCATGTCCCACAATTGTTTCAGGATGATGGGGTTCATCTTTCAGAACAGGGGTGTGATTTGTTTTTAGAGGATTTGATGCTGGGATTAAGGGGTTTGTTAAATTTTTTGGGTTGAGTGGACCAAGCTTTAGCTGATCCACTCTTGTGGCATAGAATTCGGGCAGGTGAGGTATTCGGGGGTTAAATTGAGGTGTTTAAGGCATTCTCAAAAAGGGGCACTGCTTAGGGAACCATCAGGGCTTCATGTCTGGAGGGGATCTGGGTAGTCCCCTTGTGGAACCGGCTTGCGCATCATGGTGAATGCTTGTACGGCGGGGCCATGGTGTGGAGGTTGGAACCACATAACTGGCTCTAAGAGCAAGGAGGGAGGAATGCACCCATGTCCTTGACTCTGGAGTTACAGACTGATGAGAGTTGTTGCCTTTAGAAGGTGAGGGTATAATCCCTCATAGTTAGGCTTAGCCTCACCTGCCCGAAGTATTTTAATCTGATAATTGGCTGTATTGCATTTGATCTAGTATGTTATATTTAATAAATATAACATTATTCCAGTCTTGTGTCACGAGTCTTCCTTGGTGTGGGGGCAAGAGTTCAAGAGAGAAGGAAAGCAAAAGCAAAAGGAGATAGAAACACAGTCAGAACCCTAAATGCAACAATACAGCAACTAGTACATAGGGACAAAGAGACCTATTACAATAGTTATTGTATAGAAATAGAAGAGGACAACAAAAAGGGAAGAACAAGAGCCCTGTTCCAAAAGATTAGAGAAATTAAAGGGAAATTTAAACCAAGAGTAGGGATGTTGAATAATCAACAGGGAACACACTGACTCACCGAGATGAAATAAAAGGAAGATGGAAGTAATACACTGAAGAACTCTATAAAAGAGATGCCAGGGTGACAGATTCATTCATGGAGGAGCCGTATGATGAAGAAGAAGAAATTTTAAATGTGAGGTGAAAGCTGCTCTCAAAATACTTGGAGGAAACAAATCACCAGGAACAGATGGCATACCAATAGAGTTGCTACAAGCTACTGAGACTGAATCTTTCCAAATTTTGACAAAAAATTGTCAAGAAATATGGAAAACTAAACAATGGCCCACAGACTGGAAGCGTTCAATATAAATCCCAATTCCAAAGAAAGGGGATCCCAGGGAATGCAGTAATTATTGAACTATTGCCTTAATATCCCATGCAAGTAAAGTCATGCTCAAGATTCTACAACAAAGACTCTTACCATATATGGAGCAAGAAATGCCAGATGTCCAAGCTGGATTTAGAAAGGGAAGAGGCACCAGAGATCATATTGCAAACATACGTTGGAGAATGGAACGGACCAAAGAATTTCAGAAGAAAATCTCCCTGTGCTTTATAGATTACAGCAAAGTCTTTGACTGTGTAGATCACGAAAAACTATAGAATGCTTTAAAATAAATGGGGGTGCCACAGCATCTGATTGTCCTGATGCACAACCTGTACTCTGGACAAGAGGCTACTGTAAGGACAGAATATGGAGAAATTTTATCACCCCATTTGTTTAATCTATACGCAGAACATATTATACAGAAAGCGGGATTGGACCAAGATGGAGGTGTGAAAATTGGAGGGAGAAATATCAATAATTTAAGATATGCAAACGATACCATACTAGTAGCAGAAACCAGTAATGATTTGAAACGAATGCTGATGAAAGTTAAAGAGGAAAGCACAAAAGCAGGACTACAGCTGAATGTCAACAAGACTAAAATAATGACAACAGAAGATTTATGTAACTTTAAGATTGACAATGAGGACATTGAACTTCTCAAGGATTATCAATACCTTGGCACAGTCATTAACCAAAATGGAGACCATAGTCAAGAAATCAGAAGAAGGCTAGGACTGGAGGGCAGCTATGGGAGAACTAGAAAAGGTCCTCAAATGCAAAGATGTATCACTAAACACTAAAGTCAGGATCATTCAGACCATGGTGCTCCCGATCTCTGTGTGTGGATGTGAGAGTTGGACAGTGAAAAAAGTGGATAAGAGAAAAATCAACTCATTTGAAATGTGGTGTTGGAGGAGAGCTTTGTGCATACCATGGACTGTGAAAAAGACCAATAATTGGATATTAGAACAAATTAAACCAGAACTGTCACTAGAAGCTAAAATGATGAAACTGAGGTTGTCATACTTTGGACACATAATGAGAAGACATGATTCACTAGAAAAGACAATAATGCTGGGAAAAACAGAAGGAGTAGAAAAAGAGGAAGGCCAAACAAGAGATGGATTGATTCCATGAAGGAATCCATAGACCTGAACTTACAAGATCTGAACAGGGTGGTTCATGACAGATGATCTTGGAGGTCACTGATTCATAGGGTCACCATAAGTCGTAATCGACTTGAAGGCATGTAACAACAACAATCCCAAGTCTAGATGTTACCTTATTAGCAACCCCTAAGCAAGACTTCAGTAGGATAGTCTTCAACAGTAGGAGCAGCTTGTGTTGCTCGGGTCAGTCAGTGCCCTGCCTTCCCAGATGGAGGACGTTAGCCAAATAGGGAGAAGCAACCAGGTCTTGCAGGAGTCACACTTGGTGGCATGGCCTGCTTGGCACCAGCAATGGATTCATTTTGGCATCAAGTTAAGATCTGGCTATTTGCTCAGGCCTTTGGATTTTGTTGATTGCAGCTCAGTCATGTGGATTATAATTAAGTCAGAACTGATTGCATACATGGTTACATACTAGTTCTGCCACTGATTTTGGTGCCTTTGTCCAAAGGTGTGAAACAGAGTTCCCCACTTATACGCTATATGCACACAAAGGTCCTCTTCACACTGTCCACGCATAAGGAGAAAAAAGGTTTTCTTTCATATTTCAAAGCCAATTTTTAATAGGTTAGTTAAAACACAAAATTTCAAGCTAGCAAGTTCCTCCTTAGCTAAAAAGTTGGGAAGTAATCACTTTTTGAACAGAGGTCAGCTGAAAAGCTATTTCTCCCATCTTGTTCATTTATTTTTGCTACACAAAACGGATGCAAAATACAAACTTCAGCAATAGCATCCAGTTAACAGTTTGCACCATTCCAGAAATCATCAAAGCCTATCAGGCTTTTATTCAAATAATCTCAGGCAACGTTCACTTCATCCCAAAGCATGGTCTTTCATTCCATTTCTGTTTATATTTAAACCTTTACATCCTGTTATTTCTTGTGCAGAGCATTCTGCTGTCTTTCTTTTTTGTTACTGTTTGTACCTCCTCTTTTTAAAATACTTTTCAGGTCTTCTGGAGCCATTATGAACCTTCCTTCAAAATCATGCTGATTTCTTTAAAGAAAATAGCAGTTATTGTACGTCCACACCATTTCAGTAATCAAAGCTTGAAGAAAAAATACCAGTTATCATCAAACTTTGACAGATGCATATTATATGGAACCGGATAGAATGTTGGAGGGGGTGAGGAGGAGATGCATGTACCCTAAGAACCCTGCAGGGGCCATCTCCCATTAAGGCAACATCATCAGCACCACTTTGCTACATAAATAACAAAATTAATTATACACATGCTGCTTCAAATTCAATAAGAAATATGAGGGTATAATGATTTTTTTTTGTCAGACCTGAAGGTTTTGCTGTCTTCTAATCTGTCTTGCCAACTCTAGCATATACTTTAATTCAATAGCTCAAAAATGCATTTAGATTGAAAAGAATTATGACTCTCACTGAGATCAGATTTGTATGTGTGTGTGTTTAATTCTGGAAGCAACCAAACAATTGCCAGAGAGCACTATGCCACCATCATTTTGAATGTCTCCTCTAAGGTACTAACCACAACTATGTGGGTTTGATTTGATTAGGCCTGAAGGAAGGTTGGAGATTAATTATTTTAGGAAATCCCATGCTAATGTATAGAGCAGGAGTGGGGGCCATTTTTGGCCTGAGGGCCACAACGCCTCATGGACAGTCTCCCTCGGACCACATACCAGTGGTGGTGAGGGTCAGGTACAGAATGGGCAGAGAATTGGATGCAACACTTACCTTTGTACAGGAGGTTACCTTCCAGTCAAAGGCTATTATACACAGACCCTTCATAGTTTCTCCATCCTCCTTCCCAGCAAGCAAGAGGTCAAGGACAGCTCAAGGACACATTCCAGCAAGGCAAAAACACTCAAAGAGACTTCTGGGAGGGGGTGAGGTCTGGAAAGAGGCCAGACGGCCCTGGTCCAGAGGATGTGGACACTTTTTTGTTCATTTCAGTATAGGGATTCAACAGGAACTTCCGAGTATCCTGACAAAATGTAGCCTGTGAGGAGGCAGAAAAGTAATTTTATTTCCCTCATAAAATGTAAGAGTAAAAATCATAAGGTACCACTCCTATAAACTTTAGAAAGGCCAAATGTCCACAAAAGCACATAGGCCCCATCTGTACTACACCTTTAAAGCAGTATCATGCCACTTTGAACAGCCATGGCTTCCCCCAAAGCATCCTAGGAAGTTTAGTTAAGCATGCAGAAAGTTGTTAGGCTACCCCAGTTCCCCTCACAGGGCTCAATTTCCAGAATTTCCTGGGAAGCGGGATTGACTCTTAAACCACTCTGAAAAATGTAGCTCTGAGAAGGGAGCGGGGATCTCCCAATAGCTCTCAGCGCCCTTTACAAACTGCAGTTCCCACAATTTCTTGGGGAAAACCATGACTGTTTAAAGTGGTATGATACTGCTTTAAATGCATAGTGCAGATCTGCCCATAGAAATGAGTGCTCTTTATAGCCATTTGGCCAAATGCATTTTGACAAGTCTAGCAGGGGTCTGGATTTTTTTACTCTTGTTTTGGACTTTAAACTGATGATTCTCTCTTAAGTGTTTTGTGTATTACCATGAAAACTTACAGGGTTGTTAAGTAAGCATTTCTGAGTTCTGGACTATAGGTTTTGTAAGGTTTTGTTTTGAAATGAGTATATGGGAAGCAGCAGAATGGCATGGGGGTATTTTCAATTTAACATGGCAGAATGCAAAAAAATCCATGCTGGCTATAGTATACAGCCACTCTTCTGGCTGTATAATGAGCATAGGACTCAGGTTTGGAGAAGCTGTATGTTTAAATACAATAACAACATGTCTTTGGACACATGAGAGATATATATTTTAGGACCCTCTCTAATTGTTAATGTAATTTGCTTTATTATTATTATTATTATTATTATCATCATCATCATCATCATCATCATCATCATCATCAACAGGGGCAGGGCTACAAGCATAGTCCTATAGCCCCTTTACTTCCTTTATGTCTTCATGCAAATAGAGGTATAAAAGGGAACTTCTGACACTGACCAGTTCTCTATGGACGGCCGGGAGGTTTCTGAGTGCCACCTCCTTTGTGACGCAGGAATAAGACAATTGCCTCTTCCTGGAAATTGCTGTTGCAGGACCTCCTGTTTTGTTATGCTTTTATCATCCAACGTCAAACTGGCTTTGGATCCCTGAGCTCAGAGAGTTTCCTGAGCCCTCCACAAGCCTCCTGTGAACCTTCAGGATGTGTTTCATTAGAGTCTTTGCCTAACTGTGTTTTGGAGCTCCCAGCTGGGTGCCTCTTCTCATACTTCTGAACCCCCCAGACTCCAAGTGATCAAGGCAAGGATAGATTCACGTTGACCAACCTTGGCCTCTTGGCTTCGAGTGCTCCTTTTCTGCACCCTGATATTCAGTGGAGTCCGCTCAGTAAAGCCTTGCTGCGACTGAGGAAAAACTCTTCTTTTTACTTTTCTCTAGGGATTGTTGTGAACTAAGGATCCTCACTCCCTGTGTTTAGGACAGAGCATGAAGAAGGAAAGGTATTATTCCCTCTCTTTCTCTACCTGCCTTCCCTCTTGTTCCTTTATTTTTTATTGGATTTTTAGACTGTTTTTCACCAAAGATCCCAGTGCAATTTCTAACAATAACAATACAGACTAAACATAGCTCCCCACCCCCACCCCAGAAACTGAAGCAATCACACTGCAATCTCTCTGGGAGCATTATTTCTCTTTGTTCTCCTCTTCTGTCTTCGGACAACCTTCATAGTCAACTTATGGATTGCCATTTTGCTACACCTTCTCAGTAAAATTCCGTTACTGGAAAAGCTCTGAGCTCTTCTTTTTTACTCCTCAAGTATCCTATCAGGCACCTCACGATCCTGACTAACGTTGTACAGACTGTGTTCCTGTGTGTTTGGAAAATATGCCAGTTTCTGGGCTGGGTCTATTGTATAGACCTCCAGCTCAACCTCAGTGGAAGAGAGCCAAGACTGCAGTGGAAAATGGTTCCCTTTGCACATTTGAACTAAATCCTGCCCACCCCCATCATGAGTGTCTTATTCCCTGAACACAGACAAGTAATCTGCAGGCATGTATGGAGACATGCATCCCAAAGAAGCAGAGTGGCAAAGCTGTCAACCAGCCTCCATTGTTACAGTTGGGATTTGGTTGCAAATTTGCCTCTTATCTCTTGAAAAAAAAACCTCTGTCAAGATATAGTAGGTGGGTAAAAAGTTATTACTGAAAAGGCTTCCAAAGGCTTCCAAAGGCATCTTGACCTTTAAAGTCACTAATCAACAGATGTTCCCCAGCTTAAAGTAGGCTTGGCAACTGACCTGCCTCCTCCATTCTTCATTTGATATAAAGGCACTAACTTGCTTTTGAACTGATTACAAATCTTTCTTCTGCTAGTACTTTTTTTTTTACCATATGCTGTTTTCAACCTTCAGCTGAGATGAGAGGCAAGGGCATTAAGTCAAAGGAGAGTGGACAATGAGCAGAGCCACCCACAGAGCCCACCCATATGGGATTCTGCCGCAATGCTCTGTTTTTTTAGCACCTTGGGGTTTCTTTTCCAGTCTGGACCAAACATTACATGTGAATATCACTTAGATGCCATACATGTATAGACAGCATGTAGCTAATGTGTATTAGGAACACTATAATTAAAGAAAGAAAGCAATGAAATGCCCAAGCCATTAAAACTGATATGCCACAGTACAAACAAATCAGAGTTGCAACAAAAACAGAGCAGATATAAGAGCAACATAGGAAGAACCTGTTGGATCAGGCCAGTGGCCCATCTAGTCCGGCATCCTGATCTTACAGGGGACACACAGAGGCCTATGGGAGGCCAAGAAGCAGCGCTTTCCCTTCCTGCGGTTGTCAGCAACTGGTTTTCAGAAGCATATTGCCTCTGACAGTGGAGGTAGAACATATCCATCAGGGTTACTAGCCACTGATAGCATTTTCCTTTATGAATTCGTCTAATTTCTTTGAAAGACTGTGGCAACACACATACACACAAATAGTGGAGTGGGTACAGAATGAACTAAAGTGTTTTTCAGGTGAGAGCAAGTGAAAATTGTCTTTTCTTCTAGGAATTGTATTGCCAGACAGGGCCAGCGTCAGGCATGACTGGGCCTTTGGGCACCAGCCTGCTTTGGGCACGAGGCTTCTGCTGGTTCCACCTACCTCTCTCCTGTATTCTGCTGCTGCACACACTGGGTGTGCAGGGCTGCCATCAACCAAGATGGCGATGGAGGCTTCTCTGAGGGGCTGATGCCCGTGCCACCATCTTATCTGATGACAAACATGTGCGGTATGCTATGTGCGTGCACATGCCTGCCATCAACCAAGATGGCAGTAGAGGCATCAGCCCTTTAAACAAGCCTCAGCTGCCATCTTGGTTGATGGCAACCCTGCATGCGCAGCACACACAGCAGCAGAATACAGGAGAGAGGTAGGTGGAGCGAGCAAACTGGTGGACAGCCTGAAAGCTCTCTCCCTGCAATCCTTGGCAGGGACCCTGCTGCATATTGCAGAAGGGGAGCACTACCCTCTCACCCTAATGAGGGGCCCTTAAGAGGGCCCTCTGGGCCACATGGGCCCTCGGCCAGGGCCCAACCTGGCCGCCCTTTGGTGCCAACCCTGTTGGCAAAGCACATGCTTTGCATGTAAAAGGTCCCAGGTTCCATCTCTGATGTCTCCATGTAGGGTTGAGAATCACTCCTTCCTGAAACCCTGGACAGCCATTGCCAGTCAGCATTAAAAATATCAGAGTAGATGGACTACTGGGTTCCTATGTCTAGCAATGTGGGGGTAGGGGAGTGGCAGGGAGAGCTTGCTTCTCCTGTCCAACCTCTTCTACTCAATTTAAGTATTTTGGGTTTTGACAATCGCATCACTTTTTTTCCTTCCACCCGTTGTGCCCAGTCCTGCATAAACATACCATTTTTATTATTTAAATTGGTGCAACCCACCCTGGAATGATGGATGTTGTTGTTGTTGTTAATAATAATAATAATAATAATAATGATAATAATAATAATTTGTTTTGCCTGTTTTCCATATAAATATGCCCAAAGCAGATTACAACAGAACAGCAAAAGTGCAAATCACTACATCAATAACAATTCCCTAACAGGCAAAAAACCTTGTGGTTTTAGAACATACTTATAGCCCACAGATATTTCTATCCAAGTTTAAAAAGCAGGGAAATTGGGCAGCTATAGTGAACATACCAGGGGAGCAGGAGACCTGACCTCCTCTCTGAGATATTGGACTGCCCTACAAATTTGTCAAAATGCAAACACAATTTGGGTTGGTCTTTCACAGTCCAATCCACTTGCTGTGTAGCTTGGAAGAATTTGGTAACATGTGCCTCTGAGCATATGGTGAGTGGTGGCAGCACCTACCATCTCCAAAGATGGAGCATTATATTTTTGTATAAGGTTTTTTTTGCCTATTAGTGAATTTCTCTGCTTTTTAATCCAGGAGATAAGAAATGGGATTCTGTGCAAGTTTGCTGAGAATGGATCGATCATTTGCATGCTTATTGAGTTCAGTGGGATTTACTCTCCTGCAATCATGCTTAGGATAGGTGAAACTGACCAGGGGGAGGGAAGCCTAGAGTGGGCAGGGGAGGAGGAAGAAGGAAGAAGGGAGGAGAAGAAGAAGGGAGGAGGAAGGTAGAGGAGAGGGGAAGGAGGGTAAAGGCAGGTCTGATCATTTGTATGCTTATTGAGTTCAGTGGGATATCCTCCTCTGCAATCATGCTTAGGATAGGTGAAACTGACCACAGAGGATAGGGAGCAGAGAAGGAGGAGGAGGAGGGCAGCAAGGAAGGGCAGAGGGGAGAAGGGAAATGGGAGCAGGCAGGAGGGAGAGGGGAGGAGAAGGACAGGTTTGATCATTTGCATGTTTATTGAGTTCAATGGGATTTACTCCATGCAATCATGATTAGGATAGGAAAAACTGACCATGGGGGAGGAGGGGGAAGGGGTGGATAACAGAGGGGCAAAGGAAGGGGGAAGGGAAGGCAGGTTTGATCATTTGCTTGCTTATAGAGTTCAATGGTATTTACTCCCGTGCAATCATGCTTACGATAGGTAAAACTGACCATGGGAAGGAGGAAGGGGGGAGGAGGGGGAAGGGGAAGAAGGGGATGGGGATGGGGAGGGGCAAAGGAAGGGGGAGGGAAGGGGCAAGAGGGAGGGGATAGGAGGGAGGACAAGGGAGGGTGGGTTTGATCATTTGCATACTTTTTGAGTTCAGTTGGATTTATTTCTGTGGAATCATGTTTGAAAATGGAAATGGACTGCCTTCAAGTCGATCCCGACTTATGGCAACTCTATGTGAGGGGGACATGCCAACCTAGGGGAACTCGACCCAGACAATTGGTGGCTGTGCCATGTTCCGGTCCTCCTCACACCCATAGGATTGCTGGTAGTTCTATCAGCCAACTCTCGGATCTCCAGTTGCTGCTTTTTAATGCCAGATCGGTAAATAATAAAACCTCCCTCATCCATGATTTGATTGTGGATGAGGTGGCCGATCTAGCATTTATTACCGAGAGCTGGGTGAGTGATCTGGGAGGTATTAATCTTACCCAGCTGTGCCCACCTGGGTACTTGGTTCAGCATCTGGGTAGATCCGAGGGTCAGGGAGGGGGAATCGCTGTGATCCATAGAAGTTCCATCCCTCTTGTTAGGCACCCTATCCATGTGGCTAATGGTCTGGAATGTCTTCATATTGTGTTGGGTCAGCAAGACAGACTGGGAATACTGTTGGTGTACCGTCCACCCTGCTGCCCAACAGCTTCCCTAACTGAGCTGACAGAGGTGGTCTCGGATTTATTGTTGCGATCTCCTAAACTCTTGGTATTGGAGGATCTCAACATTCATGCTGAGGCCACTTTGTCTGGAGCGGCTCAGGACTTCATGACTGCCATGACAGCCATGGGGCTGTCTCAATTTGTTACTGGCCCTACACATATGTCGGGGCATACTCTAGACTTGATTTTTGCCACTGGATTAGTGGATGGTGATCTGGGAGTAAGGAATTTTACATCTATTCCTTTGTCATGGACAGATCACCGCCTAGTGAGGTTCAGACTCACAATGTGTTCTCCCCTCTGCAAGGGTGGAGGACCAATTAAAATGGTCCGTCCCCGGAGACTGATGGATCCTGAGGGTTTTCAAAAGGCTCTGGGGAATTTTCCGGCTGATAAAACTGACGCTCTTGTTGAAACCCTGGTCACTCTGTGGAATACAGAAATGACCCGGGCAGTTGACGCGATCGCCCCGGTGTGCCCTCTCCACTGCAGACCTCAATTGGCTCCTTGGTTTACCTCGGAGTTAAGAGTGATGAAGCAAGATAGGAGACGGCTTGAGTGCAAATGGAGATGAACTCCCGACACCTGTAGTCTTGCACTTGTGAGGGCCTCTACCAAACTCTATGTGAAGGCAGTGAGAGCAGCAAAGAAGCAGTACTTTGCTGCCTCCATTCAGTCATCTTCTAACCGCCCAGCGGAACTTTATAAAGTTGTCCAGGGACTTTTACACTCTGGTCCTCGGGACACAATGACACCATCAATAGCCCACTGTAACAAGTTTGCGAGACACTTCCAAGACAAGATTATTAACATCCGCCGGGACCTTGACTCCAATATTGCTGCAGCTGAATCCAATGAGGTGTCCGGAGCACAGTCTTGTCTTGTTTTATTGGATGAGTTTCAGTTGGTACAGCTCGAGGATGTGGACAAAGTGCTTGGACAGGTGCGGGCAACCACTTCTGCTCTGGATCCTTGCCCCTCGTGGCTAATAAAAGCTAGCAGAAATGGAACAGCCGGCTGGGCCAAGGAGGTGATTAATGCCTCTTTACGAGAGGGAGTGGTCCCACTCTGCCTAAAGCAGGCGGTGGTGAGACCGTTCCTAAAAAAACCCTCCTTGGACCCCGACAATCTTGACAACTATAGACCGGTAGCTAATATTCCTTTTCTGGGCAAGGTCCTAGAGCGTGTGGTCGCTCGCCAGCTCGAGGTTCTTTTGTTTTTTTTTTTTTTTCAATAATTTTTATTCAGATTTTCATAAAACATACAAGACGAAATCATAAAACATTCAAAGACAAAAAACAAAATCAAAAATAGTTAAACAAAAAGAAAAAAAGAAAAAAAAACAAAAATAAAAAATAAAGAGTAAAATATTGACTTCCCATTTGTCAAAGATCAAATCAGTTATAAGTCTATAATATATAACAATCCTGTCTCTTAAGTCATATTATAAAATCACTTTCCTCCAGTAGTTATCTTACTTAATCATCAAATCTCATAAACATTACTTTATTCTTTCCACAAAAAGTCAAAGAGAGGTTTCAATTCTTTAAGAAATATATCTATCAATTTTTTTTCCAGATAAGCATATCGATTAATCCATCTCATTACTAATTATGATAATCTTATTGTCATAACCATAGTCAAAATAAACATTTCAATTAATCCATCACATCAGAATCTGTTAGGTTCAGTAATTTCAGTAGCCATTGTTCTATTATCCCTATTAGTTCCATTTTCCATCTTCCATCTTCAGTAGTCTTGTTAAGTCCAGTAATTTCAGTATCCAATCTTCCATTATCAGTATTCCATAATAATCTTGCTGTCAAAGCCATAGTCATATAGTAAGAGTCTGATGGGAATTACCTCTATCCCAAATATTTTCTTGCCATCCATTCTGAATAGGTTGCTGAAATACTGCTGTAAAATCATATCTCTGTTCTTTTTTTCAAAATACACTGGGTCATCTCTTGAAAGTTTTTCCATTGTCACATGGCTGCAGTTAATTCCATAGATTTTCTCTATATTGGGCTCCATCACATCATTCCAGTCCAGAAGATTATCCATGCCATTGATAACTTTATCTCTAGAATCTTCATTAATTTCTTCAGAGATAACATTGAGTTCCAAACAATAGATTTTATTTCTAAAGTCCATAGACTCCAAATCTTGTTCCTGTTCCACGTTTGTTCCAATCTCCGGGATCTCCTCTCTCACAGGGACCCCTGTTCCAGTCTCCAGGGTCTCCTCTCTCACAGGGACCCCTGTTCCAGTCTCCAGGGTCTCCTCTCTCACAAGGACCCCTATGTCTTTAATCTCCTGTGTCTCCAAACAATAGATTTTGTTTCTAAAGTCCATAGACTCCAAATCTTTTTCCTGTTCCACGTTTGTTCCAATCTCCGGGGTCTCCTCTCTCACAGGGACCCCTTCCAGGGTCACCTCTCTCACAGGGACCCCTATATCTTTAATCTCCTGCTTCATTTTACTCAATTCAATTTTCAGCTCCTTACAACCCTGTCGCAGGTTTTGTTTCGTTATCTCAATCTCATCCATTATTTTCTGAAACATAGTTATTTCCAGATTCTCAGCCACTTTCTTAATTGCCATTTTAAAAGAAAAATATAGGAAAACCACTTCTTATTTCAGCAACAATTGGGTTAATACTCCAAACTTGGTGACATCACAGTATAAACAGAGCAGACAGCCTTATCTCTCCATGCTTAAGTAAACAAAATGCAGTTCCCAGGATCGAAACAATTAATGGCGGTCGTCAGGAAACAGATTCGTCAAAATAAAATAGACCAAAAAGAGAGTAGTCTCAGACAATATAATATTCTTCAAAATAAAAATCTGGAATAGAAATCCCTCTTCTGTGTATATCTTTAGAATGCAAATCCAGGACAGCTTTTTGCAACAAAAACAGAGATAAGCTATTAATTAGTGAGTAGCAGAGAGAAGTTATGGCTCCCCAGTGAGATGTCAAAAACCGATCAATCTGGCAAATCTCTTTTAAACAGCAACAATTTAAGTCAAGTAAAAGAAAAATATAGAAAGAAGGGTGCTTGCCTGTTAGTGCGTTCTCTCTTAGAAGATAAGATGAACGTTCGCTTTATCAGATAGAGCTTGTTGTTGAAAATCCGTCCCACCTTCGTCGGCTGGACCTCGTCCCATAAATTAATGAGATCTGGTCGTCCCAACAAAAATAGGCTTTGAGGTTAATCTCTTCGTTTCTCCCTACCCGGGAGAAGTTTAATCAGTCAAAAAAAAAAAAAAAACTGACTGATATATCTGAATAAGCTTCTTTTGAGGCAGGAGCCCGTCTCAAAAGCAGGCACAGGCTAAGTCACCCTTCCCGGAAGTCTCGCCAGCTCGAGGTTCTTTTGGATGAAACTGATTATCTGGATCCATTTCAATTGGGCTTTCGCCCGGGGTTTGGTACAGAAACGGCATTGGTCGCCCTGTATGATGACCTCATAAGAACATAAGAAGAGCCTGCTGGATCAGGCCAGTGGCCCATCTAGTCCAGCATCCTGTTCTCACAGTGGCCAACCAGGTGCCTGGGGGAAGCCCGCAAGCAGGACCCGAGTGCAAGAACACTCTCCCCTCCTGAGGCTTCCGGCAACTGGTTTTCAGAAGCATGCTGCCTCTGACTAGGGTGGCACAGCACAGCCATCACGGCTAGTAGCCATTGATAGCCCTGTCCTCCATGAATTTGTCTAATCTTCTTTTAAAGCCGTCCAAGCTGGTGGCCATTACTGCATCTTGTGGGAGCAAATTCCATAGTTTAACTATGCGCTGAGTAAAGAAGTACTTCCTTTTGTCTGTCCTGAATCTTCCAACATTCAGCTTCTTTGAATGTCCACGAGTTCTAGTATTATGAGAGAGGGAGAAGAACTTTTCTCTATCCACTTTCTCAATGCCATGCATAATTTTATACACTTCTATCATGTCTCCTCTGACCCGCCTTTTCTCTAAACTAAAAAGCCCCAAATTCTGCAACCTTTCCTCGTAAGGGAGTCGCTCCATCCCCTTGATCATTCTGGTTGCCCTCTTCTGAACCTTTTCCAACTCTATAATATCCTTTTTGAGAGGAGGTGACCAGAACTGTACACAGTATTCCAAATGCGGCCACACCATAGATTTATACAACGGCATTATGATATCGGCTGTTTTATTTTCAATACCTTTCCTAATTATCGCTAGCATGGAATTTGCCTTTTTCACAGCTGCCGCACACTGGGTCGACATTTTCATCGTGCTGTCCACTACAACCCCGAGGTCTCTCTCCTGGTCGGTCACCGCCAGTTCAGACCCCATGAGCGTATATGTGAAATTAAGATTTTTTGCTCCAATATGCATAATTTTACACTTGTTTATATTGAATTGCATTTGCCATTTTTCCGCCCATTCACTCAGTTTGGAGAGATCTTTTTGGAGCTCTTTGCAATCCCTTTTTGTTTTAACAACCCTGAACAATTTAGTGTCGTCAGCAAACTTGGCCACTTCACTGCTCACTCCTAATTCTAGGTCATTAATGAACAAGTTGAAAAGTACAGGTCCCAATACCGATCCTTGAGGGACTCCACTTTCTACAGCCCTCCATTGGGAGAACTGTCCATTTATTCCTACTCTCTGCTTCCTGCTTCTTAACCAATTCCTTATCCACAAGAGGACCTCTCTTCTTATTCCATGACTGCTAAGCTTCCTTAGAAGTCTTTGGTGAGGTACCTTGTCAAAAGCTTTTTGAAAGTCTAAGTACACTATGTCCACTGGATCACCTCTATCTATATGCTTGTTGACACTCTCAAAGAATTCTAATAGGTTACTGAGACAAGACTTTCCCTTGCAGAAGCCATGCTGGCTCTGCTTCAGCAAGGCTTGTTCTTCTATGTGCTTAGTTAATCTAGCTTTAATAATACTTTCTACCAGTTTTCCAGGGACAGAAGTTAAGCTAACTGGCCTGTAATTTCCGGGATCCCCTCTGGATCCCTTTTTGAATATTGGCGTTACATTTGCCACTTTCCAGTCCTCAGGCACGGAGGAGGACCCGAGGGACAAGTTACATATTTTAGTTAGCAGATCAGCAATTTCACATTTGAGTTCTTTGAGAACTCTCGGGTGGATGCCATCCGGGCCCGGTGATTTGTCAGTTTTTATATTGTCCATTAAGCCTAGAACTTCCTCTCTCGTTACCACTATTTCTCTCAGTTCCTCAGAATCCCTTCCTGCAAATGTTAGTTCAGGTTCAGGGATCTGCCCTATATCTTCCACTGTGAAGACAGATGCAAAGAATTCATTTAGCTTCTCTGCAATCTCTTTATTGTTCTTTAGTACACCTTTGACTCCCTTATCATCCAAGGGTCCAATCGCCTCCCTAGGTGGTCTCCTGCTTTGAATGTATTTATAGAATTTTTTGTTGTTGGTTTTTATGTCCTTAGCAATGTGCTCCTCAAATTCTTTTTTAGCATCCCTTATTGTCTTCTTGCATTTCTTTTGCCAGAGTTTGTGTTCTTTTTTATTTTCTTCATTCGGACAAGACTTCCATTTTCTGAAGGAAGACTTTTTGCCTCTATGAGCTTCCTTGACTTTGCTCGTTAACCATGCTGGCATCTTCTTGGCCCTGGCGGTACATTTTCTGATCTGCGGTATGCACTCCAGTTGAGCTTCTAATATAGTGTTTTTAAACAACTTCCAAGCATTTTCGAGTGATGTGACCCTCTGGACTTTGTTTTTCAGCTTTCTTTTTACCAATCCCCTCATTTTTGTGAAGTTTCCTCTTTTGAAGTCAAATGTGACCGTGTTGGATTTTCTTGGCAATTGGCCAGTTACATGTATGTTTAATTTAATAGCACTGTGGTCACTGCTCCCAATCGGTTCAACAACACTTACATCTCGCACCAGGTCCCGGTCCCCACTGAGGATTAAGTCCAGGGTTGCCGTCCCTCTGGTCGGTTCCATGACCAACTGGTCTAGGGAATAGTCATTTAGAATATCTAGAAACTTTGCTTCTTTGTCATGACTGGAACACATATGCGGCCAGTCTATGTCCGGGTAGTTGAAGTCACCCATTACTACCACATTTCCTAGTTTGGATGCTTCCTCAATTTCATATCTCATCTCAAGGTCTCCCTGAGCATTTTGATCAGGGGGACGATAGATCGTTCCTAGTATTAAGTCCCTCCTGGGGCATGGTATCACCACCCACAATGATTCTGTGTAGGAGTCTGCCTCTTTTGGGGTTTTGAGCTTGCTGGATTCAATGCCTTCTTTCACGTATAGAGCGACTCTGCCACCAATATGTCCTTCCCTGTCCTTCCGATATAATTTATATCCAGGGATAACCGTATCCCACTGGTTTTCTCCATTCCACCAGGTCTCCGTTATGCTCACTATATCAATGCTCTCCTCTAAGACCAAGCACTCCAGTTCTCCCATCTTGGTTCGGAGGCTCCTAGCATTAGCGTACAGGCACTTGTAAGCAGTGTCTCTCTTCAAGTGTCTTTGGCACTTGTGGTTTGGCCTGTGGTAATTTTGCTCTTCTGTATTTATATCCTGTGCCCCTGCTCTCACAATGCCTACTTCTAGGCCTACCCCTTTTAAAATTTCATCATTTCTTTGGTTTTTATCCCAGGGGGGAGGTTTATTCCGAACCGGACCTTTCTCAGCTCCTGTCGGGAGAAGGACAGAGGGAGTGTAACTCTGTTGATTCTCCTTGATCTCTCAGCGGCTTTTGATACCATCGACCATGGTATCCTTCTGAGGCGACTTGAGGATTTGGGAGTTGGAGGCACTGCTTGGCAGTGGCTGTACTCCTACCTCGAGAACCGTCTCCAGAAGGTGGTGTTTGGGGAGCATTACTCGAGGCCCTGGGTACTCCAATATGGGGTCCCGCAGGGCTCAGTTCTGTCCCCCATGCTCTTTAATATCTATATGAAGCCGCTTGGTGAGGTCATTAGGAGTTTTGGAGTGCGTTTTCAGCAATATGCTGATGATACGCAGCTCTATTTCTCCTTTTCATCTTCTTCAGGTGAGGCTGTTGATGTACTAAACCGCTGCCTGGTCACGATAATGGTCTGGATGAGAGCTAATAAACTGAGACTCAATCCTGACAAGACTGAGATGCTGCTGGTGGGGGGGTCCTCTGACCAGATGGTTGATGTCCGACCTACTCTAGATGGGGTTACACTCCCCCTAAAGGAGCAGGTCCGTAGTTTGGGGATTTTATTAGATCCGTTCCTGTCTCTGGAGGCTCAGGTAGCCTCGGTGGCACGGAATGCGTTCTACCAGCTTTGGCTGGTAGCCCAACTACGACCCTATCTGGACAGGGAGAACCTTGCCTCAGTTATCCATGCTCTGGTAACCTCTAGATTGGATTACTGTAATGCACTCTACGTAGGGTTACCTTTGAAGACGGTTCGGAAACTTCAGCTGGTGCAGAATGCTGCGGCCAAAGTCCTCACTCGGACTAAAAGATCTGATTATATAACACCTGTTCTGGCCCAACTGCACTGGCTACCAATACGTTTCCAGGCCAGATTCAAAGTGTTGGTTCTTACCTATAAAGCCCTTAACGGCACCGGACCGCAATACCTGATGGAACGCCTCTCCCACTACGAACCTACCTGTTCGCTGTGCTCAACGTCGAAGGCCCTTCTCCGGGTTCCAACTCACAAGGAGGCCCAGAGAGTAACAACGAGATCTAGGGCCTTCTCGGTGGTGGCCCCCAAATTATGGAATGCCCTCCCTGATGAGATAGCCTGGCGCCTTCTTTGATATCTTTTCGGCGCCAGGTCAAGACCTACCTTTTTGCCCAGGCATTTTAGTTTTAGTTTTGTTTTTTAATTTTAATGTTATTGTTAATTAGTTGTAAGTCCTATTTTTGTCTTAATCTGTTTTAATGTGTTTTTATACTTACATGTTTTATCCACATTCGTTGGTTCTAAATGTGGTTTTATCATATTGTACACCACCCTGAGAGCATGTTGCTATAGGGTGGTTTAAAAGTGTAATTAAATAAATAAATAAATAATGAATAGGATTTGCATGGTAAACGGTATTCTGAGGGGGCTTACCATTGCCTTTCTCTGAGGCTGAGAGGCAGTGAATGGCCCAAGGTGACCCAGTGAGCTTCATGGCTGTGTGTGTAGTCCAACACTGACCTGGGGGAGGGGCAGGGAGGGGAGGAGATTGGGTGGGTGGGCACTGGGCAGAGGGGAAGACACTTTCCTTTCCAAAAGGAAAACATTGTGAACAGTACCATTGCTTTTCAGGGTTTTCCTCACCTTTTTATTCTACAGCAGGCACATGTAGCCTCCCACCCAAATTTAAACCAAAGCTGTCCATGGCCACATCCACCAGGCCTTTATTTCTTTGTAGACAGTCATGGCTTCTCTCAAAGAATCCTGGGAAGTGTAGTTAGTGAAGGGTGCTGAGAGATGCTAGGAGATGCCATGTTCCCCTCACAGACCTTCAATTAGAGTGGCTGACTGTTAAACCAGTCTGGCCACTGGAGCTCTGTCAGTGGAACAGGAGTATCCTCTCAGCACTCTTCACAAACTACACTTTGGGAGAAGCCATGACTGTCTCAAGTGAAATCAAAATCTGGTGTGAGTGTGGCCCCCTGATTAGTCAAGCCCAGCAGCTGTGAGCCTGCCTTTTAGAACACTGAGCATGCCGGGCGTTATCATAGGGTCCCAGCCAAAATGTCTTAAATTAATTAAAAATCAGCCAAGCATTTTTTTAAACTTTTAAACTGCAGAAGATGAAGGTCAGAGTATGGAGCAAGGTCAGTAATAGGATTACAGGTACTCTGTGACCATGGCTGATTTGTAATGAATTTCAACAGATTATGAGAACTCTCAGAGAAAAAAGTCCAAAAGGGCTCTTGGGGTTTTCTCTCTCTTTTTAGACTTTGAACTCTCTATTCTCTCTGACTGTTTTGTGTATTGCCATGAAAATTGAAAGGGTTGTTAAGCAAGCGTTTCTGAGTTCAGGACTTTAAGTTTTGTAAGGTTTTGTCTTGAAATGAGCTTATGCAAAGCCTCAGAATGGCATGGGGGGTATTTTCAATTTAACATTGCGGAATGTGAAAAATCCCCACTGGCTATAGTATACAGCCACTCTCGTGGCTGTATAATCCAGCCCTGCGTCATTTCATAACATAGCAATCCAACAAATAACTCAATCTGTGTATGTGAATGTCATAACCTTTAGAGTGATCATAAAACAAACTACCCATCAATTAAAGCATATCAGTTAAGAAATATAATAAAGGTCCCAGTTAATAAGAAATATAATAAAGGAGAAATATAATAAAGGTTTTATAATATAAATAACAGAAAACAGTCTGTCGCCCCAGCTCAGAAGTTACAGCCTCTGCTGGACACTGTCAATGTTGTTTCTACTGCTGCTACTGCCACTGGAAAAGTGTTCACAGAGGTGCCTCCTTTTATTCCTGACCCCAATGCCAGCCAGAGCTGTCCTAAGGAAGTGCCCAGAGCTGGTTCAGGAGTTCCTGTTTCAGAAATGAAGGGTTAGTGTTAGTAATAACTAACCTAGTAAACAAGGTTTATGGTGAAAGCCAAGTAAAATAACAACAATTGCTTTTTCAGTAAAAAATGAGGTGCCAGTACTCATACCTTGATAAAAGTGCTGTGCCAGCACAAAATGGCTGACATGGGCAGCAAAAAACGAGGGACTGGTATTCCATATCAGTGAGTACTGTCACAAAAAAAGCTCTGATGATGATGATGATGATAATGATAACGTCATGATGGTGATGATAACAACTTCGTTCTTTAGGGTGATTACTACTTTGATCAAAAGAGGTTGTGCACCTAAACCTGGATAGGCCAAAAAACTACCCTTCCACATGGGAAGGAAGACAATGGTGAGGGGTTTGATATGCACCAGTGGAACAGTTGCCTGCTCTAGGGCAGCATCTGCTCATTCGCTGGCTGGTGGGACTGGTGGCATTGGTGGCTCCAGACCTGTTAACACCTCCTCCTGCTCCACATTTCAGCAGCCAATCTGGGGCCAGGGTTTCAAGTCTCAGGAAGGTTAATTAATGTCCAGTGAAAAGAAGCACTGTGCAGTTGCTTAGGCAATGAGCTGGTGCCTTCCCATCCCTACACCACTGTTTCCAATTGGCATTGTGAGAATGTGAATGTGCCCAAACATTATGACCGAATTCAGGACCACTGGAGAGGGGAAAGCCCTCTTTTGTCAGCCATTCATAGAGGAAGCTCACAATTAGTGGTCCAAATACAATTTCAGCAGAGGGATTCACACATTACTTGTTTCTGTATTTCCTTTCTTCTTACATTAATAACTTACTTTTCCTCCCAGGGGCTAAAGGTTACGTTTATAGTTCTCCCCCTCCTCATTTTATCCTCATAAACATGTGTGGTAGGCTAGCCAGCCTTTCCCAATCTTTGAGTCCCCTGATGTTGCTGTACTACAATTCCCATCATTCCTGGGCATTGGCCATGCTGGCTAGGGCTAGGAGTTGTAGTCCATCAACGTCTGGGGACCCATAGGTTGGGAAAGGCTGAGCTAGGCCGAGAGATTATAACTGGTCCAAGGTCATCCAGTGATTTCATGACTGACTGGGAATTTGAATCTTGGTCTTCCTGGCCCTAATTCAGCACTCTAACCACTACATAAAACCACCTTTCATTGAGTACTATCCTTGAACACACTGTTGGTGTGTTGAGTTGGTGATGAGGACACATAGGATTCAGATTTGTCTTGTACCAAGTACAAGCAGTAGCATAGTATCCAGCTACTATAGGACTGGAATGTAACTCTACAACTGAATATGACTGCACACATCAAGGCATTTTCATTTTCCATTGATAAATGCAAACTATTTCCAAGCTCTTACCCACATTTCCTCCATTATCCTAATATTTCTGATCTTCCTCTATCCTGCCATTTAATTCCATTGCAAAAAAACCCTTACAGATGGTTGGTACGTATATAACATACAGAATAATTCCCTTTTAAGGACCTTTCAATCTAACCAGGAGTCCAAGTTGTATCTGCTTAATATTTCCTGACATGAGATAAATGCCACACACTGTTTTATGTGAATCTTACAGTGTGGTAACCAACAAGCACGCCAAAACATTTGAAATTTAGTTCGTTTGGGACCTTGTTCCAGAATGTCTCATTCTTATGCTACTTCTTTAAGCTTAGGGACAGTTATATGAAGAGCAATATCTGACAGTAGTAATATTTTATTTCTGATCTAAGTGCTTATAAAGTAGAGATGTGCTGGATCATTTCCTGCCTTTGTTTCTTTGGGCTTAGTGTGCAAAAGCAACGAGCAGCTTAAATTCCTATTTTTGAACCATTTTCCTGAACTAGTCTTTATTTCTTGAATTACTGTTAGGCTGAGCAATTGTATGTATAGAAGCAATGATTTATGCTTAGGATGAGTAATGCAATCAGAGAAAAAGAGCCTCTCTCTCCATCCAAATTGTATGGTTAAAAAAACCCCATTGATTATGAATGTTTTTTGTGACTAAACTCTTATCATAAAAGGCACACATGTCTACATTTCCATAATGGGTTGGACCAAATTTAATTTATGTCACCCCTGAAATCCCTTTCTATCCTTGAATATTCCTCCTGGTTGGTACATTTCAGAGCTTGGAAAAGTTACTTTTTTTGAACTACAACTCCCATCAGCCCCAGCCAGCATGGCCACTGGATTGGGCTGATGGGAGTAGTAGTTCAAAAAAGTAACTTTTCCAAGCTCTGGTACATTTCTAATGTTTTTGTGGGTAAGAAGGATGGTAAGGTTACATACCTATACAATTCCCTCCAGTTACAAACTCGGGTGGATGAATGCTGACAGTACTGCAATCAAACAGGGCCCCTGAGAAGCAAACGGGGAGGGATCAGCATGTCCCGGTGAAGTCCAAGATATACAGAAATACAAAAGACCAAATGCAACATTAAATGCACACACAAACACCAGTGATGACTGAGCATGCTCAGTGGCCTCCAAGAGTTATAGAATGTTGAATGCCAGTTAGAAATGGAGATTCAGGGAGTGGGGTTAAAGTAACCCCTTATAGTAGGGGTGGGGAACCTGTGGCCCTCCAGATATCCAACTCCCCTCAGCCCAGCCAGCATGGCCAGTGGACAGGAATAGTGGGAGTTGGTGTCCAACAACATCTGGAGGGCCATATGTTTAGCTATGGTATTTAGCATACTATAGCTAAAATCAGATAGGAACATAAGCAGAAGTAAAGCAAGGGTTATAGAGCATGTTTGGGTAAGAGTTTTAAACAGAAAGTTGGTGAACCCAAGGATTTTGGTAAGGACATTGTTAGAAATGTTTAAATGAGGAATATAGGGGTGAGACATGGTACTGTTAGGGGATCAAATTTGCTGATAAAACTGGAACAGCAAGAGAAGGAACTGGATGAGAGATTATCAACAAGGAGCGGGCAAAAAGATCTTGGGAGCCAATCAGAAAGAGATACCCAAAGCCGAATAGAGATAGGGAAAGGAGATAAAAAGCTATAGTTGGCCTTTTATAAGCCAACTATAGAGAGATCTGGAATAGTAGTAGTAGAGATATCTGGAATAAAGGGAGTAATCCAAACTCAAGATCTGCTGGCATGAGCGAGTTAGAATCTGGTGGATCTCTGATTCATCCGTTCAGACTCCAGGTCAGCTGGGGCTACACCGGCATACATTCCCAATCCTGGCTCAGTTGGAGACATTCCAGCATTTAAGTCCCTCATCCTGTTCAAGCCAGGGCACAACAGGCTCAGCCAAATCTGGCATAAATCCCCCAAAAGGAGCATTCTGAGAACACTGTGGGACGGGACTGTGCAGGGGGGACTGACACTGGATCCTAACTCCATTCAGTCCAGTCACATGACCTGAAATCCTGGCAGGACGTACACCAGCAAAAAAGGTGGTGTAAGTCAAAGTCTATTTTAAAGGCTTGCTTTTCTTTTGCAAGGCCTGGGCTGGGTCAGCCTGCAGTAGCCTCACTCCTGAATGGGATTTGGTTCTGGTATAGTTTATGCTGGCTTAATTTAGGATTTCTCCCTAACTGAGTGAGTGCAGGAAGAAAGCCAGAAGGACCTGGTCTCAGACATGTGAGAACCTTTGTCTGTGTTGCTTGTTTTATTTTTGTGGGTTTTACAATTCTTTATTCTATGTTGTAGCTATAGCTTAATAAACCTTTAAAATCATTAGGATTTATGTCTAGTTTTATTTGTATGCAATATCACATATTTGAGCTATGAACCTTCCAATATTTTTTAAAAAAAAGATTACAAAAAAAGTTTGTTGAAAACCAAAAACAAAAAAATAGTGTTAGGACTTGTCTGATCTATCACTGCTTAGTTCAGATGGTGAGAAGACTCTAATGAGCTCCAGGTTCACATATTTAAGCAGAGTAGTAGAATCCCTGTTGGTGTTGTGAGCCATGCTAGCAGGGGGTGGACAGATGAGGATGAGGTGGGTGAGGATGACTTGGTGTGGGACTTTCCAGCTGGGAAGGACTGGGTGAGGGGAGGGACACTGAAGCGGCCCCCATGCTGGACATTGACGGGTCACCTCCAGCAGTTCCAGATACCCCCCTGGAGAGACCACCAGACCTGCTGGTCATTCGTCAGCCTGATGAGGTTCCTCTCCTGGCACCCACACCACCACGGGACAGCCCTCCCCCTGTGCAGGAAGAGGGCGGGACAGTGTCCGAGACCCTTCCTTCACCTCAGACCAGGTGTATACAGTGGGAGGTTCAAAAATCCGAGCTGAGGAGGAGTCTATGCTTACCTGCACGCACCCAACAGTGACTCGGGGCACACACAAGCAGGGAGCCCGCCCAGCCCTACTTAAGCTGGGCGAGGGGGGAGGGATAGTTGCTGAGTCAACATCTTAGTAGCACCAAGTTGAACCTTGTTAGTTAGAGAGGGATTCTGAGTTCTGAGTAAGCCAAAGGTAGATTCATGAAGCACACTGAATTGAAACTTTCTCTTACTTCAGTAAAAAACAAACAAACTACAGCTATGTCTGAGTTCTTCAAGTTCGGGCAGGACAGTTGGAGAGCATTGAGGACACATTATAAAATGGCTGGCTGAGTAAAACCCTGTAAAGGAGCACAGCTGTTATGTGATGAAGACACACTAGAACATTTCATGTCTATTTACCACCACATCTGGAAAGTTTTAATGGCTGATCACATAGGCAACACCATAAGATGCTGCATATCTTCTTCTCAGCAAGGGCGTGGGTGGGGGAATGTCCAGTGATTGCATTGCAGGTCATGCTTCCTAGGCTGCAGTGAAACATGGTATCTCTGGGCTCCTTGCTAGTTATTTACTACATTCTGGAAGTTTGTACATTCCATTTATTTATTTTTAGTAGGCAATATAGAGTAGGCAGCTGGTAGATTAGGGGGAAACTTAGGCACAGAAAACCCTACGGCTGGGTGAGAATACAAGATTGGAAATTGAAGAGATACTGCGCAGGGATTTGAGCTTCATTTTCTATTGTAACGCACAAGCTGTTCTGTCTGCAAAACCAATGAAATTCTCAGTTGTCCGAACATTCATTATCTAAAATGCACACTGTCACTTTTAGGTGCCTTTGATGACTGCACAATGGAAACTTTGTGTTGGTCTCTGGATATGTTAAACTAGTTACAATCCATAATAAAAAGTTGTGGTTCCCCCCCCCCAAGACCAATTCCTCAAATAAGAATGATGTGGCCTTTTGAACAAGGGTGAATTTTGTTTCATGCATGGAACTTGAGGGGGTTGTCAAGAGACATGAATGTTAATATACGTTTCAAGACAGTTCCCAAGCTGACAGCATCTGATTCCTACTTACTGTGGTTTGCTGATAAAATGTAAATTGCAAAATAATGCAGAAAAAAGCAAATAGCATAATAAACAATTACTGACAATTTGGTAGTTACATAACTGCTTGAAGCAATGTCAAGAATGCTTATTTTTCAGGACTCTTAGATAAAAAAAGGCATCCTTTTTGGATTCTGGCTAAATTTTCATAGTTCTTGTCATCTGGATGGTATTACAATTGTATTTCAAATTAAGATAGACTATCTAGTGGTTTTCAGAAAGTTTTAATTACCCATCTTTGAATTGGGCCCTACAAATCATATTATCTTGGACCTGGAGACCTTTCCCCTCCAGTTTCTCTTTCCCTTCTTTTTTTTCTACTATGCTTTTATTTAGAAATTTAAATTTATATTGTTACAGGAACGTTATGGTGAAAGTCGGTTGAAGGAATGATGGTTTCTCAAAGCTTTTTGCTACCTAAAAACTTATTCATTCTTTAGAAATAGTTCTAGTAACATCAACAGACTATTGATGATCAAGGGACATTGATGGTCAGTTGATGTTTCCAGAATGCTTTCTAAAAAAAACATGAGAAATACATATCTAATTGTAAACCAAGTTAGGATCACATTGGGCTGTATCCAACAAAGTCATCCCATTCGCACAAGGACTTCTGCTTGTGCAGTGGAATTCCCCCCTTCCCCCTCCATGTGCCTCCCATCCCAACCCTCCAGAACACTATGGGTGCATGGAGGGAGAGGGAGGGGAAGTTCCATTGCACAAGCAAAAGTTGTTGTGTGAATTGGACCACTTTGTTGTATACATCCCATTCATTTTAGAAACCCAATAGCATTTCCATAACCATATAAATAAATGTTAAAACCCATTGTTTTCAAGCCAATCTGAGAGTCGGAAAAATGCTCCTATCCTGCGAGGCACTCCCACTTTCCTCCAAAGATGCTCTGCCATTTCCTTTCCTCATCTGGTAAGTGGTTGTGGCAGGCGATGCATAATGATGGGAGAGGACAGAAGGGACATTTGATCCTTCCCTTCTTTCCTCTTTGTGGCCAGTTGGGGGCAGCCATATCCCCTCCCCCAGGAATCTCCTTGGACATGACTCAGCATTTTTAAATTTAATTTTATTATTTAATTTATATCCCGCCCTTCCTCCCAGCAGGAGCTCAGGGCGGCAAACAAAAGCAGTAAAAACACTTTAAAACATCATGGAATCAGACCTTAAAATACATTAAAACAAAACAACTTTAAAAAGCATCACGACATAGCATTCTTCCTGAGGGGTGTTAACTGGCACCAGGGCTAGCCCTGCCATTAGGCATAGTGGGACAATTCCCTCAGGTCTGTAGGTGGTGGTGAAGGACAAGTAGAGGCAGCCCCCTAGCCATTCCTTTTGAGTCCCCTGACCATTTCCTTCTGTATAGAATCAGAGTGATGTGTGTCAAAGACCTGTCATGCACCCCCTAAACTAGCCTGTTGCCCTCAGGTGCACTGGAGGACACTATTCCATTGCAATTGTTGAAGGTAAGATTCAACTGCCTGCACAGTCAGCTTCTGTACATGGAACTGTGTGTTTGTGCCGTACTGTACTTTGCCTCAGAATAAGTCCAGGCTGCTGAGGGCAGCCACCTGAAGAAGCAACAAGGCTTTTGTTGTTGTTGTTAGGAAGAAGTTCATTCCTTGACTTTTGAGCACCTCGTGTTTTAAGAAAATACTTCCCTCCAGTTTTTCAAATTGGTTCACCTCCCCCCAAATGACCAAATAGCCTCTTGATTTCTGCAGGGGACGAAAAGTTCCATAAAACTTGGGAGGGAGTAATTCCTTGCTTGCGTGTGCAAAGTTGTAAGTGAAAGTATATCATCCCAAGTTTCTTAGGGACAGAATGGAAAAATAATGCCACAAAGCCCAGGAGCTGTGGAAGATGTCAGAAATAAATGTTACAAAATACTTTGAACTTATCCCATTATCCATATGTGATAGTTAAATATTGCATTGTTTTAAATCTGCCTCAGGTAAATCTGGTTGAAATGGGCACCATTTGATTCAGTTAATCAAGACATTTAAAAGAAATATTAGACTCCTGAAATGAATTAAAAGAACAATTCAAAAGGGCATAGAAGCAATCATTTGTATAAGCAGTGTTAAAATCTGTTACCAGCTCTTCCTAGAATGAAATAAATACATCTTTGATGTGCAAACACTTGCACATATATATTGATTCCCTTTTATAACAAGGGATTGGGATGAGCAGCATGCTAAATTATTGTTCAATACAAAGGTATTGTTTTTCTTTCTGAAAGCATAGCATATTCATGAAATATGAAGCAATAGTTTATATTTACCCCAGCATGTTTGTGAGTTAGCACAATAGATCATTCGTTACTGGATATATCATGCAAAAAAAGTACATTTTTTAAAAAAAACTTTTTTAATTTAATACCATTAGTCCTAGTTATAATTTCTTTTATTACTGGAGCTGCATATCCTGCTTGCTTGACTCATACATAGTCAATAGGCCCACTTACATGAATAAATCAACAGGGCAATGACCTTTATTGAATCATTATTTCCCCTCCATGTTTACACCTTTGAAAGCCTGCACTTTGTCCAGAGTATCATTTTGTAAAATAGAATTTAGGTAAAGAAACTGGTGATTAATTTTTTATTCATTTTTTTCTCCTTCATTTTTCTCCTCTTTCCCAACCCCCAGTTCCTCAGTTTTGGTCACACTCCATGTCACAGGGAAGGAGTGCATGTTGAGGAAGGAGATTATTACTGATGATTCAGTCATTACAAACGTAGGCAGCTGGAGTTTTGACAGGTGTGTAGACCACATGGTGATTCATCTGCCTGGCACAAAGGTTGCAGATGTCACATGTCTAGTAATTTTCAACATTTTCAGACCAGCGATCCTCTTTTAACCAAAACATGCTTTTGGGAACCCATTCCTTTTTTTTAATCATTCATTTGTATGGCAGTAGTGCTGCTTTTGCAACACGCGTTAGTTCAGGCCACAACCCAGTAGTGGGTCTCTGCCCACCAGCTGGGCTAGATAGCGCTGGGAAGGGGTTCAATGAATATATGTTGTTTGTTGGCATCAGTGAGACTGAGGACCTGTAGTCATGTGGTCTGGGATGCAAAATTTAGGTGACTAGGTAGGAGGCCGAAATGCTATTTGTTTCATGTGCATGGTCAGCTAGAAAGGCAGAGCTGAGGAGTCTCAATGGATGAATGAGATGGTGGCATCAGGAGGAAGGGCTTGGGTTTGTTAGGCACTGATGAACATTTTGGGACAAATGGGTCTGTACAAAGAGGACAGGCTCCCCTTGAACCAGAGTGGAACTTAATATCTAAAACGTAGCAAAAACATATTTGAAAATAATCCCTGGGGGAAAGCCTCTGGTTTAGGATGCAACGGGGGGGGGGGGGGATTTCAGTTATTCTCATATTGACTAAATGTATGTTCCAGCCATGTTAAAGAGGAAATATATCTAGATATCCTAAATGACTGTGCCTTAGAATAGTTGGTCATAGAGTGGGGCCCAGCACTCGGTAGGGATGGAAAGATGTGTCCATTTCGATTTTCCCAGTTTCTCATTTTCTAATCTGAAATTCAGTTCTCCACATTTCTGCAGCAATTTGTGATTTTCTTTAAAAAAAAACTCGTGAAAATTCTCCAGCATTTTTGTACAAATTTCTCTTAATAAACACTTTTTTGTAGGCTATTTTGACTGTTACACATTCTTGCAAACCATTTCTCATCATATAATGCATTTTACATGTCATTTTCACCTATATATTCATTTGTATGCACACTTTCCCCTAATATATGCATTTTTGTAAACATTGCTTGGTTGGAGAAGTGCAAATTTTGAAGGATGGCTGTGTTTCAGTTCTCATATTGTTCCGGAAAGTGCAAACTTGATAGACTCCACTTGAAATTTGCACTGAATACAAATTCTCACCCATCCCTAGCACCTGGTGAGAAATGTAAGCATTGTTGATCTGACTGGGAACAGTGATGATGGTGTGCTGGAGAATTTTGTATTTCTCCACTGGGATCTTTTGCTGGGGGTCCTTGAATAAAAATTTTGAAGACTCAGGCTTGCAGCAAAAAGGTAGGCCTTTATTGGATGACAAGTGTACACTTGGTCCGTCTCCCTCCTAGTGAGTGGAGAACTGCAACTTGGTACTGTTTGCCTGGGGGTTTTAACATTTCAGAACAAAGACTTTAGCATCTACCAATCAGGATTTAATGCATCAGAATGACATAGACATGATAGTATTACACAGGCATTTTGCATAGGTACTGTATAGGTACTGTACTTCTCTGCATGACATTCTAGTGAATTTGGTGTTCTAATGAATTTTGCAATGTTCAGTACTTCACATGAAAGTACATTTTCACAGTGAGCTACGCACTCCAGCTAATGGGCTAAGCATTCAGCTATTCTGCAATTCTTTCTACGTCTTAGAGGTACTGAGATATTCAGCACAGTGTTATCAATTGTTTTGAGTACAAGTAGTTCCAAACGACCAGCATAGCCAGGGAGACAGCTGCAAGAAGAAAAAGATCTGGCTTCCTACTAAACTATTAAAATGTTATGAACCTTTATAGCTTTATAAAAGAATGTTTTTGCTTATTGATTATGTATATTGTGTTCCCCATTAGCCATACATGTATGTATGTAGGTGTTGGTCAGTGCAGGAGGTGAGCGAGAGGGGAAAGGGGGGAAAAGCCTCTTCAGTGCACCAGCTCCCAGGCTGGCATAGCAAAAAGGTCCAGACTGCAGCAGGATCCTGTGGATCTTGTACACCAACCATTCCCCCTTTCCTCCCTATCTCTCTCGGATCTGTTTTGTGGGGTTCTACTGGCTATGGCAGGGATCCCGCCAGTGGTAGGTTCTGCTTGCAGTTTGGCTAGGTATAATGGAGCATTCCTTGGCAGTGGGACTTCCCCACTAGTGGAGATCAATGGAGCCAGGTAGGGCTGGGTGGAAATACATCTCCACTTCATCCAAACTCCCCTCCATCATGGCAGATCATGGTTTTGGATTGCCCACATTCTGTTCTTTCTATCCACTTTCTCCACACCATGCATAATTTTAGACACCTCTGTTATCTGCCCCGTTCATTTGCTCTAGGCCCTTGACCATTTTGGTTGCCCTTTCCTGAACCTTTTCCAGCTTTACAATATATTTTTTGAAGTGTGGTGACCAGAGCGGTACACAATATTTCAAAGTTGTGATCAAAATAAGGGCATAATGGCATGATGATATTTGTCATGAGCCCCACAGCTCCATCGGGATCTGGCACGAAGAGGCAGATTCTGACAAAAGAGGAGGAGGAGGAGGATGAAGCAGATGGGTCAGGAGTTCCAAAAATGTGAAAAAAATTAAAAGTGCCCCAAAGTGTCCTAAAATACTGCTCAGGATCCAATCTGGCAGGAAAAGTGGGAGGAACCTGTCTACAAGCCCTAGATTCTGAAAAATCTTTTTTTTATAATAATTTTTATTATTCAAATTTTTATAAAAACAATTACAAATACAACAAAAACAATACAACAGAAAAAAAATAAAATAAAAAGAAAAACTTGACTTCTGATTTGTTACAGATCAGCTATAAGTATATAATATATATCAAACCTGTCTCCTAAAACATACGAAATTCACTTTTTTCCAAAGTCTATCTTAATTAATCGTCAAATCCCATTATCATCATTTCATTTTTTTCTTTCAACAAAAAGTCCAAAAGAGGCTTCCATTCCTTAAGAAATGTATCTGTTGTTTTTCTCTAATAAGACATGTCAATTTGTCCATCTCAACTAAGTCCATTAATTTCAATAGCCATTCTTCCATTGTTGGTATCGATTCCATTTTCCACTTTTGTGCATATAGTAATCTTGCTGCCGTGATCATATATAATATTATTCTTCCATATTTCTTTTCTATTTGTTTATCCATAAAACCCAATAAAAAAATTCTGGTTTTGACTGAATATTTATCTTTAAGATTTTTTGCATCATCCTACCTATCCGTGCCCAAAATAATTTTGCCTGTTTACACAACCACCACATATGATAAAAAGATCCTTCTTGTTGTTTACATTTCCAACATACATTAGAAACATTACTATACATTTTTGACAACTTTTCTGGAGTCATATACCAACGATACATCATTTTATAAAAATTTTCTTTAAGATTATAGCATAGTAAATTTCAAACCTTTTTTCCACATATTTTCCCATTGATCCATTTGTATATTATAACCAAAATTTTTTGCCCACTTAACCATACACTCTTTTACTTGTTCTTCTTCCATATCCATTTTTAATAAAAATTTATACATTTTTGCAATTATGCATTCATCATTTGTACACAAACCTATTTCAAAATCAGATTTATTTATTGCAAACCCATACATTTTCTTGTCCATTTTAAATCTTTCTAACAATTGTAAATAGGCAAACCATTGTGAACTATATCCTTCCTTTATTAGTTGTTCTCTCTCTTTCATTATATATTCACCATGCACATTTTCTATTAGTTCTTGGTAAGTTAACCATTTCTCTTTTCCAGCCATTTCTCTTCTATAAAATGCTTCTTGACTTGAAACACATAGTGGTATTTTCGGAAAAAAAACTTGTTTTGTATTTATTCCATATATTCAACAAAGGACGTCTTATAAAATGATTATTAAAATCCACATTAACTTTTACTTTATCATACCATAGATATCCATGCCATCCCCACTTCAGATTGTGACCCTCCAAATCCAATAATCTTTTATTCCTCAATAGAATCCATTCCTTTATCCAGACTAAGCAACAAGCAGCAAAATAAAGTCTCAAATTTGGTAATCCCAGCCCTCCTCTTTCTTTGGCGTCTTGTAATAATTTAAATTTAACTCTTGGTTTTTTTCCCTGCCAAACAAATTTAGAAATATCTTTTTGCCATTGTTTGAAAGGTAGATCAGAGGATATAACAGGTATTGTTTGAAATAGAAACATCATTCTCGGCAATACATTCATTTTTATTACAGATATTCTACCCATTAATGACAACTGTAATTTATCCCATCTTAACAAATCTTTCTTAATCTCTGTCCATAGTTTTTCATAATTATTATGAAACAACCTTGAATTTTTATTTGTCATAATGATACCTAAATATTTCACCTTTTCTTCTATTTTAAAATCTATCTTCTCCATTAACTCTTTTTGATCTCTTAAAGATAAATTTTTCACCAGCATCTTCATTTTTTGATTGTTGATCTTAAATCCTGCTAATGGTCCAAATTCTTCTAATTTATCCAAGGCATTTTCTAATACAATTATCAAGTCATCAGCAAATGCTCTCAATTTATATTCCTCTTTTTTTATCTTTATTCCCAAAATCCTTTTGTCTTGCCTTATGTCTCTAAGCAGCACTTCTAAAACCAGAATAAATAGAAGGGGGGACAATGGACATCCCTGTCTTGTACCCTTTTGTATTTCACATGAGTCCGTTAAATCCCCATTGACAATTATCTGTGCCTTCTGTGATGTATAAATCGATCTGATCCATTTTATAAAATTATCTCCAAAGTCCATTTGCTCTAGAACTTTAAACATAAATTTCCAATTCAAATTATCAAATGCTTTCTCAGCATCCAAGAAAATCAAAGCAGCTTGTATGTCATTTCGTTGTTCTAGATATTCCAACACATTCAAAACATTCCTGACGTTATCACGTAATTGTCTTTTAGGTAAAAACCCCGTTTGATCTTCCTGAATAAATTGTTGCAATATTATTTTCATTCTTTCAACCAAAATCATTGTAAAAATTTTATAGTCATTATTCAGTAAAGATATTGGCCGATAATTTTTTGTTTTAGTTAAATCCTGCTCCTCTTTAGGTATTAATGTTATATTGGCATTTTTCCAACTATCCGGTATCTTCCCCTCTTGTAAAATAGAATTCATTGTATACTGTAAAGGTAATAAAAGTTCCTCCTCCAAGCATTTGTAATACATTGCTGATAGTTGATCCGGTCCTGGCGCCTTTCCCAATTTAATTTTACTTATAGCCTCAGATATTTCTCTTGATGTAATAGGACCATTAATAGCTTGTCTCTGAAGATCTGTAATTTTGGGCAAATTCTGTTTGGATATATACTCTTCTATTTTTTCTGAGGGAATTTCCTGACACTTGTACAAAGTTGAATAATATTGATGGAAAACCCTTTGGATTTTTAAATTGTCTGTCAACATCTCATCTTCTTGTATCTTTAAAATAAGATTTTTTTGTCGTTCTTTTCTTAATTTATATGCTAGCAATTTCCCCGGTTTATTTGCAAATTCAAAAGTCCTTTGTTTAGCAAAATTTAATTTCCTTTCAATTTCTCTAACTGTCAACATTGACACTTGTTTCTGTAACATTTTAATTTGATTTACAGTAGAAGCTTTAGTTGGATTCTTTTTCAATTCTTCCTCTTTTTCTTTTATTTCTTCCAAGATCGATTGCATTTTCTGTTGTTTCTTCTTTTTTAATTCAGAATTACATTTAATAAAATATCCCCTCATAAATGCTTTACTTGTATCCCAAACAATATTTTCATCTGTTCCTTTATGTAAATTGTGTTCAAAAAACTCTTTTAATTTCTTCTTACATTCCTGCACTATTTTATCATTCTGTAATAAAGATTCATTTAGTCTCCATCTAAATCCAAGATTTTTTTTTTAAAGTCAATATCACTGGATTATGATCCGAAAAGGTTTTTGGTAACACATCCATCTTGGAAATATCTTTCACTAAATTTTTAGACATCCAAATCATATCAATCCTCGAAAATGTTTTATGTCTTTCTGAAAAGTAAGTAAATTCCTTTGCATTGTCATTTATATATCTCCAAGCATCCACCAATTCTAAATTTTCCATCGATTCGAAACAGATCTTCGGCAATTTGCCCTGTGTCTCTTTAATATTTTTCTCAGAAAGTCTATCCATTTTTGGTGAAATTACCCCATTCCAATCACCCATGACACACCAATGATCATATGCAAACTCTGATAGTTTTTCCATAAGTCCAGTATAAAACCTTGTTTTATCTTCATTAGGAGCATAAATGCCCACTATCAAAATTTTTGTACCCTGAATGGTGATTTCAACTCCCACAAATCTACCACTATCATCCAATAATATCAATTTAGGAGACAATTGTGAATTAATATAAAGAACCACACCATTTTTTTTGAATCCTGACGAAATAAATTCTTCACCCAAATTTTTACAATTTAAATATTTAGAATCTTTCTTCTTAATATGAGTTTCTTGTAAACAAATTATATCCAATTTTAATTTTTTCAAATAATGAAATACTTTCTTTCTCTTCTGCGACGAATTAGCTCCATTTATATTCCAAGTTAGATATTTGTAATCCATTTTTAAGCATGTATTTTAGAAAAGTCTGTGCCTGTTGCTCCCTTTGATCCATCATCATCCTTTTCTTCCTCTACCTGTTTCTGTTGACTTTGTTTCCCAGGAATTATATCCATATCTTTGAGTTTATCTTCTTCCATGTCTTTTGAAGCTTTTCTCAAGAAATCCCTTGCTTTTTGAACAGTATTTAATCGATACTTCTGTTGTCTAAATGTAAAAATCACTCCCTCTGGAACATCCCATCTAAATTGAATTTTACATTGTTTAAGTTTTTCTGTGAAGAAAGCATAATCTTTTCTCTTACGTAGAAGCCTAACAGGAATTTCCTTCATCACCTGTATTTCTTTTCCGTCAATTTTGAAGACATTAAAATGATGTTGCAAAACCATATCTCTGGTCCTCTTTTTTTAAAAATAAACAAGCACATCTCTTGGGATTTTTTTTATTGTTGCATATCTGGAATTAATTCTATAAACTTTGTCTATTTCAAATTCCATCCGATCTTCGTTCCTGTCGAAGGATTTTGCCAAAACATAAACAATTTTCTCTCTGATATCTTCACCTGTTTCCTCAGGAATTGCACGGAATCTCAAGCAATGTTCTTTATCTCTAAGTTCCATAGCAGCAATATAGTCCAAATTTTTTTCCAATTCCATATTTATAATATCTATTCTATTCTCTAAGGTTTGCACCTTATCTTTAACATTTTGTACATCCTGTGTTAATTGCCCAATGTTATTTTTAATCTCACCCACTTCTGTTTTAATATGATCTTGTAAATCTTTAAAATCCTTTTTCATATTGCAAAATTCATCTTTAAGTTGTTGTCTGTCCTGTTTCATCTCTTGTTTCAACTCTTGTTTAAAATCACTAAATCCCTCCATAATTTTCTGGAACATGTCCATCCCTTCCTGTGTATCAATTGAAACTCTTCGCTCCAAAACTTTGGCTGTTTTCCTAGTTGTCATTCTTGAAAAAAAAAACCTTTTCTATTATTAGCCAATGTAGAGGCAAACAGTTTCTTTTCTCCCAGCAACAAAAAAGTTAATATTCCAGGCCTGTTTAACCAACACAGTTCTTATCTCCAGCACATTCAGGAATGTAAAACAAATCCAGTTCTCAGCATCCAGCAGTTAGTAAGATGCACAAACAGCAGATTCGTTCAAAAAAAAATTAATCCAAAATAAAAAAAAATATTCTCAGATATATTTCCTTCAAATAATCAAATCATCTTATCTAATAAGTTGCCTCTTATCTGTTTAATCTTTGTAATTCCAGCTTTAAGCCAGCTTTTTGTCATAAAAAATAAAGCAAGTTCTTTGAATTGCTCCCTTCTTCCTTAGCTTTGTATAGTACAAAAAAGTGTGACTCACCCAAGTTTCTGAGTTGCTGATTCGTAAACAAGTCTCTTTTACGATAGTAATTTAAGTTAGTTGATAAGATTTAGACAGAAGGAGGCTAGCTCGTTAAAAACGTTTTTAAAAGAGAAAGAAAAAAATGTCTCGCTTACTTTCAGCACAGCCTGTTGGAAATCCAGACTCAGTCTTCCGCTGCTAGAAAAGCCTTCTTATCTCAGGGGGATTCTTGATCAAATCTAGCAATCTACAGCTCGACGGAGTTCCGTGGATAATCTTCGGTTCCCCTTTTATCTTGGAGAACATTTACGCCAGTCAAAAATTCCTCTTGACTGGCTTTTAACTGAAATAAGCTTCCTCTGAGTTAGAGCTCACTCAGAGACAACCACCAGCCAGCACTCCTTCCGGGAAGTCCGATTCTGAAAAATCTTGACAATCCTGAGTGCAGCTCAAGAGTCCAAAAAAAAGTCAAAAAATGTGACCCGTGGGTCAGGAGTTCCAAAAAAGTGAAAATTTTTAAAAGTGCCCCAAACTATCCTAAGATGCTGCTCAGCAGCCAAACTGGCAGAAAAAATGGGAGCAACCTGTCTACAAGCCCTAGATTATGAAAAATCTTGACAATCCTGAGTGCAGCTGAAGAGTACAAAAAAAATCAAAAAATGTGACCCACAGGTCAGAAGATAGAGAAGTTCCATATTTTCTGCAAAAACAAGACCAGGAGCAGACTGCGGTACAGATCATGAACCAGGCAAAGTAAGAAATTGTCAAGAAAGAAATGGAATGCATCAATGTTACAATACTTGGCGTGAGTGAATTAAAATGGACAGGAATGGGACATTTTCAATCAGGCAACTACAAAATATTTTATGCAGGAAATGAGAAATTAAGAACAAATGAGGTTGCCTTAATAATGAGAGGTGATGTAGCAAAAGTGATATCAATGTGATTAAACAGGAAACCTACTAACATAACCATCATCCAAGTTTACGCTCCAATAGAAAACACAGAAGAAGAGGACTGGAGAGATTTTATGCAGACGTTCAGGAAGAACTTGATCACACATCAAAGCAAGATGTTCTAATAATCATGGGACACTGAAATGCAAAAGTAGGGAACAAAGAAGAACTAGAAATTATGGGAAAATGGGGCTTAGGAGAGAGAAATGAAGCAGGACACAGACTTATCGAATCTGTGAAGCCAATAATTTGTTTCTTTCAAACACATTTTTTGAGCAACCAAAAAGACAACTGTACATGTGGATATCACCAAATGGTCAATATAGGAATCAAATAATTGGTAGCAGAAGATGGAGAAGTTCCATACTTTCGGCAAAAACAAAACCAGGAGCAGACTGCGGTACAGATCATGAACTGGTAATACAAAAAATCAGAGTAAAGCTAATGAAGAACAACAAAGCAATCATATTGCCAAAATTTAAATAACATCCCAGAAGAATATAAAGATAAAATAAGGAACAGATCTGAGGCGTTACAACTTAGTTGACAGAGAACCAGAAGAACTATGGATTGAAGTCAGAGACATTATCAGGGAAGAATGCAAAAAGACAATACCTCTAGTTAAAAAGAGAGAAAGACCTCAATGAATGACTGAAGAAACTCTTAAAATGGTTGAAGAAAGAAGGAAAGCAAAAACAAAACGAGATAGAAACATGGTGGATAAGAGAAAAATCAAATCATTTGAAATGTGGTGTTGGAGGAGAGCTTTGAGGATACGATATATCACAAAAAAAGACAAATAATTGACAAATTAAACCAGAACTATAATTAGAAGCTAAAATGGTGAAACTGAGGTCATCATAGTTTGGACACATCATGAGAAGACATGATTCACTAGAAAAGACAATAATGCTGGGAAAAAGAGAAGGGAGTAGGAAAAGAGGAAGGCCAAACAAGAGATGGATTGATTCCATAAAGGAAGCCACAGACCTGAACTTACAAGATCTGAACAGGGTGGTTTATAACGGATGCTATTGGAGGTCACTGATTCATAGGGTCACTATAAGCCATAATCGACTTGAAGGCACATAACAACAGGGTGATCCAGTAGACCAGCCTTTCCCAACCGGTGTGCCTCCAGATGTTGTTGGACCACAACTCCCATCAGCCTCAGCCAGCATTGCCAATGGCTGAGGCTGATGGGAGTTGTGGTCCAACAACATCTGGAGGCACACCGGTTGGGAAAGGCTGCAGTAGACTTAGTTACTGTGACTTTCAAAAAGCTTTTGACCAATTCCCTCATCAGAGACTGAATTCTAACAACTTTCTCAACACCGTCTGAGGAACTCCATTTTTCCCCTCCCTCATAACACTAGAATTGAGTCACTCAGTGAACCTGCATGTTGGGAGATTCAGGACAGAGAAAAGGAAATACCTCACACCATACATATTTAGAAATTGCTACTACAAGATGTAGTGATGGCCACCAACTTGGATAGCTATAAAAGGCAAACAAGGCTATATGCTAGCTCCAGGATCGGAGCCAACATGCTTCTAAATACCAGTTTCTGGGGAACAATAGTGGACGAGGGCTATTGCCCTCATGTTCTTCCTGTACGTATCTGGTTGGCCACTGTGGGAATAAAATGCTAGATTAGATAGGCTTTTGGTCTAATCCAGGAAGCCTCTTTTTACATTCTAATAAACCTTGTGGATGTGTATACATTAGCTCCAGAATCTGAGACAGCATGCCTCTGAATAGCAGTTGCTGGGAACACAGCAAATGGGGAGAGTGCTGTTGCCCTCACCTCTTGCTTCTGGACTTCCCATAGCCCACTGGGTAGCCACTGTGAGAACAGGAGGCTCAAACAGATTGGCCTTTTGTCTGATCCAGAGGAAATCTCCTTATGCTTTTATGCATTTTCATGTGGATTGATAACAATTGCAGATTAATGTGGGCAGAATTTGTTTTTGAATGCACACATGCATAACTGGCATGGAGCATAAATAGGCTGATTCATCAATCCTTAACACATACACAAAGGGATGGTGCTGAGGAAGGTTCAAGAAGGTCAATCCCTCTGCTCCTTCTACACAAAATCAGCAGTGAGACTCATAAGGTCTGTATAACCATTAACAGTGCAATCTAAACTCAAGATATGTTGGGATGACTTTGGATTCAGTGGATCTTGCACTTTCCTGGCTGAGCTGGGACTACACTATAAGAACAGAAGAACAGCCTGATGGATCAGGCCAGTGGCCCATCTGTTGGTTATGACTTGCAGTTTGTTTTTTCAATCCCCGAGAAAAACAGGGGATTAAATGGTTAAATGAGCAGAGCCTGCAGTAATGGCTCAGCTGCAAGATATCACACGGCTGCAGGAGTTTTGTCTGTAATTGTTTTAGGGCCTATAAATGTGGGTGACAGGCAGCAGTCTGTGTGGGGGCGAAGGAGTCTATGTTGTTTGGTATTGCAACGTATGTTTGTTTGATCAGTCTATGCCTAGAACGATATTTGTGTGCAGCAAATAAATGTTCTTCTTCTACAAAGTTCCTGGACGGTGTCTATTCCTTATCTATGTGATTCTACACGCTTCTTTTTACACCAACACCATCTAGTCCAGCATCCTGTTCTCACAATAGCCAACCAGGTGCCCATGGGAAACCCACAATCAGGACCTGAGTGTAAAGAGCACTCTCCCCTCCTGCGGTTTGCAGTAAATCCTTCACCCCAGCTGAGCTGGAGATATGCCAGTTTAAGCTCCTCATCCTGATTCAACTGGGGGAATTTATGATGGTGGAAGTCCCCCCAAAAGGGGCATTCTGGGGGCAGGATAGGGCAAGAAGAGACTTTCACCTATTCCAAACACTGTTCAGCTCAGTCATGTGACCTAGGGCTAAATCCTCAAAACTTGGGCCCACACTAATCTGCAGGCTCCGCCAGTAGTAGCCATTCCCAGAGGTTCCTGAATGGAGTTAAGGGGTAACTTATGCTGGTGTAAATTAGGCCGGCCTAAATTGCACTGGCTTCCTACGGTTAGGATTGCTCTGTAGGTATTTTCCAGTGGCCCATTATAGATTGAACTTGGTATTCTTTTCTCACACATCTCCCCTTTCCCCACACTCCAGTGTTAATTCAATGAATGGGGTCTTCAGAAAGAGAACTGGAGCTTACCAAGCTTTTTATCAGAAAATTGCTGTGAGACATTCCATCACATTTGTAAGAAGTTCTTCAAAAACTATTTTAATTAGACAGACGTGTGCATACTCACTTTTGGGGGGGATGTGTGTGGTTACAGGATGGGAAGCCTAGGGATTGATTCACAACTGCTAAGTGCTAAGTGCCTTGGAGCAGCTGCCTTGGAATTAAAATCTCTCTCTCTAAATTTTGCAAAGCATTACATTTTGTTTGCAGTTACGTTTATTTTATTTTATTTTACACTACATCACTGCCGCCAAGGGAAGCTATAAAACCTCTGCTCTGCAGTGGGACCAGAGCCTTAATTAACATTTTCTGGAACCTCTGCAAATCAGCTATATGGCCATCCCAGTTAAAGCCCAAGCTTGCCAATGACTGACTCCTTAAATTAACATTTAATTCTAAAGGACTGCAAATCAGCTAGTTGATCATCCACCCTCATCTAGAGAGCTAAGTGGAAAGAAGCAGTTTGCAGTACAGGGTTAGAATCTATACTACCCCCAAATTATCCATTGATTCTTCCTTTGTTTTCTGTTTCTCTCTTTTCTCCCCCCCCCAAAGTTCTCTGCTTCTTTTGCGTGACCTACCCTTTCAAGCGTAAAATATAGCAGTGTTGAATTACAGAAATTAAACAAGCATATAACATGCAAAATTACAGAGTACATTGCTCTGTGGGGAAGGCCTGTTTTTCAAGGCACTTGCATCTTCAGCCTTCCAGTGAAACATTTCATAATTAAAATGAAAGCTTGTGGTATCTGTGCTCCAGTCTGGGGTAGGATGCATAAACGACAGAGATTCTTTTATTGTACAAGGTATACTATTTAAAAATATTTAGTTGCTTCACTTGCAATTTCTGCCTTCAGGAGATTTCTAGCCTGTAAAATCTCTGTAGAGCAGCCTTTCCCAACCAGTGTACCTCCAGATGTTGTTGGACCACAACTCCCATCAGCCTCAGCCAGCATTGCCAATGGCTGAGGCTGATGGGAGTTGTGGTCCAACAACATCTGGAGGCACACCGGTTGGGAAAGGCTGCTGTAGAGCAACCTTCTGTAGACTTGTGTGAAGGAATGTCCCACATTTAAATATTCCTTCATATAACAAGCTTCATATGAGGAAAGACACTCAAGCAAAAAAGCATCTGTCAAAATGACATTAAGTACTTCACATAAAGTACAAATGTCAATATCCTTCAAATCTGAGCCACCTAATTCTTGATGGATGGGAAAGGGTAGTGTTAAAACTTACACTAACAATGCAGTCCTACACACACTGCCCTGGGAGTAAGCCCCATTGTACTCGGTGGAACTTAGTCTAGAGTAAACACGTATGGAACTGCACTGTAAGTGAAGTTACAGAACAGCACAGAAGTGCCTTCTCTGAATAATGGAAGTATGTCCCATTCCTCATCAAAAGTCCCAGGACACTAGGGCCCTATCTGCACTATACATTTAAAGCAGCATTATACTACTTTAAACAGTTATGGCTTCCCTGAAAGAATCCTGGGAACTATAGTTTGTTAAGAGAGTTGTTAGGAGACGTATTCCTCTCACAGAGCCACAGTTCTCAGAGTGGTTTAACAATCAATCCCTCTTCCCAAGGAATTCTAACTGGGAATTGTAGCTCTGTGAGGAGAGGGAAATAGGGGTCTCCTAGCTCTCAGCACCCTTAACAAAGCACCCTTAACAAACTACAGTTCCCAAGATGTTTTGAGGGCAGCCATGAATGTTTAAAGTCATATGCTATTGCTGTACATTTATAGTGCAGATGAGGTCTATGATAAAGAAACATTGGTCAGCACTTTCTATTCTGTATTTGTTTTAGGCATGAGAAGTGGCAAAGAAATATGTGAGACAGATTCACTGACCTCTTGAGATCTATTCACAATTTTCCTCCTCCAGTTTTCACCAGAGATTTCGCCAGTCATTGGTCACAAGGCCCAAGACAACCATCACGGACATTAAGAGAATTGGAATTTTGCTTTTTAAATACATAAAAGATTAGATTTTCTAGGATGCTGAATTCTGCATGCCATATTCTATACATCTGCAGTGTGTTTGTGAAATAACAGAGCCCTTGATAGGTTGGTACAATCTTACACATCTGAAATATGGCAAGAACAAACTGTTTCAGATTGTAACTGACACACACCAGTTCCCCACTCGTTATGACCATGAAGTGCAGGCCTTACTCTGTATGTTTTGGCTCCTTTGAAAATTAGATTGGTGGCTATGTGGTTGTACTACATCAGTGGAATGACTTTTCTAGTGAGGTCATGGAATGTTTGTTGTTGAATCTACAGTTGTGCCAAATGTTCCACAGTCTTGTTTTCTAGTCAACACTAGAAATTTCAAAAGATAGGTAGAAAGCCCTTCTACAACAGCAGCATTTAGATTGTACAAATAACCATCCTTTCTCAACCTGTTCTGTACAATTTTTCATCTAGTTACTTCTTCCAGATTTTGTGTACATCCATCTATCTATCTATCTATCTATCTATCTATCTATCTATCTATCTATCTATCTATCTATCTATCTATCTATCTATCTATCTATCTATCTATCTATCATCTATCTATCTATCATCTATCTATCTATCTATCTATCTATCTATCTATCTATCTATCTATCTATCTATCTATCTATCTATCTATCTATCTATCTATCTATCTATCTATTATACAGCCACGAGAGTGGCTGTATACTATAGTCAGCGGGGATTTTTTACATTCCGCAATGTTAAATGGAAAATATCCCCCCATGCCATTCTGAGGCTTCCCATAAGCTCATTTCAAAACAAAACCTTACAAAACTTATACTTCTGAACTCAGAAACGCTTGCTTAACAACCCTGTCAATTTTCATGGCAATACACAAAACAGTCAGAGAGAATCGACTCACCATATGCTCAGAGGCACATGTTACCAAATTCTGCCAAGCTACACAGCAAGTGGATTGGACTGTGAAAGACCAACCCAAATTGTGTTTGCATTTTGACAACTTTGTAGGGCAGTACAATATCTCAGAGAGGAGTTCAGGTCTCCTGCTCCCCTGGTGCATTCACTATAGCTTCCCAATTTCCCTGCTTTTTAAAGTTTGGTAGAAATATCTGTGGGCTATAGGTACATTCTTAAACCACAAGGTTTTTTGCCTATTAGTGAATATGCCAAAGCTCTCTGGGTGATTTATAACAATTAAAAACATTGAAAACAAATATACAAATTTAAAAACACATTTTTAAAAAGCAATTTAAAAACACATGCTAAAATGCCTGGGAGAAGAGGAAAGTCTTGACCTGGTCCCTAAAAGATACAGTGTTAGCGCTGGGCGCACCTCATCACTGAGATCATTCCATAATTTGGGGGCCACCACTGAGAAGACCCTCTCCCTTGTTGCCAGACTCCCAGCTTCCCTCTGAGTAGGCACCCAGAGAAGGGCCTTGGATGTTGATTGTAGTGTATGGGTGGGTTCGTATCGGGAGAGGTGTTCCATCAGGTATTGTGGTCCTAAGCCATGTAAGGCTTTATAGGTTAAAACTAGTACCTTGAATTGAGCTCAGAAACATACAGGCAGCCAATGCAAGCAGGCCAGAATCGGTTTTATATGTTCGAACCATCTGGTCCCTGTTACCAATCTGGCTGCTGCATTTTGCACAAGCTGCAGTTTCTGAACCATCCTCAAAGGCAGCCTCACATAGAGTGCCTTGCAGTAATCTCATTTGGAGGTTACCAGGGCATGGACAACTGAAGCCAGGTTATCCCTGTCCAGATAGGGACGTAGTTGGGCCACCAACCGAAGTTGGTAGAAGGCACTCCATGCCACTGAGGCTACCTGAGCCTCAAGTGACAGAGATGGTTCTAGGAGAACCCCGAAGCTACGAACCTGCTCCGTCAGGGGGAGTGCAACCCCATCCAGGGCAGGTTGAACATCCACCATCCGGTCAGAAGAACCACCCACTAGCAGCATCTCAGTCTTGTCTGGACTGAGCCTCAGTTTATTAGCCCTCATCCAGTCCATTGTCGCAGCCAGGCACCGGTTCAGCACATTGACAGCCTCACCTGAAGAAAATGAAAAGGAGAAATAGAGCTGCGTGTCGTCAGCATATTGATGGCAACGCACTCCAAAGCTCCGGATGACCGCACCCAACAGTTTCATGTAGATGTTGACAGCATGGAGGACAGAACTGACCCCTGTGGAACCCCATACTGGAGAATCCAGCACGCCGAGCAATGTTCCCCAAGCACCACCTTCTGGAGCCGACCTGCCAAGTAGGAGCGGAACCACCTCCATGTAGTCCCTCCCACTCCCAACTCAGCCAGTCTCCCCGGAAGGATACCATGGCCGATGGTATCGAAAGCCGCTAAGAGATCAGGGAGAATCAACAGAGTCACACTCCCCCTGTCTCTCTCCCGACAAATGTCATCATACAGGGCGACAAAGGCTGTTTCCGTGGCAAACCCAGGCCTGAAATTCGACTGAAATGGATCCAGATAATCATCCAAGAGTGTCTGGAGCTGGCCCGCAACCACTCATTCAAGGACCTTGCCCAGGAATGGAACATTTGCTACCGGCCTATAGTTATTAAGATTTTCTGGGTCCAGGGAGGGTCTCTTCAGGAGTGGTCTCACTACTGCCTGTTTCAGGAGGCAGGGACCACCCCCTCTCGCAGAGAGGCATTAATCACCTCCCTGGCCCAGCCGGCTGTTCCATCCCTGCTAGCTTTTATCAGCCAAGAAGGCCAAGGATCCATCACAGAAGTGGTTGCACGAACCTGTCGAAGCACCTTGTCAACGTCCTCAGGCTTTACCAACTGAAACTCATCCAAGAAGTCGGGACAAGGCTGTGCTCTGGATACCTCGCTTGATTCACCTGCTATAACACTGGAGTCTAAATCCTGGCGGATGCTAAAGATTTTATCCTGGAAGTGCCTAGCAAATTCATTACAGCGGGCCTCAGATGGTTCTACCATGTCCTTGGGGCCAGAGTGTAATAGCCCCTGGACAATTCTGAAGAGTTCCGCTGGGCAGCAGATTGATGATTTGATAGTGCCAGCAAAATATTGGTTTTTTGCTGCCCCCACTGCCCCTAAGTACAGCTTACCATAGGCACTTACCAGTGTGTAATTGCATCCACTAGGAGTTTGTCTCCATCTGCACTCAAGCCGTCTCCTATATTGTTTCATCGCTCTCAGCTCTGGGGTATACCATGGAGCTGTACGAGCTCTACACAGGAGAGGGTGCTCAGGAGCAATCATGTCAACCGCCTGGGTCATTTCTGTATTCCACAGTTCAACCAGGGTTTCGACAGGAGCACCAGCCCTATCAGCCACAAAACTCCGCAGAGCCCTTTGAAAACCATCCGGATCCATTAGTCTCTGGGGGCGGACCAACTTAATAGGTCCCCCACCCTTGCAGAGGGGAAAAGCTGCTGTAAGTCTAAACTTCAGCAAGCAGTGATCTGTCCATGACAGAGGGACTGATGTAAGGCCCCCACTTTCAGATCACCATCTCCATGTCCAGTTGCAAAACCCAAGTCTAGAGTATGTGCTGCTACATGTGTTGGGCCAATGGCATATTGGGACAGTCCCATGGTTGTCATGGAGACCATGAAATCCTGAGCCACCCCAGATAAGGTGGCCTCGGCATGGATGTTGACATCCCCCAGAACCAACAGTCTGGGGGATCTCAACAGTACATCCGAGACCACCTCCATCAGCTCAGATAGGGAGTCTGTTGGGCAGCGGGGTGGGTGGTACACCAACAGAATCACCAGTCTGTCCCGCTGACCAAACACAAGGTGCAAACACTCCAGACCAGTAGTCACATGAACAGGGTGCTTGCAGAGGGAGATGGAGCTCCTATAGACCACAGCAACCCTGAGCCTCAGGTCTAGTCATATATGGGTGATCTCTCCCGATCAGGAGACATAGAACAAAACAGGATGACATCACAGTGTTACAAAGCCAATGAGGTTACATGATGATATCATTAAGGGAAAGGGAGATCCAAAATACTGAAAGAGTGATGGCAACTGATGGCAACACTAATGAATATATGAACATTTTCACAAAGAGTGCAAAACAAAAATCACTGAAAAACAATACTTTCGAGGGAGGCACCACTGAAGATATTTTTTAAAAAACCTCTATAAATTGTTTTGGCTCAGTTCTAATTAAAATGGTCTAATTTTACTGGTCTTTGAGTTGAGTGCTCTGCTCTTTAATTCCTAGTTATTTTTGTTTGTTTTAATATTGTTTTATGTATTTTAAAAAACGTTTCCAGACTTTCTTTATCTTTATGTGAGCTATACATCTAGAGGGAAAAACATAGAGCAAAAAATACATGCCCAGCTGCCTTGTACAGGACTGAAATGAAATGAAGATAAAATGCCATTAATTCAAAATGCAGTATATGGAAAATAAAAATAACCTTAGGCAGAAAAAATGTGGGTTCCCCCCCAAAAATGTCTAATATTTGATCTATATTTGTATTGCTTTGGGAAAGCAAAACTTATTGGGAGTTGTAAATTACATATTGAACTGCTTCCTGTTGTCATTGTTTTCCAGTGCAGCTTTATTTCGTTCTTCATCCATCCAAGGGGGAATGCATATTTAAGTGCCATAGTAAATATGCTTTCTTATAGATTCCTCACTCACCTGTTTAGCAGTAGACTCATAATCATGAATGATCCAAAGAAAAAATGCCAAATGCATAAGCTGGTCTCTGATCCAAACATGCAACTTGCAGCATGCATGAGCAGCTGTGAAATGAGGGCAAGGACTTGGATAACTCTGCACAAGTTAATAGGAGCATACCATTCCAGCCTCCCTGGAAAAGTTGTTTTGTTTCTTTTCGTGTTTCCCTGAGGACACTGAACAGTGCCTGTATAATTAGAATGACATTTGAAGCTGTTGTACGCCATGCAAAATTCAGAGATAGTGCGCTGATTCTAGATGTTCAAATTCACCCTCAATTTGACAGGCACTGACATATTCCGCATGCATTTCCTTGTGGTTTGGCACCTCTTTGTAAAAAGAATATCATGTCCCCTGGGTTCATGAATTCCAAGGACATGATCTAGCCAAAGTCCAGCCCGTTTATATCTCCCTGATTTCAAGGGTCAAGTTAAGCAGGCAATTCACTCCTGTTGAAATATGTGGGACCTAAAGTGTTCAGCTCTGGCTGTATCACAACTCAATACTTTTAAAGGAGATATATGAAAATGATTCCCTTTTCCAAATGATTCAGATATACATGAGTCTTTAACATTTAGATTTCAGGCTCTAGAAAACTGTCAGCCACAGAAACTCAGCACTAGGGTTGGGCATATCTGACAATTTTGGTTTCTTTCAGTTTCTCATTTTTCCATCCTTAAGTTCAGTTCTCCCCATTTGCACACCAGTTTGAGATTTTTTTAAAAAGTCATGAAAATTCACCTGCCTTTTAGTGCAAATTTCTCCTAACGTATCTCCCTCTATGAACCTGCCCGGGCTCTAAGATCTTCCGGTGAGGCCTTACTCACTATTCCATCCTTTTCACAAGTCCTTCTTGCAAAGACACAGAATATGGCTTTTTCTTTGGCCACCCCCAGATTGTGGAATTCCCTCCCTAGTGAAGTGCGATTAGCCTCCTCGCTTTTGTCCTTCCATGCTAAGGTGAAGACGATCCTTTTTAGACGAGCTTTTAATTGAATTGGTTAGTTAATTGTACTTGATTTAATTCATTCTGTTTTTAATTTTGTATATTTACTGTTTTAATCTTTTTTTATAATTATTCCTGTAAGCCGCCCTGAGTTCTTTGGAAAAAGGGCGGGGTATAAATATTTTAAATAAATAAATAAAATAAAAATAACGTACACATTTTTGAATGCAAATTTCCTTAATGTAGATGCTGCTGCAAGGAAATTTTCCCTAATATAATACATTTTTGTAAGCTATTTTCACGAATACGTGCATTTTATGCACACTTTACTCTATGGAATGCATGCTTGTTTCTTGCCTGGAGAACTGCATTGCAAAATGCAAAGGGGTGCAAATTTTAAAGGATGGCTGTGTTACAAACAAAATGCCCCAGTCCCTTTTAGGGGTCCTGGTGGCTTGAGTTCGCTCCCAATACTCACCCCAATAGAGTTCAGAAACGACAAAACAAGATGGAGGAAGAGTATATTTATTACTAACACATGCACGTGGAGAAGCAGCCAAAGCTACTTCTGACGAAGCTGAGCACAGCCAGCCTTCTTATTAACTTTGATATGTTAATTACATCAGCATCATCAAGCATCATTCTAATACATGCCTCCTTACAAGAAATCATGTGCTTTACAAGAAATCAGTACGTGCAGTTTCTATATTTCTTAATGTCGCTTCCCTATAACATTCCATTGCCCTTCTATGGTGTTGTTTTTTTCACTTTCAGCACAATTGTTTTCCACATTCTTATCAGAGCACTGTCTATGCGGCCAGCATCATTTTTATCTCAAAGCAGGCACAGTACCCATTTTACTTTCAGTAAACAAGGCCACAGTAAGCAAAATACATTTTTAACTAAGCAAATAAAGTCATAAAGTCCAGTGTCACAGTTGTGTTTCAGTTTGCACACTGTATAAGAAAAAAAATAGGTAGGATACATTTCTCCCACATCCTGCTCAGTATTCTCCAATGTCACCGTTTCCTGCTGGAACCCATTTCCTTAGAATAGCTTAGTCCTAATAGCTTGGTATAACTGGCTTAAGCACAAGATTGATGCCAACACTGGAGACAGAATGAACATTTGACTAAGGGCACAATCCAACTCGAATTTATGCTGGGCTGAGGGGAGCTGGATATGGTGGACCCTGGATGAGTCGGCAGGGTCCCAGCTTACTGGGGTCCATCAGGCTCCCCTGGCAGAAGCCCTTCTGCCTGCTGGCTCAGCTGGGGGTCTGACAGGAAAGCCCAGCCTGGTGGAAGAGGTGCCAGCAAAAAAGGGGTGTTCCAGGGGCATGTTGGAGGAGGGACCGAGGGGGGATGAATGCAACATCCAACTCCCGTTCAGAGTGCTCCTGCAGGTCCCAAAGTTACACCAAGAAAAATGTTGGTGTAAGAAAGTAATTCTAATGGAAGTCAATAGGGAGCACTTACTTGCCGGTAGGGATATTCCAGAGAGCCGCCTTTTTCTTTTCCAGCCATGTGCGTAGCTTCCAGCAGAGCTGATGCTCTGCCGGCCCGGCAGCTCCCAAAAAAGGAAACAGATGCCACAGAGCTTCCCGCCAGCTGCTCCACCAGCACCCCTTCCGCTGGCTTCCTATGAGTTGGATTGCTCTGTAAAACTCTGCATTAATTTGATATTTTGTAGATATGAAAATACTAGTATTTATTTTGGGGCCTTCTATGTGCTTGATGGCAGTTTCTAAGGACTCAAGAGCCACTTCTAAAATTAATCCCAGAATTTAGGGCATCTACCTCTAATGCCTCCAGTTCACTTCTATCCCCTCTCTCCCCCCTCCCCCATTTTGCCTTTTAGGGCCATATAATGAAAAGATCTACAATACAGTATCATCGCATAAAGCTTTAAACAGCAGCATAATAAAATTGAGATGAATAAATCTATTTGGCCCACTGAAAATACAATAGTTTAAAATGCCTGGGCAAATTAAAAAAGGGTTTAACCTAGGGCCAAAGGTGATACAATGTCATGCCAGTAGGGATGTCAGAGGATTCTGCTTTAAGGGGGCCTTTATGTGAATTTCCCTCCATCCGCTGTCCATTTACAGAAGTATTAGGAATGAATGCAATCCACATTCATTCTATTATTATTATTATTATTATTATCATCATCATCATCATTATCATTATCATTATTATTATTGCCAACATTGTAACTTTTCTTCACAGGGGAATTCCTTCAGCTAGTGCATGTAGCATGATTTAAAGGAACACAAAGCTGCAGCAAACTGCACATGCAGAATGCTCTGTGAAATAAAATCTGGCTGCTTTTATTGTTATTTATCTATAATTGCATGTTGTCTGCTTTTCTGTAAAAGCTGACACTGATGCTGAAATTCAGCATCAACTGAGCTCTGTGAGTGCCGCATTATCCTGAACGAAGCATAGAGTGTTTGAGGATTGGGATATTTGCAGGGAGACCAAAATGCTTATTTACAAAGCCATTGTACTACCGACCTTACTGTACGCCTGTGAAACATGGACCATCTATAAACGCCACTCCCAACTTCTTGAAAGGTTCCACCAACGCTGCCTCCGGAAAATTCTGCAAATTACTTGGGAAGATAGGCGGACTAATGTTAGCGTATTGGAAGAAGCAAAGACTACCTGTGTTGAAACAATGATCCTCCAACATCAACTTCGCTGGACCAGCCATGTTGTTCGAATGCCTGATCACCATCTTCCAAAGCAGCTACTTTACTCCCAATTTAAGGATGGAAAACGGAATATTGGTGGACAGCAAAAGAGGTTTAAAGATGTTCTTAAAGCTAATTTAAAAAATGTAACATGAGCATCGAGAACTGGGAAGTCTTGGCGCATGAGCGTCCCAATTGGAGGTTGGCCATTATCAAAGGTGCTATGGACTTTGAAGAAGCACGAGTACAGGGCAAAAGGGACAAACGAGATAAGCGGAAGGCATTTGAAGCAAATCCTCATCGTGACCATCTTCCATCTGGAAACCTGTGTCCTCACTGTGGGAGCTGTGTGGATCCAGAATTGCCCTGCACAGTCACTTACGGACCCACTGTTAAAGACCTTACCCTGGAAGACAATCTTACTCAGCCACAAGTGATTGCCAATGAATGAATGAATATTCTGATGTTTTGTTCAGCCATCTTGAATGCCAAGTAGAGAGAAGAAAGAAAGGCATTCAAGATGTTTCTCTGTACACTCTTACTGTTCAAATAAGCTGCATCGCAAGGGTGGATAACTTGTTCCAAATGTTAGACCACAACTGCCATCATCACAGGCCACTGACTGACAGAAGTCCAGCAACATCTGGAGGGCCATGGTTAGCTACTCCTGGTGTACAGAGTGGAGTGAAATGTTATAGGGAAACTTCACACACACACCACATTTCCTCCTTGTTTCTCCACCCATATCATCTATAAGTGCTTTGACATCATTAACCCTCCTTACCTCATTGGCTGAAATGAAGCAGCGGCGTGAAAAGTCAGAAATCATGTGACGTGTTTTGCCAGATATTGCCAGCGACATATAGAAGGAGAATGTGGGGCTGCTGTTTTTGGTGGTAGCCTCACATGTCTACCCACAGATGGCACTGTTATTAGCTTTGGCTGAGCATGAGATGGCTGGGCTATTTGGTGTAGCCTGTAACCACTATTTTGCAAGCAACTCAGCCCACCCTACAGTAAAGTTGTGCCACTCAACAGATCATGATCCTCCTCCTAAACTCATTTTGAACAATATAATCTAGTACCTTCAAAAGACAAACTAATATATTCTGAACAGGAAAGTAAGAGTTCATTAATATTTTTTATCTTCTATCTATCTATCTATCTATCTATCTCAGAGCCTGGAAAAGTTACTTTTTAAAACTACAACTCCCATCAGCCCCAGCCAGCATGGCCACTGGATTGGGCTGATGGGAGTTGTAGTTCAAAAAAGTAACTTTTCCAAGCTCTGATCTATCTATCTATCTATCTATCTATCTATCTATCTATCTATCTATCTATCTATCTATCTATCTATCTATCTATCTATCTATCTATCTATCTATCTATGCCTTGCAACTGAACCCTTTATTTGGGTTTGACTTAAAGCACAAGACTAAATGACTATTTAAAAAGTCAAAAAGAAACACCAGCCTGTGTATACTTCTATACTGAACCTTGTATGGAGTAACTCCTCCCTAGAGAGCAAGAGTATATTCTGATACTAGAATACTAATGATACTACACATACTATGAAATGTACGTAACCTGTGAGATTTTCCACTAGATGGCACTGTTTCTAGCCATCTTAAGTATCTTTCTTTAGTAAATTATCTTCAAGATGCTGAATAATCAATGAATCAGAATGAAATGTCTAATGAAGTAAAGTCAGAAGGCGCATTACAAATATCAAACAAATTTATCTTGCTTAATATTAAAACAGTAAATATCAAAGGGATTAATAATGATTTGCTGCTGATTCTGAAAGTGTTGGAAAATAGCTGTTATAGTGACTAATAGCATAACATTATGGCAATTTGGATGTGTACATTTGTTAAATGAGTCCCATGCTTCTTGAGAGTTGAAGGACTGTGTTGCTTAGCTTTAACTGTTGAAGCCTCATGATAGCATTTCAGTGTTTGGGTCTACGCTGTAGTACAGCATTTTTAGTGATTCCATTACTGCAAAACATTTTATTCTATCTACGACATTATTTGATTGTCCGTTTGGGAAGTTAACATTCCAGTGCATTGGTTGTGTATCTATGTATCCTGGAGCCTTTTGCAGGGTGTGTGTGTGTTTATTCATATATGGTAGGGATTGGCGAGAATTCCACTGAATTTTGATTTAATCCTGGATTTTTCAATGGTCTGCATATTCATAATCTTTGAGGACTGATCTGGTTTGCTCCGGACACCAGTGACTTTCCCGACACCAGATTTCCCCCTCCCCCCTGTGAATATATCGATTTCGCTCAGCACAGCAGCAGTACAGGTTCTTCTGCATCTCTCTCTCTCTGCTACTCCCCTTCCATTCGGATAATCCAAGTTCCAAGAGGTGAGGGAGGAGGAAGCAAGCCAAGCCTCTTAGAGCAGCCTTTCCCAACCAGTGTGCCTCCAGATGTTGTTGGACCACAATTCCCATCTTTCCTGACCATTGGCCATGCTGGCTGAGGCTGATGGGAGTTGTGGTCCAACAACATCTGGAGGCACACTGGTTGGGAAAGGCTGTCTTAGAGCCTAGAGAGTTCTTCATCTCAGTAATGCTTGCAGAGGGGGATCTCCAAGCAGGGAGGAAGAAGGAAGCAAGCCAAGACTAACAGAGCCTAGAGATCTTTAATGTGGGCAAGACTCTTGGCTAGGCATGGCTTATAATCTCTGTGGTGTTAGCCCATTAAATGAAAGCCCCTGGAGACTCTCACCCATGTTAAGGACCGGGAGGAGCACTGAAATCTGCTTTCTTCCTTTCCTTTACACAACAAAAACAGGTGAATCAGCCTCAGTCACAGGCAGTGGAGGAAGTGGTGAAGGTAGGGGATGTGGGGTGGGGGTGGGAAAGCAGCATTCCTTTCCTATTATTGATGTGCTTCAATCAAGCTTAATATTGATTATGGTGGTGGTGGTAAATCAGATTGATAAAAGAAGCAGACAGCCGACAAACAGCGAACATGAATCGATACCAGCCTGTCAGGTGGGCGGACTACTTTCGAAGCAGCATTGGCCAAAGGATCCCATCCCTAGTATATGGCAAATGCATGTGCTTACAGTTAAAAGATCAGGTGGTGTTAGAATAGCTCAGATTTGCCATTCTACGTAACATTCTGTGAAACTGTCCCATCCCCACACCTGGCAATTATTACCAGTTTACAACCAACTTATTAATTGTTGATGATTGCAAATGATTTCCCCTACATTACTGAATGCGATTGACTATCCCTTGATCATTTAATAGATGGCTGCTGGTTACTGAAACATGAGTAAAATGATAAGTCATGAAACGAGTTTTGAACCAGATGGAGATGTTCACCGCATTATGGATTGCAAGCATATGGCTGTGAAAGATACTGCAATCCTGAATGGCAGAGATGTTCTGGCAGGTCAAAATTTCCTATTAATGTGACAGGAAACGGTTGTACCTGCAGAACCTCTTTCAGACACGCTGTGATTAAAGACACAGGGACCTTCTTTGGTCCAAGAGATGGTAACTCTGTAGTGCCCTGAGGAATATTTTAACACAGCAATATGTCAGATTTTTAAATTATTATCACAGAATAACATAGTCAACTGATTGGTCCCTGCTATCTTGACCAATATGGTTTTGTTTATTTTTGATGGAATGTTGTTTAATTATTGTGTGTTTCTTTTGATATTGTCGATAAAGAGGCCATGCAACAATGTTATAAAGAAAATGCAAATGATGATGCACCTGGCTAAGCCTTGGCCACCTTGACAGGGATGGCTTCCATTTTAAAAGCACACCACCAACATCCATTTTGGGAGACATCCAGCACAGCTTCTCTTCTTATTTGGTATGTTTATTGGCTCTCACTATTGAGTGGACAAGCATATTAACCCAATCTTCAGGCAGAGGGGTTCCAAGAACAGCATACCTAAGATCATTAAAAACAAGATGGTGTCTGTGTATAGACCTGCAATCTAAAATTTCCCCTTTCAAATTAAAGGACAGGGTTGAACTTACCTGATAAGTTCAGCCAGCTCTGCGGAGACATTTCTGCTGTGGCTTATATTTTTGATTTCTATTTCTTTTGTTAGCTAACTTGCAATACTTGCTTGGGGGCAGGAGATGCTGGCCTTCTGACTCCTAGACGTTATGATGACTACTACTACCACCATCACCAGCATCTATT